>NC_041396.2:35625173-36225173 GCF_900747795.2 Erpetoichthys calabaricus | reverse complement strand
TATAAAGTGTGATGCCCTACAAAACTGAAAAGTGTATTGAAAATGGAAAACACTAACGGTAATATTATTCTGTATTATTGTTAATGTTCTGTTTTGTAATTTTCTTCTTTAAATTCTGTTATATTATGTTTTGTTATATATATAATATATTGTGATATGCAGGCAAGGTTGTGATGCGGAGCAGAAAGGGTGGAGTGAAAGCTGTAACTGATGGGACTGGCTGAAGGGCTTGAGTTCTGTGAGGAGTGGATACGAGTGACAGGAGAAGTTAGGAGGAAAAGGAAGGTGCGGCGGAAGGAAGTTTTGAGTAGGGAGTCAGGAGGAGTGTTTGCGATATAGAGAAAAAAGAATGTAAGTGGCAAGAGATAACTGATTGGTAGGGTAATTTTTCTTTTATTGTGTTGGACGTGTACTCTGTTACCCAGATAACGGAGTATAAGACAGGCCACTGTTTGTTAGGGAAGACTCCAGAACCTCTGAGTTGTATTTGCTTATTACAATTTTAAAATTAAATTATATTTTGTTAAAATAGTTTTGTTTTGTAAATAAATATGACCAATCACTAAACTAATCTACTGTATATCATTTTTAAGGTAGCTGTTCTGCTATCCATCTTTTCTTTTATCCGTCACAGCCTCAGTCCCAACCCCTGATGGATAATCAAGGTTTTACTGTATTTATAATTGGCGCTCCTTTTGTCCACTTTTATATATTAAATGGAACGACCCAAATCATCCTGAGCTGTTTTATCTTTCCTGTATTCGGCCACAAAGCCTATTGCACAATAAGCTGGCATGGTGAAGTCAAGATTATAGCGGATGCCCCACTCTTCTAGCTCTCATAATCCATTTTGTTTTAAAAACCATTTAGGTGTTTTACAATCATTACTGTTTCCATTTACTGTTTCTGAATATAGTTCATTTTTGCATATAATATTTATTTAATTTTCAAAACACTTTTCCTCCATTTTCCTCAATAACCTTAATGTTACTAGTATGCAATGTATGATTTGTGACATCAGAAATGCAACCATATAAAGGTCAGTGCATTCATTTCCGCAGATACCCGAGTTTGTAGGATAAAACTCTAGAAGGACTACCATACAAGTTTGTTCTTCTTTTTTCTCTGGCAAAAAAAAATTTTGGTAACCATTTCTTGAAGAGGATTCTTTGGTTTTGGTGAAAGGATGTAGCAGCCCCTGGCTTTCTAGAAACAAAACACAGAGAGTCTCCGACTGGCACTTTTACTTTATTTAATTCTTAAACTTTATATCCATTTACTAACATTACACTGACACGAGGACCATGAAAACTATAAAAAAAAGAAAATATAAACATGCGTTTTTTAACATTTTACACACTCATTTCAAAGAGAAATAAATGAAACAGCTGTGAACAGCAGAGGGCGCCTGAGGTCACCCAACCCCAGACACAAATCCCCACAGACACAGTCCCATTAAAATAAAGATGGTTTCTTTTCACACTGCATTCCCCAAAGGTTTCAAAAGTGCAATATACACAAATCTTTCCACTCTCTTTCTTTCATTTTTCCTCCTCTCCGCCTCCCAGATGAGCTTTCTCCACTTTCACCTGACTCTGACTTGTCTGGATGAGGTCAACTGGCTTCTTTTATATAGGCCCCAGGAGTACTTCTGGTGCCTAGACATAACCAAATGGAAGCACTTCCGGGTCACATGGAAGTCCCACAAAGCAGTGATGAAGAATCCTTCTAGAACCGCCTGGCGGCCCCCACAGAACCCAACAAAGCTATTCTATGGAACTACAATATCCAGAGTGCCTAGCAGGTATCCATAGATTTAAGATTGCCCAAAGAAGTTGTCTACCCCGTCCATCTAATATACTGGCCTCCTGGCTGAGTACTGTTCCTGTGTCCAACTAGGCCAAGATGCCCATGCCCCCACTATTGCATTGGCATCATCTTGCCTGTCTTTGGGGTAAGACAGAACAATCTTCGCCCTGCTTTTCGTGGCATCATAGGGTTGGTCTCTCATCCAGTTATGCCTTCCCATGTGTGCCATCCATCACACAGCATATAAAACATTTTGCAATACCTCGCTCCACTTACCAAAGGGAGCAACAATTTTAAAGATGAGCCCGTCTCGCATATCAGCATTTGTCTGGTGTTATCTCAGTTGTTGCAACCCACAATGACAAGTAACGTAACTTATATATCAAACTGAAACTAGCCAGTGCTTTCCGGAGTTAAATGCATACTTTACTGTGCAATAACTTAATCAAAACGTAAAATATAAATATAAAGAGAATGAAAGGAAAAGGTTAATACAAGTTCCTCCAAACTTCCAGCATCCAACATTCCCTACATTCCCTATGAACAGAACTATTTTGCAGTCATTTACAAATGTGAATGGAATTTTAGGCCTCAAACTTTGCATTTTGTTTTAACTAAATTTCATTTCCTACTCTATCTCACTAAAACAGTTTCTCACAATTTTTTTTTCCATCAGTGTGCCAGTTTTCTGATGTCACATCCCCAAGACACTGCTGTGTGTTTGATGTTTGCATGGTGACCTGGTGTCTGCTTGAGTATTTTGGTCTTCCAACCACATCCTGAAGATCTAACAACAGAAGTCTTGCTTCTTGTCCACCGGCTTCACTCAGTTCTCACGTGAGCCTTCCCTCTCTCGCTGGGTCTCTTTCTCTCTGGAGGCAGGTGTCACCATCCATGTGCCTTGCATCCTGTCAGCCACTTACCCTCGTCTGCCTACGAGTCCCTGTGCTTAGTGACAGTGTTCTCAGTGGAGAGTCTCTCCTACACCGTCTATCCCACACCATCCTCTGGACTCGCTCTGTCCTTTCTCCTCACATTCCCTCTCTCTCTTCACACCGTATGAACACCACCCACACTTCCCAGAAGTATATAACTGTTTCAGACTCTACCTAGATGAGATGATGATTCATTGAAAAATGGTATATGACAATTTTCCTTTGCTTATCAATAGTGTATACACATTTTCATTGGATAAAAAGAGTTTTGTTGTCAGCTGTCAATAAGTACATATAGCACTGTATGCTGATTAGAAACCAATGTCTTCAGACATGTTAATTTTCAAACAAAGCAGGCAGTCCTGTATCACAATATGGCATGTTCATGAGATATCAATCAAAGTAGTCTGATCTTCAAAGCAGGTGACTCTTTTGCAAGACAAGTAAATATCTATGTCCTGTAGATAGACATCAACAGAAACCTGTAACAGAAATATTCAGAAAATTTGCCTTTTTACTTATTATCCCGGTGCCTATTGGCCCTTCATCTATTGACTTTTATATTTATCATTACCTGTATTTTGCCTAAGAGAAAAGAAAATCACCCATTGTATAACAATGTTATGCTGTATCATTGACAGAAAAACAAAAAATGACACTGATCTGTGAGATGTTTTAATAAAGTTAACTGAAAAGAAAACAAAATGGTTAGAAACAAAAGTAGCAAATCAGCACATAGGAATATGAAGTCCAATGCCCTCTGATTGGTCTTTCCCGGCTAGACTAGAGTAGTAACTGGATTGGATAAAAAAAATCAAGAAGAGCTGTGAGATAGGAGACAATGTGGGGAACGGATGGACCAACTTGGGCAAAAAGGAAAAGCTTCAAATAAAACAGTAAGAAGTTCAGGCTGACAGAAAGTATGGGCTGGTCATGTCATAGAGAAAGTGGCTAGAAGGGGTGAAAACCAGTAGGTTGGCAGTCTAACGGACAGAGTGAAAGAAAAGGGATTGAAGAAATAAGCAAAGACATGGCGACCCGGCACAAGTCAGTGGAAAGCGGGACTAAAGTTGTTGTGTTAAAAGTCTGGTGACAGATTGAAAAAAAATAATATAAGTGAGAAGCCATTCAAGATTTTTTTTTTCCTGTTACCTGCCTTGAGGACAAACAAGTGAGGGGTCAGCGTAGTTTTCGTTAAAAGCCTGGGGCATCCGATGTGAAAGTTTGTAAGTGGGACTGACGTTTATGATAAATATGGGTAGACTCGTGGGCGGGGATGTTAATGTGCAAATACATGTGATGGTAAATATTTTATTCCTAGTTATTTTATTAAATGAAATATTTGTGTTTCTATTGAAATTACCTTTAAAATTTAAGTTATTTTTTTTTAACCATTTGATTACATTGTGGTTGTGTTTGTTGTACCGGTCAAATATTATAATTTAACCTTACGTTGTATTGGGGGTAAATGAGAGGGGAGAACAAGTCCCAAAATAGAGTGCCAACCAGGTTAACCTCATTTAATTTGAAACAAAAACTTAACAGGTGCAAGATGGTCATAACCAACAAAAAGAGACAGTAGCATCTTATTATCTTGTAACAGTGTTTCTGGGTAGGTCTAGTCTACAGTTGTTTCTGACAGTCAGGCTCTCAGGTTCAAATGAGACACCACCTCTTGGAGACGTCGCCCTTTTATATCAGCCCAGCCCAAAGGGGCGGAGCTTCACTGGCTCTGTTGACCTCAAGGGGCGGTTTCTCTGTACTGTGAGGGAAAGAGGAATCAAGACTGTTAGCAACAGCGCCCCCTCTTGTCTCAGGGTGGCATCATATACTTTAGGTGAGCCTGGAAAGCGACCCTCTGGGGCACACATGTGTGACAATGTAATAAGTCAAAAGTAAATTTTAAGGACATGTAATATGAGAATAATTTAGGTGTAGATACTGTCCTAAAGATCTCGGGATGTTGTCCACAGTGGGATCCCCGTAGGGGACAGAGGTTGCAAAACCTTCAGGTAATAGAAATAAATCTGTCAGCCCAATAGATCTCATATAGTATAATTGTGCATCATTATAATGACGCTGGCTGCAGGTAAAGCCAAGTGCCATGTGAGACTGGCATTTAATGTGTTTTTTTTTTTCTTTTTCTTGAACATTCAGTTCACATAGTCAGTTAAGTGACTAAATTGTGTATGCTTTATACTAAAATATGTGCATCTTTAACATTAGTTTGCTTTTTTTTAATTCTAATGTGTCGAAAACAACACGTGTGCTGTTTATTTTAATGTGTATGCATTATGTAATTAGTAATTAGTAAAGAGGTAATTAAATTTTACCTGTGAACTTGTTGGAGCGCTGTCACTAACTTCTCTGAGTAGCTACAGAAAAATAAACTGAATTAATTGAATAATTAAGAAGTCTGACTGAATGACTTACTTATGTGAAAGTATAAGTCATATGAGTATTTACTGCACTCTTGCATACCCCTAACAAGGCATTCTTCAGCTTTAAATTTCCTGAAATGCTTGGGGAATACTGAATTGGATTTTTATCACACACATACACTCACAAGGATAACAACTACTACAATAATTTATTTGTTGTATAGCCCAAAATCACACAAGGATTGCTCTCAATGGGCATTAACAGGTCCTGTTTTTTGACAGCCTGAAAAGCGAAAAAACAACCCAAGAAAACATTGTAGAAAAAAATGGACAAAATCTTGGAAGAGCAATTCAGAGACGGAACCCCTTCCAGGTAGCTTAGGGTGTGTAATGGATTGTCAAAAACGGGGCAAATACAACACGAAACAGTGCACAAGTAATCCTCTTCACAGAGCTAGATGCGCCAGTTAGTCACGGCCACTTCAGAATACAACATTAGAAGAGCGACAAGTAAACACAACAGTTGTGGAAACACAGCATCAACTGGCATACAAATCAATCTCTTTGCATTTTTGCAGTTTTTAGCACAATCAAAATGCATTTGCAGGAATTATTCCTAGCCCTAGAAAGTCAGACTACATACAGTCATATGAAAAAGTTTGGGAACCCCTCTGAATTCTTTGGATTGTTGTTTATCATTGGCGGAGCTTCCAAAGTAGCAACTTCCTTTTAATATATGACATGCCTTATGGAAACAGTAGTATTTCAGCAGTGACATTAAGTTTATTGGATTAACAGAAAATATGCAATATGCATCATAACAAAATTAGACCGGTGCATAAATTTGGGCACCCCAACAGAGATATTACATCAATACTTAGTTGAGCCTCCTTTTGCAAATATAACAGCCTCTAGACGCCGTCCTCCTATAGCCTTTGATGAGTGTCTGGATTCTGGATGGAGGTATTTTTGACCATTCTTCCATACAAAATCTCTCCAGTTCAGTTAAATTTGATGGCTGCCGAGCATGGACTGCCTGCTTCAGATCATCCCATAGATTTTCGATGATATTCAAGTCAGGGGGCTGTGATGGCCATTCCAGAACAGCTATATAAATAAAATGTATTATTATTATTATTATTATTATTACTATTGTACTTCTCCCTCTGCATGAATGCCTTTGTAGATTTCGAACTGTGTTTTGGGTCATTGTCTTTTTGGAATATCCAACCTCTGCGTAACTTCAACATTGTGACTGATGCTTGAACATTATCCTGAAGAATTTGTTGATATTGGGTTAAATTCATTTGACCCTCGACTTTAACAAGGGCCCCAGTCCCTGAACTAGCCACACAACCCTGCAGCATGATGGAACCTCCACCAAATCTGACAGTAGGTAGCAGGTGTTTTTCTTGGAATGTGGTATTCTTCTTCCGCCATGCAAAACGCTTTTTGTTATGACCAAATAACTCATTTTTCGTCTCATCAGTCCATAGCACTTTGTTCCAAAATGAATCTGACTTGTCTAAATGAGCATTTGCATACAACAAATGACTGTTTGTGGCATGAGTGCAGAGAGGGCTTCTTTCTCATCACCCTGCCATACAGATGTTTTTTGTACAAATTGCGCTGAATTGTAGAACGATGTACAGATACACCATCTGCAGCAAGATGTTCTTGCAGGTCTTTGGAGGTGATCTGTGGGTTGTCTGTAACTCATTCTCACAATCCTGCCCAATATACCGCTCCTGTATTTTTCTTGGCCTGCCAGACCTGCTGGGTTTAACAGCAACTGTGCCTGTGGCCTTCCATTTCCTGATTCCATTCCTTACAGTTGAAACTGACAGTTTAAACCTCTGAGATAGCTTTTTGTAGCCTTCCCCTAAACCAGGAGACTGAACAATCTTTGTTTTCAGATCTTTTGAGAGTTGCTTTGAGGATCCCATGCTGTCACTCTTCAGAGGAGAGTCAAAGGGAAGCACAACTTGCAATTGACCACCTTAAATACCTTTATATCTCATGATTGGACACACCTGTCTATGAAGTTCAAGGCTTGACGAGCTAATCCAACCAATTTGGTGTTGCAAGTAATCAGCATTGAGCAGTGACATGCATTCAAATCAGCAAACATTTCATACAACTAAATACTGCTTCACTAAAAATCTTTGTTCAGAAAACACCCCAGTACTCAGATGTTCCTAGGAAATGAAAGACATACCACTGTTATCTTTTTTTGTTGAAAGTAGAGTCAATTATTATGCAGGCTGAGAGGGGTTCCCAAACTTTTTCATATGACTGTAACTCCTGGTCTCAAGTCTTTACATTGGCATCCAGTTATGTTTAGAACTAACTGCAAAGTCTTTCTCCTTGCAAATAAAGTTTAAAATGGCCCTTGACCCTGCTTACCTACCTGTTACCTTACTTACCGATATATAAAAACACATGCATACATTGTAATCTTAATATTCTAGTCTTTTATGAATTAAAAGGAATAATGAAATAATAGTGCAATCTCAAGCTCTTAGCCAGAAAACATTAGAACATTCGAACAATCTAGATGAGAAAAGGCCATTCAGCCCAACAAATGCTTGCTGTTCCTATCCAATTAATTCTTCTAAAAAAACATTAAGTATATTGTAAAAAGTCCCTTAAGTCCTACTGTCTACCACATTTCATGGTCATTTATTAAATTTGGTTCTCTGTGTTAAGAAAACCTTCATAATGTTTGTGTGAAATTTACCCTTTAACAAGTTTCCAACTGTGTCCTCGTGTTCTTGATGAACTTGTTTTAAAGTCACAGTCTCGATCCACTGGACTAATTCCCTTCATAATTTTAAACACTTCAATCATGTCACCTCTTAATCATCTTTTGCTTAAACTGTAAAGGCTCAGCTCTTTTAATCTTTCCTCATAATTCATCCCCTGTAATCCTGGTATCAGCCTGGTCGCTCTTCTCTGGACATTTTCTAGTGCTGCTATGTTCTTTTTGTAGCCTGGAGACCAAAAATTGCACACAGAACTCCAGATTAGGCCTCACCAGTGTGTTATAAAAGCTTGAGCAGAACCTCCTTGTACTTGTACTCCACACATCAAGGGCACTATATAACTTGACATTCTGTTAGCTTTCTTAATGGCTTCTGAACATTGTATGGCAGTTGATAGCATAGAGTTCATTACAACGCCTAAATCCTTCTCATAAGGTGTACTCTCGATTTTCAGACCTCCCATTGTGTATTCACACCTCCCATTTTTCTTCCTACATGTTAATTCTTTACATTTACTGACATTAAACTTGATCTGCCACCAATCTGCCCAAGCCTGTATGCTGTCTGAGTCCCTTTGTAATGAGTCAACAGTTTCCAGATTTCTACCAATCCACCTATCTTGGTATCATCTGCAAACTTAACCAGCCTGTTACTTATATTCCTATCCAAATCATTTACTGTATATAGATTAAAAATTGTAGCTATCCATGGTACTGAAACCCTGTTGGACACCACTCTTAATAGTAGCCAATTCTGATAAGGTTCCTTGCACCATCACATCTGCTTCCCCATGTTTGAGCAAATTCTATACCCATCTTAACGGTTGCCCTCATGTTCTCATACACCCTATGATTCACGATGGAGTTATTAGTCTTATACGCATTATTCAGCCTTTTTTTTTTTTACTTTGTAGCTCCTTTTTTAATTTTTTGTTAACCCACTGTTTTTTTAATTTTTACTAATTCTGAATGTAGATATGTACCTGTCCTGCATTACATGTAAAACATTTTTAAACCTGTTCCACTGCTCCTCGACTGTCTCCACACTTATAAACTTATCCCAGTCTATTCCCTTCAGACTTTGTAGCATCTGCTCAAAATTTGCCCTACGAAAGTTAACCTTAACAGTTTTAGTCATTATAGCCGCACTCTTCCAAAACACTGAAACTGTATTATATTATGGGTCACTTGACTCTAGAGGGTCAATCACATCAATACCCTCAGCAGTTTTAGTCCTGATTATTACAAAATACTAAATCTAAAGGACAGGCTTCCTCCCCACATTGGTGCTTTAACATACTGTGTTAAAAAAGTCACTGATTAATTCTAAAACTAATTCTCTTGTGTGCTGCTAATTGCATGGTTATCTCATGAGTTCGCTTCCCCGGTTCCTCCCTGTGTGGATTAGCGCTTTGAGTACTGGAGAAAGCGCTATATAAATGTAATGAATTATTATTATTATTATTTAATTTTCAGGTATAGTTAAAGTTCCCCTAGACTATAATATCCCCCTGTAAACTTGCCTTTTTAATATTACTAAAAAGATGTGTGAGTTGAAAATATTGCATCTGCATTTGGCAGTCTATAACACTCCATAAAATAAGGCCTCTTTCCCTAATCCTTTCCAGATGAAACCAGACGTCCCTCACTAAGATGGGGCTCCATCGTCCAACTGAATAGGACTTGCGTTTAAATTCTGTTTGAAATAAACAGCAATTCCGCTTCAGAACCTCTGCTTCTGTCTATCCATCCTAAAAAATGTGCATCTCACTATGTTATACTCATCCCCATCATCCCCATCTTTGTAATTTAGCCAGGTATCTTTTATTGCTATAGTGTCATAATTATGCTCCAATACATACAACTGCAATTTACTTTACATTAAGGCAAGCTATTTGTAATGTGTTACTTGTTTTACTTTACAATTTAAATGTTAGACAGAGTTTACATTACTATGCATTTTTATTTTTACACTATTGTTTGTTTCTTTGTGAACAATTTGCCAGTGTTTATGATTCCTCGCCATAACAAAGCACAAAAAGGGAAAGACAACCTCCACAAACTCTGACAAAAGTCCAGACCTACCCATAATTCAGATTTGGGCCTCTAGGATTGGCCTTATCCCAGGCAACCTAGCCTCTTTTTAAATGGAAGGCTCCGGCCTGCACTGTCCCAGAGGATGTGGCTAAGGACCTTTTCAGTTCAAAAATGGAAAAACATAACAAGAAATTCATGAAAAAGGAAAAGGGAAAAACTTTTAGACTAGATTCACAGCTGAACAATTTATTTTACAAAGAATAGAGCACAAAAGGCAGGGCAGAATAACAGGGCAATTTATATTTTGCCTAGAAGGTTGAACAAATCCAAGAATCACAATCCAAAGACAGTGCCTTTAACACAGTGGGGATCGAAAAGCCAGTAAATCCAATATTCTAAAAATGATGTGAGAACACAAACAGGGATTGGAAACCAAAAACACCATTGAGCTAGGTACCAGTAGCCCAGCTGGTTAATGAGGTGGTCTTGCCTTCTTTGGTAAACCAGACTAAAACATGAAAACATACCCTAACACAAAATTAAAAAAGAATTAATTAATGACACAACATTACATAAATATAACATAGTCAAACCATTCCAAAATCATAACAAAACAAAGTTAAAATTTAGAAAACAACAAAATGATTAAATGAACTTACAACCATGGTTAAGCATAGCAAAGATCTATTGGTCAAAAAAGAAAATTGTGAAATTAACTGTGTTTCACTTCCAGCAAAATTTGTGCCATTCACAACAAAAAGACGTTTAGTTCCAGTCTGGATACGTTTTCATGCGTTATTTCTGCATGTGTCTGCATGTATTAAAAAAAAACAAATATTGGAAATATGCATATCCTCAACTAGAATAAGGTTGGTTACAGTGGGAGAGGGGGTTTGGTAGCAGCAGCCTTTCTTTTATGTGAAAAATAGGCAGCATATCATCTTTTTAAAAAACAGAACTGCACACCTGCACGGTGATGCAAATGAGAGCCATATATAGAATTGGTTTGACTGGGGTGGTAAGGAGAACATGCATTACCCAGTTACAGAAGAGGACAGTGCAAACAGAAAAGTGAAAAACAAGCTTTAGGAAACAATATTAACCCACCCAAAAAAATGTTTAAACCTGCCCAAAATAACCTATCCCTGAGTTTCATGTTTCACATTTGCTATATAGCTTGTGTTTTTCATGTTATAAGATCTCCTGTAGTTAACACAAAGGTTACCAGTATAACCTCTGAGGAAGAAAGGTCACAACCAGCTATGCACTTGAGTTACCCGTAGCCTCTTATCAGTCTCCCTGTTCATATTGTGTCCTGCATATTCATCTCTATGGACTTCTAATGGCAAACTATTTGCTGACTGGAACTGTTTTTTATTTTCACACCTTAACTTCAACCCAGTTTACCACCAATAGAGGAATCTACAAATTGTCCCTTAATGGGCTGCAGCCAGACAAGAGATGACAATCCAGTATCCAGTATTAAATAGTTGAACAGAGAAAGTGAGCAAACTTTTACTTATATTATTTTACAACAACCAATAGAAGCAAATATACGTAATATAAAGATTTATAGAATCAGGGTGGGTTCATGAAGTTTTCATACAGTCCTAGATGACATTTCCCATATGGCCCAGTTCCTTAGTTACAGATTATATATTGCAGATGCCACATGGGCTGGATGGGCATCCTAGCCAAAAGAGGGGATGGTGCCTGACCCAGACATGAGGCTCCTAACAGGCAGATAGGCAACCCAGCCAGGGAGGAGAAGGGGATCAGACCCAGAAGGAAAGACCAGAAGGATAGACATACAGCCCACTGAAAAGGGAAGATGTCACTGGGGGATTCCTATTTCCCCAGCACGTGTGAGGCAGCAGCCCTGGATGTCAGTGCCCAGTAGGAAGCCGGCAGAGCAGTCACAGGGTGCCGCAAAAAGAGAAGCTCCCTGCTATAATGGACTTCCACATGACCCAGAAGTACTTTCATCGGGCAGTGGCCTTGGCAGCAGAGGTACTCCCAGGTCCTTAATTAAAGGGACCGCACTCCCTTACCCAGGCGAGTTGGAGCTGGGAGGGAGGAAGGAAGGCAACACTCAACTGGCCAGTGAAAGTGGTTAGAGGAATTGTGGAGAAGAACTGGATTATGGAGAGAGAATCCTGTGCTTTTTGTTAACTTCTGGAGGTAGTGTGTATTTTGGATGAATAAACCTTCTGTTATTTGAACCCGGGACCCTATGTGTGTTCGTGTCAGGATTTGTGGGCTCGCTGATACCCCGGTATTCATTGCAACATCCTTAATTGAAAACTGAAAAGAAAGGCTTCTTCCCAGAGATAGAGATCCTTGAAAGTGTCCAGCAGCTAAACAGATAGCGAACTCCATTGAAATGCCTGTGACTCCTCTCAAAGAGTCAGAAAGGAAGCAAATAAAACCAAACACTCCATTCTTACAACAAATCACCAACTGAACTAAACTGAAACTAAAGTAAAAGCTGAACTGAGATTCTCATTGAAAAACGTTCTGATGAAGGGGAGCCATTTTATTCCTCCCACAGTGAGCACCTGTTTTTTTTCTGTTAGAAGAGCAGGCAGATTCTTAAAACACATGAATGTTATCACACAAGCTCAAGATTGATTGCCAAAAGCTGCACTAAGCTACAGACTGGCAGTAGAAAACTTGTGAGGTCATACTTAGACTTTCAGCTTTTCCCAGAATACACTTCATTCCTATCCAGTGTGGCAAGCAGCTGGGGGTGGCACCCAGCTGGGATGCCCAGAAGGACCGGAGGGGGGATTACGCCTCCTCCAGACCGCGAGGGGGCGACCGCCCTGGTGGCTTTGGGGACCACGGGAACTGAGCTTGGAAGCTCAACCCTATAGGGGCCCGTGGTCACCACCAGGGGGCACCCCGATGCCTGGAAAGCCCTGGTCCACACCCAGAAGTGCTGAGAGGAAGACAACCAGGGACACCCAGAGTGCTTCCAGGTGCACAGCCGGTACTTCCGCCACACTGGGGAATGCCGACGGAAGATTATCGGGAGGCACCTGGAGCACATCTGGGTGATTATAAAAGGGGCCGCCTCCCTCCGTTCAGTGGCTTGAGTCGGGAGGTGAAGAAGGGACGAAGCTCGGGAGGAGTGGAAAGGAGGCGGCCTGAAGAGAGGCATCATTGAGAAGGCCTGAACTTTGGGGAGTCCTGGGGTTGTGTGTGTAAATATTGTAAATAAACATCTGTGGTGATTTAAAATCATGTCTACCTGTCTGTGTCCCGGGATGCTTTCCACACCAGCTTGACAAGACTTTCCAGGCTTTGGCCATTTTCATCTATGAGTTCAAGAGGATGAAGCATCATCAGTACAACTCTGAAATGTACTTTAGGGAAAGTTTCACAGTACTGTATGTGAATCACAGCTTCTCTTTTTCATTCATCACTAGTCACCTGTTACTATTAACTTTCCATGACTTTGTCTATTGTAATACACAATGCACACCGCACATTCCCCAGGAATGTTTCTAAAATAACTTTTTGTTTTCCTGTCCTCCCATGGTCAATTTCACAGTCATAATATAAAGAAACTTATACTGTCATGAATAGTTACATAACCCAAATTGCATTTGCTGTGTTTTACTGTGCACTTGTATTTGTGTACAGGAGATAACCAAAAAGAAAACTTGCAGAAGAAAATCAGGAATGAACGACATTACAATAGCTAGGCAAAAGGAAAGTTGAAAAAGCAGACGTGTGGTCGTGACTTCAAATCACAAAGTCAAGCGTCAAAATCAGAATAACTGGGAAAGACAAGGTCAGGCCTTAACACTAAATTCTTCTTGGAAGAATCCGGACAGGATTATGACAGCCTAAGCTAATTTACACATTAGAAATTTATCAAACAGTTCATCAAACCCATTTGTTTAGCTAATAGCTAAGCTGTTTGCTTGCATATCTCATCCAGATATTTCTTAAAGGTTGTCAAGGTTTTCTGTTTCAACTTCATGCCTCAGATGTTTGTTCCATGGTCCCACAACAATTTGCAAGAAGAAGTTCTTCCTGGTTTCAGTCTGCAATGCACTTCCTTTTAACTTCCACTGGCATGCTCGAGTACGTTGTTCACTGTTAAATTGAAAGAATTCTGATGGTGTGATAGATAGATAGATAGATAGATAGATAGATAGATAGATAGATAGATAGATAGATAGATAGATAGATAGATAGATAGATAGATAGATAGATAGATAGAAAGATAGATAGATAGATAGATAGATAGATAGTACTTCATTAATCCCAATGGGAAATTCACATTCTTCAGCAGCAGCATACTGATACAATAAATAATATTAAATTAAAGAATGATAATAATGCAGGTGAAAAACAGACAATAACTTTGTATAATGTTAAATGTTAACATTTACCCCCCAGGGTGGAATTGAAGAGTCGCCTAGTTTGGGGGAGGAACGATCTCCTCAATCTGTCAGTGGAGCAGGATAGTGACAGCAGTCTGTCGCTGAAGCTGCTCCTCTGTCTGGAGATGATACTATTTAGTGGATGCGGTGATTCTCCATAATTGATAGGAGCCTGCTGAGCACCCTTCGCTCTGCCACAGATGTTAAACTGTCCAGCTCCATGCCCAACAATAGAGCCTGCCTTCCTCACCAGTTTGTCCAGGCGTGAGGCGTCTTTCCTCTTAATGCTGCCTCCCCCAGCACACCACCGCGTAGAAGAGGGCTCGCCACAACTGTCTGATAGAACATCTGCAGCATCTTATTGCAGATGTTGAAGGACGCCAGCCTTCTAAGGAAGTATAGTCGGCTCTGTCCTTTCTTGCACAGCGCATCAGTATTGGCAGTCCAGTCTAATTTATCATCCAGCTGCACTCCCAGATATTTATAGGTCTGCACCATCTGCACACAGTCACCTTTGATGATCACGGGGTCTTATGAAGGGGACCACAATGTCAGACCTGCAGTTTCCCCAGACGCACATACTGAGGTCTGTCTTTAAGATAGTCCACGATCCATGCCACTAGGTATGAATCTAATCCCATCTCTGTCAGCTTGTCCCCTAAGGAGCAGAGGTTGGATTGTGTTGAAGGTGCTAGAGAAGTCTAGAAAACATAATTCTTACAGCACCACTGCCTCTGTCCAAGTGAGAGAGTTATCAACACCTTTGAGAATTTTGAAGATGTGGCTTAGGTTCCCCCGCTTGAGACTAAACAGGTTTCATTCTTGACATGTCTTTAAGTCCCAAGATGCACTTGGTTGCTCTCCTCTGCGCAGCTTCAAGTGCTGTTATGTCTTTCCTGTAGCCTGGTGACCAGAACTGCTCACAGTACCTCAGATGTGAACTCACTAGTCTGAGCATAATGTCCCTTGACTTTTAGATTCAACAGTTTGTACCATAGAACCTAATATATAAATTGCGTTATTCACTTCTGTGCAATGCCTGGATGAGAAAGATGTTGTGTCAACATAAAATCCTAAACCCTTTTTAGTAGTTGCTTCCTGTACGGACAGTGTCTCCCACCTTGTGCAGTAAACCTCAATCATCTATCACTCGATTAACCGTCAGGGCAAAAAAAAACAAAGAAAAAAGCGCACTCCAGCATCTACCTATAGAGCAGCTCTCATTTTTGCTAACACGTAGTGGTGTTCCCCAGCACCATGTGTCATGCTGCAGTGTCAGTTACACACCTTTGGCTTTAATAGCATTTTGTAGCTTTTCTCTTTTGTTATAATTAAACAACTGTACATTGTTATAGGCAATAATGTTAAGTGGGTGGGCTGGAATTGTCACAAAAACTGAAATTATTAAATGTTTACAAAACGGCAAAACTACTTCAAGTATTACTTCAATTTATGGAGTAAGAAGAACAACAGTGAATAGATATACAGTGTGACTTGAAAAACATGTAGAAAATGGAAACCACTAACGGCAATGTTATTCTGTATTAATTTTTATGTTCTCCTGCATTGTAATTTTCTATTTAAGTTCTGTTGTGTTAATATGTTGTGACCGTGCAGGCAGCTTGTGATCCGCTGTGCGGAAGCAGAAAGGGCCGGAATGAAAGCTGTAAGCGATGGCACTGACTGAAGGGGCTTCTGTTCTGTGAGGGGTGGACACGCGTGACAGGAGAAGTTAGGAGGAAAAGGAAGGTGCGGCAGGAGGATGTTTGGAGGTAGGGGGTCAGGAGACAATAAGTAGGAGTGTTTGCAGTGTAGAGACAAAAAGGAACACAAGTGGCAGGAGATAAACTGATTGGTAGTGAAATCTTTGTTTTATTCTGTTGGAGATGTGCTCTGTAACCCAGATAATGGGGTATAAGACCAGGGCACTGTTTGTTATGGAATGAATACTCCAAGTAAACCTCCAGTACCTCTGAGTTGTATTTGCTTATTACGCAGGTCATTACAATTTTATATGAATTAATTTTGTTAAAATAGTTTTGTTTTGTAAATAAATATGACCAATCACTAACTAATCTACTGTATTCATTTTTAAAGTAGCTGTTCTGTTATCCATCTTTTCTCTTATCCGTCACGGCCTTGGTCCTGACCCCCTGATGGATAATCGAGGTTTTACTCATACACACCTTTTAGGAGATGAGTGACAGATAACAGAGTACACCGACAGGGCACTGTGTGTTACGGAATGAAGACTCCAAGTAAAACGTAGAAAACTCCAGTACCTCAGAGTTGTATTTGCTTATTACACTGGACATGACAACATTATATAATTAACTAAGAGGGATGTTCAAAAAGTTCCACACTTTTATATTTTCGTTGAAATGTGAAGGTGAGAGAGGAGTAGTAATTAGGCATTAAAAAGCTGGGAAAACTGTATCGCAAAGGAAGGTGACCTATGTAGGAAAAGTGAGTTCTTAATAAAAAGAGTTTAAAAAAGTGTGGAAACTTTTTGAACGTCTCTTGTAATTTTGTTAATACTATATTACATTTTGCTACTATAGTTTTTTTGGTAAAAAATACGACAATTCACTAAACTAATCTACAGTATATTATTTTCAAGTAGCTGTTCGTTATCCCGTCTTTTCTCTTCTACGTCATGGCCTCAGTGCCGACCCCCTGAAGGATAATCGAGGTTTTACCATATTTATAATAGCCGCTCCCTTTGTCCACGTGCAGAGCTTTGCGTTGTTGTATTTTTTGTTGTGTGTATTTTGTTTTACAGTAATCCCTCACTTATCACGGGAGATAGGTTCCAAGGGCCGACCGCGATAACTGAATTCCGCGAAGTAGGGACACCATACTTTATTTAATTATTTAACGTGTATTTGACGTTTTTAAAACCCCTCCCTGTATTGTTTACAAACCACCCCTTTACTCTATTAATAACAGGGGACAACTGCTAAGCAATATGAAATCAGTAGATAAGTTTACACTTACTGTATAGTGAAGTACACGTAGCAGCTTGTAGGCGGTCATTGACGTCGTCGACCCTTGTTGCAAAGATTCCTAAAGCAGATTCCATCCTTATCACCTCCACCTTGCAACTCGTTTTGCACCCTGGTTAAAGGACACTGCGGCCATAGATCTTATATGCTTTTCCTCCTTTTTAAATAAAAAGAATCGTGGACTCATTGATGCTGTGATGGTGTCCTGCAGCGGTGTAGTTGTACCCTTCCTTCAACATATCCAATAACTTTTACCTTTTCTGCCAATCCAGAAGCCATTAGCCAGTAACGTGCATTAATGGGTGAATGAGTGAGATGAGACTTCCTGGTTAATGCAGCACTCCGTCGCTGAGCCAATCAGCGGCACACAGGAACTTAACTGCGTGTTCTGATTGGGTAGCTTCTCAGCCATCCGCCAATAGCATCTCTTGTATGAAATCAACTGGCAAACCAACTTAGGAAGCAAGTACCAGAAGTAAAAAGACCCATTGTCCGCAGAAACCTGTGAAGCAGCGAAAAATCCGCATTATATATTTAGATATGCTTACATATAAAATCCGCGAAGTCGTGAATCCGTGAAAAGTGAACCGCAAAGTAGCGAGGGATTACTGTTTTCCTGTAAATGTATTTTAGCACTCTGAGTTTGCACTCTGTGAAGACTGCAATACAATCATGAATTACTGAATCAAGTCCACAGTGACACAATGGTAGTTCTGCTGTCTCACAACAAGGACAGGCAGGGCTCAAGTGCTGGTTGCTCCCAGTGTGGGCTTTGCATGTTCATAAGGGCTTCCTCGCACGTTCCAAAGATGTAGGTTTTCAATAATAAACAGGTCCCGTAATTTGTATGTTTCTTGTGATGGCCCGGTGCCCTTCATGTTTAATGGTCCAGCTTCCTTGTAACCTTGCTGTGGACGTGCAGGTTTAGAAAATGAATGATTTGAACCGGGCTGAGGTGAGGGGTAGGAAGAGGAAAAATGAGTTGCTGTGATTCATGAAACCTCCCTTGACTCTTTAAATGTCAAAAATCTTCCAGTCTCACATGTCACCCATATTGAAATACTTGCCTCTTTTTTGGGATCAGTGCATTACAGGCATTTACCAAACCCAACTACCAATCACCCAAAATGCTGCTGAAGTTTAGCAGGGAAACAACCACTGCTGTTGTGCCCAGGTCCACATGTGCTTCTTCCAAATCTGAAACAATCAACAGCACACAATGATAAACAACCAGTTACATTTTAAATGCACATTAAACTAATGAGCTTTTTGGCCAATTAGCCATGCAAACATCATTTATCACTTTCAACATGCGAAAGGTGGCCTCCATTGACTGAAACAAAATTAAAAATAAAAAAGCTCTCTCTCAGGCAATGGCTGCACTCGAGTTTGCCTAGTTTTAATTTCCAAGAAGAGTTCTTTCTCTATTTAGATCAGAGCCAGCAGCAGCCGTTCCTCTCGATTAGCTATCCATGTTAAATTGTAAAACTTTCACAAATGAATCCTTCTTCTTTCCTAGGAGAGCCCTGACTGGATGCGGCATTAGCTGTGTACCGCACAGTAATTCACACTAGTGATGACATCTTCTGAAGATGACAGCAGTGATAGCACTATGCAAATAAATAATATCTACACACCTCCAGGACATAATTATTAATTTATGTCTACCATTTGAAAAGGCAATGTGAGCCAGGTTCCATTTCTCCACCAAGCAGTAGTGACTGTCAGCGAGATCTCATAATTTAGCTCACGTCTTGAAGTTTGGGATATTAGCAGCTTCAAGCAAACACCTTCTACTGACTTAATGGTGAGAATAGATAAAAGATTGCAAACATCGGATCAAATATTTTCTCATATGAGACTTGCATTTTCAGCTGGCTCTTTGGACCCATTATCCCAGTGAATTCAGCATGGTGTCAAAACTTGTATAAAAGGGAGAGATTTTTTTTTTATTGTTATCATTTATGGAAGTGCTCCTTTAG
Source organism: Erpetoichthys calabaricus (assembly GCF_900747795.2). Taxonomy (NCBI): domain Eukaryota; kingdom Metazoa; phylum Chordata; class Cladistia; order Polypteriformes; family Polypteridae; genus Erpetoichthys; species Erpetoichthys calabaricus. Next base: position 36,205,863 of record NC_041396.2, on the reverse strand, counting down.
CTTGGTGGGCTAATTGGCACGTCTTGTCATCCCAAAGGTTTTGTCTTCTCAGCAGTTTGATCCCAAGTCCAGTTCATGTTTACATGGAGGGTACACATTGTCTTCATGTTCATGTAGATGCTTTCTTTTGTGAACTGGAGACACAAACATGGCAATAAGGGTGTAAGTCCCTCCCAAATTTACCCCAAACAGCAGGCCAAGACCTTCCCCAGCTTGCCCATTGTGGTATAGCAGGTCTGCGGTTTAGAAGAAAAGGACAAGTTTTTAAATAAATAATCACCACACTTGCTGCTTATAGAGAGGGCTGGTTAGTGTGGCCAGAGCGGTTTTCAGATGTGATGTGGTGCGGGTGTTTTCCTCGCTTAAGGGCGCAGGTGAGAATTGTCCACCACAGAAAACCGGAAAAAGAACAGAAGAGAGAGTAGGGGTTAGTACGGATTTTGGAGCCACCATGAATAATAATGATAATTAATTGAATATACTCCATCGTGCCTTTTCCACCTTTCTCTGTGCACTGGAACTAATTGGTCCCCATTCTAGCTGTTCCTTTGTTTCTGGCTTGATTTAGGGTGGAGTGGTGGCTCTGAGGCTAAGGATCTGCATTGGTATCCTGAAGGTTGCTGGTTCGAATCCCCGTCACTGCTAAAAGAGGTCCTACTCTGCTGGGCTCTTGATCAAGGCCCTTAACCTTCAATTGCTCCAGGGGCGCGGTACAATGGCTGACCCTGTGCTCTGACCCCAAGGGGTATGCGAAAACTGACAAATTCCTAATACGAGAAATTGTATAAGGCAAAATAAAGAACAAAAAAAATACAGAGCGTCAGGATTAAACATAAATGAAGTTATGAGAAAGCTATGTTAAAGTAATGTGTTTCCGGCAGTGTTTTAAAGTGCTCCACTGTATTAGCCTGGCGAATTCCTATTGGCAAGCTATTCCTGATTTTAGGTGCATAACAGCAGAAGGCCTCCTCACCACTTCTTTTAAGTTTAGCTCCTGGAATTATAAGCAGACCTTTGAAGATCTAAGGTTACGATTTTGGAGTGTCAAGGTGTCCCCCTTGTCAGTGTTCCCCATAGGACTTCTCCTCCACTCTGGAAGAGCTTGAAGAGGAAAAGCAGTTAGCACATGCGCTCTCTGACAACCCATCCCTGCTATGTTATTTCTGACCCCCCAGCACAATCCCTCTGCACATGTGCATGACACCTGACATAAAGTGCAGCAAACCCCAGATCTGACAGGTTTGCACTCGCAGTTTGTAGGTTACCTTGGATAAAAGTATTAGATTAACAGAAAAATGTGACACAAGTGATGGCTGCATAGTCATATTGCTGCCCAGGATTCCAGAATGCAACACTGACCCTTCATATTTAATCTCCTCTGTAACATGAGACCCAGCTGGCGGCAAACCCCCAGCTCCCCCTCCGCCTCCCCTCAGTTAACTCCTTTTTGACTCTTCAGGCTCAGCCAGATTTTCTGTTTGCCGTCCCCTCCAAGAAAGTTATTTTCAGCCGATTCAGCCAAGTCTGCCCTCTCGGAAAGTTATTTTTCAAAACAAGACATTGCTGTCAGGCCACACTGCATCCATCAGCTGTCAGAGGGAGGGGTCCCATGCCTGCGAGTCCACTCTGGTGAGTATCAGTTAGCGCCAGGTTGTTATCCATCTTTGTTAGGTCCCATGCACCAGCTCTCCTGAGGCTTAACAAAGACAGATTAGCACCAAGCCCCGTGTTCTGCCGACTTGCCAATAAGGGGAGGTGAGAGCGCTTTATAAATGTCAAACACCGCACTGCTATATCTCTCGCTCTCAAAAACCTGCAGAATATTTTAATATTTCTGAAAAGTTCTATGGCAGCCTCACAGAGTAGATTTCCATTTACATAACATAATGTAAGATTCTAATTTCCACCTAATGTAATTCAAGGTTAATGGAGGCTGAAGTCATATCCCCCCAGCATTGGCTACCAAAGTAGAAAACTGTCCTGGGTGGAGTGGCAGTCTATGACAGGACTCATTCACTCACACACACACATACTGTTTTGAATTACCAATTACCAACAGTACTGTGAAAAAAGTAAGTACACCTCCTGAAAAGTATTTTTCTTTTTTAACAAATGTGGACAAATCATTTTTGTGATCATGGTTTTTATTTAAACAGTATATTTATGTAAGGGTGATGCAATTGAAGAATAAAAAAAGAAAATTTGACTTTGCAATAATGCATGTTAGAGGATCACCCTCCGGGCTCATCTGAGGTACATAATACCACTCTGGGACAAGAGGTGGTGCTGGCGATAATCACGTCCTCTTTCTTTCATTCCCTCCACAGAAGATGCCCAGTGAGGGTAGCTGACTCTTCCCCTTCCAGTCCACCACCTATAAGTCTTGATTATGACGGAAGGAGGTGTCATTCTGTGATTGTGATCAGAGCATCCAGCAGGATGGACCTCCATCCTATTGACTCATGTTTGAAGAACGCATAGTTTAAGCCCTAGGAGGCAAGCAACCTGAGTTTGTTTTGTTGGGCATCAGCGCCATAGAGTGTGTGGTTGCTTTAAGTTAGCAGAAAAGGCATATATTATTAAACAGGGATAGCCAGGTTGGCGCTCCAGCATTTATTTTGACATTGTGGTCAGCAACACAGGAGCGCCACAAGGGACTGTACTTTGTCCTGTTCTGTTCAGCCTATATACATCGGACTTCCAATACAACTCGGAGTCCTGCCATGTGCAAAAGTTCGCTGATGACACTGCTATCGTGGGCTGCATCAGGAATGGGCCGGAGAATGAGTATAGGGACCTAATCAATGACTTTGTTAAATTGTGCGACTCAAACTACCTACAACTGAACACCAGCAAAACCAAGGAGCTGGTGGTGGATTTTAGGAGGCCCAGACCCCTCATAGACCCCGTGATCATCAAAGGTGACTGTGTGCAGATGGTGCAGACCTATAAATATCTTGGAGTGCAGCTGGATGATAAATTAGACTGGACTGCCAATGCTGATGTGCTGTGCAAGAAAGGACAGAGCCGACTATACTTCCTTAGAAGGCTGGCGTCCTTCAACATCTGCAATAAGATGCTGCAGATGTTCTATCAGACAGTTGTGGCGAGCGCCCTCTTCTACGCAGTGGTGTGCTGGGGAGGCAGCATTAAGAGGAAAGACGGCTCACGCCTGGACAAACTGGTGAGGAAGGCAGGCTCTATTGTTGGCATGGAGCTGGACAGTTTAACATCTGTGGCAGAGCGAAGGGCGCTCAGCAGGCTCCTATCAATTATGGAGAATCCAATGCATCCACTAAATAGTATCATCTCCAGACAGAAGAGCAGCTTCAGCGACAGACTGCTGTCACTGTCCTGCTCCACAGACAGATTGAGGAGATCGTTCCTCCCCCAAACTATGCGACTCTTCAATTCCACCCGGAGGGGTAAACGTTAACATTTAACATTATACAAAGTCATTGTCTGTTTTTCACCTGCATTATTATCTTTCTTTAATTTAATATTATTTATTGTATCAGTATGCTGCTGCTGGAGAATGTGAATTTCCCATTGGGATTAATAAAGTATCTATCTATCTATCTATCTATCTATCTATCTATCTATCTATCTATCTATCTATCTATCTATCTATCTATCTATCTATCTATCTATCTATCTATCTATCTATCTATCTATCTATCTATCTATTCTCCCCGACTTGTTGTTCCTCATTCAACCTCAGTACTCAATGAAAAAGTAACAGATACTCGTCTGTAGAAAAAGTCCGTCCACCCTTGGCTCTGATAGCTGGTATTGCCCTAGCCAAGTTGGCATTTTCTGTAACTTTTTGTCTGTCCCTTACAATGACTGGCAGAAAATATTTCCATCTACTCAGTTTTCAGTTGTGTGATACTTGAGGGGTTTCATGCATTCACAACCCATTTTAAATTATCCCCTCTGCCGCATCTTGATGGGATCCAGGCTTTGAACTTGGCATTTCCAGAATCCTCCATTTCTTTCTTTTTTAGCCATTCTTTGGTGGATTAGGGCCATTGTCGGCAAGGCTCACTTTCATTTGAACATCAGTCTTCTGACGGATAGTTGCACATTATCGTGAAGCATCTTCTGATACAATGCAGAATTCCTAGTGTATTCAATGAAGGGTGAGCTGCCCAGGCCCTGATGCAGCATTGCAGTCCCATACCATAACATTTCCACCACTGTGCAGGTGGTATCAGGTTCTTCTGCTCAATTGCTGTCTTTTGTTTTCACCACACTTGTCTTCTGATACTGTGTCCAATTAACTTTATGTTTGTTTCATCTGTTCAGAGAACTTTGTTTTAGAAGTCCTGGTCTTTGCCTAGGTGTTCATGGGAAAACTTTAGTCTTGCCCTGATGTTCTTCTTGGTCAGCAATGATTTCTTCCCAACGCACTTTCCATGTAGATCTAGTCTTTGTAATGGTACAGTCATGCACTTTGACATCAGGAGTGGCAAGGGCTACTTGTAGGTCCTGTGATGAAATTTTGGGGTTCTTAGATCCTTCTTTCAGCATCTTACATTCTCCTCATGGGTGAACTTGCTTGCACGGCCTGGCCTGGATAAGTTGGCAGATGTTTTTAATCCTCACCTGTAGATGATCTTAATGTCATGGTGGTCTCACCTCTTCAGACTGGACCCACAAAACACAAGGGACACGGGACAACAAGCAAAGCACGGATAGCAAATAAAATGAAATCATGTAATGGTTACAAAAATACATAACTAGAATAAACAAATTAAAAATAATACTTAAAAGAAAAGAAGAATAAAAACACAGAAAAGGAAAATAAACAGCCTGGATAAGACGCAATGCTGGCAGAGAGCCATTGTTAATGTGGACTCAAAATCTTTATATTAAGTTAGGTTTGGATTTTTTTTTCTGACACTGATTCTGGATTTGGACTGCCTGTGGTTGCTTTGGGTCCATTTTGGGAAAGCCCTTTTTGTGTTATTTTTTACTATTTTCTCCTTCTTTCACCATTTTGTGCTTCTTTTTTAATTTTTAAGCAAATTATTTAAAGTATAAAGGAGGATTATTTCATTCTTGTCTTGAAAACCAGGGGTGTACGGTCATCCTCTTCCCTTAAAGGGCATTTCAGATTATGCTGAGACTTGTGATATTTAAAAGCTTGAACCGCGTTTTGAGGCTGTGCAGGCCAGAAAGCCTGTCTGTTGAATTTGGGCTCAGGCTACCTGGGGTTGAGGTCTGTTTGTGAGGCTCAGAACAAATGAAGTCCTGGTCTGTTTGTTGTATTTCTGAGACCTGCATATTCTTGCTGCTTTATGCATTTCGGTATTTCAACATCCGACAAGCCTATCTAGTCACATTAAGAAGACAGAAAGATAATTGTTATGCTCTGGTGCCCGCAGCCATGGGCACTAACCCCTTCTTGGGGCATCTTGAAGTTCATCACCAAGACGGACCAGTAACAATTGAGGAGGCAGACACGACTTTTGAGTGTAAAACAGTTAACAGTGTTTGATTAAAAACAAGGAAAGTGCCACAGTGCTTTCCAGTAGAGTAAATCAACAAATCTTCAATAAAATCATACCCAAAAAACAATGTCTCCAGGAGTGCCATAAATAAACAGAATTAAAACAAAACTCATATTTGATGTATTCCCTTTCTATCTCAGGTCACCAGAACAAATCCCACATGCAAAGACCTCAGCATCCTGTTCTGCTGCCTCCATCAGTACCCACAGACCCTTCACCCGGGAAGACCTCAATAATCTCCTCTAGCTCTGTCCTCACAACGCTGGGGATTCTATCCCACACACTGTTCCCCCTTCCCGTGATGACTTTCCTCCATTCTCTCTGTGATCTTTCTAAGTAACTCCCTAAGAATTCTGCTGCCCTACAGAACTCCATGACAGCCACCGGCCCTGCTCCGCTCACGCATCTCAGCAGAGCCAAAACTGTCCGTCCTGATGCTCTTGAAAGGCACACATCCCTACAAACTGTCCCACTGTTTTATTTGTCTTTCTTTCTCTGGTTTTCTTCCTCTTATCTCTCTGGTTTTCTTTCTACCTTAGCACTTACCCTGTCAACTTTATATCTTATTAACCCCAGCCGACAGTAGTTAATTACGCGCCACTTCCACAGTAATTAAGATAATACAAGTGATCACACACCCTCACGTGCAAAGCGTATTTCTGAGGTGGTTAAGCCACCAGGAAGTGCACTACAGTGGCTAAAATCAATAAATAAATTAACCTGTTAAAACACTCCGTGACACATCCAGTCACAACCCTGCAAAGTGCTACTGCGTGAAACGTTATTGACATGGATTTGTACATGAAATGATCAATTCCCCAACATGCAGTGTGGCCCTCTAGGGACTATGGTGTTGAATGGCAAAACACCTTCATGCACAAGATTTCCATTTTGATTTCCACCACAAAAAACCTTGCGTACCTTATAATGGACTGATGTCCAACCTGCCATCTTGTATATTGGTATGAATGGGTTTGGAAAACAAATGAGTGACTGGATGGTACTTTAATTATGCTAAAGTGGAAATTTAGCTTTTACAGAAAGTCGTTAAATATTAACAACAATAGAGACCCCTTTTCAAACTTCTCACTTGGATAAAGGTTAGAGAGCAGTCACGGTGAGATGTTACAAAGGTGCTTTGATGTTCGTGAGAAGGAGCCACACTAGCATTTCTGAGTAATTTGATGGGTAAAACTACTTAATGATAGCAGGATAAATGAAAGGATGGATGGGTGGATTAACAGATGAATGGATGGATGGATGAAGAGATGGATTGATGGATGGATGAACAGATGAGTGGATGGATGGATGAATGAATAAAACTTTTGCTTATAGAAAGACAGTGTAGTTCAAATATTCAAGTCTGGCTCAATAAGGAAATTAACTGCAATTCCCAGTTGTGAATGTTTTTCTCATATGAAGTCCATCGACGTGTTTTGTTCAGACGCAGATCATTTCTGAAGAGCAGTCTCTCCTTTAGTTAAGCAGCTTTTAAGGCAGAAGGGTTAAACAGGCCTCTGCGTGGAGTTTAGCGCACCGCTCGGCTCTTTGCATTGCAGATGAGGAATTAGAGGAGCGGATTGATTGACGGGGGCCACGTGGGAGCCTGGTGCATTGGTTCCCCTTCACACGCTTTGACAGGAGGCATTTATTCTTTGTTTGTTTAGCAGGCGAGCGACAGTACGATGATGAACGAGCGATTTTTAACAATTTTGTTTGCCGTCCCGTAAAACACAAGGGCCATGATTAATCTGTTAATCAATCACAATAGCTCGGTCCCTCATTGTAATGAGGCGTTCTTCAGCACCGTGAATGTGTGTAGGTGTTCATGCCACTGTGCTCCCAGACTTCTTTGGCTCCCCATGTCACCTGTCAGTGACTGGGGTCAGATGATCGCCTACCCACTAGTTGTGCGGTGGGATTTAAGTCGAGCCAAAAAGCCTGTGACAACTGAGAAATGGATTGGTTCCACTAAGCCCCCAGTGAAAGTGAGTGAGTTTACACAAAATGCATCGACGGCCTTTGTATTTAGAAAATTAGAAAGTGTTAATGGCAGCTTTAAAAAAAATGCTCCAGCCTAACCAAAAATAGACCATCATCTCGTCTGAGTAAAGGTACACTAATTTGATTTCACGCCCCCGCATCAGGAAGCATTAATCTTTCCCAGGCCGTCGCACACCCACAAACTGCGAGGGAGAGAGTAGAAGAAGCAGCTTCCAGAAAACGTGCCGCTAATGCTAATCTCACCACTCTATAATATCGGAGCCTTCCTCCGGGGCGGATTTATACACCTCGCATTAAATCAGATTTACACCAGGCTCCCTGTGTTTAACGCCGCCGGTGGAAGAATGGAGAAAATGAAGGTCGGTTTCTAAGACTCGTCACTCTCTATCTGTCTCACCATCACCTTTTATTTTCTTTAGGCCCATTTGTCAGAATTTTAAGGATGTAGGGTCACGACGGAAGACACACGCTACTGGCACCAGTCAGAAAATGCTTGTCGGACACAAGCTCTTCATCGAATTAACGATACCCACTTTACCAAATGTCTCACAATGTGGAGGGCTTCACATCACATCATCTTCTGTAATGAAAGGTTGTGGACATCGCCAATGACAAAGCACCCCCTGAACTGATCTGCTTGCCATGCATTTGAATCTATAACATGTAGTGTGGTTTCTTCATTAACAAATTCAACTTTCTCAGATTTGATTATTAAAAAACATAGATAGATAGATAGATAGATAGATAGATAGATAGATAGATAGATAGATAGATAGATAGATAGATAGATAGATAGATAGATAGATAGATAGATAGATAGATAGATGGAGTGTGATGTTAAAAATGTTTGAATGAAGCCATAAATTGAAAAGCATCAGGTCAAGGCTGACCCTTGACACTGCCAAGTGAGTCTCATTTTCTCTACTTGCCGGTCCTCCCAAGATTTTGCAGACATTATGAAACTTAAGCCAGCTGTCTAACCTAGAACACATAAGAACTGCCAAAGCATGGCAGTGTTTGGATACAAGGATTTGTCTCTTCATAAGTGTATAAAATGCACCCGAGCTGTTCTCTACTGAAGTGTACAAGGCCACAGAGAAAAAAATATATAGACAGAGTGAAGGATTAAAAAGGACTATTTTGTGATTAAAAGTCAAAATTTTATTGCAGGATAAATACGAGCACACACATACACTGGCGTCAATTTAGCATCACCAAATCTCCTAACCTGAATGTCTTTGGAAGGAAACCGGAGTATGCTGAGGAAATCCATCAGGAAAATATCTAAACTCCAGGCAGGGAACACACGGGATGTGACCCCAGCGAAATAATTCAAGCAACACAGGAAAAGGTTTGGGGGCAGTCGCCCATATACTTGAAATAGGCTGCCAAATATGACGGTTTGGTTCAAAATGAAAAAGTTTTGACAGACTTTAATCCAAAACAGAACAGTTCATATAAACAAGCATGGGAGGCAAGGGAAATGACGTCATTCTGGCAGGAACTGGAAGTGATGTCTTCTGGCCCAGGACCGGAAGTGACGTCATCAGGTCCATGGACCGGAAGTGATGTCATCGGGTACAGGCGGAATTTCCTGTGTTTGCTCTGCAGATGAAAAGGAGGAAGGATCAGTGCACTCTGCCACCCCATGGAATTATTCCTTTTTGAGCCCATCGGTTGCCTCATATGCTCACATGCGTGACACCCCCTTAGTGCAAGGCAGTAGCACCTATCATTGCGCCACCATGCTTAATTAATGACAGTACAAATTATTTAAATGAAGTTAGCAATTTATCTGTAAAATGTAATATACACACTTTAATGCATTTCATCATGAAATACTAAGTACAAATCTTTTCTAAATGTACAGAGAGCTGTAATATCATGAAGCTAATGTATTCTGTGTGATGACTGCTGCTTGCGCCTCCTCTCAGCACAAAATGAAGTCTATTTAAGGGACCCGTAGAGATTAACGACTGGGTTAAGCAGCACTTAGAATACGAAGAATTAAATGTGCTACTTTAGTTACAATGGGATTTGAGAAACTCTAGCAAATTAAACATCGATTGTAAAGTGAAGTTAACGAAATTCTACTTTAATGACAAAATAAACTACAAGATTAAAGTGGAAATTTCGAAATTAAAGTCAAAGTTTCATTGTTAATGATGAAATAAACTACAAGATTAAAATAGACGTTTCGAGATTACCATGAAACAAACTATGAAATTATAGTGAAAATTTCAAAATTAAATTTCGTTTTTGATGTAGAAATAAACTATAAGATTAAAGTCAAACTGCGGTGGGTTGGCACCCTGCCCAGGATTGGTTCCCTGCCTTGTGCCCTGTGTTGGCTGGGATTGGCTCCGGCAGACCCCCGTGACCCTGTGTTCGGATTCAGCGGGTTGGAAAATGGATGGATGGATTAAAGTCAAAATTTTGAGATTAAAGTCAAAATTTTATTGTTAAGTACGAAATAAACTATGAGAATATGATCAAAAATTTGAGTTTAAAGTTAAAGTTTCATCGTTAAGACAAAATAAAGTGGACATTTCAAGAGTAAAGATGGAATTTCATCTTTAATAACAAAATAAACTTTAATATTAAAGTGGAAATTGATTATAGGGGAAATTTCAAAATTAAAGTTGAAATTTCATTTTTTTAATGTAGAAATACACTATAAGATTAAAGTTTAAATTTCAAGATAAAAGTCAAAGTTGTGTCTTTAATAACAGAATAAACTATAAGATTAAAGTTGAAACTGTTTAATTAAAATCAAAATTTTGTCATTAATGACAAAATAAAGTACAAGAATATAGTAGAAAGTTCAAGATTAAGTTTGAAGTGTTGTCTTTAATAATGAAACAAACTACAAGATTAAAGTTCAAATTTCGATTTTAAAGTCAAAATTTTGACTTGTAATCCAGAAATAGTTCTCCTTCCTCTGTTGCCCCTAATACTCCTCCAGAGTTCGTAGCTTCCCAACCAGCCTCACTGCCATCTTATTAAATTGCAAACTTTCAATCATATTTAACTGGCAGCTGAGCGATGCAACATAACATAAAAATACTAACATGTATGAAATAAATATCAATCTTTCCATTCATTTTCTAAATTTGCTGGAATTAGCGAAGAGTGAAACGGTTTCTTTGAAACTAGTAAGACTTACAATTTTGCATCACAAAAAATGTGTTTTGCCACAAGCTACGTATAACCCAGTACATTACATTATAACTTATTTTTTTGTATAGTGCTCTTCAGTGAGTGCAAGCGCAGAGCACTGTGAACAATTCTCAGTTAAAATACAAGTGTAGATTATACTAATTACTAAACGCAGAATTGGTACACATATTAATGCAAATTTGTTAAAACACACAGAGAACAAAGTAAAAACCGATTAAAGGCAAATAGAAACCAACAATATTTTTCCATTAATTAATTGGCCAGTTGACAACAGAGGAGATTAAAATTATAAAAGAAAAAGGGAAAAACCAGAGACTTTGGCCAACATGCTGCCTACCTACCCATGGCTTTTGTATTGTGGAGTCTGTGCTGGCCGTCTAATCTGATAAGAGAGTCTTTTCATCCGATGATTCCAACTCCCCTTTTTCCGAGATGATTATTCCATATGCAGGAGAGCAGTCTGGAAGCAGACCAGTGTCACATCCAGATACTAAGAAGAGAAAGAGAAAGGAGGAGGGTTAGTAATGTAATATTATATTATATTACTTATATTTCTGTACAAATGGCTAACAAACAGAAATGCAGTATGCACGGCTAATCAGCAGCTCTAGACAGGGTATGCTAGACTAAAGTCGCAAGTCTTTAGCCAGGATTTTGAAGCTGAGACTGAAAGGGTAATTCTTATATAAGCGGGCAGATCATTTCACAACTTCAGGGCCCTGTAACTGGATGCTCAACCTCCTTCTGGTTTGTAAGTAATGATAAGTTCAGATAAGTAAGCAGGACCTTGGCCATTTAAGGCTTTATAAGTTAAACAAAGGATTTTGAAATCAGTTTAACTGAAAGCCAGTGAAAGGACTTGAGAACTATTGATTATATTTTCTACTTTGTGTAACAATTTGCAGAAAAATTTTGAATTACCTGAAAGCTGCATAAAGAACAATTTGAACAGCTAGTGAATAATGAATTGCAGTAATCAGTCCTACTAGAATAAGTAAATACATTAATTAATCTTCCTAGAAATAAATACATGAATAAATCTGCACAATTAGAACATACAGCATATTTTCATCTCCTCTGCAACCTTTTTCTCCATGTGAAAAAGACACGGCACAGTTTATTATGCTGCAGAGTGTGGAATGGAGAGGTGCAGCTGCAGAGGAAATGAAATACCTGCAAGCACTTCACTGCTGCGAAAATCCATTGGCCTGGGAATAGAAATGGCTTACAGAGTTGGTGAAACTGAGCACAGATGGTGTTACCCATGGCTTTACCTCTACCCCTAAGTAAGTGGTGAGAGGTGCATTGTGTGAAGCTGCACTAAAGTAGCCATGAATCTTTGAGTTGATGTTAAAGGGTGGTCAAGTCAAGAGAGAATGTAGTTTTGGCTCCGGAATAAACATTAGGCAGGAATATCTGTCACTTTTTACAACAAAAAACTTGAAAAAAAACACACAAAATTTTGCTTTCGTGAGTTTCACAAAAAACAAAATCACAAGCAAAGATGGTTTTAGGAGCAACTTTGTGAAACTGCATGTGAAATAAACGTTTCCTATTATTTCACTTGTGGAATAATCTGGATTGTGGTTCACATCTGGAAGCAACCTTTCACTAGAAGCTTATGCAAGCCATAGTCACACAAAAACTCACATTAGACTACTCTAGAAACATCATTTGAAAAGACTCTTTTCTTTGTTTTATATTTTAATTTTGCATAAAATTACTAACTGACTGACTGAATGGGATATGATGATGCAGTGGGTAGTGTCACACAGGGCAGATTGAACCCGGCACCTCTGCCATTAATGAAGCCCTTCCATCTCTTCACATTTGCATGGGCGTTCCTCCAACATCCCAAAGATGTGTCAGGCTAATTGGACTTTTTGTGAGTGGGCTGTGTAATTTACTTATCCCAGGTCTGAGATTCATTCCCTCCTTATGCCAAATGCAGCACTCCAAGAAAAGGTGTGTCAAACAAAAGTAATACAACTAATGCACGGTTAGTGGGTTGCTCTGTAAATCTCGGGCTGTTGCTTTGAATGTTAAGTGTTAGCAAACACTTACAGAAAGGACTAAAAGATTTGCCCACAAATTAGAATGTTATTAATTTTAGGTTTGCCTCTTTTGTGATGTGAGATTTTGCATATAACTTGATAAGCAAAGCAATGTAATATTAGTGAGAAGCATTCATGTTTACAACGCAAGGAATGGATCTGTTTGAATTTTATGACAGGATTTGGGGGGTGTGCTTTAAACCAGTTTGGCGAGTGTTTCTCTGCTAAAGACTTTCAACCCCACCCCCCCCAAGAAACCAGGTTACTTTAACATATGGTCTTGGGGGGGTGGCAGGTTTTAAGATGTTGTATTCTCCCATTGGTCTGAAGTATGGCAGTTTGGAATTGGCTTGGATCAGAAGCTTTTAAGTACCATGATGTCCTATTGGCTCTAGGGGTTGGACAGAGAGTCTATAAATCTGCTTGCTTAACCACATTCTCTCTCTCTTACTAACATCTGAAAGAAGCATCTCTTACTAACCTCTGATGATGAAGACAACACAATGGAGACCACAGGTCGGCAGCCATATTTGAACAGGCTTGCGGCCTGTTCTGAAGAAAGCTGAGCACCAATGCTGCTTTAACTAGAGACATTTTAAATAACGACAAGTCTATGTGCCGTCTGAAACTACACATTACCATTCAACCCCTTAACCCCTTAACCGCCCTCTGCCGGATATATCCGGCACAGTTGTTTTATTGCTAACGCCATACTGCCGGAATTATCCGGCACATTTGCCTGTGGTTATATGAATGCCTGGCAAGTAGTATAACTGACGGTTTGGCGTGGGTATTATTACTACGTTGTATTTCGACAAGTCTGTGGTTGTTTTGGCCGGTCATGTGACGTGATTCGCATGTAACAGCTGTGAATATGGCGAAACGTAAACTTACTTCAAGTGAGGCTTTGCAGGCGATTTTGGACAGTTCTGATCATGATTGTAGCAGTTCTGAAGAAGATTTTAGCGACAGTGATGAGCAGCAACGTGCGCTGCATGATACTGTGAATGAAGACGCATCGGATGACGGCGCTGAGTGGGTGTATCCCCGGCATCTCAGCTGGGCTGCTGCCCGTGGTGAGCTACCTTTTCTGCATTCGTTTGAGGGAACGTGTGGCTTTATTGTTGATGTAAACAATTACACTGCTGAGCAGTTTTATGAGCTGTTTGTGTCACTGATTTGATCAGACATTTTGTTCATCAGACAAATCTGTATGCAGCACAGTTTATTGAGAAAAATCCCAATTTACCTCCACATTCCCGTGTTCGTGCTTGGTTTGACACTGATGAAAACGAAATGAAAAAATTCATTGGGATTTTGATGTTGATGGGAATAATCAGAAAACCAGATATTGAGATGTACTGGTCTACAGATCCTATGTATGCAACACCTATTTTTGCAGCTGTCATGACACGTAACCGATTCTCTTTGCTGCTGAAATTCTTTCATTTGAATGACAACAGAAACGACCCAGATAAGAAAGATCCAAACCGCGACCACTTGTTCAAGCTACGTCCTTTGATTGATCATTTATTTGAAGCATTTCAGTTGCCCTACATGCCAGGACCGTCCGTTGCAGTTGATGAAAGTTTATTGTCGTGGAAGGGCCGCTTACAGTTTCGACAGAATCTACCATTGAAAAGGGCACGGTTTGGTATCAAGATGTTTTGCTTAGCTGAGAATTCAGGTTACATTTATAGATTTCGTGTATACACTGGCAACTTGCACAACATTTAGTGGTCAATACTGCTTGAATAAATGTAAAAAATGTAAAAAAAATGTAAAAAAGTAAAAAAACCGAAAATTGTTCAGATTTCGCCTGGCGTGGGGAATATTTAGGGAGTTGGCGGTTAAAGGGTTAAGGAGGCTAGTGAGTACATATATAAACCTCTGACACATATTTTTTGGAAGTCACTGCGCACTGGAGAGATTCCAAAAGACTGGAAAATGGCAAATATCATCCCATTATATAAAAAGGGGGACAGGGCAGATCCATGCAACTATAGGCCAGTAAGCTTAACATGAATCACAGGAAAATTAATGGAAGGAATTATTAAGGATCAGATTGAGCAACACCTGGCAAGGACAGGAGTTATTCTGAACAGTCAGCATGGGTTCAGAAGAGGGAGGTCGTGTTTTACTAACATGCTGGAATTCTATGAGGACGCAACAAAAGGATACAATCAAAGTGGAGCTTATGAGATTATTTATCAGGATGTCCAGAAAGCATTTGATAAGGTGCCACATGAGAGGGTGGGCATCAAATTTAAAGAAGTGGGAGTTCAGGGAGATGTTTTTAGATGGGTGCAGAATTGGCTCAGACACAGGAAGCAGAGGGTGATGGTGAGAGGAACCTCATCAGAATTGGCCGATGTTAAGAGTGGTGACCAGCAGGGGTCAGTGCGAAGTCTGCTGCTATTTTTAATATATATAAATGATTTAGATATGAGTATAAGGAACAAGCTGGTTAAGTTTGCAGATGATACCAAGACAGGTGGATTAGCAGATAATTTGGAATCAGTTATATTATTACAGAAGGACTTGGAAATCATACAGGCTTAGGCAGATTTGTGGCAGATGAAATTTAATGTCAGTAAATGTAAAGTATTACACATAGGAAGTAAAAATGTTAGGTTTGAAAACACAATGGGCGGTCGGAAAATCGAGAGTACACCTTATGAGAAGGATTTAGGAATCGCATTGGACTCTAAGCTATCGACTTCCCGACGGTGTTCAGAAGCCATTAAGAAGGCTAACAGAATGTTAGGTTATATAGCGCCTTGATGTGTGGAGTACAAGGCCAAGGAGGTTCTGCTCAACCTTTATAATGCACTGGTGAGGCCTCATCTGGAGTACTGGGTGCAGTTTTGGTCTCCAGGCTACAAAAATGACATAGCAGTCCTAGAAAAGGTCCAAAGAAGAGTGACTAGACTGATTCCAGGGCTACAGGGGATGAGTTATGAGGAAAGATTAAAAGAGCTGATCTATACAGTTTAAACAAAAGAAGTTTAACAGGAGACCTGAGTGAATAGTTTAAAATTATGAAGGGAATTAGTCCAGTGGATCAAGACTGTGACTTTAAAATGAGTTCATCAAGAACACGTGGACACAGTTGGAAACTTGTGAAGGGTAAATTTCGCACAAGCATTAGGAAGTTTTTCTTTACACAAAGAATGATAGACACTTGGAATACGCTACCAAGCTGGGTGGTAGACAGTAAGACGTTGGGGACTTTCAAAACTCTACTAGATATTTTTTTGGAAGAAATAAGTGGATAGGACTGGCGAGCTTTGTTGGGCTGAATGGCCTATTCTCATCCAGAGTGTTCTAATGTTCTAAAAGATGAACATGAAAATAAACCATACCTGTGAAATGTCATTATCCTTCTATACTCTATAACAGGGTCCTCAGTCATGGCTTTGGGGGGCACAGTGGCTGCAGGTCTTCATTCCAATTAGTACCCCATTTCAAAACCAGTGCTTGCTTATAAGGAAATTCAGTGTTTAATTGCATGGTTTTAAGAGTGCTTTCATTTTGGTAACACAAATGTTTATAACGTTGTAGATTTTTCATTTCTAAGAACACAATCGTTCTATGGTTCTGCCTACTGGAACAGATTCATACTACTTGATTCTTCCATTTCTCCCTTATTTGTTTCTAAACACTTCATTAGCACAGATGCTTTACAATGCATATGCATATACTTAAATAAATGTGCAGCCACCATAGCCCTCCAAGGGTCTCATTTAAAAGACTTGGCATGAATTTGAGCATAAACAAATATGTATATTCCCAAGAAGAGAAAAATGCATATGCTAAAAAATCTGATTTATAAAACCTGACATGCACATATTTCGACACAATTTACCCTTTCTAAATCAAAGTCACATTAAATATGTGTGCATATGAACGCACCATGAATTCTGCACTCAAGCATCCACATATGCAGTCACAATGCTGCAGAAGTTTATTGGCTGTTAGAGCAGCCACCCTCCTGATGCATCGAGACCGCACAACGTGCATTCAAGAGTATCTGGCTGTGCTCTTCAACTGAACATGCTAGATCATGCATTACAGCGCCTCTCCTCTGCCTTCTGGGGGACAGAGAAAGGTGTAAGACACACAGTCTGAGCGGGTAGCAACTATCACCTGGCACATGTAATGAGTTGATTGCTGTTACATATAATAAATAGTACACTGTGATTAAGATTAGGGTTGGGAGAGGGTTTTCTGACTCAAATAATGAGAACTGTTGAGTAAACAAAGTGATAGAAATGTGCAATCCAATTGGCTCTTCGGCACAGTTTCTAAATTGCAGAGCTGCAGAGGTATGGAGTCACACCCTTATGAAAAAAAACGTCAGTTTAGTCAACTCCACCTTCTTGGAGCTCCAGGGTGCAGAGATACCAGACCCAACATTTGTAGTAATGCATTTTTTGAATAAAATGTTTGTGATGATCCATCTGTTGGAATGACAAATGCAATACATTTTTTACTACATGCATTACAAAAGACATTCCAATAGATGCTCTGCAAACTTTAATGCTGAGGTCTACAGACAGTCATGAATGGGTATAACAGCTAGTTTTTCTTAAAAAGCATCATTTGCTTACTGTTACCATCAAGAAACACAGAGATTCAGTCAGAAACAAAACTGGCTAATAAGATACAACAGGCCTTCCCTATCTATCTATCTATCTATCTATCTATCTATCTATCTATCTATCTATCTATCTATCTATCTATCTATCTATCTATCTATCTATCTATCTATCTATCTATCTATCTACAGTCACATGAAAAAGTTTGGGAACCCCTCTTAATTCTTTGGATTTTTGTTTATCATTGGCTGAGCTTTCAAAGTAGCAACTTCCTTTTAATACATGACATGCCTTATGGAAACAGTAGTATTTCAGCAGTGACATTAAGTTTAGTGGATTAACAGAAAATATGCAATATGCATCATAACAAAATTAGGACACCCCAACAGAGATATTACATCAATACTAAGTTGAGCCTCCTTTTGCAAATATAACAGCCTCTAGACGTCTCCTATAGCCTTTGATCAGTGTCTGGATTCTGAGTGGAGGTATTTTTGACTGTTCTTCCATACAAAATCTCTCCAGTTCAGTTACATTTGATGGACAGCCTGCTTCAAATCAACCCATAGATTTTTGATGATATTCAAGTCAGGGGACTGTGACGGCCATTCCAGAACATTGTACTTCTCCCTCTGCATGAATGCCTTTGTAGATTTCGAACTGTGTTTTGGGTCATTGTCTTGTTGGAATATCCAACCCCTACGTAACTTCAAATTAGTGACTTATGCTTGAACATTATCCTGAAGAATTTGTTGATATTGGGTTGAATTCATCTGAACCTCGACTTTAACAAGCATGATGGAACCTCCACCAAATCTGACAGTAGGTAGCAGGTGTTTTTCTTGGAATGCGGTGTTGTTCTTCCACCATGCAAAGCACTTTTTGTTATGACCAGATAACTCAATTTTTGTCTCATCAGTCCAAAGCATTTTGTTCCAAAATGAATCTGGCTTGTCTAAGTGAGCATTTGCATACAACGTGGTGTGAGTGCAGAAAGGGCTTCTTTCTCATCATCCTGCCATACAGATGTTCTTTGTGCAAATTGCTCTGAATTATAGAACGATGTACAGATATACCATCTGCAGCAAGATGTTCTTGCAGGTCTTTGGAGGTGATCTGTGGGTTGTCTGTAACCATTCTCAGAATCCTGCGCATATGCCGCTCCTGTATTTTTCTTGGCCTGCCAGACCTGCTGGGTTTAATAGCAGCTGTGCCCGTGGCCTTCCATTTCCTGATTACATTCCTTACAGTTGAAACTGACAGTTTAAACCTCTGAGATAGCTTTTTGTAGCCTTCCCTTAAACCAGGAGACTGAACAATCCTTGTTTTCAGATCTTTGGAGAGTTGCGTTGAGGATCCCATGCTGTCACTCTTCAGAGGAGAGTCAAAGGGAAGCACAACTTGCAATTGACCACCTTAAATACCTTTATATTTCATGACTGGACACACCTGTCTATGACGTTCAAGGCTTGACGAGCTAATCCAACCAATTTGGTGTTACAAGTAATCAGCATTGAGCAGTGACAGGCATTCTAACCAGCAAAAATTACAAGGGGACCCACATTTTTGCACAGCCAGTTTTTCTCATTTGATTTAATTTCATACAACTAAATACTGCTTCACTAAAAATCTTAGTTCGGAAAACACCCCAGTACTCCGATGTTCCTAGGGAATGAAAGATATACCACTGTTATCTTTTTTGTTGAAAGTAGAGTCAATTATTATGCAGGCTGAGAGGGGTTCCCAAACTTTTTTATATGGCTGTGTCTATCTATCTATGACTTTAATTAAAATCCTACAATAAAGTTAATGTATCAGATACTTTGCAGATGTTGTCAAGGATTTGCCTTTAAAACCATAGTTTTATAGTTGATAAGTGGCATAAGCTCCAGCACAATCTTGTTTCAGAATAAGTGGTTTTGAAGAATGAATGAATGAATCACTGTTCACGGACACTGAGGCATTCTTTTACCCTTCCTAAACTTTGATTTTCATTGATGCCCACTTCCTAAACTTTGATTTTCATTGATGCGCATGAACATTAGTAAATCATGCCCCCGGTCTCTACTGAGGTATTTCGAGAGAAGGCTCTAACTTTATACTTTGTTTTTCCCTCCACAGACTCCCAGTGAGGGCAACTGACTCCGTCCTTAACCACCACACTACCACCCCCACCCCCCCCCCCCCCCCCCCCCCCCCCCCCCCCCCCCCCCCCCCCCCCCCCCCCCCCCCCCCCCCCCCCCCCCCCCCACTGCATATCCTGCCATGCTCCTTCCCACATTGACTCTCAGAGGCTTTACCAGCCAAGAAAGGTTCCTCGCATTAGGACCCTGACTTTTATCTGTGTACTGACATCAAACACACATTTTGTTTTGGCCAATTATTATCACAAAGAATCTGGGACAACCAGGTTAGAGCCCAAACATTTTCAGCTTGTGGACTTGCAGAACAACCACATCATATTTGTATAAGCTGTGCTTAGTGCTGCTGCTGTCTCATGATCTGGTGTCTTGAATTCAAATCACACACCTGTGGCGGCCTTTGTGGAGTCTGAGTGTTCTGCCTGTGTTTGTGTGGATTTTTCTCCTAGGCTGACATAACATTCTGAAAACTGCTTAATCCAATGAGGTGTTGAAATCTATCAGAGCAGCTACAGACGTAAATCAAGAAGCAGCCTTGGACAAGGTCCAAATTTTGAGTAGAGCCGCCAGTTAGCCTAATGTGCACATCTTTGGTGTCTGTGAGGACAACAGGAACTCATGGAGGAAACTCCCGTACTGACACAGGGAGAACGTATAAACTCCATATAGACAGTGACAAGGCCAGGATTTAAACCCAGGGCTCTGGATCTGTTATGCAGCAGTACTATCCACTGTGAAAGCTGTAATTTTATGTTATGTTACTTATTTGTGTGCTTAGAGTAGTAATTTTATTAAGGTCTTATATGATGCTTTTTATTTTGAAAGGCATTTTAAAAAGTAGTTACCAATTGTCAATACTAGGACGTAAATAGAGTACTGGAAATGGATGAGGGTTGCTCAACAATGTCACATAATGTGCTGAAGGTAGCCATTGTCACGCAGCGGCATTTTCCCATGGGGCTGGGGTAGGCAAGATTGGTTAATGCAAGTG
The DNA here is from genome assembly GCF_900747795.2 of Erpetoichthys calabaricus. NCBI lineage: Eukaryota > Metazoa > Chordata > Cladistia > Polypteriformes > Polypteridae > Erpetoichthys > Erpetoichthys calabaricus. Next base: position 36,185,376 of record NC_041396.2, on the reverse strand, counting down.
TAGGCTTTCACAGGCTCTCCACAGATATATCTGAAAAGTAATGTGAGAAAAATATACGTGGGATAATGGCCCATTAGTACTCTGTGTAGAACACGGCTTGACCAAAGTTCCATTATAGAGCTGAAATATGGGCAAAAAGAAAAGAAAGAAAGGTAATTACTGTTTTAGTGTGTGCTGCCTCATAGATTCTGGGTTGTGGGTTCAAATCACACCTTTTGTTGTTGTTCATGTGGAGTTTGTTTGACCCCCATGAGTCTCTGTGGGGACATTCAGGTTACATTAATCATCAAATCTAAGCCGTCCTAATGTTAGTGTTGTTGTGTGTATGAGTAGGCTCAGTGATGGAACGGCTTCCTGTGTTGGATTTTATCCTGCCTTCTTCCTGATGCTGCCAGGATAGGCTCCCTGCAACCCCTGAATTAACACTGGAATTCCTGAAGCCTGTGAAAAAGCTTGTAATCCTGGCCCTCCTTAAATCCCTTCGCACCTCTACCATCAGTGTCTTTTGTTTTGTAAATGTGTCGATCAGCACAGGCAGCAAGCAACCTGCTGTCCCATTCAGCTCGCAGGCAAAAAGTTCTCCCAGCTAAAGCCAAGGCTCCTTATCTGTGTGTGAGGTGCCTGGAGTCGTACAGGGTAAATAATACAGTATATATCGTTTTTTTGTAATACATGAATTTCTTGTGTGTTTCGTGTCTACAAAGATCTGGGTAAGTGCAAGATGAAAGGAAATGCAAGAAATGCTGAACACATACCTAAAGCAGAAACTTTTTTCATGTTATACTAATAATGATATAAAGTGTATAATTTGTGAAGACTTTAATCCAAATATCAAATAAATAGAAATTCTAATGTTAAGTGGGTTTAAGAATGGTTATGTTATGTCAGTATCCATAAGCTAATATTATTCAGCCCTTAGTGACTTTATGGAATTGTGCTAAGACGCAAAAAACATAGCAAGACTGCTACAGATAACAGTACTTGTCTTGTAGTTCAAGTTCACTGGTAGACTTAACGCCACTTGACATGGGAAGCATGACTGATACGCTGAAATGGATGTGTCTCCGGTGCAGGGTCTGCCATGGGTGTGCGTAGCAATGCAATAAATACATAATTAGGGATTCTATATCGGTTACAGTAGACTTTACTAAGAATACAGTACACGCGATCGGGCACAACATTAAATCCAGTAACTGGTGAAGTGAATAGCGTTGATTATCTCATGACGATGGCACCTGTCAATGGGTGGGATATATTAGAGACCAAGGGAACAGTCAGTCCTTGAAGCTGATGTGTTGGAAGCAGGACAAATGAGCAAGCGTAGGGATCTGAGTGACTTTGACTAGGGTCAGATTATGATGGCTAGACCAGTGGGACAGAGCATCTCCAAAATAGCTGGTGTTGTGGGGTGTTCCTGGTATGCAGTGTTTACTACCTACCTATAGTGGTCCAAGGAAGGACAGCCGGCAAACTTTCAACAGGGTTATGGGCCCCTAAGGTTCATTGATGCATGTAGGGAGCAAAGGCTAGCCCGTCTGGTCCAATACCCACAGAAGAGCTACTTTAGCACAAATTGTAGAAAAACATTTAAGAAAGGTGTCTGAATACACAGTGCATTGGAGCTTGTTGTGTATGGGGCTGAAAAGCTGCAGACTGGTCAGAGTGTCCATAGTGAGCTCTCTCCACCACCAAAAGCACCTACAATGTTCAGAACCGAACTACGGAGCAATGGAAGAAGGAGGCCTGGTCTGATGAATCCTGTTTTCTTTTAGAAAATGCACTATGGGAAGAAGGCAAGCCGGAGGAGGCAGTGTGATGCTCTGGGCAATATTCTGCTGGAAAATGTCAAGTTGTGGCATTCATGAGGATGTTACTTTGACACGTTCCACCTACCCAAATATATTTGCTGACCACTAACACCCTTTCATGATAATGGTATTCCCAGAAGGCAGTGGCCTCTTTCAGCAGGATAACATTCCCTGCCACACTGCAACAATTGTTCAAGAATGGTTTTGAGGACCATAACAAAGAGTTCAAGATGTTGACCTGGCCTCCAAATTCCCCAGGTCTCAATATGATCACGAGTCTTTGGGATGTGCTGGAAAAACAAATGTGATCCATCAAGGCCCCCCCCTCCCAACTTACAGGACTTAAAGGATCTGTAGCTGACATCGTGGTGCCAGATACCACAGGACACCTTCTGAGGTCTTGTGGAGTTCGTGCCTCAAGAGCTGTTTCAGAGGCATGAAGGGGACCTGAAGAATATTAGACAGGTGGTTTTAATGTTGTGGCTGTTCGGTGAATGTCACCTCTGCATTGCCATCTACTGTAAAGGGTGATATCTCTTCCTTCTCCAAATGTGCATCTTGCTTGCACCACATGAGCAGCCACTTGGAGCTCACTGAGTTTATTTTGTTATTGTAAGTATGGTTGACACCTTTATCCATGTTGACTTTCCAGATCAGGATACATAACAACTGTTTGCAGATATTTTTCAAAATTGGAGAATAGGCTAGTTGTGGACCTACATTAGGACATAGACAGGAAAGGAACCTTATGATTTAAGTTCAGTGCCTACAATGCAAGGCACCTCATACAGTACAGAGCTACATGCAGACAACACCCGTCTCATTTTAGACGAGACACACGCAGACATTCCCAACATACATGAAGTGTCCCAACCTGACTAGAAAATGCAGAGTAGTGAGCCCCTCAAATGAAAACGGCTGGAGGAAATCAAGTTAGATCAGTGTTTGATAGCATAGTACAACATTAATGGAGTCAAATGCTGGACTTAATTCTAAAGCTATCCTGTACTGGATGACATTAGAAAACAAGTTACGACTGTTTGTACATTGTGGCCAAGGCAAAAGAGGCTGAAATTTTGATTCAAAAGTGGTTTCTTTAATAAAGGTTTAACAGCAGCTACTAAACATGGTGCTTGAGAGTGTCGACGTGTTGCATGTTGATTAGGATATGCAAGCAAGAATTTTACTGTAACCTGTACACATGACTATGATAACCTTTGTGAAGATAAGCCCGACTACAGCCAGACACACAGACCAGTAATGTCCCAAAAACACACACATTTATTTTCTTCATGCCTTTTCCAGCACACAATACACAAACCTACAATATAGCTCAGTCCTTCCTTCCCTTCTCTCTTTCTTCTCTGCCATCTCCACTCCTCTCTCGCAAGCTCTGTCTTCTGCCTCCCAACTCCGGCTCCCTGATTGGAGTGAGGTGGCCCCTTTGATGTTACACCCGGATGTGCTCTAGGTGCTCCCTGATGGCCTTCCTGCAGCACTTTCTGGTGTGGTGGAAGTGCTGCATGGGTACCCGGAAGCACTCTGGGTGTACCTGGTTCCTGTTCCGGCAGCACTTCCTGGTGTGGCAGAAGTGCTGCAGTCCATGGCTCTGGAACCATCCAGGTGCCCCCTGGTGGTGGCCACAGGCCCCCACAGGGTTGAGTTTCTAATCTCCACGGCCCCAAAGCAAGCCAGGGCAGCTGCTCTCTCGTGTCCCGGGGGAGGCATTGTCCCTCTCCCGGTCCTTCTGTCCTCCAGGCACCCCAGCTGTCCACCACACCTTATAACCTGATAAATCTCTAACTTCAACAAACCAGGCTACTGCTTCAAATCCCACTGCTGGCTCAAAAACAAGATGGTGAATTGGAACAGGAAGAGATGCCACCCTTTACCATTAGGAACTATGTATAGGTGGCAGTTTTTTGGTATTAGCGAAGATATGGAGAAAGATGATCCGCTTTGGCAACCCCTAATGGGAGCAGCCGTAAGAAGAAGAAGAAGAAGTGAAGTTTACTGCAGAATATACAGAATAATATGTAAGTACTAAATTAATAAAGTTATGGAATGGTGTGTCGGAAAAACAACACCCTTTTTAAAGGGAAAACCAGGAGAGTGAGACACAAAACAGAAAACATTCCAAACCGGGAGATAGATAAATGCCAAAACAGCAAAACCAAAGAGATGAAACATTAAGTCAGAAAGACAAAACGAAAGTCAGGAACCTATGCAGTCAATTCCGAAAACAAGAAATATTTGGGATAGCTTGTGCTTTGTGCCCTCCCCCACCATAACCTATTGTCTATGGGGGAAGAGAGAAAGCTTTAAATTCGTCAAAAATTTAGATCTCCAGTTTTCGGAGACATTTTAGTGTCCCCTGATACCGAAAACATTAATATCTCGATGATGGGTGTGTGTCTGTCTGTGTGTGTGTGTGTCTCACAGTTTCTTGAGGATGGTCAAGAGCTGGATGGAAAAATACCAAGCTCGAAACTTAAGCCTGTTATGAGATATCAATGTGCTGATTAGTTTTTGAGCCAAATCGTGCAAGAGAAAGAGCCACTCTAGTGGAATCCTCAAATACCGTAATGATGCAATTAATTATGAATTCTTCTCGTCAATTGCTATCTTAATGACCTATTTTATGATCAAAAAGATCAGCATCAGAGTGGTAAGTAATTATGTAAATTTTACAGAATAGTTCGGGTAACTTGGTTCATAGGGTGCAAAGCCTACTGACGTTTGTGACAGATAGGGGGCGCTCTTGCTCCCTTGAACCCTCTGATCAGACGCCAGACACCAGATAAAAGTCCAATAACTTATTTTATTTGGACAATACAGTGCACCAAGCACCCTCCACTCCACAATACTCATAAACAATTACAATTGTCAATAATCAATAACCAATCCTCCACTCCCAGACGCGTTGCCACCCTTCCTCCCGACTCATCTCATCCGTCTGGGATCTCTCACAGTCCTATATAGTCCTCGACCTGGAAGTGCTTCTGAGCCCTCAGTCCATGTGATTTCTTAGCACTTCTGGGTCAGATCAAAACTCTTGTTTTTTATCCTGGAAGTACGTTATTTCCTCTGTCGCTGTGACTAAGACATACTTCCAGGTTATAGGGGAAATACACGTCCTTGGGCCTCCCTGCAGCGACTCCTGGCAGCCCCCATGGTAGCCAGCAGGGCTGTGCATAAAAACTCTGTTGTCCATAATTCCCTGCTGGCATTCGGGGCACCTACATGCTGCAAGGATGGCTCCATCTGGTGGCCTGGGGGTATTGGCCGGGATGAATGGCTGGCCATATCTCACAACATTCACCTCAGAATTTTTTTTTTTTTTTTGACCAACTGCTCAGCTAAAGACACAGCGAAGTTAGTGGTTGTGTAAACCCACTGCTTCAACTGCCAGTAGGGGTGAACATCCCATGCCACCATATTCCCCAATGACACGAAAGGGTCCCCTGGCAATTGGAATAAGCTGTGGTGCACTCAGGGAACATGAAAGAGCCACCAGAAGAAATAAAATGAAGCATTTAAGGTGTTACAATATAAACAGGTCCACATTGTCATTGTGTTCTCCAAAATCACCAATGAAGATGGAGAATTCATCATCAAGTAGGCTGGTTTCATACTGTCCTCAGGGACTGAGGTTAGAACATGTGAATATTAGAAAAGTCATGACAAGAACAGGCCATTCAGCCCAGCAAGCTCATCCAACCCATTCATCTAGATTGTCCAAAGTAACATCAAGTCGAGATCTGAAGGTCAATAAATTTCTGCTCTCTATCACACTGCTATGTGCAAAATATGGCCAATTAACCTTTTGGGCCCCTGAAAGGCTGAAATGGAAATTTCTTGGGGGAATCAAAAAGTACATTGTAAATGTCATGGTGCAATAAATACTACACAAACCACTAGACTGTCTTCAAGAAAGTTTGCCCAGGCTGGACGTAAAGGTAGTGATCTACGAGCTTTTCAGGTTGGCCAGGGTCAGATGATTTAGTAGTTATTAAGCAGGTAAGGGAAGCTGGTCCTTTGACAAGACTTGTGAGGATTCAAGAAAGAAGGCTGAGCCTTTCAGGAAGAAAAAAAATGTAAACAAGATCTCTTGGCTACCATTAGTGTGTTGTACAAACGAGTTAAAAACTTGATGAAAGTTGCTGTCAGGTCTCCAAAATGAGCCACAGGACCTTCACTTGCCCGTCTCAATTTAGTCTCACCTCAAGACAGCCAGTCCCCAACTCCTACCTGCAGGCTTAGGCCTGCTCAGCTTCAAAACTGGCTTTAAAATTTGAAAACGGCAATTAAAGCTTTAAACAATATTTTAACAAAAGTCTTAAAAGGGAGAGAAAATCATAAAATGTTGGCTTGTAAAATAAACCAACATTTTTTTAAAAGTAAATAAAAGTTTTATTAAGACAAATAAGAAAAAAATCCACAAAAAAGAGGAAAAGATGTACCTGAAATGGTACTCTGAGGCAAACAAGTTAAATCCAAAATCAGAAAGCAAAATCCACTCAGAAACAGGATGAATCACCAAAATAAATAAATCAATAAATAAGAATCCAAAGTAACACTAACACTTGCCAAACACCCCCTTACAAACTCAATGACCCACCACTACTGAGTCCTCATCACTCTGACTTGAATTTAAAGGTGGAGGAAGGACCCAGCAGCAGTGATGTCAGGGTGGCCCCACCTCCTAGGGCATCACCCACACAGTAAAAGGGATTGACAAACATTTAAAGAGAGAGTACATACAAATTCAATAATAAGCAAACATAACATAAATTGCATAAAACTGTTACTATTATGGGCAGCATGGCGGTGCAGTGGTAGCACTGCTGCCTGCAGTGCGGAGACCAGGTCCATGTCATGGATCCTCCCTGCCTGGAGTTTGCATGTTCCCCCTATATCTGCATGTGTTTCCTCCCACAGTCCAAAGACATGCAGGTTTAATGAGTAAGAAATGCTAAATTAGCCCTAGTGTGTGGTTGGGGTGTGTGTGTGTGTGTGTGTGTTCACCCTCCAATGGACTGCCACCCCATCCAGGGTTTATTCCTGCCTTGCACCCTACACTAGCTGGGATAGTCTCCAGCACCCCCTGTGACTCTGGTCTCAATTAAGCGGGTTAGAAAATGACATGACATATTACTATTACTTGGCTGACTCCTTTGTCCTGGGAGACTAACAGCATTTGTCATCGAACTGATTATATTTCCTTTTTTTCCAATTGAAGTGACTTGCTCATGGTCAGACAGGATTTGAGGCTCCTGTAGCAGCAGGCGCAATGGGACAGCTACAGGTTGTCTTCTGCTGGCTTTTTGTATTCTTCCCTCACCTTAGGGTGGCACATAAAGGTGTCTCTGTTATGTTAAAACTAAACATTAAATTGTTCTTTTCGCGACTGCAATAACCTCAGCTGATGGATAGCTATTGCTTTATGTCTATTGGTTTGGATGGCTGCCATCAAAAACAAATCCACATTTAATTTCATCAGCCTCAAGCTTCTTGCTATTTTGAGCCACAGAATCCAAGTACTGTCTATTATTTTTATTTGTATGTATGAATTAAACACAACACTCCAACCTACAGCAAAATGACGACAGTGCTGTCTGTATGCTGACATGCACCGTTGCTACTGGGCTTTTTGTTATGAAATCACTAATATACTGGTTTGGCCCCCATGCATCACCATCCTGGTCCTCAGTTGAAAAAAAAACTTATTTAGCACCATAGGACAGATGAGATCTTATTCCCAAATATACCACTGAAACATTACAATCTGGACTATCCTAAACAATTAGTATGTGGAAATCTGGGGAAGATGGACCAGGCCTACACATGTGGCACGTGTACTGTAGTTCCTTTCCAAGGAGAACAGGAATGTACACAGACCTTGAGCAATTTTATTTTGTATGTGCAGACAAGTAAGAGACAAGACAAGATGAAGTTTTGGGGCACCTCAAAGGCAAACACTGCATGACTGAAAAAAATAACAAAGGAAATACCATTAAGGTATTTTCAGACAGTTGTCAAACAACAGACTGGCTCAAAATGGCGGCAGAACCCCTTAAAAAGAAGCTAGGCCGGAATGGGGTGGGGCCAGGAAACTGTCACCTGGAAGTGATGTCACTGAGGCTGCTTGATCATCTGATCTGTAGGGGAGAAAGGAGGAGAAGCATTAGGCAACAGTGCCAGCTATTGACTCGGGGTGGAATTACCATTAGGTTGGTCTTCAAGTTGTCAATGTGACAATGCCATAATGCCACTTGGAAAGTCAACTTCCTTCCTCTTATCCTAATTTTGTGTCTGACTGAGGGTGATACGTTGGTCTCAAAGGATCCTAGGATTGAATCTATAATTTTAAAAATAATCATTCTAAAATGACTATTACTTTACTGGGTTGTATGGATTCATACAGAACCCTAGCTTGATAAAGAACCACCTAATTCTGGGGAGGGGTCTTTGCATGTGAAATGTGTTCTTTAGGCTTTGAAAAGTTTCCTAAGGTGTGGACAAAACAGAAATCTTTAATGGCAGGCTACCTAGCAGGATACTAATGCAGAAAGAACATCCAAGCCTATCCTTAGTTATTGCATGCAGCAATAGTGCTTTTAAAATCAGGAATCCATTGGAATTTCACTAATCTGTTGTCATCTCTTCAATGCTATCTCTGGCACCTGTTACTGTCTAAATAATTAAATTTAAGTTTCTTTCTAGAACCTTCATGAGGATGGTTCTTTAGGGATACAAAAATGGTTCCCCTATGGCGTCGCTCTGAAGAACCACATTAGCACCTTTGAGTGTAAGATAGCAGTGTTACGTTTCATTGTAAGACATTAGCTTCTTGAAAATCACACTCATCACTCATTCTTGCAACAATCCTTTTATATATACTCGGGATCAAGATGGAAAAGTGGCTGATGTTAAAAAAAAAAAATCAAGAAAAAGATTACATGTCATCTTTAAGTGACCAATCTAATAGATTGATTGGAATGGTTTCTTCAAAAAGATAACAAATGAGAAATCACTTCTCGGAAAGAAAGTGAAAAGGCACAAATATCAAGCTGACTCTCTGCAGTACGGATTTAAGTGCTTCTTTTTGCAACCTTCTTGTGAATGGTTCTTTTTGTGAACTAAAAATGGAACCTTTGTGGCATCGCTCTGAAGAACCACTTTGGCATCTTTATTTTTTAGAATGTATACTGTCACAGATGGAGATGGCTGGTAATTTAAACGGGAAGGGACCAGAGGTTTAAAATGTAATGAATATAAAGAGGCAATGGTCAAAATCAGAACGCTAAATGCACGATCATCATGGCCAAAAGGAGTGGACTGGCTCTCAAAACCGGCCCGGGCATCTTTCAACAAGTGAGGTGACGACCCACTCTGCCCGTTATCTATTGTAATTTTCTTAAAATTTGTGATGAGTATGCGGCTCGCTATTTGCTATGAGCCTATGATATGAACTCTATCTAATCTGCTGTTTAGACACAACTTAAAATTTGATGACATGCTTAGAAATAAAATTTAATTAAAATACAAATTTAGTAACACAGCTTACACGTTATTAGAGTACATGGTATAATGAAAACCTCACATGATTGAAATGTTCCATTAACTTAAAAATAAACTATAAATGTTCCGTCCTAATATGAAAAATTCCTACTCTGTGCTTTATAACTTTATTTCATCATACTAATAATCGCAGCTGAAAACCACTAATTATCGCTCACGCCGACAACCAGAGAACAATAAAATGCATAATACATAATCAAAACTAATTATTAGTACCGAAGAATTTAAATACTAGATATGAGATAAAATAAATTGCAATAATGTATTTGCTAACCGAAATGTAGCGTTATCGAAACAGAATTTGGCAAAAGGCAGTTTTGACCAAATTTTTTGCTGCAACTTGTGTACTGACAACTAAAATAAGTTGATGATGTAATACGGTATATTATATAGGACAATATCAATCGCAGTACCGGACAGATAATGTTTAGTAGTTTAGAAAATTAATTTTAATCTCAAACAGTAACTAGTACATAAAATTTATTTCATGAAACGGCCAGCCCATGACCAGACCAGAGTCCTCGGCCCACCGGGCATTGCCCAAATGCCCTAATGACCAGTTCGCCCCTGATGGCCAAACAGAAAATCCTAAAGTGAGGTCAAAAGTGCTATGAACTTGAGAGTTCCGAAGTACTTCCACCTCCAAACTGGTGAACGATCCCTGTGTTAACATAGCAGTCTGTTCTGGGCTTTGCACCCAGTACTGCCAGAATAAGCTCCTGCCATTTATATAAATGGAGTATAGCTAAACAAGGCTTTGAGATGCCAGGGCAGCAGTACACCCAATGCTACTGGGATAGACAATGAATTAGATTACGCAGCTTTAAAAATATCACTTGTTTGATTGTTATACCTCCTCCTTCTAGTGGCTTCTCTCTCATTTAGTCATTTCCAGGTAAGGCCTCATGTAAACTTCTTCCAAAAAAATCAAAACGGAGCAGAGAGATATATGGCTTCTCCAAGTACTGCATTGTGCTGCCATTTGAAACCTTACACTAATAGTCCTAATCATCAGTATTATCACAAATGTATTATTCCAGCTGATCTCAAACATCAGGACACATAACAACTGTTGTCTAACAACTGGAGCTCGGGTAGAGCAAGAGAATTCCAGAGAGCTAACCAGATTTTAATGCCCAGTGCCTTAACAACTACACCTAAAATACAGATGGTTATTAAAAATATTTATGTTTTGGATGGTATTTTTGTTTTATACAGGCACCACCATCGTTTCCCATCTGAGAACATTGGCTGTGTTTTACGTCACCAGTACAACAAGATAATAGGCCCCCTCTACCATTATCTCTATCCAAGATTTCAAGATAACAAACCAAAACATTGAAATCTTGTGATCCTGGTGTTTTCTTTGATTTCCGATTTTGAATTTTCTGGCACCGCTTCGGAATTGGTTCAAAGTTTTGGGCTCTAGCGTTTTCGTGTTGCCTTCTCTTACAACTGTGTCTTATCTCCTGATCTTTCAAGCCTCTCAATGTCTATTTAGTAGTACAACAGTCCACTTATGTGCCAACATGGAGATGTGGGAGAAAAAAATCCCAAACCGACAAAGGGAGAATGTAAAAACTCCACGCAGACAAAATGCTGGTACAACAACCAGTGGCACTACCCACTGTGCCACCTGAGAGTGGGCTAAGAAAGCTTAGGTCGATGGTTGTTGGCAAAGCCTGAAGGGGTGCTCCTTCTTATTTCTAACAAGCTCAACTCGGAACTACGGAGGGCCCTCATAAAAGTGCTGCCTTCAAGCTAATTGGGGATTATTAAGTGCACTGGGGTTCACCTCAAGAATAAATCAGTTATACGGGAAAGATCTGACTCTGCATTGTGGGAGAACGATTTACCATCGCACTTGTCTCCCTGAGCAAATCAAAGGCACTCCAACATGTTGCCTTTAGGTCTTATTAATGTATGGTGTGCCTGGCAGAAAGAAGAATACGGCGCCTGGAGCAAAAGTCCTTTGTGCCTTGTGGCCAAATAAGAAATCCCACCATATGCAAGTAAGAATTTCAGTGTCCTCTGTAACCCTGACAGCACTAATACTACTGTACCACACTACTAGAGTTGCACTTTCAGGAGTGCTTCTTAGTTCCACTATTAGCACATCTTTCCGAAAAAACTCAGCGCTTCCATTTTCACAAAGTTGTACAATCAACTTGCATTGTATGTGCACACCATTGCTCCCAGTGTAAGTACACCCTATGACATTGGGAGCTCCACTATGTCCACCCTGTAAGCACCAGATTCTCAGGAAATCCTGTTGCTCCTAGCTGAAGAACTCCATCATTATTTTCTATCTTGGCAGTATAATAATTTAACGTCTTTCTGAGCAATCCAAAATGCTACCATTAGGTCTTCTTAATATATGGAGCGCCTGGCAGAAAGAAGAATGCATTGCCCGGAGTGAAAGTCCTTTTTGCCTTGTGGCCAAATAAGTAATCCCGCCACACGTGTGAATTTTAGTGGACTCTGTACACGTGACAGACACTCTACACTCTGAGCCTCAAGCCAGTACCTTGCCATTCATTGCCCCCAATTCCTGTTATGTTCCAGTCGTCCTGTCGCTCTGCTGCCAAGTGGAGTTCTCTGAGTCCTTACCGATAATGAAGCTCCTGCACCCCGCAATTTCTGCTATTTGCCAAGCCTCTGCTCCCTTTGCTTTTCAAGCCTCTGCTTCGTTTGGCAGAGCTAAAATCACCTTACGTAGAAATGTCTTGTTTGAAGAACCCGGCTCTGTGTACATCAGAAACCTAATGGATATAAGAGCGGATCTTAAAAGCATTAGAAATCTCAAAGGTATACTTCACAGGGATCTGTGAGCATGCAATTTTCATAATGTCAAGTCATTTTTTTTTTATTTCTTGGACTTAAAGCATCATAGATTTCCATTTAATCCATACACATTACTTTCCAGATAAAAGAACTTAAAAAATGTCATGTTTGTCAAATGGAGCCATCCTCGGGGATCATTTAATTACATTTCAAAGTGCAATTATGACTTTTTATTATTAAGCTGTAATGTTTGTGGTTTTGTGCAATTAAAAAAATGAAAATGAATAAGTAAATGGGATCACTTTAACTCTGTAATTTCTCTCTGAATGTATATGTGCCAAGTGTTAAAAAGAAAGACCTTTTACTGCCTGGCTTATTCAAAAGAGTAAGGCAAGAATCTTCTGCTAAACAAACATAAACAGACTGTGCAGGATATAAAAATATATATAAATATGCAAACACGATGGTTTAGAAATATTACATGGAGCAAAGGGTTAATCAATGAATGGAGGCAGAGCACAAAGTATAACAGTCCTGCTGCTCCTCAAAGCCTGCATACCCTAGTGAGGCTGGCCGGTCCAAGTCCCACCACCAGCACTCTTACTGACACCTCCCATGCCTCTTATATCACATTTTTGTCCTCAAGTCCCTCACCTCTGACCACCCACCACAGTGCTAAACCCACGCTAATTCTGAGATATCTTGTACGTTTAGTTACACACCTCTGATATCTTGTCCTATCACCTTGCACCCCTGACCGATCATCTCCATGTCCCATACCTCTGATCTTTCATCTACTTTTTCCACACCTCCGTCCTTCCACCACAGTACTAAATCAACACTCATTCTAACACCCCCTACCTTATTCTGATTCTGATACCTCTTTTCTCACACCTCTGACCTCTCATTCTCTTGTTCCACATTTCTGATCTCCCACCACAATACTAAGCCAGTACTTGTTCTAACACCTTCTCTACCTTTAGCCCTACACCTTTGACGTCTCGTCCTCTTGTCCCACACCTCTTGACCACCACCATAGTACTAAACTAGCACTCTGTACCACTAGTCTCACATCTCTGACCTCTCACTCCACACCTCTTTATCACCCACCACAGTACTAAATCAACACTAGTACTAAATCAACACTTGCTCTGAAACCTCCTGTACCTCTAGCCTCACACCTTTGACGTCTCATCATTTTCTCCCACACCTCTGACCTTTCATCCTCTTACCCCACATCTAGGACTTCCCACTGCAGTAGTAAGACAGCACTCTTTTTCACACCTCCTGTACCTCAAGCCCCACACCTTTGATGTCTCGTCAAGTTGTCCCACACCTCTGACATCTCACCCCACACCTCTTTATCACCCACCTCAGTATTGAACCAACACTTGCTCTGATACCTCTTGTACCTCTAGACACACATCTTTGATGTCTCATCATCTTGTCCTCCACCTCTGACTTTTCGTCCTCTTCCCCCTCCCCTCACCTTGGACCTCCCGCGATAACAGTAAATCTGCACTCTTTCTCACACCTTCTTTACCTCTAGCCCCACACATTTGATGCCTCATCATCTTGTCCCACACATCTCACCTCTCACCCCACACCTCTATACCCACCCACCACATTACTAAACCAACACTTGTTCTGACACCTCCTGTACCTCTGGCCCCAACACCTTTGACATCTTGTCATCTTCTCCCACACTTCTGACTTTTCATCCCACATCTTTTGGCCACCCACCACAGTACTAAAACAGCCCTCTTTCTGTCATCTTCTCACCTGAATCCTCTTTAACACCCACCGCAGTATTAAACGAACACTTGTTCTTATACCTCCCATACCTCTTTTCCTACAATTCCCCCCTCTTGTTCTCTTGTCCCACACCTCTGATTTCCTGCCGTAGTACTAAACCAGCACTTGTTCTGGCACCCCCTCTACCTCTTTTCCCACAGCTCTAACCTCTTGTCCTCTTGTCCCACACCTCTAAACTCCCAACAGTAACAATAGTTAATCTGCACTCTTTTTCACACCTTCTGTACCTCTAGTCCCACACCTTTGATATCTTGTCATCTTCTCTCACACTTCTGACCTCTCACCACACGTCTCTTGACCACCCACCACAGTACTAAAACAGCACTCTTTATATCATCTCCTATACCTCTCATCCCAAACCTCTGACTTCTCCCCCGACTCCTCTTTGCTGCCTACTACAGTAGTAAACCAACACTTGTTCTGACACCTCCCGTACTTCTTTTCCTGCAAATCTGCCCTCTTGTCCCCTTGTCCCACACCTCTGATCTCCCATCACAATATTAAACCAGGACTTGTTCTGGCACCTCCTCTACTCCTTATCCCACACTTCTGGCCTCTCATCCTCTTGTCACATACAGTATCTCTGACCTCCCACCACAGTAGTAAACCAGAACTCCTGTACCTCTAGCCCCACACCTCTGACCTTCCACCCCAGTACTAAAAAGACTTATTCTGATGCCTCCTGTGCCTCTTTTCCCACATCTTTGCCCTTTCTTCTTCTGGTCTGATCTCCCACCATTTTAACTAATCCAAACAAAAAACAAACAAGCAACGATAGGAATTCCAATCCAATCATACCCCCAATCTTAACAGTACTGGCACACTAGAGGCCAGCATTCAGAGGGAGTTCTTTAACTCCTACATTCCAGTAGTGGACTCAGTATAAAATCCTCCATTTCCAGTGTCTAGTGGGACTGCAGTTCTGTCCAGTCTAGGCTTACCCAGTTCGTCCAGTGTAGGAGCAGTCTAATCCAGCAAGGCATGGCATATCAGACCATTTCCTCTTGCAAACTGCTGTGAACTGACAAAGGGGCCATGACAAAGTTTTCTGTCTGAGTTGCATCCCTGATGTCGGAGTGGGCCTCTAATTGCATGCCAGAAGAAATATGTTGGTAGTTTAAGAGGCACGCATGCTGGTGACAGCTCTGGCTAGATATTAATGTTAATGAAGATAATTGCAGATGCCATTAGGGGAGTGTGTTTGCTATCAGGGAGCTCACACAATGTTATTACTCTCTGCAACACCTCATTAATATCCATTTTTCATGGGAACACGGTGCTCTTCTACTACGCTTTGGCTTTAATGTGCTGGAGAGATAAATGTCGCACTCCGTTGCCAGATATGTCAGTGATGCTCCTATCCCAAATGAAAAAAACACACGGGAGAAATAAACAAAGCGAGGTATAAAGAGAAAAGGGAAGAGACAAGAATGAATTATTTACACGTGTGCGGTCGCCAGCGCGCCAGGGGGACCTCTGGGAAATCAAAGGTTTCATTTGAAAACACTTGCTGTTATTTTGAATAAAAAAAAAAAGAGAGAGAGAGACCCGACTCAAATGAAGTGATAAGCAATCGGATTCCTGGGAGTATGATGTCCGCTGCTGGGACAGCTGGGAGGATTGTGTTAATGTGGTTTGAGACCTCTGAGTTTCCAAATTTCTCAGCCTAAATGCATGAGCCCACCGCCCTACAGCTAAGAGCAGAAGGTGTCTGAATGCACTGCTGTGTTGCGTCTCCTTGGCTTTGGAGCTGTTTACTATGTTTCTCAAAAGCAAGTCATCCATAATCAGCCACAATGATCTGTTCAGTCCTGTCACATGAATTAAATGACAAAATAAAAATATCCCTCCATTTTCCGAATTGCCTTTTTTTTTTTTTTTACTAACAGATAACTGGAAGAAATCCTGGATTACTGTAGATGCCAGTCCATTTCAGAACACATTCACATATAAAGGGCCAATTTAGTGTAACAAAGTGGACAACACAAGATGAAGCACTGGAAGCTAGTTATACTCTGTGTCACAGTGTCTTTGCAAAATGGCCGGGTACAGTTTGGTTCAGA
The DNA here is from genome assembly GCF_900747795.2 of Erpetoichthys calabaricus. NCBI lineage: Eukaryota > Metazoa > Chordata > Cladistia > Polypteriformes > Polypteridae > Erpetoichthys > Erpetoichthys calabaricus. The sequence continues at coordinate 36,169,322 of NC_041396.2, read as the reverse complement.
CAGTGGCAACTCAGATCAGTAATGTCAGGGGGGCAAGGACTAAAAGACACACTGAAATGGAGTGTTTATTGGGGGAATTGGCTATGTCACACACGTGTGCAGCTAAAAGGAGCAAAAGAAGGTAATTCCATGCCAAGCCAGGGGATGGCAGGGTGCAGTAGACCCCTTTCTTTTATTCCTGCAGACCAAACATGGGAAATTCTACCTGGACCTGATGACATCACTTCCACAGTTTCTGGCCTTGATTACATTACTTCCTGTTCTGACCACTCTGACATCACTTCCGCCAACCAGCCTGTGTGAATTTAGTTCTGTTTTGGACTCAACCTGTACACAACTGTACTACCAATTTTCATTTCTTTGCAGCCTTATTCAAGTATCCGGGCGGCTGCCCCAAATCTTTTTCTTGTGTCAAGGCATTTCCTTTCACAGCTAATTAAGCTTGTATGTGCATTAGAAAGATCAGCACGGATATCCCTCATTAGCAGCACTGGGTGTCCATTAGTGCAGTGCCCATGCTACCGTATAGAAGGTCTGAGTAAAAAAAGGAGAGCAGGGTGATAATAAAAAGGGTGGTGAAAGCAAAAAATCGAACAAGAAAGAAATCAGAAAGCATCTGAGAGAACAATGGAAAGTGAGAGCACCCTCTGAAGTTCTGGACTGGTCAGGTGAGAGTCACCAGGTGGAGCATTAAGTGCCATTCCAAGGAGAAGAGTTGACACTGTTGAGCAGCAGTATGAAGTAGGGGAGATCGAAGCCTCTTGAAGACTCACTATGGTGTGAATGGCTTAACATCACTCACTATATAAGCTTAACATACTTATTTTGAATCACACATACACACACACAGATCCTATGCACTTAGGCAGCATCATAGGCCTTGGGCAAAGTAGTGCACTAGGGCCCCTGTTTTGATAGAAAAACAAAAACATACAGTACATAGGCATCAGGAACATCGTGGGGCCCCTATGCTCCTGGTGCCCCCGGCCAGTGCCCATACATTAAGATGGCCCTGCACTTTAAGTACTGATTATCAGAAATGCCTGCACAGCCTATCCCTCCTCAGAGGGACAAACACAGTAGGGACTCTCAAGCATTGACTTGAGCAATCCACATGGGTTTACCCTGTTGTACCACACACAAGAGGCTGAATACCATGGTGTTTGTATGCCATCTAGATGCTGGAAGCTGATACATTTTGGTTAAAGCCACTTTCCCAAACAGTGGGCACCTCCTTTCTGCACTGCTTACTATTTGATTTGTCCCTCCTCAGCCACTAACCATGTGGGAATGAATTGGCTATATCTCCACACACTAAGTACCCACCACTTACTTTATTACTTCACTCATCCAAGAAATTTAGAAGCAAAGCAATACGTAATAAAATAGAATAATAGCAGCAGAAAATATAAATGAGTATTGATGATATAGCAATCTCTAGATGTAAAGTCGAAATAAAAGTACACCCTTGTTTCAAAGGCGAAAAGCTTAAACAATACTTTCAGTAAGGATATGAAAACTGAACAGTAGCAGAAAATGAAATATCTGTGCGAGGGAGAGAAGGAGACAGAAGGTTTGTCTTTCAGGCAGTTTGTCTCGATTCAGAAGTCAGGCGGATGCACTGATGTTGTCTTTGATCTCCATGAGGATGGTTCTCTCCGTCTGATAGAATGGACCATCTTTCTCTCTCTGACCCATTGGTAGGCTGTCTTTTATGCCAAATCCCCCTCTTGGGACCTTAAGATGCTAAAGTATTCATTTCAAAGCATACAGCAGCAAAAACATAACAAGGATGCAGACAATCTGCAAGCCATTTTGAGCTTTGCATGGATCATCTTTCTGATCCTCTTCCTTGGAGTCTTTCTTTTTTCAAGTCCTCCAGCCTTGAACCGAATTGACAAAAAGAACATGAGGAGTGACGTGGAGGTGCAGAGGATGAGATCCAGCAGCTTATTCACATTAGCAGAAGGTGCTCAATGAAGTCCATGTGAGGTCTTCAACAGCAGCAATAGACAGCAGGTGGGCTTTTTTGTCTTTTTTAAATAAACACTTCATCAGGCTGGCAGGCATGTGTCTCAAGTGTCTCTGGTGTGTCCTCATCACCTCACGAAAACTCCATTTGTACTTGTTACTCAAGAGCCTTTACCATGACAGAAAATGCCATATTAGTCAGTGAGCGAGTGGCACAGCGAGTCTAAAAACAGATGTTCCCTGCGCTGTTTCTCAGCAGCACTTTGGAAAGACAAGCTGGCACTGTATATCTCAGCTCTGCACTCGGACAACAGGGACCGCCAGATAAAACGAAAAGACCTACACTGCCAAGTTTTCTACCTTTTTCATCTGGCTTCTAACTTTTTGCTGGCACTCATGTTAGGAATTGGCACAAAAATTCTAACTTAGTTAAAAAGTCAGCCTAAAATTGGGAAAAATGGGAATAGTAAGGGGCTGGATTTGAGTGGCGCCTCATATCTGAGGAAAACAATACTCCAAACAGCCATTTCCCTTGTCTTATTTTATATAGCGTCTTCTCCTTTTTATGCTGTCCCATAGCACTTTATTAGATAGATAGATAGATAGATAGATAGATAGATAGATAGACAGACAGACAGACAGACAGACAGACAGACAGACAGACAGACAGACAGACAGATAGATAGATAGATAGATAGATAGATAGATAGATAGATAGATAGATAGATACTTTATTAATCCCAAGGGAAAATTCACATACTCCAGCAGCAGCATACTGATACAAAAAACAATATTAAATTAAAGATTGATAGCAATGCAGGTAAAAACAGACAATAACTTTGTATAATGTTAACGTTTACCCCCCCCCCCCCCCCCCCCCCCCCGGGTGGAATTGAATTGAATTACTCCTTTCTATGTTAACTAATGTTGTCTTATTTTAATTTCTTATTTTGTCTTTTATTTTTCTTCTCTTCATTATGTAAAGCACTTTGAGCTACTTTTTGTATGAAAATGTGCTATAGAAATAAATGTTGTTGTTGTTGTTGAAGAGTCGCATAGTGTGGGAGAGGAACGATCTTCTCAGTCTGTCAGTGTGGAGCAGGACAGTGACAGCAGTCTGTCGATAAAGCTGCTCTTCTGTCTGGAGATGACACTGTTCAGTGGATGCAGTGGATTCTCCATAATTGATAGGAGCCTGCTGAGCGCCCGTCTCTCTGCCACAGATTTTAAGCTGTCCAGCTCCATGCCAACAATAGAGCCTGCCTTCCTCACCAGTTTGTCCAGGCATGAGTCAGTCTCACAAGTCTTATGCATCTTCTTTAACCCTATGTGTGACCGCAAAGCCCTTTGCTAGTCTCCAGTCTCCAAGGGCTTATTTTATAGCACCTTTTATTAAAAGTGCTGCTTAGATTTTGGTCTCCTAACTCCTATGTTGTATTTCATCGTTCACTTTACAAGATATCACAAAGCAATTTACAAGAATTCAGGTCCACAAATACGATTTTAATATAGCTCCTTTCACTCTGCATACCTGCGGTGGGCTGGCGCCCTGCCCAGGGTTTGTTTCCTGCCTTGCGCCCTGTGTTGGCTGGGATTGGCTCCAGCAGACCCCCGTGACCCTGTAGTTAGGATACAGCGGGTTGGATAATGGATGGATGGATGGACTCTGCATACTCTCACATAGCACTTTATTAGACTTCAGTCTCCTTGTGTTAGATAGCACCTTTCACTGGAAGTGCTACACAAAGCAGTCTGCTAGACCTCAATCGCTCAGGTCTTACTTTATATAGCTCCTTTCACTCTATGTGTTGTCACAAAGCATTCATTAGACTTCCAATCTCACAAGTCTTACTTCATTTAGCTCTTTTCACTCTGTATGCTCTCACAAAGCCTTTTGTTAGTCTTACTTTATATAACCTCTTTCACTATATGTGCTGTCAGAAAGCAGTCTGCTAGCTCCCCATCTCCAAAGTCGTATTTTACAGTATATGGCACCTTTCACCATATATGCTGCCACAAAGTATTTTATCAGACTGTGGCGGGCCCGGCCGGGATGCCCCTTCTGGGGGAGCAACCATGTGCGTCTCACTACCTCCCCTGGGATGCTTGGTGGCAGCATCCCTGGCTGACGATGGTGCCTCAGTTTCCCGCAGGGTTCCATGGGAGATGGAGTTCTCCACAGCCCTGTGGGGATCTGGGATGGCCGCCAGGGGGTGCTGCATGGATCCTGGAACCTTTATGGACACCTCTACAGCCCCGCCAGGAAGTGCAATTAGACACAGGTGATCAAACACCTGAAGCACTTCTGGGTAGGCTATAAAAAGGGTCAGCATCCACCACTTGGGGGCCAGAATCGGGAGGAAGAGGACGAGGTTGCCTGGGAAGAGTGGTGGTGCCAGAAGAAGGGTTTTTTGATTACTGTGAGTGCTTTTGGGACTGTGTATTGCCTGTGGGGTTCACGGAGAAGACTTGCCCCACAGGTGAAGAAAAATAAAAGTCTTGTGTGGTTGACACGTGCCTCTGTGTGAATCTGTGCCTAGTCAGGTGCCTATATAGCACCATAATTCACACAGACTTTAGTCTCCCAAGTCTTATTTTATTCACCTTCTTTTATTCTACGAGTGACCATAAAACCATTTAATAGACGGTGGACTCTTTGGGCTAATTTTCTTTTCATAGAAAGCGATGCTCGAAGCCATTTATTATATAGCATCTTTCACTGTATCTGTTTTCAGAAAGCACTTTACAAGAATGCGGGCTCCCATGTCCTATTTTAATATAGCTCCTTTCACTTTGTATGCTCTTACAAAGCACTTTATTAGAATCTAGACTCTCAAGTCTTATTTTATACAACACTTTCAATCCACATGCTTTCACAAAGCATTTAATATAGACTTCAGTCTATCAAGCTTTATTTTATACAGTATCTTTCATTTGAAAATGCTGCTCATAGCACTTTAATAGCTTTTCTTCCTGCTATATCTCATTTTATATAGCATCTTTTATTGTACATGCTGTCTCCAGCACTTTGCAAGATCACAAGTTCCTAAATTCCATATTTATATAGCTTGTGGTCATGCAAGGAAATGACAAAATAAACGTTGGGGTGCCAATTCAGCCATCCCCATTTACTTCAAAGGAAAACAAATACAAACCCTCGATGGCATCAAAAACTGAACAAAATAACAGCTTCCCGCTAATGTGGGGTCAACTAATTCTGTAGGTATCTTCAGGTTATAGAGGAGTTCCATCTTTCTCTGGTTGCTCAGTCGTGATGTGACGCCTCCTTCCAGGTGGTTGTGACTTTATAGCTCAGGGACTGGAAGGGGGTGGAGTCAGTTGCCCTCACTGGGTGGTTTCTCAGTGCTGTGGAAGAAAAGGAAGATGACACAGTTGCCAGCTGCGCCCCCTCTCGGTCCTACATACCTGGGAGGAACTCGGAGGGTGACCGTCAAGCTCCTTTAACTCTGTACACGTTCACAAAAGGACTTTATTAAATTCCAGACTTCCATGACTTATTGTATGTAGCACCTTTCATTGCAAAGCAGTTTACTAAGCCTCAGTCTCTTGAATTTTATTTTTTTTAGCAGTTTCATTGTATGTGCTGTCACAGACCATTTATTAAATCTCCAGCCTCCCTAGTCTTATTTTATACAGTACTTTTCACCCTACAAGGCAGAGTGGTGGCTCTGAGGCTAGGGATCTGGTTCGAATACTCTAAGTTGCCAGAAGTCACTCTATTCTGTTGGGCCCCTGAGCAAAGCCCTTAACCTGCAATTTCTTTATCCCGGGAATGACGCTAATACATATCTAGGCCTACAAGCAGGACCTCCAACTTGCAGGGAAAACTTGGGAGTTGGTGGCATGACTGGCACTCCAGCCACAGTAAAAATCCTCACACTGTTCCAGTGTGGTGCTGAGGTGTCACCTGCTGCACTCAGATCCCAATCCAGTGCAGAAATGAGCTATCAGTGCGTGTTCCCAACCTTTTCACTCTACATGCTAGCATAAAGAAGAAGTCTTATTTTATACAGCACCTTTCACTATGCATACTGAGACAATGCACTTTAAGAGCAATCAAAAAAGCTGAATTAAATAAACAATGCATTGAAATGTCCATTAGTCAGTCTGTTCCCTTCAATGTGACTAACCATCTTAGTGGCTTTACAAACAAAAAGTATCTGATATAAGAGCATTCAGAGTGATTGGCATCTCAACGTAGCTGCCTCCACACCCTGCAGTTACAGTAGGCTCAGGTCAAGTGAGGGGTTCAAGACGTACACGGTGAGGAGAACTGAATCAGCCCTTAGCCATCAGGCTGCCCTGCTGTCCAAGGAAAACATTGGAATACAAATAAAATAAAGGAAATATAAGGAAAGGTAAATCGGTTATTTTATATTGGCCCTTTCACTATGATCTCCACCTTACATAGTGATTTTCTTTAATGAAGCCCCTCACTAGGCACTATATACTGTACCTTGTTCCATTTTTGCACAATTGCAGTACTCTCCAAGGAAGTGTCTTGATCTAACAGAGCAGGAGTGGAGCCAGCACCCTTGTGGTTTACAGGACAGCACCTTAGCCACCAGGCCGGGAAGGATCTCTACATGAAAAAGAAATTCATTTTAAAAGAGAGACAGTAAACACACAGAGATTTTGTGACATCAGTCAGTCATTGTTTGAAGTACATCGTGTTGATGTGATTGCCGTCATCAAGTGCTTCACAAATACAACATTTCGCAAAGCAACTTAGAAAGTTGACCTCCAAGATAGTCGCAGAGTCCTAGGACTCAAGTGACTCGCGCAGGCATAGATGGTCACTGAGAGGTGAGAAATGAACCAGTGGCCTCGTCCTCCCACTAGACTCTGCTGCCTTTCTGTAAATACCTTTGAAATATTTCAGACTGAAGAGGAACCAAACAATACTTTCAAAATAGTCCATTGTACTTTTATACAGTCCATTTCATTGTGATCACCATCACCAGGCATTTTTAAAGACACACAATTTATTTTATAAAATGCCTTTCTATTGTAAGTACCATCCCAGAGTAATTAACAGATAAATAACTGTTGTTAGTAAATTTGCGACTCTCTCATGTTAATAGAAAATCCAATAGTTGCAGGCGAGGCACAATCAGACATCTTTGTAGTTACAGGCCAGCACTTTAACCGCTAGGCTGCACTGCATTCACACACAGAAACCAAAAGGAATTCAGTAAAAAAAGGAATTGAGCAATGCAGGAAAAATATATCAGTCATGTAGACATCATTCGATATGGCTTATTTCACTCTACATTACAAAGGAGCTTCATTTTGAGAAACCCATTCCATAATAAACACCATCACAAGGAGAGTGTATATTCTGTACGTAGAGCTCAAGAAGAGTTATTTCTGCAACTATAATTAAGAAGTGAGACCTGAACTCACTGCCCTGCTGTTAACAGTCCTGCATGTTGTGCACCAGACCACACTGACTTTGTAGGAAAAGTTAAAAAGAAGTTCAGATCCGTGCCCTAGGAGGCAATTTTAGGTGCATTTGCATAACATGTGAGAAGCATTGACTGTGATAGCCATGTCTGTGTGTCTGTCTCTCTGTCCCCTATTGAAATAGCCATATACAGCTCTTTGTCCACATAAAACAGCGTAACCCATTGTGGAATGATTTTGTTGATATGTGGCACACTACAAGTTTAACTAAAAATTAATTTACTGTTTCAATTTTAACCTTGACAGCAATTATACCAACTTGTATATTTTGTATGTTTTCTTCTTTTTCATTTCCAATAGCCACTACTGACGGCAAACAAATCCCCAGTACAAAATAATGAAACATTACAGCATGAAGCCTGCACACAGACCACAAAGCACAAGCACGGTAAGTGACCAAAACACATTTGTACTTGTGACCTGTTCAATTGCCAGGCCGATAATCTCCTAATTAGTTGGTGACAACATTTGGTCAGTATAGCATACCGAATAATTTCACAAAAGACAAAATGAGAATGCTGATGGAAGAAGAGCTGTGCCTGTTATTACTCAGTTGACGTAAATGATGCATAGTATTTTGCATGTCTATCTTGCTCTTTTATAACCTGTTGAATTATATTCAGCCCTTCATTCATCATTACAGCTCTACTCTACAACTTTGAATACACAGCACTGCATCCAAGTCACACATAGGTAGAAAAAATCCTAGAGAAATGCATGGGGAAAACCCAGCATGTGCCAGTTGAGCTTGGAAAGGTGCCACTATCTCTAATGTCATTTACGCTGGGTGGCCTTCATGTCCAATGCAGATGCATCAAGTTTAAGAACTTGTTTATACTTCCCACATGATGTTTGGAGCCTGGGTGAGTTACAACAACTTGTATATTTTGTATGTTTTCTTCTTTTTCATTTCCGATAGCCACTACTGACGGCAAACAAATCCCCAGTACAAGATAATGAAACATTACAGCGTGAAGCCTGCACACAGAACACAAAGCACAAGCACAGTAAGTGACCAAAACACATTTGTACTTGTTGTGACCCGTTTAATTGCCAGGTTGATAATCTCCTAATTAGTTGGTGACAGCATTTGGTCAGTATAGCATACCGAACAATTTCACCAAAGACAAAATGAGAATGCTGATGGAAGAAGAGCTGTGCCTGTTATTACTCAGTTGATGCCCATGATGCATAGTATTTTGCTTGTCTATCTTGCTCTTTTATAACCTTTTGAATTATTTTCAGCCCTTCATTCATCATTACGGCTCTGCAACTTTGAATACACAGCACTGCATCCAAAATCACACATAGATAGAAAAAATCCTGGAGAAATGCATAGGGAAAACCCAGCACGTGCCAGTTGAGTTTGGAAGGGTGTCACTGTCTCTAACGTCATTTACGCTGGGTGGCCCTCATGCCCAATGCAGATACATCAAGTTTAAGGACATGTTTATACTTCCCGCATGATGTTTGGAGCCTGGGTGATCAGCAGACAAACATTTATGTTAGGGGTGGCCAATTCGACCAGTGCATTGATAGTCCCCTAGTCCTAAATAACGAACAGAAACACATCATATATTATTACATGCCTGTCTTGTGCTTTGATGACCTTTTGCATTATATGAAGCTGTTCACTCATCATTTTAGGTTTGACATCACCAGCCTCTCCTCGAAATTCACCACTTTGGATACACAGTGTGGCATTAATAATAATAATAATAATAATTCTTTACATTTGTATAGCGCTTTTCTCACTACTCAAAGCGCTCTCCATACAGGGAGGACCCGGGAAGCGAACCCACAATCTCCTTACCAGCACTACCACTGCGCCACCTGTGAGGTTCACATTGCCACATAGATAGAAAAAAATTCTAAAACCCAGCATGCACCTCTGTGTCTGATGCATTGTCGCTTTGTGGCCCTTGCGCTGAGAAAGGATCTGTCAAGTATGAGGGCTAGTTAACACTTATCATGTGAAGTCAATGCACTGACCAACCAAAACACATTCATGCTTGGAGCAGCCCGTTTGAACAGCTTGCTGATAGTCTCCTAGTCCTACATGATGAAAAGATGCACTTCAGATATTTATGCATGTCTATCTTGAACTTTAATGACCTGTTGCATTATATTCATATAGTCATTCTGGGTCTGGGTAACCAGCCATTACTTGAAATTGACCACTTTGAAAACTCGGTGCTGAGTTTGCACTGTTGTATAGTTAGAAAAAATTCCAAAACCCAGAACACATCTCTGTGTTTGACATTATTTTCACTGTGTGGTCTTCGCCCCCAGTGTGGACATGTCATCCTTCACTTGCTGTCATTAGCTGTTTGCTCATGTACAATCATAAATTTGTAAGTCCAGCTGGGTGCATGCAGAAACATCTGTATCAGCAAATCGTTTGTGATTTATAACGTCTTCTCAGCCGCTTGAGTGAGAATGGAATAGAGCCAGTACATCAGCATCTCACTCCTCCAGATGCTTTAAGCTGTAACAGGTAAGTTAAATGATCTCACTAACTATAAAAGTATAAACTGCAAGCAAGGAAATCAAAACGTTATGTAGATATATGAATGGAGGACCCTGTGGCATGTAAACTATTATGCACAGAGCAAATAAATATTCACTCAATATTAACCTTACATTAAGTTACCAAGTAGTATGTTCAAGAGCAGGATTTTAGGGTCTTTCAAAATTCGACTTGATGTTATTTTAGAAGAATTCAGTGGATAGGATTGGCGAGCTTTATTGGGCCAAATGGCCTGTTCTCAGTCAGATTGTTCTAACTGTTCTAAATTAAACTAGCCTTATATCTCCATTATCTGTAGATTATAATGATTCACTATTTCACTGACACTTTAATTTACCATCAGGGAGCCACATTTACCTGACATCTCTAATGGTTTGACTTTCACTACTGTTATTTGTTAAAATTTGTTGCAACTGAATAGCTTTTTACGGAGCCCCTGAGGGGACATTGTGTAATTTTTTTTCTGGGGATTTTTCTGGTGTGCACCACATACTTTCAACCGTGCAGTAACTGAAAAGGGGCACCATACCTATACATAGTTTCTAATGCATAATAGATCTTTTTCATAGTGGCATGTAGGCAAAACGGAAATTGGAGACCTTATAGAAGTATATTTTCAGCTTGGTCTTAAGGACAAAGACATAACGTTTGTTCTTGCAATTCGTCATAGATACATTATCACTGACAGGCATCAGGGGCTTCCTACAAGTGAAAGTGTGCAGTGACAGAATGTTTTTTTCCTGTTATTTTTTTAATGTCACTTTATCCTAATACTGAGCCCATATGTGAGACCCAGATGAAATTTATACGTGACAAACTCTATATATGACAAAATCAAGTGATGTGCATGGAATAGTTTCTGGTGCACATGCACAAGTATCAGGCACACACTTAAAACTATCTGGTGCTCACTTGAAAAATCCCCAGAAAAAAAATTACACAATGTCTCCTCAGGGGCTCCTTACCTTTCTTAAGTGCCATTACATTAAAATAATATGGCCAGATATACTCAAGCAAAAAAGGAATTACCGTATATACTCGCATGTAAGTCGGGTCTTGAAAATCAGACCCTAACTTATACACCCTGTGCTGGATGGCCGGGGCCCTTGCCCAGCTAGGACGCCTAAAGTGTGGAAGGACCGGGGAAATGAGGATTGTCGGGACAGTTTCTTCCTCAGGCCAATAGAGGGCTGGCCACAATCAGGGGGAGCATGGACCTTTCCAGGGCCTTATTTGCTCACGCTTCTGCCACACCACACGAGTCCATCCTGGTTCTTTATAAAAAGGAGCCACCTCACTCCATAAGTGTCCAGAATCGGGAGGAGAGGACAAAGCCTGAAAGAGGGAGAAGGACTGACAGCAGAAGGGACTGAATGGTGTTAATGGTGTTGCTTTGTGCTATCTGCCTGTCTGTGACTGGGTTAGGGTGGTAGTACGCCCCTTAGTGGCTCACAACCTGTTCAAAAATGTCATTTAATTTTTATTTTTTTTACATCTTCTCGCCTCCTCCAATCTTGCACCAGTTTCTCAGACACATCGAATTTTGTTGCAACAGCGCAGTTACCAATTTCTTTCGCTACTTCAATGACGTTTAATTTAAAACCAGCTTCATATTTTCTTCTGATAGAATGCTCCATCACAGATAAGGGATGCTCTTACGGTAAAGGTGTATGAGGGTGTGAGATACAAAAAACACAAAACAGTGTTAACGTCGCTTCAGAATAGTTCAGGTATTACCATGTGGTCACGTAGACACAATACATAGAAAAGAAAGGCTGTATGCTCCGTGGTTACTCTCTCAGGTAGGCGTTAGCATATCATAATCTCTTGGACCAATAGCGTGAGTTTTCCATATTTGACTTATACGACCGACATTATACAATACCGGAAAATTATATGGTAAAATCAAGACCCAACTTCTCCACGGGAGAACTTAAACATATATATACAGTGTATAGTATATACAGTAATTACAATTTTTTAAAATATTTTATGTTAATTGACAATTGCAAATTTTCGCTGTGTGTGAATATGGTGTGTGTGAGTGTGTGTGGTCCCTTTGATGCCCTGAAGTCCTGACCAGGCCTGTTTTCATCCTTTTGCTCAGTTTCTTTGGCACTGAAATGGATGGAGAAGGTCCTAGAACTTACCTACTGAACTCAGTTCATCAAAGTCCCTGCACTGCCCTCGAACACACCTGAATGTTACTCCATGCATACATTTTCCAAGTTGTTGGAACTTGGCACAGGTATATCCAGTTTGCTCCCCCACAGAGGGTTTAGTCACAGAAATATTGGTTTGGGGCCAAAGTCTTCCTTTTTGGAGAATGAATTTAGTGACCATGCCTGCATGTTATTCTACCCCAGGGAGTGCTGGGTATTCCTGCTAGTATGCTATTACATGGTGCCCTCTAGTGTTTTAACCAAATGAACTACACTGACTAAAGGGTCTCCTTCTCTCACATTTAATGAACAATTTTAGGATTCAGAGCAGGAAAATACATGGCTATAAAGAAAGCAATAAAAGCAGAGAGTAGAGAAAAGCTAGCGAATCAATTAAATACCGTAGCTGGTAAGTGGGAGCCTTATTTATAGAATCTGTTTGCTTACTTGTCTTACCACCAACCCTCTGGTTTCATATTAATTCAGCATTGCTCACAAGTTCCTTCAAATGGAAGACCGAATGCTCACTCAATCATAACATTTGTTTTCAAATCAGCTGTTGTCTCATTTGTGGAATTTGTAAAATCATCCATTTGAAATACAGGCAGGTCACTTGATGTAACCCTTTTCTTCATGAATATATGCATGACTTAAAAGAAAGGACAAGAAAAACACGTGGCTTGAGTGATATAATGAACTAGTCCATTAGTGCTGATTGTGTAAAGTATGAGGGTGAGTCAAAAATGATCCACACTCCAGTTATATTAAAACTTCTGTTGGCAGCACTGTCTTATTAGCCCTTTCCGTACGAGGTCCCTGTCTCCCCAGTCACTGCTGCGAAGGTGTAAATGTGTTACGTCAGCTCATTTGTAACCGCGGTGCAAGAAACAATGGCTGCCTCACTTATGATTTGCATGAAAGAAGAGCAACGTGCAGTGATTAATTTTTTGTGGTTTGAGGATGTGCTTGGTGCTGATATTTATTGAAGACTTTGTGCGCAGTATGGAGAAAGTGTTTTATCTTAAAAAGAAGTGTGTATGAATGAATAGAGAAGTTCAAGGAAAGTCACACAAGTGTCAGCCATGAGGAAGGAGCCGGATGCCCATCCACGTCCACGACTGATGACCACATTGAGCGCGAATGTGAAATGATTCTGTTGAATAGATGAGTGACAGTAGATGATGTGGCAAGTTATTTGTAAATCAGCTCTGGCTCTGCCTATGCAATACTCCATGACAGACTTGGGTTTCGAAAGAAGCCCTACGAGGACAAAGATTCACGTCTGATGAAGAGGTGAAGACAGCGGTGCATTCAAGGCTTGCAGTTCAGCCTAAATCATTTTTTAATGAAGGAATATGAAAGCTTGTTGACAGATAACAACAACAACAACATTAATTTCTAGAGAACATTTTTACACAAATGATGTAGCTTGAAGAAAGAAAAAAGAAACATCCTCTTTAATAAAATCCCTGTGTGTGTCCAGGTGTCCGTGTGGGTGTCTTCTGGTGAAGTGTGCATGCGCGGGGCACGGTGCGATGAGCGATATTACTGTCAGAGAAAGTTCCAGGCGTTTTACAAAAATACAAACCAGTATTACTGCGAGAGGAAATTAAAGGTATACAATACATTGACGCATATTACAGCCACATACAAGCCAGTATTACTGTCAGAGAAAATTAAAGGCATATCACCGACACGCACGCCTGTATTACCGCCAGAGAAAATGAAAGGTATATTACGGACGTACAAGCCAGCGGACATACAAGACAGTATTACTGTCACAGAAAATGAAAGACACAGAATACACGGCGGCAGCCCACGAAGAACGGTCAGCTCATCAAGTTAACAAAAGAAAGGCAGAAAGACAAAGAAAAATACGACCAACAAAAAGAATGAGGTCAAAGTCCCTTGCCATTTAATATAGACTGTTCCTACTAATGTTTATGCACTACTGTTCTAGCGCCTGTTATTGTAACGGGCTTAATGACTAGTATAAAAATAAGATTACGCAATACTAAGTAACAAAGAGTAAAGTAATGTCTGATGGTCAGGAGGACAGAAAAAAACAAAAAAAAATCTGCTGGGGTTCCAAGGCCACAAGACCACCTAGCCCCCACTGGGCATTCTATCTAACATTAATGATCTCAATCAGTCCTCATTGTATTCAGGCTTCACATAGAAGAATTAGATGACAATGTTCATGTGGACCTCTGGCCTTCAGTACATCAATGTGAAGACTGCATGGTGCTTAGATCAGGTGGTGGTGGCACAGATCGCCTCCACACAAAACCAGAAAAGGAACAGCAGAGAAAGTAGGGGTTAGTACGGATTGCGGAGCCATAATAAAAACATAATTAAATGCTTATACAGAAGATTATCGTTCCACTAAAATGAAGCTATGACAAAGCCATGTTAAAGTAATGTGTTTTTTAGCAGTTTTTTAAAGTGCTCCACTGTATTAGGCTGGCAAATTTCTATCAGTATGCTCTTCCACATTTTAGGTGCATAACAGCAGAAGGCCGCCTCACCACTTCTTTTAAGTTTAGCTCTTGGAATTCTAAGCAGACCCTCATTTGAAGATCTAAGGTTACGATTTGCAGTGTAATGTGAGAGACGTTCTGAAATATAAGATGGAGTGAGATGATTTAAGGATTTGTAAACCATAAGCAGTATTTTAAAGTCAATTCTAAACGGCACAGGTAACCAGTGTAATGCCATCAAAACTGGAGAGATGGACAAAGTGTATTGAAAAGCAGGGCGATTATGTTGAAAAATGATGTCTTTGTCTTTTTTGAAAGATGATTAAAATAAATTCTACAGTCGGAGTGTGGTTAATTTCTGAGTCACCCTAGTACATGGAGATCACTCAGACCAGCAGTAACCTTGATTCTTCTCTTTAACAGAATTCCAGCACAGACTCTGCTGCAACACAAACAGGTCTATTTGCATAGCCACAACCATTTTTCAGTGAAGAGTACCTTTGTTTGAATCACATACTGAAGTTACTTTATTGCTCAGACCAGCAGTAGACATCAACAGCGCACTCCCATGGATTCTGTCGTCTAGTGTGCATACCCAGCAACTCACTCGAACTACTCCATGATTTAATCACATTTGATTTCTTTTGGGCTCTGTTGGTGCAGGAGAGCTGAGAACCAATAAATGCTCAGTACAAAGCAAATAACAAACGCATGTATTTTTGACCTCACAAACAGAAAAGATGCTCATCTGTCAGATGTCTCGTGTTTTACAGTATGTACCTCAACAGAATGTAAAAAGAGAAAAAAAAGGCAGGAATTGCAGTACTGGCTCAGTCAGCCATCACATTATTGGCTTTCAGAAAATCGGGCCAGCAGGACTGTGCTGGAATGTCACCACAAAGTCACTAAATGTGACATGCTCAGTGATTTTTAGTTAAGTAAGCTGACATGGTCCGGCGATGAGATCAGCAACCGCAGTTTGCAAGTCTGATGTACCCTATGACTTGAGGTGGCATAATGTGACGTCAGCTTAAGGGCCTAAAGAAATCATTCTGGGGAAAGGGATTGGGGAAAAATTACGAGCAACATGAAAACAACATTCATGTAAGAAAATGTGGTAAGCCAAAAAAAGAATGAAAAAGAAAGGCACAATCCAGCATGTTGTTTCATTGAAATCATCTGAACAAGGTGCTTTATAAACCAGTTAGAGTCTGGATTAATCACATGTTTGTGGAAAGAGGATGCAGAGAATAGAGGAAGGACCAAACGGAGATACAGGAGATGCACTCTAAGGTGTCCTTCAACAAACAAGCACTACGGCTATAAGAAAAGTTAGTCTCTAATTTAGTTTTTAATCCACCTTAATTAGACTGCTATTTTTCTGATTTTTTTAATTAATGCTCCTTTAAATCTAAAAATTATTTAGTTGTTTTAGAGGTCGGGAGATCTTGTTATGACCTCTATCTTGGTGCTTGATATGTCTTTAAAAAGTATAGAGAATAGCTAACGTTCTCTGGCAGCACCATTTTATTTTTTTCTTATGGGTGCTGTCATTTTGAAGAGTGTTTTTGGTTGGTTGCAATGCTTTTGCTAGACAAGGTTACCCTGAAGCGTATGGTGAGTAACATACCCGGATCAAGAGGAAAAAGATCATGGGGTGCAATTATTTCTGATTGTCCTTAAGACCTTAAAACTTTCATTACTTTATTGTTTTGAAATATTTCTAGTTAACAACTTCCGGTTCTGCTTTTTAATTATGAATTCAGCTTTCCCTTTAAGGTCTGGTTAAGTCCGTGTTTATTGCTTCTCAAATTCCCGCCCTCTCTATTTGAATATGATTTTGTCACATTACGCATTGAGCCGTGGTTATTTGATCCATATCCATGGGGTTTTTTAGGAACATAACTCCTGTGGGTAACGAGACTTTATTACCTAATTACTAAAAGAATGAGCACAGAGCTTTCTTACTAATCAAGGTGCTGCAGACAGGTGACGTCTCACATGTTGATTGGACATGTAAGTGTAACTTATTTTCCTGTTTTCCATTCTTGTGATGCCTTATTTCCTCTTAAATGTCATTTAATTTTTTTGTTTTTGTTCTTCAGAAGAAGAGCCGCTGTGCCCACAAATTAATGCAATAATTGAGTGTCCCAGAAAAGCCCTCCGCTGGCTTGGGTCTGACTGACTGACTTGCCAGGTCACTTGGGTCCTGCAGTACTCACAATGCTCCACAAGAGGCCCCCACTCATTCCCCGGCATCTGTGGGCAGATGGCGCGATTTCAGCGAGTTATTAGAAGCTCCCAGTGATCCAGCTTTATGAAAATGCAGTGGCACATCTCAGCTGTTAGTTGGTGGGGGGAAATAATTGACAAAGCCTGGCTTTACAAGCATGTCAGTCGCATATGTCACTTCTTTTTTTTGGCATCCGACAGACATTTGGTATAACAAGGATGGGAGGGAGGGCGTATGCTTGTATTCTTCAGACTCAGAATCTGTGTCACCCAGATGGCTGACTGGCTGGCTGGCTGGTTTACTTTCTTTCTTTCCCTCTTCCGAGCCTTCCTATGAATAAAAATAATACATAAATAAAAACAAAGTGGTTTCATATTTCCAGGTGTCAATTTTATGAAACAACATTTTCCTAGTACTGGTTCACAAGTTTAAAGAGGCTGTCTCAGCAGCAACTGGTAAAAGGCAAAGCCCCAAGGAGATAGAATGGCTGTCCATCATAGGGCACACTTCCCCACACACCCATAGAGGAACAGTTTAGAATGACAAGTCCATCAGAAATGTGCAAGGAAATTGAAAACAGGAAGAGGGTACAGACATCATTTAGACAATGACTGGGCATCACTGTGCCACCATTCCTATTACTACCAAAATCCAGCTATGCATACATTTTACACATGACAACGATGGAGACTATGCCAGCAGCATCGAATATGAAGTAGATGAGATACCAGTTTATCACAGGGCATGCTCACCCTCACACCCACATATACCCATAGAGGACCAGTTTAGAATGACGAGTCCATCAGAAATGTGCAAGGAAACTGAAAACAAGAAGAGGGTACAGACATCATTTAGACAGTGACTGGGCACCACTGTGCCACCATTCCTACTACTACCAAAATTCAGTCATGCATACCTTTGACGATGGAGCCTGTGCCAGCAACATCGAGCATAAAGTAGATGAGATGCCAGTTAATCACAGGGCACCCACACTCACCCACCCATTGAGTACCAGTATAGAATGGCCAGCCAATTAGAAATGTGCAAGGAAATTGAAATCAGGAAGAGGGGTCAGATATCATTTAGACAGTGACTGGGCACCACTGTGCCACCATTCCTACTACTACCAAAATCCAACTATCCATACAATTCACATGTGGTGATGCCAGCAGCCTTGAACGTTAGATAGATGGAATGCCAGTTTATCACAGGGCACTTGTGCACACTCTAATCCTCGTTCACATTTATGCAAGCATGTGCATTTTGGGCATATCCACTACCAGGCACACCCCATTATACATGGCCAATTTAGACTTTTGAGATGTGGAAGGAAAACCCCCTTAAAGACAGTGGGAGGACATGCATACTTACACAGTGAGTTTATCCAGTGGATTCAGAAAGTCCTCAGACCCCTTCACTTTCTGCACGTTTTATTGTGTTGGAGATTTCATTTTAGTTGATTAAATTTGCCATTTTTGCCAATCAATCTACACTTAATAACCCATAACGAGACAAAGCGAAAACATGTCTTCAGAAAGGTTTGTAGACCACTTTTGCAGAAATCTGTTGTCATTTTAACATTAAAGAGTATTTCTGTTGATCAGTGACAAAAAAGGCAAGTGACATCCACTGTGATTCAATGTTTTACACTTTAATAAAAGGACAAGTGTCAGTGTATGTCTATCTGGTTTCTGAGTCTCTGTCATATGCCATCTGGTATGGGATTCATAAAAGCAAGGCTTATGTTTGTGATGCGCCATCTGTTGGAATGAAAAGATGCAATGCATCGTATCGCTGCATGAATTACAAAATACACTACAAATATTAACACTGACAACTCTGATGTCCACTTTGATACATAGATTTAGGAGCACAGCTAGTATTTCAATGAAATGTCAAATCCTCCAAGGGATGAATAATTTATAGGCACCTGAATAATTCACCCAAGCAGACTGCTTCATAAACCAAATAGAAGGTGCATATACAGTAAATAAAATGTATTATTGTTATTATTGTTCTTATTGATAAAATGGGAATTGAAAGATGTGTGAAGAATAGAGGAAGGAACGAACCTCGTCAATCAGTAGACAACCTTTAGCATATCAGTTCTCCAAGTGTAAGAAACATCAGCTTCTACATTTGTGTAAGATCTCCCGAGAGGCATGGTAGTGCAGTGCTTGGAGTCGAGGGTCTGAATGCCAGCCTGTGTGAGTGTGCCCTCCCCATTTCTGTTCGCATTTTCTTCTGGGTATTCCAGCTTTCCTTCTCATCACAAAGGCGTACCTGTAAGGTGGACTGATAACTCTAAACTGGCACTGTATGGGTGACGGTACCTGTACGGGAAAATGGGCTTGCAACTACCTGCCCGTTTAACTAGGACATCCGGGCATCATTTGTAGCAGCACATTTAAATTAGAAGATGAAATTTTAACTTTAGATTTTGTTCTTTGATAACAGATTACATATAAGAAGTCTTATTTTTATGAAGCAGATTTCACCCAAGGCTTTTAACAATTTACTGTTTTGAGACCTTTGGATGGTACCTAAGGCAGATGGCAGAGGGGTGTTACTAGGATCTACCATTTATCTGTGTGCTCATTGGTGTAAACGTGTAACACTCTGGGCAGAGTGGTGGCTCTGAGGCTAGGGATCTGGGCCAGAAGGCACTCTACTCTTTTGGGCCCCTGAGTAAGGCCCTTAACCTGCAATTGCTTCATCCTAGGTGTAACTTTAATCTGCAACCAGCCCTGCAAGCAGGTCCTCCAACTTGGCACTACCACCCTTGTAAAAATAAAAAAAAAAACCTCACACTGTTCCAGTGTGGTGCTGAGGTGTCACCCACTGTACTCGGGTCCTAATCCGTGTGATTGATCGTGTGGTGGGTGCGGTAGCACGCTGTATCAGTGCATGCAGCCAAAGCCCCTCAATCTCATTGGTGTAACTGAAATGATTCCTAGGTATTATATGTAAATGAGCCTAACTGATAAAGGAAACTATTCTGTTCGATTTCTTCAGCCTGCCAGGCTGCATTGAACAAGAGCACAAGGAGCTCCACCAACTGGTGTTAAAAAAAAAGGTGTCACACATGTGCGATTAGGAGACAGCTAAAGGGCCTGGGGAACTGTAATACTACACAAGACCAGGGGGTGGCAGAGTGTGCTGACTGTCTCTCTCATTCCCGGGAAATCTCACCAGGTACCGGCGCCTCTGATGACGTCACTTCTGGCTCCGGCACCTCTGATGACATCACTCCCGGTTCCGGACTAGATGGCATCATTTCCTTCCCCAGCCCTTAAAACTGCCATCTTACTCCAAATAATCAGTTCTGTTTTGGACTCAGTCTTGTGAATATCTCTGATCAAATATTACAAACTTTTGCAGCTGGGAACTATTATGGCTACCCCAAACCTTTATGATGTCTGGGGACTCATTCTTATTACAAAGGATATCCACTTTGAGTTTCATTTATAGTGAAGACTGCAGACATTTCTTTATTTTCCACAATGGCCGCCTGCATTGGACTAGCACCCTATCTTGAGTTGGTTCCTGCTTTACACCCAGTCCTGCTAAAATATGCACTAATATATAGGGTAAGTTGGGTCTGTGAAAAAGATGGATGGATGGATGGATGGATGGATGGATGGCCAACCTTTTAAGATGCTATGGGGAAAGCAATGTGCCCAATATATACTTAAATGATGCTTATAAATGCTTAGTAATACGTTTTAGTTACAGTGCATCCGGAAAGTATTCACAAGGCATCACTTTTTCCACCTTTTCTTATGTTACAGCCTTATTCCAAAATGGATTAAATTAATTTTTTTCCTCAGAATTCTACACACAACACCCCATAATAACAATGTGAAAAATCTTCACTTGAGGTTTTTGCAAATTTATTAAAAATAAAAAAAACTGAGAAATCCCATGTACATAAGTATTCACAGCCTTTGCTCAATATTTTGTCGATGCACCTTTGGCAGCAATTACAGCCTCAAGTCTTTTTGAATATGATGCCACAAGCTTGGCACACCTACCCTTGGCCAGTTTCTCCCATTCCTCTTTGCAGCTCCTCACAAGCTCCATCAGGTTGGATGGGAAGCGTTGGCTCACAGCCATTTTAAGATCTCTCCAGAGATGTTCAATCGGATTCAAGTCTGGGCTCTGGCTGGGCCACTCAAGGACATTCACAGAGTTGTCCTGAAGCCACTCCTTTGATATCTTGGCTGTGTGCTTAGGGTCGTTGTCCTGCTGAAAGATGAACCGTCGCCCCAGTCTGAGGTCAAGAGCGCTCTGGAGCAGGTTTTCATCCAGGATGTCTCTGTACATTGCTGCAGTCATCTTTCCCTTTATCCTGACTAGTCTCCCAGTTCCTGCCGCTGAAAAACATCCCCACAGCATGATGCTGCCACCACCATGCTTCACTGTAGGGATGGTATTGGCCTGGTGATGAGTGGTGCCTGGTTTCCTCCAAACGTGACGCCTGGCATTCACACCAAAGAGTTCAATCTTTGTCTTATCAGACCAGAGAATTTTCTTTCTCATGGTCTGAGAGTCCTTCAGGTGCCTTTTGGCAAACTCCAGGTGGGCTGTCATGTGCCTTTTACTAAGGAGTGGCTTCCGTCTGGCCACTCTACCATACAGGCCTGATTGGTGGATTGCTGCAGAGATGGTTGTCCTTCTGGAAGGTTCTCCTCTCTCCACAGAGGACCTCTGGAGCTCTGACAGAGTGACCATCGGGTTCTTGGTCACCTCCCTGACTAAGGCCCCTCTCCCCCGATCATTCAGTTTAGATGGCCGGCCAGCTCTAGGAAGAGTCCTGGTGGTTTCGAACTTCTTCCACTTACAGATGATGGAGGCCACTGTGCTCATTGGGACCTTCAAAGCAGCAGAAATTTTTCTGTAACCTTCTCCACAAACCCTGAATAAGATTTGAAAATGTACAGCTAAATTTTCTTATGTATCATACTATAGCATAACATTAAATTGTAAGAGGCCAGAGGGCATCCTGGCATTGCAGGTGGGAGACAAGAACCAACCAACCCTGGGCACAGTGCCAGTCCATCATAGTTAATTTTCATATATATACTAGCTGTCCCCCACGGGACAGTGAGGAGGGCTCTGCCCGGCTCCCCACTCCTGACGTGACGCTTCCCGCTCCCATCTGCCCGCAGCCTCTGTCTCGGATTAGCACAAACATATTGCTCCAGAAGCGACTTCTTTGCATGATGAGAGAAGTCGCAAAATCAACCGGAATGTTCAAATAAATAATAGAAAAGAACGCGATCTAAATCCGTTAAGTAGTTCTCTCGCGAAAATCGGACAGAAATACAGACAGACAGACGTTAGATTATAATAGAGAGAGATGGTGCTATATGGTGAATTTGATTGATTTGTTGCCATGTTTCAAAGCTTCTCACAAGCTTACATATAAAATAAATCCAAAATAGATGCCCAGCCAGAAGGCCATTGATCTTCTGTGAACTTCGTGCCAATACATCAGCGTCAAAAGTATGAAAATGAAGAGCGTTGCCGGCTGCTCAATGAATAAAGCGAATGCGCAGCTTGAGAAGTCATCTTTGAGGTATCTGATAAAATTACTCCTCATATCCATCGTCGCCTTGTCTGCCGGTTGTTTGGGATGGAATATCACAACGCGCTGCATTTTCCTTTTGGTATGTTTTTTTTTTTCATTTACTTAAAATATCTTCTGTTTTACAGGAGGAGAGCGGCGCTCTGCCAGATCTATTAATCTCCACACCTTATTACTGTTATTCGCAATGAGATAACAATATTATTGCAATTTTCTTTCTCTAACTAGACCTGGAGGGAATTCGTTTGTTTAAATGATACGGCTGGCAGACACGTCCATTACTCTTAGCCCGTATTACTGTCAGGTGAGTGGAGACTGGAATATAATTATTTGATATGAATAATGCCGTGAGATTGTCTTCTTCTCTGCCGGGCCTTCTCCGGATAATTCAAACGCTTTAATCACAAAAACTTTTTAAACACTCTCCCCTCCACCCTAAATTTACGCTGAATTCGCCTTATTTCGTGTGTTGACAAATAGTGCTGTTACTGAATACAATTACAGGTACACCATTGCTGCCCCCGTCTTGCTGTAAGCTTGAATTATACAAGTGCGTGTGGTCGTGTAAAAGCCTGCATAACAGAGTGAAATAGGGGTAAGGTAGGAGGGTCACCCGGGTGGTCTAGAATGATGGGCTGTCTCATAATTACTTACATGAGTACTGCCATAGGAAGGCCTCAGAGCCGCAAGCGTGGGTGAAAGAGTGAAACACATGAGTACAGACATGGAGGTCATTAATGGAGTCAGTCCACCAGACAGTGAAGATCATGGACATAGTTATGGGGTCACCAGATTTTATAAAAGGGAGGCATGGAAGTTTAAGGGTCTGCTTCACTGGGTCACTATTGTCACATGTCAAACCCTTTCCTGCATGTGCTAAACAACAGGATGTCAATTCATAGGACAGGAAAACTCGGTGGCATATCTTTGAGAGTGCCATTTAGGGGATCATGTCATAGTATAGCAAATGATGAGAGAACAGATAATGGAGGGGCAAATATGAGGGTCAGGTCATAGAAGGGTGAAGCTTAATGGTGTAGCTAAGGGTGGGTACCCTTTATGGTTGGGTCAAGTTATAACACAGTAAGGCATATGGTGGCACCATTTACGGGATTACGTTATAGGATGGTGAAGCTCTGTGGCACAGTGATGCATCGATATCCTCTAGAACAGTGAATCCCAAACTCGGTCCTGGGGACCCCCTGTGGCTGCAGGTTTTTGTTCCAACCTACTTCTGTTTTGATTTGAACTCCCTGCCTAATTAAATGAGTGTTTTGGGGTCAATGTAGAAATTATAAAACTATCTATCCATCCATCCATTATCCAACCCGCTATATCCTAACTACAGGGTCACGGGGGTCTGCTGGAGCCAATCCCAGCCAACACAGGGCGCAAGAGCAGGAAACAAACCCTGGGCAGGGCGCCAGCCCACCACAGGGTACACATACACACCAGGGACAATTTAGGATCACCAATCAACCTAGCCTGCATGTCTTTGGACTGTGGGAGGAAAACGGAGCACCCAGAGGAACCCCACGCAGACACGGGGAGAACATGCAAACTCCACGCAGGGAGGACCCGGGAAGCGAACAAAGGTCTCCTAACTGCGAGGCAACAGCACTACCCACTGCACCACTGCACTGCCATTATAAAGCTAACTTTGGTACGTTTTTATTAAAATGTACTAAGCAGTTACATGGGGATAATAAAATAATAGAAGAGAAAAACTCCAAACAGTTATCTAGCAGGGGAAGAGCAGCGACTTATGTAAAAATTCCCTCTTGTATAAGGGCCACAGTTGGCAGCCTGAGAGGGACTGCAGAAAGCCAGTCTATTATTATTATTATTATTATTATTTTATTTATTATTTT
This sequence comes from Erpetoichthys calabaricus, assembly GCF_900747795.2. Taxonomy (NCBI): domain Eukaryota; kingdom Metazoa; phylum Chordata; class Cladistia; order Polypteriformes; family Polypteridae; genus Erpetoichthys; species Erpetoichthys calabaricus. The sequence continues at coordinate 36,144,998 of NC_041396.2, read as the reverse complement.
TTTTTTTTTAGCAGACCCCTTTACCCAAGGTGACTTACAAAGCAAGTTAATATACATTGTAAGTGCTCCAGGGGATGGGTGGGTGTCCTGTACAGGACAGAAGTGGATTCCTTACCTGGCCGGGATGCCATAACGGAAAGATGGAATAAGTGGGGGCAATACCTGGCCAGGACACACACTATTCCTGCCGTGATTGGGATGCCCAAACATGGCAGAAACTGACAGGTGAGCAGTTAATCCCCCACCCTTCTAGGTGTCAGTATCCCTCTAATGGAGTCCCAATCTGGACACCTGCAGGACTGCATGGGAATTGGAGTCATATAGCGATCTCTGAGGAACAATAAAGTGAGCTGCTGGGGGAGGACCTCCCTGGCTTAGACATAACCCAGAAATACTTCTAACGGGCCACATTACATCACTGGAAGTATTCTTAAAAAGGAGCCCACTGCCATAGCTTGGGGAGTCAGAGTCGGAATGCAGCGGGCGAAACTCAGTGGAGGTGGAGAAGGGAAAGGAATTGTGAAGTATTGTTGAATATTTGTTGTATATTTCTGTCTTCTTATTGGGGTAGGGGTGACATAAAGTGCCTGGAAGGAGAATAAAAAATCTATTATTTTATTCTATTAACGTGTATTTCATTACTGGTACTATGGTTTAGGGCTCTCTGGCACCCTCTTGTGGTCACAAAATATAAGAATGATTAGAAGGTGCAAGCATCAAAAGTAACAGAGCATAAGAGCAAGTGTGAGTCATACTACTAACTCTGTAATTATATCTGATGCAAGACTAAGGCATAAATACGTATTCAAAACTTGATCAGTACAACAGCAGCTGTTCTGTAGAGAGAGAGTAAGCAGTTACAAAATATTTAATGAAATGGTGCATTTTCAAAAGACCCCTAAATATAAGTCAATTAGGCGCAGCTCGATTAGCCAACAGGAGATCCTTCCACAGCTTTGGAGTAAGAAGAGAGAAGCATTGTCCAGTCTTGGCACATCTGGCAAGAGGAGAAACAGTCAGCAGCAGTAGAGGTTGTACCGTGATAGCCATAGTTTTTTTTATTGGCTAACTAAATAGATTACAAATGCAAGCTTTCAAGGCAACTAAGGCCCCTTCATCAGGCAGAGGCAGAAAAGAGGCTCCTTGTAGGGGCAGATAGAAAGACCAAAGACTGGAGATACTGAAGAGCAGAACTATTCAGAGACCTGTAAGTCAAAACTTGAGTTTTGAAGTTGATCTTTTCAGCAACACAATGCCACAGAACAGCAGAGGAGTAGTAGAGGTGAAACGAGGAACAGAGAGCAGCAGTCGAGCCGCTGGAGAGGTCAGATAGCAGCTGAAGAAAGCACCTCCAGGACTCCGGCCAAGGGAGAACCAGAGCCTGAACAAGGAGGTGTGTGGCATAATCAGTGAGGAAGGGTCAAAGCCTATGACTATTATGAAGAAAGCTCTAAGGATGAGGGTGTCAGTAATGCTGCCATTCTCCAGACGTACAACAAGCAGTTCAGCTCAAAGTGAGCACTGCAAAGCTCTGACCTCTTGTGGTGATTCCAGACACTGCCTCTCATTCATAATAATAATTCATTACATTTATATAGCGCTTTTCTCAGTACTCAAATCGCTATCCCCACAGGGAGGAACCGAACCCACAATCTCCTTACTGCAAAGCAGCAGCACTACCACTGCGCCACGTTGTACACCATTCCCCAAAGTTAATGTTTCCCGACCTTCGTGGTGTCACAACCCAGTTTTTCACATGCCAGTGTGTTTGTGACCCAATGCTGTGTAGCACAATCATCTGAGCCTGCGGTGTGGAGCGCTCCCCCTTGGTGAATCGAGTGCAATCATCACAGCTGTCACATGCGATCACCAGAGCGTTAGATGACTCGGACCTGATCATCAGTACTTTTTCTCATTGGTGAATCGGGCTGAGATGGGGTTGGGGAGGTCATCTAGGGTCAGCCGCAATGCTGATCGTTGGACCGGTGGATTGGGTTTCATCCATTGGTCAGCTGTGATCTACCTGTAACGCTGTTATTAATAGTAGGGTTTTATCCATGGCCCACTTACAAGTAACCCCAAGCCACATTGTCCTCTAAGGTGTATAACATGAGGGGCACACTTTATGTGTACAAATAGAAAAGTAGAATTGGGGAGGTCAGTGAATCCAGTAAGGATACTTTTAGTACAGGAATAGGCCAAGCCAGTCACACGTCTCAAATTGTCTCCATTCAGAAAGGCCTGGAAAATAAATCTGTTCTTGACTTCACCTCTCTATTCTATGATACAATTCCCAGAAACATACAATTAGCAGTACCTGGAACTGTCAGACAGTGGGACTTTCTAGTGGCTGAGCTGTGCGGACTACAAATCAGGAGGTTGCCAGTTCAGTGCCACTGTCGAGTCACAGAATTTGCCAGAACTCCTTCTTTAGATATTTGGAAACTATTGCTGGTTCAAATTGGATCAAATGACAGGCCTGCTAAGTATATGTTAATGTACTGCCATCGAAGCTGTCCTGCCTCAACTTTATTACACAGCGGAGGGCTTGTAAGATGCTTAGAGACCAGCCACCCATTAAATAAAAATAAAAAAAAGCCATAGAGCGAAAGAAATGTCATCTTAAGGTTAGGTTACTTCCAGCTCAGTTAGCAGCCCAGACGGCCCTGGAGCGATGCTGTGCAGACGTGTCTCCATACGTGCTCCAGTTTGTGCCTTGTACTCGGCCTGGGGGTCTGACGAGTGAGCATGTTGATGGCATTCTACAATGGGATGGGGGTGGGTGGGGTGTGCTACTGGGGGTTTGATATACCTGTCCACCAGACTCTACAGGATGTCCATTTTAACGCCCTGACCTCAGTGTATTATAGGTGCCCACACTGAGGTGATAACACCATGAATATAAGCCATCTGCAAAGTCTCTTGGGGTTGACAGTATAGATAAGGAGAGATGCATTTTGCAATGATCCCACCCGACCTCCCACCACAGTGGGTCTTCTCAGTGGTCTGCTGCCACACAAGGCCAAAATTCCTTTATAGACTAATGAAGTGGAGCGCCTCGCAGCTTCTCCCTGTCACTCTAATTACATTTCCACTGGCGAGCTTCATTCGCTTCACCCCGGCTTCACGCCTCTAATTGAATTATTCATTTGTGCCCCCTTCTCCACCCCCCCACCTCCATTTCTCTCAGGTGCCTGTGTTTTTCAGTCCTGCTGGGAAATGATGCAACAAAGGCCTCGGCTCCGCTCCTCACATCGAATTTTTCATGAAAGATCAATTATGTCTCTTAATAGGAAGTCCATATGTGCAGCTGGAGGGAGACGAAGAGCAATTACCGTGAAATTCTCTAATTTCTCATTATTTTAGTAGATGGGTAAATAAAGTGCGTGGGGAGGGTGCAGGTGGAACTCAAGAATTGTATTAAAAGTACTGAGTGTTGATTGGTTGGCATGTAATTCTGCCATATCCCCATCCCAACACCCCAACTCACAGGAATTATCAGGGTTATCATGGACAAAACATCAGTGTAGGGTTGAGTGGTACACTGCCATTGTACCAAAAAACCCAAATAGTAAAATGCTACTGTACCAGCATTTCAGGATTTTTGGTATCGGAAGTAAACGTCAGGTTTCCTCTCACATTCCCTAGCCCAACCCCTCTAACACCCCCTGCTTCACAGATAACCCCAACCACCTCATTATTTTGATGGGACTGGAACTTCAACCCCCAAACCAGGTTGCGTAGACGCAATCAGGACTTCATAGCGGACCTCCTCTTAATGCTTCAACACAATTGGGTCTTCATGGGGAAACCCTTTAATTGCTTTGATGTGGGGACTTCACAGCTTCAAGAGGGAACCGGTGTGTAGTGTGGAGTGATGGGTCAGAGCACCAGGGAGGTGAGCAATTGTGTGGCTCTTTAGTTGTTGTAAGACCGGGGGGCTTTGAAGTCATCTCTTGGTACCTGAACTGAGGTCCGAAAACTGGTATCAATACCAAAGTCAAAATTTCAATAGCGATCCAATGAGAAGTAATCTTTTTAGTTAGCCAATAAAAGGTGTCAATTTGTTTGACTTCTCGTTGCACCCATAAAGGTTAACACAGTACAACACCCTGCTACTGCAGTAGCGATCCAATAACATAACTTGCTTATGTCAATTCGAGGTGTAGGAAGCCGCACTGGGCATAAGTAAGGAAGCAGCCCTGGACAGTTTACCAGTCCATCACAGGATCTACTCACTCACACTCAACCAGTTAACACTCATGCCTTCAGGGACGTTTAAAACCCACAGAGATATGAGAAGAACATGCAAACTCCACATGAAAAGCAACCAGCAGTGATATTACGATTTCACTGAAATAAAACGTCTCTGGCTTTATGATCATCTAATGTGTGTCTACCTAATTCTCTGAATGAAATGTCCTGACACTGCACTCTATGTGGGAGAAACTGGACAAACACTCCACCAAAGAATGAACTTACACAGGTTCACATCAAGCATGGCAACAAAGATGTTCCTGTGTCAGCCCACTTCAACAACCATGGATACTGTGAGAGGGACTTTAAAGTCACAGGACTTATAGGCAACTTCAGAACACAGCAAGAAAGAAAAGAATGGGAAGTCAAACTCATGCTAATATTCAACACATTCCAACATGGTTTGAATAGACAAGAGGTTTATGGCCAGATATGAGGATTGTTTGCATCTCTCGGACTGACACAGGCAACCTGACTACAGATCCACATTGTGCTGAAAAACTCATCAGAAACTTCAAAAGACTTTGTTGCACAGTTATCAGAAGATCTTGACTATACATTGTTCTCCTCTCTCGTTTAATGAATCTTAGCCTGGAGAGGTCTATTAATTTTTTACATTTAAGATGTCTCACTTAAAGGTTTTCTAATGTTGTTATCTGTCCTGGTATCTATATAAACACAGGAACCTTCAGTTTCTGTATTACATCTTGCCTGAAGAAGGGGCTTGAGCTGCCTCGAAAGCTTGCATATTGTAATCTTCTTAGTTAGCCAATCAAAGGGGGCATTTTGCTTGACTTCTCACTGCTTTTAGGAGAAATTGTTTATCATGGAAAAAAAATGTCCTTATTGAAATTTAAGACAACGCATCACCAACTTAGTTTGAATTACCAATAAGCTGCCAACAGGCATTGACTTTGAGGACCTTATGGGATGTGGAGCAGGTGAGTATTTTGCAAAATGAGAAATTTAATTGGTTGATTAAAGAAAGACTCCACCCCAAAATATTTTTCTCGAATATATTATTGGCATCATGAGTTTTGTAGTAATGACCGAGAAACTTCATGGAGAATGGAAATTTAAAAAGTTTACAGTATTGTCAGACCGTATCATAATTATCCAATTACAAGACATGTTATGTAATAAAATATTTATGGAGTTATGGAAACAGTGCTGCGGTGGGTTGGCACCCTGCCCAGGATTGGTTCTTGCCTTGTGCCCTGTGTTGGCTGGGATTGGCTCCAGCAGACCCCCGTGACCCTGTGTTCGGATTCAGCGGGTTGGAAAATGGATGGATGGATGGATAGAAACAGTGTAATCCATACATTTTTTGAAATAAAGAAGTGGGCACTATTTTAAGGTGACACGGTCCTTTTGTCATTTGCGTGCAGGTAACATGCTGGGTTCAAATGTTGCATGTTCTCCCTGCGTCTGCCTGGCATCTTTGTCAGGTACTTTTTTATTCCCTCCTGCACCCCCCTTGCTTGTCAAGTTTAATTTAAGTAGTAATCCCAAATTGACTGAGTTTGTTTGTTGATGGATTGGCATTCTACCCAGGGTTAATTCCTAGCCTTGTGCCTGATTCTGCTATAACAGACCCTGGCCTCTGCCACCTTAAAATGGCTTTAATGGGCTTTGGTAATACTTTGGTATTTTTACAGAATTCCTGTCTACTTATCTGCATCTCATTCTCTATGTTTCCTAAACACAAATCTGAGCTGAATGCCCAAATCAGACCAGGAGAAAAGTATGTGTACATTATAGCAGTGCTGCCAGTCTGTTTGAAATCCTGTAGCTTTTGGCACCATGCTGGTATTTTACGAACATTCAGTCTTTGAGCTTCCTGTAAAACAAATTGGAGTTTCCTTATTTTTAAAGCTGCACAGAACTAACAGCACTTAGCATCACACATTCATTAATATTCCCCAGCACTGCGCTCTCACTTTGATTTCATGGAAAAATGACATAGAGATGTGCTATGATGGATCTGTTTCTTTTGAAAACTTGCAGTTTGTGAGAAAATAACTTGTTCTAAGAAAAAGAAAGCAGGCAGTCTCAAATAAATGTGAAATCTGTATGGAGTACATGCTGCTGCTGCCATTGTGTGCGCTAAGTGAAAGTCTTCTTGTTAGTATGGCTGCATAAAGTACCTGCAATATTCTATAGCAATAACAAAAAATAACAAATGTGTAGTGTAAAAAAATTGGCAGTGTGCTCCCCTCAACCTCCTCGTATGCCGAGATAGAGGAAAAGGTCATCAGAGCCACCTCCAGTTATGTGATAATTCTCAGATATCATATCTCTTTGTTTCTCATCATAACTAATTGATAATATCGATACACAATCATTTTTCTCTGTTTATAATCAAACTTTATATTAAAATGATATATTTGCACTTAGGGAGGTCCAAAATGATGGTGGAATATTTTCATGATTACGTATGCATTACCTTGATTGTATGCAAAGTAAAAAGAGTTATAGTCACCTAAAAACATAGAAAAAGTGTTATTATTCTATAAGTCTAGGGGGCTCTGCCCCCTGCTTGCTTCGCTTGCCAACCCCTTTCACCCCCTGCCAGCGGCCGCTTCTCCGAAACTCCTCTTAAACGGTGCTACAACATGAAACAAATACATTTTTTAACTCCTCTTTGCTCGAACAGCTGCTGGCTTGCTGCTGCTGCCCTCACGCGTGATCTGCAATTTGCTTGCCTACCCCCATCACCCCACGCCAGTGGTAGGCACCGTTGTGAAGAGGGGGGATGAGCACACCCCAAGGAGATACGGCCGCTCCTCTGAAACCCCTCTTAAATGGTGATACATTGGGAAACAAGTAACAGGTATTTTTTTCACCTCCTCTTTGCTCGAGAAGTTGTTGGCTTGCTGCTTGCTGCTGCTGCGTGCCGCGTGATCTGCATTTTGTGCGGAGCTTCGATCATTTAAAAGCCTGTACAGCACCTGAATATTCAATCTCTTTTCGCTCTTCCATTATTTCCCTGAGTACATTTTTCAGTTTGTTTGTGCTAATGCAATCTATAGGCCTACTCTCATTTTTTGAGACTTTCGAATTTACCTATTTCCATTATCTCTAACCTGCTCTGCATGTGTATCACGGGACTAGCGTCTGAAGGTTGTAAGTATGACGTGACTTGTCTGTCTCGTGGGAAGTGAAAGTGTCTCTGTCTCTCTCTGTCTCTTTTCAAAAGATCAAATCTCGTCCCCGGGAAAAAGTCTTGTCTCGTCGCAAGTTTTTTTTTTTTTTTATAATAGAGAGATTTGTTGCAATAGATTGCTATAAGTAAAACTGTATTTAGCTACATAATAATGGCAGAAATAAAAAAATATCATAAAATTAAAAGTATCACCAGGAACACAACGGGGACGTCACAGCTTATTGGTACCATTACATCTTTATATTTACATGGCATGTTCAATATTTACATGTTATTGTTAAACTGATGATGTATAAATTAAAATAAAATCAATAGTAGTAACTGAAAGAAAATGAGTTATAATGAGTACAGTTATTAATATTGTGTACATATTTATATTTCCATGATACCAATAATTCGGATGGTTGTTTAAATTAAATACTACTTCCGGTTGAGCAATTTTTCTCAAATTTCATATCGGTTTCCTTTTTATCATTATAAATATCTATATAAAATTTGAGTCATCTATCTGTAATTATAGCCATAGTTTACTTGAAAATTCACAGAAGTATTATTCAGTTAAAGTATCACTTCCGGTTGCTGGATTGTTCTCAAATTTTAAATATCTACTTATTTTTTGTCATTTCTAATATTTACACAAAATTTGAATTATATATCTTTATTTATAGCCATAGTCAGTCAGTCATTATCCAACCTGCTATATCCTAACACAGGGTCACGGGGGTCTGCTGGAGCCAATCCCAGAAAGCATAGGGCACAAGGCAGGAACAAATCCCCGGGCAGGGCGCCAGCCCACCGCAGGGCGCACACACACACACACACACACACACACCAAGCACACACTAGGGACAATTTCAGATCGCCAGTCCACCTAATCTGCATGTCTTTGGACTGTGGGAGTAAACCGGAGCACCCGGAGGAAACCCACGCAGACACGGGGAGAATATAGCCATAGTTTATTTGAAAAAAATCTGAAATGTGCTCAGGTAAAGTCTCACTTCTGGTCGCCGAAGTGGCCCAAAACTCGATAGGATTCCTTATTTTTGATATTAAGCAGATGTACAAAATCTTATTGAATGAAGTCAAAGTGTTTTAGAGTTATTGTGTTTACAATCAGACAGACAGACAGACAGACAGACAGACAGACAGACAGACAGTGGGGCAAAAAAGTATTTAGTCAGCCACCAATTGTGCAAGTTCTCCCACTTAAAAAGATGACAGAGGCCTGTAATTTTCATCATAGGTATACCTCAACTATGAGAGACAAAATGAGAAAAAAACATTCCGTCTCTATAAAATTAACTAGGCAAACGTGAACAGAAGAATTTGTGGGGTGAAAAAAGGAGTAGTAATAATAATAATAAGGAGAAGAAGAATAACAAGGGGTCATCACAGAGGTTAGCACAGCTGCTTACCTGATCATTGTCTGTGTGGAGTTTGCATGTTCCCACTGTGTTTTCATGAGTTTTCCCTTCCACATCCACAAAGATATATACAGTATAAGACTCACATCCACTGACCTAGTTCAGAGTCCCGGGGGCCAGAGTCTGTCCCAACAGCATCAATTGCAAGGCAGGAACCAACCCATTGCAGGGCCAGTTTATGTGTGCACCCTCATAGGACCAGTTTATATTCGTTTCACAGGCACCTCTTTGGGAGGTTATGGAAAAAAAACTGTAATTCCACAAAGACAACTTGCATACTTTACAAAAATAACAACAGGACCAGTCTTATTTTAAAACTGTTTAGATGAAGATCATACAATAAATGTGAAAAACATCAGAAAATATTTCTGTGGACTCAAGTTTACTAAATGCAGTAAAACAAAGCACAGCCTGTGAGATCCTCAGTTTGAATTTGGAGAGACTGAGAAGAAGAGATGTAGTGAAACAAAAGGTTCAGTACAACACTGACAGAAAGACAATGGACATCGTCACCTACTGAGTAGAATAAACTGGCATTGTGGATATGCGTCATTAGCTCCTCCATCTCTACTACCATCAGAGTAATTTACTGAATGAACCAACACTTGCATGCTGGCTTTAAGGTAGTAGAAGGGGCGGAGCTTTCAGTGGTCCAATCAGATGTCCTCTTGGAAAGGTTCACAATTTTGTAGAAGATATACTGAAGAAAACCAGCAAACCTGAGTTTGGACAATGTTCCCCTAAAGGTTTTTGGATGGTTGTTGCTGAAAATCTTTGGTAACATTTATAGTACAGCATGAAAACTCCAAATGCAAAGACCACAAAGTTTTCTTCTCATCCCATCAAAATACCTTTTTTATACCTTTTTTAGCTATTTTTGTAGATTTTTTTTTTTGATTCTGCATTGTCATGGTCCTGACACTATAGGGTTTGTTCCCATAGCTGCCAGAATGGGGCCTGGCTTACCACCACTCTAAAGCAGGCTTAAGTGGGTTTTGGTAATGGATGGATAAGTGTTTTTTATAAGGGTCACAGCGCTGTCAAGGCCTGACTATAATGGAAAATTGCAGAGAACCTCAATTTTTCCTCTCATGACCCTGTAAGAGTTTTCTTCTATTTTTTACTCTCTTGTCTTAAATACAATGTCTAATATCATCTGACAGCAGATGTCCATTTATGACATTTCTATTTGAAAAAATACATTTGAATTGGGTTAGAGGACAGGCACAGCTGAGCCCTTGGAGGCGAAGGAGGCGAAGGAGAAGGGCAGCACAGCGCCGGGAGGCTTGGGAAGGTCAGCTATATGCACCAAGGCTCTGCCACTGTTTCATTTTTCAAATCTGATTATCTGTTTTGGAAGGGCTGCTTCACATTTCAGAAACATTTCTAATATCTAAATATTTTAGTCTTACTCCTTTATCTCTAAAAACTGTAGCAGCTGATTTGCATTTCTAAACTGACCCTGTGTGGAAAACGAGTGGGCCGTCCAATGGACGAGGACTCTGTAAACACCAACGTGAATCTGAAGGACAGACTTTGCTACCCACAATTGGTATTGGCAGGTGGCGGGGCATTAGGAGAGCTTTAGAAACTGCACTGCAGCAGACTAGTGCAGGAGATTAGCTTCTGTACATTGAGAATACAAAACCACTAATTACTAACCATGTGAGATCTGGCTCACCACCTGGGAATTCTTGTCAGACTGTATTAGAGGTGGGACCCCTGAGAGGTGGTGGTTTGATATTCCTCAGAGACAGAGTCACAGAACGGAGCACAGAGGGTGACCCTATAACTCATCATTTTTACAGCCTGTATTCTAGACATAAAGAAATCCAGTTCTGTACTCTGATGACATTTATTTGTCGATGCCATCTAAAATAAATAATGAAACAGAACATCTGTACTACATCAAATGACGAGTAAAATACAACATTGTCATAGTGCTTTTGACAGCTCAAGTTAAAATCACTTTTGAAAAAGTGTGACTTGCGCTGTTAAAAATAAAGGTGTCGAAGCGGTTCTTCAGAATGATGCCATCGGGGAACTATTTAGGGTTTACAAAAGATGTACTGCTAATTGTATGTTTTTGGGAATTGTATAATAGAATAGAGAGGTGAAGTCAAGAGCAGATTTATTTTCCAGGCCTTTCTGAATGGTGGCAATTTGGGATGTGTGACTGGCTTGGCCTATTCCTGTACTAAAAATATCCATGCTGGATTCATTGACCTCCCCAATTCTACTTTTCAGTTTGTCCACATACAGTAAGGTCCATAAATATTTGGACAGAGACAATTTTTTTTCTAATTTTGGTTCTGTACATTACCACAATGAATTTTAAATGAAACAACTCAGATGCAGTTGAAGTGCAGACTTTCAGATTTAATTCAGTGGGGTGAACAAAACGATTGCATAAAAATGTGAGGCAACTAAAGCATTTTTTGAACACAATCCCTTCATTTCAGGGGCTCAAAAGTAATTGGACAAATTAAATAACTGGAAATAAAATGTTCATTTCTAATACTTGGTTGAAAACCCTTTGCTGGCAATGACAGCCTGAAGTCTTGAACTCATGGGCATCACCAGATTCTGGGTTTCCTCCGTTTTAATGCTCTGCCAGGCCTTTACTGCAGCGGCTTTCAGTTGCTGTTTGTTTGTGGGCCTTTCTGTCTGAAGTTTAGTCTTCAACAAGTGAAATGCATGCTCAATTGGGTTAAGATCAGGTGACTGACTTGACCATTCACGAATTTTCCACTTCTTTGCTTTAATAAACTCCTGGGTTGCTTTGGCGGTATGTTTTGGGTCATTGTCCATCTGTATCATGAAACGCTGCCCAATCAATTTGACTACATTTAGCTGGATTTGAGCGGACAGTGTGTCTCTGAACATCTCAGAATTCATTCGGCTCCTTCTGTCCTGTGTCACATCATCAGTAAACACTAGTGTCCCAGTGCCACTGGCAGCCATGCATGCCCAAGCCATCACACTGACTCCACCGTGTTTTACAGATGATGTGGTACGCTTTGGATAATGAGCTGTTCCACGCCTTCTCCATACTTTTTCTTTCCATCATTTTGGTAGAGGTTGATCTTGGTTTCATCTGTCCAAAGAATTTTTTTCCAGAACTGTGCTGGCTTTTTTAGATGTTCTTTAGCAAAGTCCAATCTAGCCTTTCTATTCTTGAGGCTTATGAGTGGCTTGCACCTTGCAGTGCACCCTCTGTATTTACTTTCATGCAGTCTTCTCTTTATGGTAGACTTGGATATCGATACGCCTACCCCCTGGAGAGTGTTGTTCACTTGGTTGGCTGTTGTGAAGGGGTTTCTCTTCACCCTGGAAATGATTCCGCGATCATCCACCACTGTTGTCTTCCGTGGACGTCCAGGTCTTTTTGCGTTGCTGAGTTCACCAGTGCTTGCTTTCTTTCACAGGATGTACCAAACTGTAGATTTTGCCACTCGTAATATTGTAGCAATTTCTCGGATGGGTTTTTTCTGTTTTCGCAGCTTAAGGATGGCTTCTTTCACCTGCATGGAGAGCTCCTTGGACCGCATGTTGTCTGTTCACAGCAAAATCTTCCACATGCAAGCACCACACCTCAAATCAACTCCAGGCCTTTTATCTGCTTAATTGATAATGACATAACGACGGACATGCACACACCTGCCCATGAAATAGCCTTTGAGTCAATTGTCCAATTACTTTTGAGTCCCTGAAATGAAGGGATTGTGTTCAAAAAATGCTTTAGTTGCTTCACATTTTTATGCAATCGTTTTGTTCACCCCACTGAATTAAAGCTGAAAGTCTGCACTTCAACTGCATCTGAGTTGTCTCATTTAAAATTCATTGTGGTAATGTACAGAACCATATCTTGGGAAACGTTACAAGTGAAACATGGAAGGGAAGGAAAGTGTAGTTACTTAGTGGCAGGACTCCAAGTACGGTAAGTGCACAAGGACAAGATAGAATACTAAACGGGATGACTCAGCAGCACACCGCATCTTAATCATTCAGGAGAGCCTTCTCATACTGTCTGTCAGAACCTTCACAGGTGTAAACGCCACATCTGACAGGGCAAGGAGTTGTGGGGCCGTCAAATGCTTATTTAATTATGATAACGATCACTTTGGCAGCCCCTCTGAACCCTGATTCTTGGTTGAAATGTTGCGACTCAGAGACCAGTAAATGAATGGTTTCCTGTTGTGCAAGAGCAGATGATGAAGTGGACCAAGGAGTTGTCCACTTCTGGGAAATGGCTGCATGGAACACATCAGCCCGGTGGGAAGCCTGAATGTGCACAGGTGGTCATTTTTTACACGTTCAGCTTCATTTTTCTCATTTGCTGACATTTAATACAATAAATCACAGTGAATATGGAACAGATTTAAAAGACTAGACAGTGTTAGATGACATATATGCCATATGTTTTGAAATATTTTGATTTCATGCTTCCTTTGAAGGATACTGCAGTGCATTTCAGTAAATGGAACATTTTTATTTTTCAGCATTTAATTGGTTACAAACTGTCCTGGCCGCGACAACATACTTTACTGTTGCTGTCTCATTATTTTGTTTGATTTGGTTTAAACAGTTCAATCTAGCATGAGCGTTATAAAAGTGTAGCAAACACTTTACAAAACATAGTCACAGTATAATTATCTCCAAAACTGATTAAAATGAACATCCATCCATCCACCAACCCGCTGAATCCGAACACAGGGTCATGGGGGTCTGCTGGAGCCAATCCCAGCCAACACAGGAACCAATCCGGGACAGGGTGCCAACCCACCGCAGGACACACACAAACACACCCACACACCAAGCACACACTAGGGCCAATTTAGAATCGCCAATCCACCTAACCAGCATGTCTTTGGACTGTGGGAGGAAACCGGAGCTCCCGGAGGAAACCCACGCAGACACGGGGAGAACATGCAAACTCCAAGCAGGGAGGACCCGGGAAGCGAACCCAGGTCCCCAGATCACCCAACTGCGAGGCAGCAGCGCTACCCACTGCGCCACCGTGCCGCCCTAAAATGAATAAACATTGTAAAATGGTTATCAGATGATTTATTGTTAAAATTCTTCAACTCTGTGCCCAATTGTTCAATGAGTGGTTGTGCTGTTGTCCAAACAGGATAATTGTCTACAGAGAGATGGTGCCCTCTGTCATTTTCCACTGTGCTTTTCTCCATTTCCTCCTATTATCTCCTACTGATAGGACAGAATGTTTGGTGGGTGGCCCTTTTTGTAAGTGTGCTCTGTGGTGGGCCGATGCCTCTCTTGTGCTTTGTGCCACCTTGCACTGCTACCAGGATTGGTACCAGGGGCACAGCCAGAAATAGATTCTAGGTTGGGCCTGTGTAAAAATGGGTGTTCTAGTTTTTAGTAGGGTATATAAGGGCACCTTTCCAAAATATACACATATTTTTACTGTGGTACATTCACCTAACTGAATTATTAGGAAAGTTGAGCACAAATTATCAAGCCAATCAAATGTTGTTCTGCCTCAGTGGACAAACTCACACAAAATCAGTCCCTACCTGTCCTGTAAAGTTTTATGCCAGACACCGGCATCTGGGCATTTGATTGAACAGGTCGATGATTTCATCACAAACTAGATTTTCTGCAATATCGTGTTCAAATGACAAGATAGTCAAGGTGCTGAGACGAACGCATGACACTGATGATCTCGTCACGACATACTTGTCTTTTGGAACCTCTAAAGCCAGAGTCTCCTCAGATGAAGACGCGATTGAAATGTTTGCTCAGCTGCACACTGTTGCTTATTGTGTGTCTCCTTTGTGTCCAGGCGTTCTTTTTCATCTAAACAAGACTTTTTGAAAAACTTTGATATTTCTGCTAGTTTTGCCATGTCAGAAATAATTCCTCAAAATAAGAAACTATCTCCTGGTGTTCACTGAAAATACTTAATTAAGCAGCTTAATGTTCTGGTAACTGTCTAAAGTCTACTACCAATCAGGTTACACATACACCAAACCACCACCCCATTTATTGAAAATTCAACCAATGAAATCTGACATAACACTTCAAAACAAAAGGAAAGATAAAATAACAAATGCCCAATCATTTACAAACTTTTACAGAAAATATCATATACAATGAACTAATTGGCTGGGCCAATGGCCAATTAGGATGTGATTGATTCCAAACAGGCCCACCCTTCCATATGCTACTGACTGGCATTGGTGCCTCATGACAATGTATTTTGTTTTCTCTTTTTTTATTTCATCAAATAACAAATATTGTCACAATATAATTAATTCCATAACTAATTAAACAGAATAAAAATTGTAAAGGTATTGTCAAATGATTTATTGTTAAATTCTTCAACTCTGTTCCTGGTTGTTCAGTGTTATTCCAATGTGTGGAATGGTGGCAGGATTGGCACTGGTGTGTCACAACAGTGTTTTACAACAACAAGCCATGGATTACAAGGCAAGGCAGGCTCTATTGTAGGAACGGAGCTGGACAGTTTGACATCCGTGGCAGAGCGACGGGCACTAAGTAGGCTCCTGTCAATCATGGAGAATCCACTGCATCCACTAAACAGTGTCATCTCCAGAGAGAGGAGCAGCTTCAGCGACAGACTGCTGTCAATGTCCTGCTCCACTGACAGACTGAGGAGATCGTTCCTCCCCCACACAATACGACTCTTCAATTCCACCTGGGGGGGTAAACGTTAACATTATACAAAGTTATTGTCTGTCTGTATACCTGCATTGTTGTCACTCTTTAATTTAATATTGTCTTTATCAGTATGCTGCTGCTGGAGTATGTGAATTTCCCCTTGGGATTAATAAAGTATCTATCTATCTATCTATCTCTCTATCTATCTATCTATCTATCTATCTATCTATCTATCTATCTATCTATCTATCTATCTATCTATCTATCTATCTATCTATCTATCTATCTATCTATCTATCTATCTATCTATCTATCTATCTATCTATCTATCTATTAGACTATGTCAGCTCAGAAAATGATTGAATGAATGAGGCTGTCATCTCATAATGGTTAACATTAGAGTAGTCATGTGTCATAACATTAAGACATTATTTGCAGATCTGGCCCTTAACATGCAGGTTATTCTGTCAGCCCATTCACCTTAATTCACAGAGAGGGCGTTGCTCAGGTCCTTTACATGGACAGCCATTAGAACATGGATGTGGACGTGGCCGGCCTCTCAACAATAAAAACATAAATCTTGAGATAATTCAAGGACAAGTGAAAAGCTTACACACACACTCACATCCATAAACAAAGGCATGAACTTTACACCATTCTAAATTATTTTACACTAGCTCATCACGAATCTGACTTTATCCCAGCTTGCTTTTAAGTGACCCAGAGGTTAATGCCATTACCTCATGCATTCTGCATTCTGGGCTTGCCTCCCTTGCCCGGCTGCTGTTTTACTCAAAGAGATGCTGGAATCTGGAACTAACTATCGAGTCATTGAAGCAAACGCCTTGACAAGCTTCATGAAGAATCTTTATGAGACATGTGGACAGCTTAGCTATTAGGTGAACAAATGAGCATGATGGACTAAATGTTCTCCTCTCGTTTGTCAAATTTCTTATGTTCTGTGTGCAGCACGTCCATCTCAATGCTGCTGAGAAGGGCTCTGGCTCCCTGCAATCTTGAATGTTACATAATGGTAAGTTATGTTAGAACTTCATAAATTCAGGATTAGTGCTTATCACTGGGCACTCAAGCAGGGATGTCACCTTGGCTCTGTTCCTGGCTGGGATGCCTGCTATGTGGTGTTCCTTATCCTCAGTCCCACAGTCTAACATAATGTTGACTGTTGGCCTTATGTAGGCCCTCCATGAATGAGCACAACCTGTGATGTACCCAGTCTAGAGATAATTCCTGCCTCATGTTTTTGGATGGCCTCTGAGCTCCTCATGACCCTGACCTGGCAACAGCACATTCACAAAACAAATGGATGCATTCTTGAGTTAACAGCTAGCTACGTGAAACCAGTTTGTGAATCTCTTTGGAAAGTCTCTTCTCACTTTTAATGACCTTCCTTTGCCTCGGTTGACTCCTAAATCTGAATTCCCACCCCTCAAACAAATCCGCTTTTTCTTAGTTTTTACCATAGCTGTTCTAATGCCCTCTGTCACTGACCCTTAGAGTGACCCATCGGCTTTGCTACCACTGAACATGCAAAGGGGTAATGAATTTCAAGAATCTGTCGATACACAGATGAGTGAGGGCTGATATGGTGACCTTAAGCTGATGTCACACTACATGACTTTTTCTCATGGGGTATGTTAGATTTGTCAAACAATAATCTCATTGCTGCACCATGTCAAATTACATGACTGAAAAATCGCAGCCTGTGACAAATTTACAGACAGTGCCGATCTTAAAGTACAGCCATGCTCTACCCTTTTTCTGACAGCCAATTGGTTGTTTGTGAACAGAGCCGGATTGACGTTTACAATCAGCGGGAGCTTTCCCAGTGGCCCGCTGCCTGACCTGGCCTGGCCTGGCATTCAGAGCAACCAGTGAAATAAACTAATGGTGAAATTATATAATGTTACTAGCCATGTGCGCCCAACTACGTTGCGTGTGTTAAAGTTGTCTGTGAAGGGCTCCCTGTTTGAATGCGGCTGCCAGTCATGAACTGGGCCCTTCGTCGCACAGCATTATGATTTTTTATAAGGGAAACAAAATTACTAAAGAAAACCCTTGGACATTGATTCGATAGGAACGGCCTACTCGGAATCACTGTCTGAATAGTAATTATGTGGTGGTGGAGGAGCATTTCTGCTTCTCTCCGTTCACAGTCCGTCTCGTTTTCACAATGCTGTCGTTTCCTCTCACGATCTCTTCTCAACCTTTCTCCAATCTTGCAGGTTGCTTTGTGGCAATCTAAAGAGTAAGGCAATATATAATGGGAGCAATGGTTATTAAAGGGGGACACATAGGTATCCAGGCTCTTTAAAGCATAAATAGGGATCACTTCACTGACATGTGAGCAAGCCACGGTACAACTGTGAGACGCGCAGCACTCGCCGGCTACAACGTAACAATAATAATTTCCAGAACGTGCTGTTACGTTGTCATTCATTTTACCCACTGTCTTTCTTTCATTCATATGTTACGTAGGCACGTACCTTTTATCTTCGGCAATCTCATTCTCTAACCAGGCCTCAGGAGCTAACCAGCATAACACTGTCCACCACCCCTTTCGTTATTCTGGCACATTGTTGACATCCGTGAGTAACAACAACTTACTAAACTGGAAGGTGGTCTACGCATGCGTGGAATTCGCGGACAAACAAAGATCAAGATCCAAATGAAGATTATATATAAAGATTATACTGGAAAACGAGCGGGTGTTATTACTCTGGAGTGGGCACAAATCTGTTCAGTTTAACATTGGAGGGTTTCTCTTCTGGTTTCTAGTTGGATGGTTTCTGTTTTTGCTCAAATCAAGTTTTGATTTTGCGTGCGTCTTGCGCTCTGACAGTTAGTTAAATAGGAGCGCTATGGTGAGAGGTGCGCACGTCTGGTGTAAGTTATATATGAAGATTATTTAAAAGTTTATAATAGACTTTGAATTATAATTGGATGTTGTATGGGTTTTGGTATTTGTTACTGTGTATTTCTTTTGCTTTATTTTTGTATCAAATTTTAATGAAGTGTAGCGTATGGTCACATTTTTAATGTTTTTCCATTTCCCCTCAGAGTGACTGAATAGGCTACACGGAATGTTTCATTTTATTTTTTTTTATTAATGAAACACGTATGTGAGTGGAATGACTTGTATTTTTAAATGTACCTGTTGTTCTTTATTTCATAATAAGTTTGTTCATGAACGTGTCTTGTTTTTACTTTATTTTAACATTTTGAAAGTGCGTCTCTCGCGCTCCGACAGTTAAACCTGAGCACTATGACGAGAGAGTGACTGAATAGGCTACATAGTTTTTCGTTTACTAAGAGCTTTATCTTTCAGCAGCTTCCTTCAGTCCTGTCCACTGCAGCTCACCCTCCCTGACAAACAATGAAGAGAGTGAGTGACCTTCAGTTAGGGATCAATCTGCTGCCATATGCTTCTCTTCACACCCATTACTTCAATTCCAATTCAGCTTCTTGTATGTGTAGCACTCTGCTCTCTGGCCATATTGATTTCCACACAGTCGTCTTGAAATTGCCATCCAGTTGCTTGACATTGTGTCATGAAACCACAAAGTGCCCCAGAAATGGAGGAGCATCCTTTCTCATGGCAGTTTTGTTTTGTGTTGTCAGTTTTGTTCTTCTGCCCATCTTTACTGTTTAAGAGTGCTCCTCATCTCACTTGATCTCCAGTATCCTAATGATGTGAGCTTCAGTAGCTGTCCAGATGAGCTGGTCATATTGTTGCAGCTTTCTGGAGTCAATTAGTGTTTGACACCAAAGTAAGAATTTCTCTGTACTTTGAACATGTGACAATTATGATCCTATATAAATTTATAACTCTATAAATAATTTAAACCTATAAACTGATATCTGTCTCTGCATCATTCAAGGGCTATACTGGTATTATATACTGATTTATTGGTCTCATATTATTAAGCACTGATTTTAGGGCTCTGTTTCCATTAGTGTCAAATTTGGACTGATTTATTTGTCCGGTTTGCTTTAGGCAATGGTTTATGTGCGTGAATTCTTTTAGTCACTGACTTATGTGATTGGCATCCTTTACCCGCTGCTTTATCATAAAGTAAAGCTCTCCAAAATGACCCGGGTTACCTGTCTGTTTAACATTATGAGTCATGTTGAACAGGTTGAGCTGCTTTATGCTTTATTAGCATCAGACTTTGGTTTATATCCCTTTAGTCTTGATAGTCTCTGGCCCAGTCTAATTTACCACTGCCTTAACAATTAGGACTGGTTAAAGTGGCCAATTTCTATTAGCGCTGGCTTATACATCCATTTCACTAGTCACTCTCTGTATCCTTGATTAGTGAGTACAACTGCCTAGTCTCACAGAACCAGACATATAATACATACCATGAGTGAACAACAACCGTGAATGAATTGTGCTTAAAGTGGGTGGGAATAATTAGATGGATCACTGAGTGTCACATTTCTAAACCAATGAAATGCCTCATGAAGGCGGTGCTCAAAGTAGGGGGCGGTGATTTTGAACTGCAAAGATCAGAGGGACTCTCGTTAACTTGGTCTGACACATAGCAACCTATGGGAGGTTTTTTCTGCAAAAAAGGAAAAGAAAATGAAAATAGAATCTCTTTTTTTGCAATATTATTTTCAAAGTCTGCTCACAAGAATGCTGCAAAAAATTAAAATTAAAATGAAATAACCCAGTTTGTGATTTAATTTTCAAAGTCTACACGCAAGAATGCTCCAAAAATTAAAAATAAAATGAAAACCCCATTTACCATTTCATTTTCAGTCTGAACAGCAATGAAGCTGCAAAAATGAAAAGTAAAAAGCATTTCCACCTTGCATTTTTATTTTCAAGTTGTCAACATGCAGATAGCGTGGGTCAATGGGCTGGGCTATGCACCTCGATTTCCCACAATTCTTAGTGCTTTGTAGCTGTAGAGCCACTTCTCGCTTCAATTTTGTTTAATTCACAAAGTGACAAAGTATTGTTCTCGTTCACAACTAGTTCACTGATGCCTTCAAACGCCAATGTATAATCTGATTTTACAGAAAGGTTTTCCCTTGCATCGGGTTAGGTTTATTTTTTATACATGCAATGTGCTCTCCACAAATGTAACACCCATTTATATTTTTAATTGGGATCTTTTCAGGAGACTTTTCAGCTGTAGACAATTCATCGTAAACTAAAGGTTGCTGTACTGCTCAGAATTCACATGGGTTTCCACTTCAGTGAGTTCACATGGGTTTTGGGTTGGACTATTTAGAAAAATGCAAGGTCGCTGCTGATTTGTTACTTGATCTGCAAAAAAAAAACAAAAAAACAATTAAATAAAAACTGCATTTTGTATGGCAATAAAGAACAAAATAAATGTTTTAAATGTGTGCCACTTTGCTTCAAAGGATATCCCTACCGAAAAACAAAAAGAAAAATGACACTTATTTTAAACAATTAACTACAGTCATATGAAAAAGTTTGGGAACCCCTCTCAGCCTGCATAATAATTGACTCTTCTTTCAACAAAAAAGATATCAGTGGTATGTTTTTTATTTCCTAGGAACATCTGAGTACTGCGGTGTTTTCCAAACAAAGATTTTTCGTGAAACAGTATTTAGTTGTATAAAATTAAATCAAATGTGAAAAACTGGCTGTGCAAAAATGTGGGTCCCCTTGTAATTTTGCTGATTTGAATGCCTGTCACTGCTCAATACTAACTACTTGCAACACCAAATTGATTGGATTAGCTGGTTAAGCCTTGAACTTCACAGATAGGTGTGTCCAGTCATGAGATATAAATGTATTTAAGGTGGTCAATTGCAAGTTGTGCTTCCCTTTGACTCTCCTCTGAAGAGTGACAGCATAGGACCCTCAAAGCAACTCTGCAAAGATCTGAAAACAAAGATTGTTCAGTCTCATGGTTTAGGAGAAGGCTATAAAAAGCTATCTCAGAGGTTTAAACTGTCAGTTTCAACTGTAAGGAATGGAATCAGGAAATGGAAGGTCACGGGCACAGTTGCTATTAAACCCAACAGGTGTGGCAGGCCAAGAAAAGTACAGGAGCGGCATATGCGCAGGATTGTGAGAATGGTTACAGACAACCCACAGATCACCTCTAAAGACCTGCAGGAACATCTTGCTGCAGATGGTATATCTGTACATCGTTTTACAATTCAGCACAATTTGCACAAAGAACATCTGTATGGCAGGGTGATGAGAAAGAAGCCCTTTCTGCACTCACGCCACAAACAGAGTCGCTTGTTGTATGTAAATGCTCATTTAGACAAGCCAGATTCATTCTGGAACAAAGTGCTTTGGACTGATGAGACAAAAATTGAGTTATTTGGTCAGACTTTGCATGGCGGAAGAAGAACACTGCATTCCAAGAGAAACACCTGCTACCTCCTGTCAAATTTGGTGGAGGTTCCATCATGCTGTGGGGCTGTGTGGCTAGTTCAGGGACTGGGGCCCTTGTTAAAGTCGAGGGTTGGATGAATTCAACCCAATATCAACAAATTCTTCAGGATAATGTTCAAGCATCAGTCACAAGGTTGGATATTCCAACAAGACAATGACCCAAAACACAGTTCAAAAACTACAAAGGCATTCATGCAGAGGGAGAAGTAAAATGTTCTGGAATGGCCGTCACAGTCCCCTGACTTGAATATCATCGAAAATCTATGGGATGATTTGAAGCAGGCTGTCCTTGCTCGGCAGCCATCAAATTTAACTGAACTGGAGAGATTTTGTATGGAAGAATGGTCAAAAATACCTCCATCCAGAATCCAGACACTCATCAAAGGCCATAAGAGGCATCTAGAGGTTGTTAGATTTGCAAAAGGAGGCTCAACTAAGTATTGATGTCATATCTCTGTTGGGGTGCCCAAATTTATGCACCTGTCTAATTTTGTTATGATGTACTGTATATTGCATATTTTCTGTTAATCCAATAAACTTAATGTCACTGCTGAAATACTACTGTTTCCATAAGGCATGTCAGATATTAAAAGGAAGTTGCTACTTTGAAAGCTCAGCCAATGATAAACAGAAATCCAAAGAATTAAGAGGGGTTCCCAAACTTTTTCATATGACTGTAAAGTGATAGGTCAGTGTTACATCACAACTCAGACAATTCCAGCAGCTCTGTTTTGTCTGAATTGTCCGAGATGTAATTCTGAGTTTGTTCACGAGGAATTTCTGACTCAACAGCTTTGGTTTACCATCAGTCTGAAAGCACATGAACACAGCAACAGCACCCAGTGTCTCACTGCGTGTCTAAAAGAAATAACTAAAGTAGGCTAATATTACCATCTAATTGGAAGTGTCAACATGTCATGCCAAAGTAAACGTGGTATATACATTAGCCCACAATCCTCATCTAAACTTTATTTCCTGTTGTTACGTCATATAGCGATTCAATATTCAAAATAAACGGAAGACACTTCTCAAATGCATGGGGACAAATACTGCAGTGATCTCTTTGTGTGTGTGTCTGGCTGTCTGTATCTTCTGTTACAGCATGCAAATTATTTATTAAGCTTTGGTTAACTTGTGGTACTGAGCCCCTGAAGAGATAAGAGACATTTTAGCTGTTTATCTTCTCAGTGTCAAGTCTTCTGTTCAGTTTCGTATTCTCTCTCTATGTCTTACCGGAGTTATTTTATGTATTTTTCTAATACATGAGTAGAAATGGGACACTGCAAACCCAAAGACTTAAAGTTCAAGGACTGAAGGAAATTGAGAGCAGGTTTATTGGCAGGAATCCCGTGA
Source organism: Erpetoichthys calabaricus (assembly GCF_900747795.2). Classification (NCBI taxonomy): domain Eukaryota; kingdom Metazoa; phylum Chordata; class Cladistia; order Polypteriformes; family Polypteridae; genus Erpetoichthys; species Erpetoichthys calabaricus. The sequence continues at coordinate 36,121,738 of NC_041396.2, read as the reverse complement.
TCAGTCTTTTCAGCAGTGGATCGCACTGTTCACTATAAACGTTTTAACAAGTTGTGCCTCATTTGATTAATCGCGTCTAACCCTGCAAGAATTTCAACACCCTTACCTAATAAAGTCTGTTGTGGAAGATAGATGGCATTATAACATGCTAACCCGGTACAAACAGATGCTACAGGCACAAGTCCAAAAAGCACATGTGAATTTATTTATATACAGTGTCCCCAACAGCACAATCGCATACTTTCCTTTCTTTACTTAAATTATTTTCTCTTTATCTCTCAGTCCTTTTCTTTTCTCCTCCACTCCTCCTCCTCCTCCTCCCGACTCTGTCTCTCGAAGTGGCGACTTCTGGCTCCTTTTTGAACACCCCCGGAAGTGCTCCAGATGCTCGTTGACTTACTTCTCGCAGCACTTCTGGGTGTGGTGGAAAACCCACCCAATGAGTGCTCAGCAGCTGTTGCAGCATCCCCTGGCAGCACCCCCAGATCCCAACAGGGCTGTAGATAATTCCAACTCACATGAAGCCCTGTGGGAGTCCGAGGCACCAGTGCAACACAGGGGGGCTGCCATCTAGTGTTCCGGGGAAATAACATTTTGACCACACTTGCTACCCCAGTCCTCCCAGAGTGGAGGCATCCGCCACACTGTCTTTCTCACCAGAAGAATCTCAGAACATACGTATTATCACACAAATGGTATACAGCAGACACTCACATCGATATCATGTACTGCATGTGTCTAGTTTGGCCTGCTTTTTGTGTCTGCTTAGGACTAGACACTGTTTATACGTAAGTTTCTATCTGGTTTATACAAAAGTATATGCTCATTTTCCATGTTTGTGGCATCCTTTACCTTCTTCTTCATATTGCAAGTTCTCCTGAAACACTCGTCCCAGTGCGTATTATCCAGTATGGCCTAATTTGTTTGTGTTTGATTGTATTTTTCATTAGGACTTTGTTCATTTTCTTGGTTTGCATTCAGCCCTGGTATCCCTTATATTTATTTCTCTTCTGGTTCATCCTGCTTCCACTTCAAAACCGGTCCCGCCCACACGCAGCCGACATGGCATTTCTCGATTCCTATTCGTCCTCTTCCATGTCATGCACTATACTGGCCTGCTGAGCGTAATACATCCAACAAGTACTCGAGGTGCTGCCACAACGGTAAAGTAGCTTTACCACCTTTGCGGGAGCCACCTGTGTCTTTACAACAGCTTCTTACACAGCAAACATCAGAAGCTAAAAATTATTGTGAACACATTTGAGAATACAACTCTTCTCTAGCGTTTGCTTCCATGGGTGCACAGATAACTTAACCTCCTGGCCACAGACTATACTGTTTTAAAATACATGGGCAAATTTATCACCAAATCTCTCCACTACACGCTAACACTTCTACCTCTCCAGGATATGGACAGTTGTATGTTTTGACACAGCGCAAGCTACTGAAGTCCGCTTACAAAATACAGCAAACTCTGTATTCAGAGAAAATGTACTTCTCCAGCTAGATTCCATGCTCAGAAACATCGACCCCTTCGCTAAATCATAGAAACACATGCATGAAATCGCTCAGTCCAATCCAACAGCATCTGTATGAATGGTTTTCAAGGAAACCCCTGGGCAGGATTTATGGCGATACAATGCCCCGACATGTCACACCGATGTTGCAGCGATATTCGTGGGAGAAGATGGCGAACAGCCTTCCGAAAGGGACATTTGCATCTATCCCATAGGCAACTCCTGTAAACAGATTTCCACACTCAATATGAATTGCGATCCTATGGTTTACGCCCTTTTATTCCCTTACGGAGACAATGGCTGACACAAAGATTTACATATTTCCGATAAAAGAACCACCAAGCAAATAAGGCTTACTCAATGGCAATTTTATGCGTACAGATTAGCAATGAGGAATACATTTAGTATTTTGCACTCCAGCGGCAAACTATTCCAACAGTACGTCGTAGATGAGTATGTTAAAATAGAGGGCGCGCATCTCAACTATCTCAGATTACATCAACAAGATCTGTGCATGGAACAATACAAAGGACTTTCAGACGCACTGCAAGCAAATTCTGAAAATAACATATGTGTAGGCAAAATGATCATATTACCATCCACATTTCCAGGAAGTCCAAGATACATGCAACAAAACTATCAGAATTCCATGGCCATAGTACGTAAATTTGGAAAGCCTGATTTATTTATCACTTTCACATGTAATCCTGCTTGGCCGGAAATTCTACATGCACGTTGTGTCTTTCAAGAAGTATTTATTTCTTCTTGATTTCTGAATTCCTTTCTCACTGTTTTCCATTCCTATTCTAACACCGCTGACGTAGGCTAGTTTTTATTATTACATTCTAGTTTAAGGTGGGCAGTGTCAATCCTGGAGGGCCGCAATGGTTGCACGTTTTCGTTCCAATGCAACTGCTTAATTAAAAAAACAATCCTTGCCAGTCTTGCACTTTATTTAATTTTATGGCTTGTTAGTGTGCAATGTTAGCTTCTTATATCATAGATTTTTTCCTTTCCAAGGATATCAACCAAATGATTTGAAGCCTAAAACGGATATTTTTCAGTTTGTGCCACTTTTCTGTTAAGTGTTTTATTAAACCAAAAAGTGCCTGATGAATCCACACAGTTGTAAATGGAAATAAGTTAGATGGTGAACTGCTGGCACCTTTGTCATTTGCATCTTATTGCTAATAATGAGCCATTAAAACAGTGACTGTAGCTGTTTAACACTGAAATAAGCAATTAATGGTGGGGAAACCTTAACAAGCGAGACCACAAAAATGAAGAATCAAAATCTCACTTGAGCAATAAGGGTTTCATCAGCAATAATTGACTTCTCATTAAGAAACTGAGTTGGAACAAAAACATGCAGCCACTGCAGCCCTTGAAGAAGTTGAAGAAGTTAGGAATATCTATGACTCTTCTGGCAGATGGGCACCTTGCCAAACTGAGCAGTCAGGAGAGAAAGGTATTGGGAAGAGAGGTGGCCAAAAAACTTGATGATCACTCTGGCTAAGCTTTGGAGTACCTGTATGGAGAAAGTGTGATGTTCAGGTTTGGCTCCACACTTCTTGGCTGCTTTTGAGAGCCACTTGAACCCAGAGCCATCGATAATGTACCTGAGAATGAGCTGTGACAGGTGAGGACACACACTGTCAGAAAGGGTTGGTGTACATGCTTTATTTTAACACAAAACAAAGAGTGTCCAAAAGTGCAGTGCTTCCATTTTTCCATAAAGAAATAATCTAGGATACAATCAAGTGGAAGTTAAAAATTAAACTAAGCAATAAATCCTGCAAAACCGGGAGCCGTGGTGCTTTTCTTTAAGAACCAATGTCTCCTCAGATTCTTCTGCAGTACGAGACTTCCACCAACAGGCATTAGACAACCCTTAAATCCTACTTGGATCCCCTGTTGCCAGTTCCTCAATGTTTATAGGATGCCATGCTAATCTTAGCTTCAGGCTTCCTCTATACCACAGACCGTTGGGCTTCCATGGAAGCCTCCTTGAGAACTTGGTCGCTCCTGTTCCTTAGGTTGCTCAGCAGGAGTGGCCTAGTAGCACCTCTTGAGTACCTGGCCATACGCTCCTTGCACTGGGCTCACTTTCCCATCCATCTCATATTGTACCGGCGCCTTCCCATTCCTGATATTCTCTCCTTTCCTTTAACCTCCATTCCTCATCGTTCTCGTTCTTTTCTTTTGACCCTGATTTTGTCATGCAGGCTCCCTTTATAGCACGATTGGGTGCAGGTGCTGCCCTCCACTTGACTTGACCAACATACTCGCATTTGCACATAAATGTGTAATCAGCTAAGCACACCAATTAACATCAGAGCACCACGTGCACGTTTTCACATGCACCTGCACCCCCTAGGGCCTGCACACTCCAGAACTACTGATAATTTACTTAAAATTGCTCTTCACGATGGAACTCTCATCACAGGTGAGTGAAACTTCCCAAAGGACACTACAACACAGACAGAAGCTTCTCCTCAGTAAAAGACACATGAAAGCCCACCTGGAATTTGCAATAAAAGCACCTAAAGGACTTTCAGACTGTAAGAAACAAGAATCACTGGCCAGATTAAACCAAGTCTAAACTATGTGGTCACAATTTTAATCAGCATGTCTAGAGGGAACCAGAGACCTCTGATCGGCAGCACAATGCCATTCCAACAGTGAAGCTTGGTGATGGTAACATCATGCTTTGGGGATGTATTTCACTGGCCAGGACTGGTAGAGTAGACATGATGTGTGGAAAACCTAATGAAATGGAGCAAAGTACAGCAATATCCTTAATGAAAACCTGCTGTAGTGCATTGTGGACCTCAGATTGGGCCAGAGGTCCACCTCACCTTTAGAATAAAGCAAACAGGAGTGACTTTGGGTCACCTCTGGGAATATCTTTGAGCTGTCCTGTCAGAGCACGGACTCAAACACAATCGAACATCTCAGGAGAAACCCCAAAACAGCCACCCACCGATGGTCTCCTGAGCCTGAGGGGATCTGCAGAGGGGAAGGCAGAAAATCCCCAAATCCGGGAGTGCAAGGCTTATTGTCTCATACTTAAGAAGACCCCAGTAATCCCAGTAAAATGTAGAGAGGAAAGCTTCTGAATACTTGTGTCAGTGTGATATTTCACTTTTTTATTTTTAATAAATTTGCATTCTGGGATATTGAGTATTGCTTGATTTAAGGGAAAAAAATATGTAAATGATTTTAGCACAAGGGTGCAATGTAGCAGAATGTGACAAGTGTGAAGGGGTCTCAGTACTTTCAATAAATCTCATAGGTTGGTGTCAGTTTCAGTTGCTCAGGTTCCATTATGACTTGAACATTTCTGCCTGGCCACCATTAGACACTTATTTGTGCCCACTTCCCATTGCGCCCCCCAGCCTCAGGTTTCTCACCACTATGCCATCCTATAGCATTGCCTTTGAACGTGCAATTGCCAGAAATGGTTCACTTTTGGGAAGTTATCGCCAGACTTCAATAGAAAAAGAGAAACAAGTCATGAAAATGGATGCGTGAATGAAAGCTGTGTGCGTTTATATTAAGAATATAAACGCTCTGCTTCCCCAGTCCTCTTTAAAACTGGAGCGAAAAATGAAGATGTCATAGAAGACAAACTCTTCTGGTCCTTAAAATGCGGTGATCATCAGTTATATTGTCAGAGTATGTAGTGCCCGCCAAGATTTTCCGAAAGTTGGATTTATCACCTGCCATCGGCTGTTGGGAGAGCTGGGGGGGAGGGGGGGACACTGTTTACTCATATTTCATATTTTCCAAAGGAATCACTCTCAAGATGGGTGGGAAACAATCAGACTCTACACAGCCCTTCTGGGAGGCCGGTGATAACTGCTATAAAAGGCCAAGGCTCTGGGGACCCCCATTTGTGATTTCATTTCAGGGTACTCCTGGGGAAAAAAGGCAAGGAAACAGAGTGGATGGAGTCCTCAAGCACACATTTGGAGGTCTGTCTGGCAGTTCTCAAGACTTCTGATCTCCACTCGAGCTACATGTGAGGAAATTAAACACGAAGAAGAAGAAAAAAGAAAAAACAACACCCGACAAAACAAATAACATTTGTTCCCAGAGAGACAGCTTGACAGGTTGACAAAGCTCTTTTGTATGAAGCTTTGATTTACAAATTTGTACGCTGCCTCTTCTTATCTGCTGACATCATATTAACGAGAGTTTTGCATTGGAAAATAGGTTCTCGAAAGCTGACACGGTAACTTCAGGATTAAAAGACAGCAGCGTGCGAGCGAGGGAGAGAAGGCAGTGCTGTGTCGATAGATAAAATAGGAAAGCACGGGGCTGCGGTCACGCTTTCTACACGCCGAGCGCATTCACAATGTCTCCACCACCCTGATTGCATATTTATTCAATCTTTCTTTTCTGTTCCATTGCAAGGAAACAAAACAAGCAAGCAGCCCAACAAGGTAAGGGATGACAGGCTGCACTTCTTTGAAATACAAGTATAAGTAGTGGCAAAGTCATAACAGGTGGGTAGATGAGAGACACAAATAGCATTGATAGTCAGAGCCTCTACAGCCGTGGGTCCTGAGTGAAGGGGAACACTCATGTCCCATCATGATCAGGGGCATGTATAAAATGCAGAGGGGTAGCTTGTACAATGGATAAAAATGATAAAATGGTGACTGTCATGATCTGATTATTTTTGTATTTAGGAGCATTTGAAAATAAAGCAAAAATCACCTACTGTGGCAGCCATGTCGGTCAATCTGGAGAAGTAATATAACTAATAAGCTGGTTAGATTTGGAGAAAATATCAAACTAGGTGGAAGGGCAGATTATTTAGAATCAACAAAATTGTTACAGAGGGATTCTTACAGCACACAGACATGTGAAAATTTGTGGCACATTAATTTAACATTAGAACAATCTAGAACAGGCCATTCTGCCAAACAATGCTGGCCAGTCCTATCTACTTAATTATAAAAAATAACATCAAGTCGAGTTTTCCAAGTCCATAAAGTCCTGGGGCATCATATATAAATGGTTCATACGCACAAAAATGTTGCGTACTCCCAGTTCCACGCTCACATCGCGATGTATATAACCTAAACTTGGCATAAAGCCACACACATTTTCATGCTAGCTCAAACCCTGGTGTATGCAAGTTTTACGCTCGGTTTTGCAAACTGGTGGCACCCAGAGTCAAAGCAGTGCTTTTGTTCCTGTGTGGTTTCTCTTTCGTTTTTAGATCCACATCCCTGATGCGGCTTTATCATATACAACGAAATTAACCACATATTGTTTATTAGTTTAAGGCATCTGATTGTAATTAACCTGTAACAATATAATGGTCCACAGAATGGCCAAACTATTCCAAATACCATAGTTGCTTTAGTGTTGTTACTCTCACTGCACCTTCTTCTTCTTCTTTCAGCTGCTCCCGTTAGGGGTTGCCACAGCGGATCATCTTTTTCCATATTACTCTCACTGCACCACTCGGAGTATTTATATCACTGTATCTGAGTGTGGAATCACAGCTCTACAGCAGCTGATCAGAAAGAGAATTATCGGTATACAGCATCTAGCATACGCTTCCTCAGCCATGAGCTATTTAAACTGCTCTCATACGACAAATGTTTCAGAGCCTTTCCTCAACGGACCTTGCAGTTCAGAAACAGTTTCATCCCAAGAACTATAAATGCACTCAATCAGTCCATCAAGTGTTCCTTGTAGAACTGTTTGTACTTATAAGTACAATTACCTCACTATAAACTTGCGATACAGTTATAATATTGCACAACCTGAGCTACTTTATAAACTGCGTATTTACATATGATGAAGATATCATTTTTAAGATGAAATGCAGAAAAATACAGTTAGGTCCATAAATATTTGGACAGAGACAACTTTTTTCTAATTTTGGTTCTGCACATTACCACAATGAATTTTAAATGAAACAACTCAGATGCAGTTGAAGTGCAGACTTTCAGCTTTAATTCAGTGGGGTGATCAAAATGATTGCATAAAAATGCGAGGCATTTTTTGAACACAATCCCTTCATTTCAGGGGCTCAAAAGTAATTGGACAATTGACTCAAAGACTATTTCATGGGCAGGTGTGGGCAAGTCCGTCGTTATGTCATTATCAATTAAGCAGATAAAAGGCCCGGAGTTGATTTGAGGTGTGGTGCTTGCATGTGGAAGATTTTGCTGTGAACAGACAACATGCGGTCAAAGGAGCTCTCCATGCAGGTGAAAGAAGCCATCCTTAAGCTGCGAAAACAGAAAAAACCCATCCAAGAAATTGCTACAATATTACGAGTGGCAAAATCTACAGTTTGGTACATCCTGTGAAAGCAAGGAAGCACTGGTGAACTCAGCAACGCAAAAAGACGTGGACATCCACGGAAGACAACAGCGGTGGATGATCGCAGAATCATTTCCATGGTGAAGAGAAACCCCTTCACAACAGCCAACCAAGTGAACAACACTCTCCAGGGGGTAGGCGTATCGATATCCAAGTCTACCATAAAGAGAAGACTGCATGAAAGTAAATACAGAGGGTGCACTGCAAGGTGCAAGCCACTCATAAGCCTCAAGAATGGAAAGGCTAGATTGGACTTTGCTAAAGAACATCTAAAAAAGCCAGCACAGTTCTGGAAAAACATTCTTTGGACAGATGAAACCAAAATCAACCTCTACCAAAATGATGGCAAGAAAAAAGTATGGAGAAGGCGTGGAACAGCTCATTATCCAAAGCATAGCACATCATCTGTAAAATACGGTGAAGGCAGTGTGATGGCTTGGGCGTGCATGGCTGCCAGTGGCACTGGGACACTAGTGTTTATTGATGATGTGACACAGGACAGAAGCAGCCGAATGAATTCTGAGGTGTTCAGAGACATACTGTCTGCTCAAATCCAGCTAAATGACGTCAAATTGATTGGGCAGCATTTCATGATACAGATGGACAATGACCCAAAACATACAGCCAAAGCAACCAAGGAGTTTATTAAAGCAAAGGTGGAAAATTCTTGAATGGCCAAGTCAGTCACCTGATCTTAACCCAATTGAGCATGCATTTCACTTGTTGAAGACTAAACTTCAGACAGAAAGGCCCACAAATAAACAGCAACTGAAAGCCGCTGCAGTAAAGGCCTGGCAGAGCATTAAAAAGGAGGAAACCCAGCATCTGGTGATGTCCAGGAGTTCAAGACTTCAGGCTGTCATTGCCAGCAAAGGGTTTTCAACCAAGTATTAGAAATGAACATTTTATTTCCAGTTATTTAATTTGTCCAATTACTTTTGAGCCCCTGAAATGAAGGGATTGTGTTAAAAAAATGCTTTAGTTGCCTCACATTTTCATTCAATCGTTTTGTTCACCCACTGAATTAAAGCTGAAAGTCTGCACTTCAACTGCATCTGAGTTATTTCATTTAAAATTCATTGTGGTAATGTACAGAACCAAAATTATAAAAAAGTTGTCTCTGTCCAAATATTTATGGACCTAACTGTATGTTCGTTACATTATACAGATAAAATATTAACATCTTTTAAAAAATCTATATTGTTAATAATTAAACATGTGAGGACACAGTGGTGCAGCGCTATCTAGTTCAGGGATTGTTCCTGCCTCGCGCTGTATTCTTGCTGGGGCTGGCATGACACTGAAATGATAGATGGATAGAATAATTAAACACATACTACAAAGATATTTCAATGTTCCTTAAAAGTTTTGAAGAATCGGCATTTTTAAGCTTACAGATGGTTTAACATCTATTACAGAGCTGATTGTGTAATGATTGGCTACTTGAAAAAAGAAAAGGAAGGACAGGAATTGGAGGTTAGTATGTTTGAAAGAGACAGTACTGCTACAATAAAGTATTTCATCGAAGGTCGCGCACGGTGCAGCAGAAATCTTGCGGGAGGCAGGAACAATCTCTGGACAGGGTGCCAGTTCATCACTATCACTGCGCCACCATGTTCACATGTTTAATAACATACTTTAACTCCTATCATCATGAAAATGATATCAAGTATACATCTCAGTATTTAAATTATTCAGATAGCTGTAATATCACAAATGTAATGGATTCTGTGTCCTGTTGGAGGAAGAGAAACCCCGTTTAAGAAGCACATAGTGATTCACACACATAGAGTACATAGAAGAACATACAAAACAAAGCATTTAATGTGCTACTTTAGTTACGATGGGATTTGTGAAACTAGTAAATTAAATGATTTAAAGATGAAGTTTATGGTGTTCTACTTTAATGATAAAATAAGCTACGTGATTAAAGTGGAAATTTCAAGATTAAATTTGACATTTTCAGCTATTTTCCCACTGTGTGCATATGTTTTTTTTCTTTTCTTTGTACCCTAATAAGCTTTTCATATGACACTCAGGTGGTGGGCTACAACTTGCCTTTTCACAGTGACTATGATATCTGACAACTTCTTTTTTATTTCAGGCACTGTGCGACTTTGTAAACTTGATCTTTCGAGTTTCTCTGACACTCTATGTCACTCGATCAACATCCTTTTGTTGTTTATACCGCTGTTTAAACCAACAAATAGTATGTTTTTCTTTGCCTTCACTTGGTATTCGCTGAAATTCTTCTATTTCCCCCCGTGCTTTTGCCATTGCCTTTTCACAGAATGCTGAACTTAAGAGCTATTTATATTGATTTGCATATTCAAAAAGGCGTAATTCTAGGAGGAGTTGGGGTGGAGCAGCAGGCGCGTGCACGTGCGTTACTGTTCACGCTGACCTGGATTCATGGAGCGGAAGAACATGGAAGTTGGCGAACGCACAGATTTTTACATCTGGATTTTTTTGTGCGTATGCACATTTCCAGTTTTGTCCTTACACCATGCTTTAGTGTGAATTCTACGTACGCCATTATGCATGAGGCCCCTGCTGTCTACCACACTATTTGGTAGCTTATTCCATAGGTCTATGGCTCTCTGTGTGAAGAAAACCTTTCGAATGTTTGTGTGAAATTTACCTTCCACAGTTTCCAACTGTGTCCCCGTGTTCTTGATGAACTCATTTTAAAGTCAAAGTCTCAATCCACTAGACCAGGGGTAGGCAACGTCGGTCCTGGTGAGCCGCAGTATGTGCAGGTTTTTGTTCCAACCCAGTTCCTTAACGAGAACTCAATTATTGCTGATGAAGCACATATTGCTTAAGTGACATTTTGATGCTTCATTTTAGTGGTCTCGCTTGTTAAGGTTCTCCAACCTTAATTGCTTATTTCAATCTTAAACTGCTGCATTCAGTGTTTTAATTGCTCCTTATTAGCAATAAGATGTAAAAGACAAAGCAGCCAGCAGTTCTCCAGCTAGCTTTTTTCCAATTACATCTGTGTGTGTTCATCATGCACTGTTTGATTTAATAAAACACTTAATAGAAAAATGTGACAGACTGAAAATGATCTGTTTTAGGCTTCATATCATTTGGATGATATCCTTGGAAAGGAAAAAAATCTACGATATAAGAGCCTTACATTGCACAGACTAACAAGCCATAAAATTAAATAAGGTCTGAGATTGGCAATGATTGGTTTCTAATTAAGCAATTGGGTTGGAATGAAAACCTGTAGCCACTGCGGCTCACCAGGACCAACGTTGCCTACCCCTGCACTAGACTAATTCCAATCATAATTTTAAACACGTCAATCATGTCTCCTCTTAATCTTCTTTTGCTTAAACTATAATGGCTCCACTCTTTTAATCTTTTCCTCAAAATTCATCCCCTGTAGCCCTGCAAACAGCCATGTTACTCTTTTCATAATGCTACTATGTCCTTTTTGTAGAGACCAAAACTGCACACAATACTCCAAATGAGGCCTCACCAGTGTGTTATAAAGTTCGAGCAGAACCTCCTTGGCCTTGTACTCCACACATCAGGGCCCTATATAACCTGTCAGTCTGTTACCCTTCTTAATGACTTCTGATCACTGTCTGGCAGTTGACAGTGTCAAGTCCACTATGGCTCTTAAATTCTTTTAAGATGCTTAAATGTGCCAAAAGAAGAAGCCAAAAGCAAATGGGTGTGACAAAATACAAGCTGGACATTTCAGGAGCTGTCATTGACATTCAGTCTCTTTACGGTTAGATTGCTGCATCTCACGACAAGGGTCTTCTTGGTGCTTTTGTTTGTCCTGCTTCTCTTTGATTTTGCTTCTCATAAGGATTACTTTCAGTTTTCTGACCTCACATTGTGATGTAAGTAAATGTAAAGTATTACATTTAGGAAGTAAAAATGTTAGGTTTGAATACACAATGGGAGGTCTGCAAATTGAAAGTACAACTTATGAGAAGGATATAGGAGTAGTGGAGTCATCACTATCTACATCCAGAAGTAATCAAGAAGGCTAATTATATATCCTGAGGTGTGGAGTACAAGTCCTGAGGTTATGATTAAGTCATATAACACACTAGAACTTTGTACAGTTTTGGTCCCCATAATACATAGAAGCACACTAGTGAAGCTGATTCTAGGACTAAGAAGTATGAGCTATGAGAATAGATGAAAGGAGTTGACCATTTTCAATTCAAGCAAACAGAGGTTAAGATGTGACTTGACTGAAATGTTTAACAGTATTATACAAATTAGTTGTTGTTACTTTAAAATAAATTCTACAGCAAGAACACAGAAGCACAGTTGTAAACATGTAAATGGTTGATTTCCCAGAAGTGTCAGAAGGTTTTTCTTCATGCAAAACACCATAGATGGTTGGAATAAATTACCAAGTAGTTTGGTGGAAAGTAAAACTTTAGGGTCCTTCAAATCTTGATTTGATGTTTTTTTGGACAATCTTAGTAAATAGGATGGACGAGCTTCTTGGGCTGAGTGGCCTGTCCTGGTCATAACTATTCTAATGTTCTAATGTTCTGTTCACCTGAAATAACTCGACCCACCAGTGGGCTTATTTGGAAATCTGACACATTTCTCCTTCAAGGACATTTGTCTGGACAGTTCAGTTTTTTCCTGAGATATCTTAAATACAGTACAGTGTGCTGTACACATTTTTGAAATTTAAAAATCCCTCATGAAGGATTAGCAATTTTGTGAAATTGTCTATCTTAAAACAGAAACATTCTGTGCCACTGTTCCATTTTTACATGCGAGTTGTCACTTCAGCTTGTAACAACAACAACAATTATTTCTATTGTATTTGTCACATTATTCAACTTTTATACCCTTCATTTACCTAAGCTTAGCAAGTCAGTGGTGGGCTCCTGTGAAGTCAGTCACGTAACATGACACAAGTCACAACTACTCACTCCTACCAGCCCATGACTCACTCCGATAAAATCAGGCAGTTTTGATATCGTCTTTAGTTGTAGGGCTTAAGGCTCTCTGTGCATGACAGCTGATAACCAATGAAGGTTCATCTGGAAGTTCAGTGAAATGATGAGCAATAAGGAAGGCAACTGTTTTGGACTTCACAACGAGAAAGAAGAGAGTCTGTCAGTCTGATGTTCCATGTTTTACGCTCCATGACAGAATGGGAAAAAGAAAAGAGAAGGCAGAGATTGTGGCTGAATTTGGCATATCTGTTAACCTTTCATACAGCGTGGGCTTCATCAAGCAGCACCTTATTGGCTAGATGGGCAGGATTGTGCTGGAAAATCACCAATCAGTCGCGTCATTTGACAATCCCGGTGATGGACGGTCATTTAAATCAACATGACCTGGAAACAAGATTAGTAACAGCAATCGACAACTGTGCAACTTGAAGCCGTCACCAGCTTAATTTGAATGTCTGACGATCATGAAACATGTCACCACTGTCTGATCAGCAGGTTTTACAAGTCAATTAGGGACCTGACTTTAAAACTTAAGGATTCCCCATTTTCCAAAAGTGATTTGATCAAAAAGTAACCTGAGCATCTCTAAGAAACCTTAAAGAAGACTTGATGGTATTGTTCATCCACAAGAGAAGGCCATTACATCTGCACTGGCACATACTGGACTACAGTGCGAATGGTTTGTAAAATTTATGGGCAATCCTAGAATTATGTCCAAGGCAGAATTTACTATCTTCAACAACAAGGCTCAGTTTGTTCTCCTGTAAATAAATGGCTCTATAAGCCAATGGATTCTTCACCACAGCCCGCAGATGCTGTTCGGTTGGCACATGATGCTCCAGAGCACTGCTAATTGCTTGAAATTGGTGTTTTCGCCTGCAGGTTTGTGTCAGATGCACACCGATCAGACATCTTAAAAAAAAAGGCTGGAAAACAAGCAGCAGTGCCAGTCTTCCTATAGGAAATGCCGTTCAGCTGGCTTGCATATCCTGGCGCACAGGCCTGCGAAGTGTGGCTGGCAGAGCGCACCTTAGTTGGTGCACAGATCTGGGCGAGCTGGCAAAAGGACAGGCATGACATGCATTTAAAACAATTGTTTATTTACAGCATTGCCATCCAACTAGTAGTCGGAAAAACGGCAGATGGTCAGACACAATAAAGGCAAAATAATCAGGCAAAACTTTCCAAAAAGCACAAAAGTGCAAAAGTAGGCAGATGGTCATAAATGAGAGGCATAACAGGAACAGAAAAATAAAAAAACAAGTCACGAAGCAAAAAAAGAATTTAAGAACAGGCAGATAGGTAAAGATATCATGAGAATACACAAAAATGCCTAAACCACAGAAGGAGCCGGACTGAGGCTCTTACAAATGCAGGATGTGATGAATTGCTTGGCTCAATGAACTCAAAAAGAGGCTTCATTTTAAAACGAGGCCCCTTCTTTTCTATTCTTTGTTATTACTCTGTGATAGCAGTAGAGCCTCATGTAGCACAGCATGTTACGTTCTGGAGTCCATGTAATTAAACCATGAGGGCATTTTCAGCAATCTTCACCTGACCCCAAAATAAAGCAGTGTTATTCAAAAAATAAAGGAAGGACAGTCAATTTGTCACTAAAACATGGCTGATAACTTCTCAAATGTGATAGAATCTGTGTTTTTGTCAAATTTAAACTTTCCTTTACTTAGAAACTGCTGCTAAACTAGGAAAAAATAGGCACACACGGTAAAATTTTCTAATTTTTGTTGTCTGATACAGTATATCTCATGTACAAGTAATGCCAGGGCAGGTTTTTTCACCTCTGAGGTGTTCCCGAACATTTCGACTGTGCCTGTCTAAAGTGTCGTATTGATAACACAAAGAAATAAATAGTTACAGTATTTGGCACCACTGGTCCTCCTCCTCAATCCAAAATCTCCCCAAACGGGGATCCAGATTTGGATCAATTTTATCTATACTAATTAATAAAAGGCAAAGCCCTCACTGACTCACTGACTGACTGACTGACTGACTGACTGACTCATCACTAATTCTGCAACTTCCCGTGTAGGTGGAAGGCTGAAATTTGGCAGGCTGATTCCTTACAGCTTACTTACAAAAGTTAGGCAGGTTTCATTTCGAAATTCAACGCGTAATGGTCATAACTGGAACCTCTTTTTTCACAATATACTGTAATGGACGGCAGCTTGATGGCCGTGGGAGGAGGAGTTGAGTGTCACGTCATCACGCCTCCCACGTAATCACGTGAAAAGACTGTGAACGCAGTAGGGACAAATGAAGGAGGAGCCGCAAACAGCAAAGAACAAAAAATTCATTAAACAATTGAGAAGGGAGCGAAACAATAAGAAGCCAGCGAGTGAAGCATACAAGCATGTTCATAAGGGAAACAAAGCACGGTGTAAAACGTAAGTTTAAATTAAGTTTATAGAAACGCTGCCGCTGCGGATTGCAATAACATATTCGCGAGATAAAAGTTTAATGAGAAGACACGAGGTATAAACGAACCACACGCCGTAGCGCAACGTTAGGGGCAACAGTTTCAACCATTCTATGATCTGCTTCTCGCAACTGAAAGACGGCACATGGCGGATGTTAGCCGACTTGCTGACCGCAACGTTAGGGGCTTCAACTCTGGCGCTGACGATAGAGATTCGATTCCCGAGAGGGGGTGCAGTGAGTGTGTATGCCTGATGAGCCCAGAATTAGGGAGAAACACGTGTCGCATACTCTTTGCATTATTTGAAAGTAAACTATTAAAACCATTCTATGATCAGCTTCTGGGAACAGAAAGAGGGCACGTGGCGGATGTAAGGCGACTTCCTGACCAACCACAAGCGTAACCTGGCAGGTAACCATCCATACAGTCAGATTGTAATGAATGTAATTACCACGATCTACATACTGTCAAATAAACGAAACACACGCCGTAGCGCGACAGCTGTGAAAAGCGAGGTTCACAAAAAAACAGATCCTTAACAAATTGTTATTGGTATATTTTCGATCCGTTTAAAAAGGTTTTATTTTCTTCTTAAAAAATTAAAAGCAGTACTTCGCCGCAACGAAGCGCGAGAATTTGGCTATATATATCTGCTTCTCAAAATTAAAAGAGGGTACGTGGCGGATTTTAGATGACTTCATGACCAAACATAAGTGTTACCTGCCAGGTAGGGTTACCACTTTTAATACAAAAAAATAAGGTACGCATACTGCAGCGGGTGCCACATGCCAGTGCCAACACTTTGCAGACTCTACTTAAAAGACCCGCCCTCCTCACTGGACAGTTAAAAACACCAATCAAACTAACGATGACATCAAGTATTACCCAATCAAAAGTAGGAAAGGAGGCATCTTCATAAAATGCGTGTGGGATGATTTGCATTAGACGCTGCTTTAAAAAAACTGATAGAAAAAATACGGGACAAATCCCGTCCCGTATTGATTCAAAACGGGACGCGTAATTTCATTCTCAAATACGGGACGATTCTGTATTTTAAAGGACGGGTGGCAACCCTACAGTGCCAGGTAACCACCCATACAATCAGATTGTGATTCAGACTAGGAATGCAATGAATGTAATTACCCCGATCTACATACAAGGCGAAAGTCTTGCAACATTCAAAGATGATGGTTTGGGATAAGTACACCATAGAACACAAAAGAGCTTATGAAGCCCTTGAAACCGAAAAAAGCAAGATCTCAGAGATCGTAAAAAAAAAAATAGGAGGTAATGTCGTTTTACTCGCTGTAGATTTTAGTCAAACATTACCAGTTATTCCACAAGGGAGACCAGCAGATGAACTCAACGCGTGTTTAAAATCCATGCTTCTCCCACGCTCGGTTATATGTCGCGTGTTCTCGGGTAGGTGCACCAAAAAATGTATACATTTAAGCATGTATGGGCAAACAAAAAATGAGGTATACCCGAAGGCACTGCAGTAGTACTTAATGTAACTTTACTTCTTAAATGTTAATGTTTTACTGTTTAATAATTTATACGCTTCTTATATGTTGTTCAAATTCTTTTATGAAAATACCACTGACAGCGCAATGCACGATAACATGGAGTGAATACACCATACGCATCCGCCCACGGCCGCCCTGGTGTGCGCAGATAGGAGTTGATTCTACAATAAAATAAAATAAAGATAAAAAGAGTAATACAATCATCACCCTTAAAGCGGATAGTAGACGTGACGTACTATATGTGTACCAGATTTCAAGTCAATAGGTGAAACGGTTTGCGAGCTACAGGTGATTAAAAATCCTGGACAGACAAACGAATAGCCACGGTAGCAAATTACAGAAGAAGATTTTACTGTTTAATAATTTATATTTATATGAAATGTGCTTCTTATATATTACTTCAAATTCTCATATGATAATGATGTTAATGTTGTTTATATTGATTTCTATGTTATTGAAACTGCATGAATGTGTGTATATGTATGTATATATATATATATATATATATATATATATATATATATATATATATATGTGTGTATACATATATATGTGTGTATATATATATATATATATATATATATATATATATATATATATATATATATATATATATATATATATATATATATATATATATATAAAATATATGTGTATGTGTGTGTGTGTATATATATATATATATGTATATATATATATATATATATATATATATACTAGCAAAATACCCACGCTTCGCAGCGGAGAAGTAGTGTGTTAAAGAGGTTATGAAAAAGTAAAGGAAACATTTTAAAAATAACGTAACATGATTGTCAATGTAATTGTGTTGTCATTGTTATGAGTGTTGCTGTCATATATATATACATATACACATACACATATATTATATATATATATATATATATATGACAGCAACACTCATAACAATGACAAACACAATTACATTGACAATCATGTTACGTTATTTTTAAAATTTTAAAAGGTCATATTACAACCGGAGGGGCGAACTGACAACATGGTATACAAAACAGTGAATTGGCGGCACAGTGGCGCAGTGGGTAGCGCTGCTGCCTCGCAGTTGGGAGACCCGGGTTCGCTTCCCGGGTCCTCCCTGCGTGGAGTTTGCATGTTCTCCCCGTGTCTGCGTGGGTTTCCTCCAGGCGCTCCGGTTTCCTCCCACCGTCCAAAGACATGCAGGTTAGGTGGATTGGCGATTCTGAATTGGCCCTAGTGTGTGCTTGGTGTATGGGTGTGTTTGTGTGTGTCCTGCGGTGGGTTGGCACCCTGCCCGGGATTGGTTCCTGCCTTGTGCCCTATGTTGGCTGGGATTGGCTCCAGCAGACTCCCGTAACCCTGTGTTCAGATTCAGCAGGTTGGAAAATGGATGGATAGATGGATAAAACAGTGAATTCTATAAAAACCCATCCCTTAATGCACTCTAACACCCAAGTACCCTCTTACCCCCACCTACACATTTACATAAAACTATTTACACGGTTTGCTCGTGCTATTTTTTCATTATTGACGTCTCATTATGTCCATATATAGACATCTACGTATCGTTGCCATCCAGTGGTATGAGGCTTGCAAGTTTGTGACCCATTGAGTCAGAGCTAATGACACAGAAATGTGAGGTAGAACTTGCCAAAGGTGGCCTTGTGACTCTTCTTATTTGGAGGATATCTCATGATTGATGTCATACAATAATGTGCATGGACTTGTTTTGAGAATCAACTGTAAGTACTGATGTGTCACTTGTAGATATTTGCTGTTGTTTCGTGAAGTAACATACACGGGCACGTGAAGAATCAGAGGAGTGGTGCAATGCCTTGTTGCTATTTTCAGCCGGTCGGTGGGAAGGTTCATCACATCGGTTGAAATCTGTTGTTTAGGACTTTCTGATTGATGGCATAACACTTGGGTATTTCTTATCTTCTTCTATAATACGCTACCGTGGCTGTTTGTTTGTCTGTCCAGGATTTTAAATCACCTGTAGCTCGCAAACTGTGTTACCTATTGACTTGAAATTTGGTACACATATACTATGTGACGTCTACTATCCGCTTTTGGGGTGATGATCTTATTACTCTTTTTATTTTTATTTTATTTTATTGTAGAATCAACTCTCAGCAGAGCGCAGCAGGGCGGCTGTGCGGCGCATGCGTACGGGCGACGTTCTCATTCCCTACCACTTTCGCTAACCATTCTTGAGGCAGATTGAAGACTTAAGTGCCAGATTAAGTGAATGATTAAAGAAAATGTACTAAGTAATTGCAACACAAAAACTAACTTAATCAGTTTTAACGCGGAAAGATGCAGATGAAAGAAGAGAAGCAGCGGGCCGCTAGGGTGGAGTAAAGAAGAGCTGCTCAGGAAGCAGCAAGCACATCAACCTCTGAACAGACGAATGCTAAACGTACAGAGAAAGAGGATGAATGCTATGAATGCTCAAGTCAAGTGTATTCACAGTGTGCCGTTACTGGTACACAATAATTATTATTTTTTCAGTTTTTTTTTTTTGACAATTAATGAAATACCACACATAATTTCAGACCAGATTAAAAGTCAACCCGCAAATATTGTAACACTTTAATTACTAGGAGTGTGAAGTCAACACCAGTCACTTGAAAATGAAGTATTGTTTGTGTCGGTGTGTGGCATACTTCACCTGTATGATACAGCGAAAGATTTTTTAAAAATCGCTCAGCGCAGTACAGGGCCCCTCAGGGTGTAAGAGGGGTCTACAGGGGAGCCACTCCTCAGACAAATCATCAGTAGTTCAACTGGTGTTTCAAAATTGGCCCAGTGTTAATGTTCAGGAATGGATCACGATGGACTGGTGCCTCTCGCGTCCTGCTTTGAACTTGGAATTGGATTGAGGAGTTTTCAGAATGTTATTGACCCTTGTGTGGATATGTATGTGTGGGTGGGGGGGTAAAGGGGGTATGCGTGTGTGTGTGTTTGTTCACCTTATGATGGGCCGATTCCCTATCCAGGTGTTGTTCCTGCCTTGTGCCCAATGACTGATGGGACTTCATTGCTTCATTCTGCACTAGAGTCTGTGCTGGCCTGTCTAATCTGGCAACAGAATCTTTCCATCTGATGATTCAGATGCTCCCAGTATGTCAGATGACTATTCCATGGTCAGGAGAACAGTAGTGACATCAAGTGCCAGAAAAAGATATAGAGAAAAAAGAAGTGTAGAATTGTATAAACAAGGAAAAAGGGCAAAAAGGAATTTGCTTAATAAAGCAATCCAAGATAAATAAGTCCAAACATGAAACACAAGAATCAGTAATCCAAGAACAGAAATAAAAAGTTAAAAAAGAGGAAACTCAAAGAGAAAACAATACAATAATACCTCCAACAAACTTAATGAACCACTGCTGGGACCTTCTCTTTCACCTGAATATAAAGGCTGATGGTGGTCCTGCCTCCTGGGGTTCCACCCACAAAGGATATCCCAACATTTAAAGACATAAATATCAAACAATGAACAAACCTGATGGGTTGTAGCTGCGGGTGTGAAAGGCAGGATCAAGCACGGGTAAAATGTGTGCCAAACGAAATCTCTCAGTCCAGAAGTTTGTTTTAAAATATTTAGTGAAAATTCAACACAAATAATTCCACACAAGAATAAAGAAAAATGGTTGTTACACACGTAGAATAAAAAGAAATAAAAATGTGTCTTCTCAAAACTTAGCTTTTCTTGTCAAACTTCTATACTTAAAGATGCTTTCCTTCTTCTTCTGTGCACTTTAAACGTACGGCGCTGCACATTCAATAGAGCACATTGTCTTTCATGTTACTTGGCACGTAAGGCACGGTTTAAAACCATGTGCCCTCAACGCCTTACACATGGCAAGACAGGTCACTAACTGAGCATAATGTATAGACAGAGAGGCTAGAAATAGTTAGAATATACCAATTCAATTCAACTTATGGGGGTTGTAGGAGCCTCCCATAGACTAGGTACTAATATTTAGGTAAACATTTATATAGCTTAAATAACTAGCAAATGGATCTTACATGAATATTACACATAAACATGAAAAATAATCACTAAAAATATCAAAAACAATAATAAAAAAGAAAAATACATATCTCTCTATTATAAAAAGAAATCTTGGGAAGAAAGACGAGACGTGATTTTCTTGGAGAGACACTTTCAAGTCCTGCAAGACGAGAGATCGCATTAGCGCAAACAAACGGAAATTATTACTCGGTGAAATAACGTAACAGCGAAAAGAGATCCAATATATTGATCGGATTTAAACTTTAAGTCGGAGACTTGTAGATCGACTAATTTTGTGTCATCATCAGGGAAAAGTAGTGTTTCTTCTACAATGAAGAGGCGTATCCGCGAGAATTAAAAGATGAAATTGCTGTTGTCCCCAGACCGTCTCGCAGGGACTTTTAACATGAGATTCTTTCAAGTCGCGCCCTACTTACAACCATTTTCAAATAAGATCACGGTCATCTAACCTCTCAGTCATGTAAAGGCTTTATCAGACACACGTCCTATGCTCTCAGCTCTTATAAATTTTATCAGGACAGTAATTTTATATGTTCTACATGACACATCAGCGACTAAGTGAAGAAGAAAGAGCAGCATGTCATAAAGAGACCCAAAAGTGTTGCAGAGAAAAGAATGCAAAAAAGAACAACAATAATCTATGTGAAAATTCTGCTGTACGGACTTTTAAATGTTCAAAGAGCCGCACGAGATGCAGATCACGTGGCATGGCAGCAGCAGCAAGCCAGCAGCTGATCGAGCAAAGAGGAGGTAAAAAAAAACTGTATTTGTTTCCCATTGTATCACTTGTTAAGAGGGGGTTTCGGAGGAGCGACTGCGTCTCCTTGAGGTGCGTTCACAACCCTCTTCACAATGCAAGCAGAAAAGACGCGAAATGGCTGGTGCATAGCACAGGCCAGGGTGGTGGGGGGGATTTGGTGGTGTTTTAGCAAAGCAAAGTAAAGCGAACGAAGTAAAAAAAAAAATGACTATAACATGATAGAGAGGTTTCGAGAAAGAGGACAGAGACTACTGGAGAAAATGTTTGTCAAGCACATTGCAAGTAGGGGACATCTTCAAGGCTGACACCAGGTAAGCAATACCACCCTGAGTGCTGTTGTTAACTCAATGCCCTTTCCAATTGGCAGTTCTGAGGGATGATTACAGGAAGGTGAGTGACATCACTTCCTCACCAGTCCAGGGAGCCCCATTCCTTCCAGGAGTTCCTCATAAGGCCAAGATGTCAACTTGAATTGGGCTTTCAGTCTGGACCTGCGACTGATAGTGACGAGGATCCCATTCAGAAGCGCTATTTTCTTTAACCCTTTTGTGAATGACGGAAGCCATTATTTTGCACGCTTGTCACGTTTATTCATTTTTTCTACCTACGTGGCACCCCAAATCCTTTTGCAGCCAAATTCTCATTATTTTGCAATGTCAACGACATTAATGTTTGTGTTGGTCAAAGTGATTCTGAAGAGCGTGATAGGAGATTTCTGATAGTGAGAGTACTTACGCTGCAGGCATATACTCAAACGGCCAGTTTCTGTCATCTAGAGCTGCAATGTTAGTCTGTGGCAGGGCGGCAAATTGGTATTCAGTTTCTTTCGTCTGTATGGTAAAAGAGCCATTTTAGTGCCCAAGTGTGCATATGCCATTAAAGTGCCTGAGCTGCGTGGTGCCAATCAGAAGTACAAGGTGGTGTGGCTCTCATTTGTGGATTGTGTGTCAGTGTGTGATACGATTCATCTACTTATCATCTATGCATCTTAACTAACAGCATTCTTCATCACCATATAATTGTCTCTTCATTAGTAACAAAGTAAGGGTTGTGTGTTTAGCCAGCAGTGCGGCACTGACTGGACCCCCTGATTACCACACATCGTTTCACACACACTGGAGATGTCCATGCTGCCAACCTGCATATTTTCCTTTCCGCTTCTTCTCATACGAGTTTCTGGTGTTTACCTTGACACAGTTTTGGAGCTCTTATGGTGAAGACTGATATTCCCGGCCCAGCTTTTTAAACACCTTTTATGTAAACCCATACTTTGCTGCATTTCAAAATATGTGATATGAACTGGGAAAGGGCCGCTTCCCGAAGAGCTAATTTATTAAATCTGTCTGAATGTATGAAAGGAATATATGAATCATGTGTTTGTGTCTGTTGATAAGTGCAAAGTATACTTGTGATAATTTGTGCTAAATGACTTAAGTGAAAAGAAATTAAAGTTGCAGCACTCCAGTGTGGATTATCATTCCCGTATTAGTTGAACATCACATTCAGTTCAGGCAAAGATTTTTAATTAGAGATCAGATAACACTTTCATGGTTAAAACACTCAAGTAGGGGCACAGGCTTGAATTTCAAAGATTAACAGGGTAAAATAGGTAAAATAGACATCCCTCACACACACCTACATTGCTATTCTACTACTGTTTTTAGTTTATAGAAGATATGCAAGTGTTTCATTGTACACATGGCAATAAACTTGAATGTGGACGGCAACTAGCATGGCTCTGAGCTTGCTGGAATCATATCTCCATCTTGTGTTAGTGCTCTGGACTGGTGTAAAGCCTGGGTTGAGGGTCTGCATTGCACCCAGCTGGACACTTGTGGAGCATCATCCTCTGTAGTTTAATATAGAAAAGTGCACATGGTGGTTGGGATGCCCCTCTGATGGAAGGACCGGGGGAGACAGCATTTGCAAGGCAGTACCTGCCCTGGGATGTTAGAGAGCAGCCCTCCTGGGCAGCTGTGGCACCACAGATTCTCACGGGGCACGCTGGCAGTTGGAGTTTGGTGCAGCCCTGTTGGGTTCCGTGGGGGCCACCAGGGGGAGTTGCAGAGCCTTATAGTGGACTTCTACCACACCTGGGGGTGATTCCAGGTAATCCTGAACAGCCACCTGGAACTCTATCAGGACCTGAATAAAAGGAGACACCTCACTCCATTCAGGGAGCCAGAGTCGGGAAGAGGTGGACGAAGCTTGTGAGGAGGAGTGGAGGCGAAGAAGAGAAGAGAGAGAGAGAGAAGTACAGTGTATTTGTGCTTGGTGCTACACTGCACTGTCCCACTGTGGGGAATGAGTCAAAAGCATTTTCCATAGTTGAATAAAGTTGTGTTGTGTGCGGGGTTTGGGGAGCTGTATGCCCCCTGTTGTCCACAATGGGTAGAAGGAACATCAATTATAAATACAAGATGGGAGACACTGTCCTACAGGAAGCAACCTCTGAAAAGGATTTATGGGTTTATGTTGACACAACATTTTAATCGACTAAGCAATGCACAGAAGCGATTAAAAAGGCAAATAAAATGTTAGGTTATACCATAAAATTATTGAATTTAAGTCAAGGGATGTTATGCTCAAAACTACATAATGCACTAGTGAGGCGACATCTGGAGTATTACAAGAAAGTCATAGCAGCACCCAAAGCAATGCAGAGGAGAACAACCAAGTGCATCCCAGGACTTAAGGACATGTCCTGCAGTGATAGGCTCAGAGAATTAAACCTATTTAGTCTCGAGCAGAAGAGGCTGTGTGGGGTTCTAGGTTTTCAGAATTCACAAAGGCATTGATAAAGAAGATCCAGCAACATTCTTTCAACTTAAGGGTGAATCGCATACTCAAGGACATCAGGAGAAATTAAGGGGAATCAGTGGCATAGCTCGAGTTCGTGCCACTCAGATCAGGGCATAGGCGGAGCTTCAACTGCCACCCTCCAACATATCTGAATATGTTAACCTATTTAAATAGAAAATTAAAATGACTTATAGAGAAAAATTAAGATAAATTTTGCATAGATTTATCCATCCATCCATTTTCCAACCCGCTGAATCCGAACACAGGGTCACGGGGGTCTGCTGGAGCCAATCCCAGCCAACACAGGGCACAAGGCAGGAACCAATCCTGGGCAGGGTGCCAACCCACCGCAGTGCATAGATTTATTCATATATAAAAAACAGCAATAATTTTTCACATATAATTATTTATAAGCATCAACTAGAGAAGAATATAGTATAGACGCACTGATAAGCTGTGTCCTAATTATTAGTTTAATATAATTACGCTGCAAAAACCAGAACCAGTGCAGTGTACAAGTGATAGGTGGGGATGATTTCTGTGCAGAGCAAGAACGCATTCGGATTGATAATGAAATGAAATTAGAAATTGTAAATTAGAAATTATGATCGTGTAATGTTTATGTTTATTTTTGTTATTGCCTCATAAATTTCAACAGCTGTGTCTGATGCCGTCACAGAAGGACAGTCTGAAAATTATTTTTGAAGCATTTGTGGGTAAAATTCTCTGATTTTTTTCATTCATCCATCCATCCATCCATTTTCCAACCCGCTGAATCCGAACACAGGGTCACGGGGATCTGCTGGAGCCAATCCCAGCCAACACAGGGCACAAGGCAGGAATCAATCCCGGGCAGGGTGCCAACCCACCGCAGTTTTTTCATTCATGAGTGATATTTTTCTGAACGCCACTGCTTATACATGAATTGTACTGAGCCTATTGGCCAATAATGCCACGCCCAAAAATGTGCCGCCACCTCCGCCCGCCCCTAGCTATGCCAATGAGGGAAAGTGCATTTAAAACTGAAGTCAGGAAATAAACTTTTTATGCAAAGAGTTGTGGGACTCGGGAACAAACTACCAAAACATGGAGTTGAAGATGAGACTTTGACAACCTTTAAGGAGAAGCTGGATGACATATTGGGTCAGCTTATCTATTAGCTAAACAAATGGGCTTGAAGGACTGAATGGTCTCCTCTGGTTTGTCAAATTTCTTATGTTCTTATCTTATGTACCTGGACTCACATTTCTCTTTTTGGCTTTACCTTCCTCAGAGTCTGTCCTGCCTTGAAGCTGGTGCTCACGTCTCATGTGGATTCTCCTCTACGGGGAGCTCCTGTTTCCTTGTGGATCTTAAACATGGTGGTCTCTTTATGTGTTCTTGTGCTGGCCTTTTTTCCTTTCTGTGTTATTTTATTCATAAAGAACACCTCACAGGGTTGTTGAACTAAAAGCTGAGTTTTACATGACTACATAAAACATTTTGGTAGTTTAAGGTCTGAGGTCCATAATGGTGTGTATTCAGGTCAGACTGCTTTTTGGCTGTAAGTAGTTAGCTGTAAGTAGTTAGCACCATCAGTCTTTCACATCCTGGATGCCCTCCATTTCTTTATAGATTTATTTTATATTGAAATATTTATTGGTTAAAGCAGAATAAATGATTCTGGAGTCTCCAGTGCAGGCTAAGGAGCATAGTCTGGTCAGCCTTAACTTTCATAGTGGCATTGCCACTGACTACCCCCCTTCCCACCGCCACACACCAATCACACACATTTCTCCTCTGGACAAATGTGAATCCTCTTATTATTTATTTTTATTGTTTTAAAGCTTTTCCCCTAAGCAGCTCCCGCCGGGTGGACAACAGGATGAAAGTTCAGATCAAAGCTAATAAGTCACGCCAATCTGGTTCATTCAACTCAAAAAGAGTCTGCGAGAAAGATCAGGAAGAGGCGACCTGTCCGGTTGAATTAATGCCATCTTCCCCAAGGGCCTGCTAAGTGCATAACAAAGAAAAAAAAACATCACAAACAATAATAATAATAAAAGCAAATTACAAATAATACAAGGGTTGTTGAGAAGCTGCAGACAAAGGCCTTTCACATCCAGCACGAAATGCCACATAGCTGGAGTGACACCTAATTATATGAAATGCTGTAAAATGATTTGGGTCACCATGGTCTGGTGGGAAGTCCTAACCGGTCAGGTAATTTACCTGGAAACACAAGAAGCGCAATACAAAAGGCGCCCCCATCAGAGTTCTCAAATTGTATGGTGGGGCTGATGAAAACAGACAGCTTCACGATGAATTTTATGAAGGTCTTGATTGTGTCTGTCAATGTGAGCATTCGAAGAAAGCAATTAAGAGCAACACAGCTAAGCCGACCGAAAGCTCACTCGATGTGTAAACGCGCCGGTGGGTCTCACAAGTTTTGTGTGTTCCCCCCCACTTATTAAAGTGAAGAGGTGCTCGGGCAAAGGCAGGCTCGGCCTGAAGCAGCCTCCCTCCGGTCGCCTTTCACATTTTATTTATTACACTTAGAGATGAATGCCTGCTCCGTTTATCTGTTTTCGTAAAAACAAGTCCACATTTAATAATCTGCACACATGCACTCAAAATGCGAGTTTTTGGGGGAAATCAAGCAAAAGCCGCCTGTCAGCGTGTGCGCACTTAATGATGTCTTTGTGTGTTCGAAGTGGGCTTTGCGTGCTATGAAACGAACACAATTACTTTAAAGAACAGACACTAATTGCCTTTTTTTGGATAGGAGGAAGTTCACAAGTTAAAATATGCAACACATATACATACTGTATATATTAACAGAAGTAGCTGAATAAAGACATTACAAATATATTCTGAAGCAGCCATCCATCTTTCTGAAAGCACATCTTGTTATTGAGTTGTGGGGAGCTAGACTCTATGTGTAGATTTCAAAATTCAAGCATTTATTATTTACTGCATTGAAATTTTCAAGAATTGTGACTTATGATATAGATCACTGAAAAATCCATCAATTAACACATTATTTCTATATTAACCTATTATAGCTATTGTACTCAGCCCCTTTAATTATTTTATTTATAACTATTAACATCTCACTTCATTAATTTATTTACAAAACTTTAATCCATAGAACATCAATCAGTTTATTTAACTTCTGTACACTTTCTTTATGTACATATGTGTTAATCCATCTGTCAGTACACATAACCAGTTATCCACTCCAGAACTTAGCCTGCCAGTAAAGGTTAACAGGGAGCAAAGCCTGTCCTCGAAACATCAAACACAAGGCAGGAGCCAAAGCTGGACGGCGTGGCAGGTCACAAAGGGCAAACTCACATGGTGACATGCATGTACACACCAGCAGTCTGTCTGTGTGTCTATGGGTAGAGGACTGCATAGTTGCTTTATATAGTGCCTTTCCTATCTATCTATCTATCTATCTATCTATCTATCTATCTATCTATCTATCTATCTATCTATCTATCTATCTATCTATCTATCTATCTATCTATCTATCTATCTATCTATCTATCTATCATTTGTAATGCTTGTAGTAATGAAATGCATTGTAGTAATAATATGAAATAAATTGCAGTAATAAAATGCATTACTACAAATGTTTGTGATGCATCATCTGTTGGAATGACAAATGCAATGCATATGTCTCTATTATATGCCATTTGGTATGGAATTCATAAAAGCAGTGTTAATCTATCTATCTAATGTTTGTGATGCACCATCTGCTGGAATGACAAATGCAATGCATATTATTACTACAAACGTTTGTGATTCGCCATCTGTTAGAATAACATTTACATAGCAAACAGACAGACACACAGATACACAGCTACGTAAACACTTTTGCTTTTATTAAGACTTGGGGGCTTTGCTCGCCAACCCCCTGATGCGCTATGCATCAGCCAATTTAAATGTCAGCCACTCATGTATGTGGATTTCACTTTCACCAAAAAGCAAATCTTTTATTTCTTGCGGTCATGCATCTTCATTGGGAAGAAACACTACTTTTCCCTGATTGCAACATGAATTAGACGATCAACAAGTCTCCGACTTAAAGTTTAAATCCGAATGATATATTTGATCTCTTTTCGCTGCTCCGTTATTTCACCAAGTAATCATTTCCATTTGTTTGCGTTAATGCGATCTTTACTATAATTTTTTTGAGTCTTTTGAATTTTAGTACTTTCATTATCTCTAACCTGCTCTGCATGTGTTTCACGCCAACGTTTTTGAACTTCTTTACGACGTTCTACTTTGTCATCTACTCTTTGTCTTTTATTTCCAGCCCCAGGCATGGTTAAATCTCTTGGCACAAAGTCTCATCTTGCAGGACGTGAAAGTATCTCTCTGAAAAAGTCACGTCTCGTCCCAGGCTAAAAAGTCATGTCTTATCCCAGGACTTTTTTATTATGATAGAGAGATGAATATTTCAACATTTAAATGTTTTTGTTATTTTTTTAATGTTCAGTTCTTTCATTTATATATTAATATAATATTTTAATGCAGTTCGCATACCAGTAGAAGGTGGGAGCGGAGTATTCCATCATCAATATGCTACACCGATCCCTCTCCCACTTGGAAAGAGGCAGTGGTACTGTAAGAATTATGTTTCTAGACTTCTCTAGCGCCTTCAACACAATCCAACCTCTGCTCCTTAGGGACAAGCTGACAGAGATGGGAGTAGATTCATACCTGGTGGCATGGATCATGGACTATCTTAAAGACAGACCTCAGTATGTGCGTCTCGGGAACTGCAGGTCTGACATTGTGGTCAGCAGCACAGGAGCGCCGCAGGGGACTGTACATTCTCCGGTCCTGTTCAGCCTATATACATCGGACTTCCAATACAACTCAAAGTCCTGCCACGTGCAAAAGTTCTCTGACAACACTGCTATCGTGGGCTTCATCAGGAGTGGGCAGGAGGAGGAGTATAGGAACCTCATCAAGGACTTTGTTAAATGGTGCGACTCAAACCACCTACAACTAAACACCAGCAAAACCAGGGAGCTGGTGGTGGATTTTAGGAGGACCAGGCCCCTCATGGACCCCGTGATCGTCAGAGGTGACTGTGTGCAGAGGGTGCAGACCTATAAATACCTGGGAGTGCAGATAGATGATAAATTGGACTGGACTGCCAATACTGATGCTCTGTGTAAGAAAGGACAGAGCCGACTATACTTCCTTAGAAGGCTGGCGTCCTTCAACATCTGCAATAAGATGCTGCAGATGTTCTATCAGACGGTTGTGGCGAGCGCCCTCTTCTACGCAGTGGTGTGCTGGGGAAGCAGCATAAAAAAGAGGGACGCCTCAAGCCTGGACAAACAGGTAAGGAAAGCAGGCTCTATTGTAGGCACGGAGCTGGACAGTTTGACATCTGTGGCAGAGTGACGGGCACCCAGCAGGCTCCTGTCAATCATGGAGAATCCACTGCATCCACTAAACAGTGTCATCTCCAGACAGAAGAACAGCTTCAGTGACAGACTGCTGTCACCCGTCCTGCTCCACTGACAGACTGAGGAGATCATTCCTCCCCCACACTATGCGACTCTTCAATTCCACCCGGGGGGGGTAAACGTTAAAATTATACAAAGTTATTGTCTGTCTGTATACCTACATTGTTATCGGCATTGTTATCACTCTTTAATTTAATATTGTTCTTTATGAGTATGCTGCTGCTGGAGTATGTAAATTTTCCCCTTGGGATTAATAAAGTATCTATCTATCTATCCATCCATTTTCCAACCCGCTGAATCCGAACACAGGGTCACGGGGGGTCTGCTGGAGCCAATCCCAGCCAACACAGGGCACAAGGCAGGAACCAATCCTGGGCAGGGTGCCAACCCACCACAGGACACACACAAACACACCCACACACCAAGCACACACTAGGGCCAATTTAGAATCGCCAATCCACCTAACCTGCATGTCTTTGGACTGTGGGAGGAAACCGGAGCGCCCGGCAATACTGGCCTCAGTACCACCTGGTATCGGATCGAAAAGAAAATCAACAGTATCTCCCATCACTACCCGACGGCCCCTGCATCCTCTGCTTTCGGCCAATAGAGCAAAACTGCTGGGACTGCTGGGATATGTAGTTTTGTTTTTCTCTGCTGTTGCATGTTTTTGCTTCTTACTTGTAGAGACATTCAAGTTACACTAAAAGGAGCCTCGCAGTTGCATATTCTAATGTGCATATTCTAATGAATCAGTACTTCTCTGACACTATCATTTATCAACAATGACTCCAGATCTGCTCTCTGTTATAGTCGGAAGCAGCCAACTATTATACTTTGAGACTTATACAGATTTTAATTATTCTTCTGGTAAGTGTTCCAAAAATTTCCCAGAATTTCCCTTTAGGATTAATAAAGTATCTATCTATCTATCTATCTATCTATCTATCTATCTATCTATCTATCTATCTATCTATCTATCTATCTATCTATCTATCTATCTATCTATCTATCTATCTATCTATCTATCTATCTATCTAATGTGCACTTTACTTTTTATTTATTAAATCATTTGTTTCCAGGATTTGTCTCTCATAACATGTGTTTGCTTGTTTCTTTAATATTTATTCCTGTAACCCCCTTGATTCCTTTAGTGTAGCAGTTATTCATTCATGTATTAATATTATTATTTCAATATGAGCTAATTTCTGCTTTTATCTACTCATGCTTTCCTCTATCCTCTGCACATATCTAATCTTTGCTTATAGATAACTCACCACTAAAGGGTGGATTATTTGTTTATTTTACTTGAAATATGTTTTGATTTGCTAATCAATGATTTCCTAATAATTCATTTTTTATTATATGTGTTTGTAACTGTATTTGTCCCAAATGTCCAAGGTTCTGCAGCTTTAGCTCACTTCAAAAAGACAATCAGGCAATAGTGTGATGCGTGTTCAAATAATTTCCCAGTCCAAGTATATTTGTTTTAAACATTTTAGCAAAATTCAAAGCAAAACAGTTAGCAAGACAGAGAAAAAAATGATAATACAAAGAAATGAAAAGTTCTCGTTTAAAGAACGTTCTGTTTAAGGCTTACTTATCTTGTTTCATTTCCCTCTCTAAATGGTGTCACACACGCGCTCATGGGAGGCAGCAGGGGGTCTGGTTAATGCTAAAAACTCCGGTATGCGGGGCTATTCAGGTGTCCTAATGCCTCTTCTCCCATCCCTACAGGAGCAAGTAAGATCTAATCCACTTCCTCTTCCTGCTCCAGACCACACCCTCTGATGACCTCACTTCCACTTTTCCCTTCAGGCAGCCCGCCTCTTCCTTTCCCACCACCTTTGCTTTGCACTCAGTCCTGTTTGGTGACTACTTGGTGGAATATTACGCAACGTTTTTTCCTTCAGCAAAGTGTACAGTGTACAGGGTGGATCCCCAAATCTTTATCTTTGTCTATTCTTTCATTTCAATGGTCGTACAGTGATAATTTCAAATGTCATATATTCATAAAGCATTTATAAAATGGTCAGGAGCCGAGCAGTAAACTTTTTGCCAATGCTCTGTTTGTAAACGAATCTAACAAGTGGTGCTTCTAGCAGTGCGACTGTTTCCTAACTAACTTCATTAACACTCTGCTTTTACAGGCAGAGCTAAGAAAGTTCTGACTTGAGGGGGTAAAAGATTATACTATAATCTAAGTAACTATGAGAAAGTGATACTCTGTTGAAATTAGCAGACACCTACTGAAATTGAACATTAGCGTCAACTTTTTAGGAATGGCTCTTAACAGTGTTTGTTACCCATCTTAATTTATGGTTAGCTTTAAACCCATCCCAGACAGGCAGCCAGTCCCTCAAGACGTAATTTTGAGGCAGCTGTGCTATCCCCTGCTCCACAGTTCTGTCCTGATGTTTATCTTTGTATTACTCTAATTAATATTCACATTCCCTTTATTTTTATTTCAACATTTGTATACAAGAATAATTTAAGGATTCCTTTGATAGCATCCATCATTTCTCCGAGTCTGGTCTTTCCATCCCACAATCATGGGATGCTGGATTAGACACAAGAAAGGAAACAGTCCCAAGGAGACCACCTTTCTCCTCTGGCCCAGTCAAACACTCACCTGCAGCAAGTCCACATAGACACTCAATTTATCATCATATGCATGTCCTTTGCACGTGGGCGGAATCTGGAATAGCGGGAGAGCACAAGCAAGCTCCACAAAGGGCACAGACTGGGCTAGAAACTGAACTCTAGTCTCTAAAGCTCTTAGACACCAGCTCTGATCGCTGTGCCACTTACAGTGCCTTTTGAAAGAATTCAGACCATTTCACTTTTAAAGTATTTTGCTATGTTGCAGCCCTGTGCTAAATTCATTTTCCCCCACATCAAACAACAGCCAATAACTCATAAAGTGAAAACAGGATTTTAGATTTTGTTTATCTCTATACATATAAAATCCAGTGTCTGTCTGTATGTATGTCTGCTTTTCACGAGAGAACTACTTAACGGACTGAGACTTTTTTCTATAATTTGCTTAAACATTCCGGTTGATTTTGCGACTTCTCTCATCATGCTAAGTATCATAGTTCACTTTCAGGGGCAATTTATTCCTGATAATTTGAGACAGTGGCTGCAGGCCAAGGGGAGGGGGAAGCGTGACATCAGTAGTGGGGAGCCGGGTGGGGCTGTTGTCACATTATGGAGTGTAACTTGCCTCTGCTTAGCTAGCAATACCTTTGTTTGTTTGTTTATTGACTTTTAAAGTTTTTCCTGTTTCACTACTACGCGGTCAGAGCAGCTGGGGACAGCTAGTTAAAGATAAAACAAATGCAGTATGGGTGGCACTGTGGCGCAGTGGTACCACTGCTGCCTCGCAGTAAGGAGACCTGGGTTCTATTCCTGGGTCCTCCCTGCATGGAGTTTGCATGTTCTCCCCGTGTCTGCTTGGGTTTCCTCCGGGTGCTCCGGTTTCCTCCTACAGTCCAAAGACATGCAGGTTAGGTGCATTGGCAATCCTAAATTGTCCCTAGTGTGTGCTTGGTGTGTTTGTGTGTGTGTGTGTGCCCTGTGGTGGGCTGGCGCCCTGCCTGGGGTTTGTTCCTGCCTTGCGCCCTGTGCTGTCTGGGATTGGCTCCAGCAGACCCCTGTGACCCTGTGTTAGGATATAGCGGGTTGAATGATGACTGACTGACTGACTGACAAATGTAGTATCCCATAAGCACCAGTGTTCAGACCCTTTCCTCTGTATTTAGTTTAAAGCTCCTTAGCGGTGATTACTGCTACTACAGCCTGGGATCTTCATGGCACACTTCTTCTAGCACACCTGGATTTGAAGATTTACTGCCATTCTTCCCTGCAGATCCTCCTAAGCTCTGTCAGGTTGGATGGAGACCATAGGTCAGGTCTCTCCAGAGATGTTCGATGGGGTTGAAGTCTGGGCCCCGACTGAGCCACTCGAGGACATCCCCAGAGTTGTCCTTTAGTCACTCCTGTGTTGTCTTTGCTTTGTGCTCAAGCTCACCTTCCAATGGGACCCATCAGCCCAGTCCGAGGTTTTCATTAGATAGATAGATAGATAGATAGATAGATAGATAGATAGATAGATAGATAGATAGATAGATAGATAGATAGATAGATAGATAGATAGATAGATAGATAGATAGATAGATAGATAGATAGATAGATAGATAGATAGATAGATAGATAGATAAGGATGCCATTCAGCTTTCCCTCAACTCCGTCTAGTCTCTCAATCCCGGTCACTGAAAAACAACCCCACAGCGTGAGGCTGTTACCACCACTACTTCATCATTGGAGTGTTTCACACACGTGCATATGGGAGGCAGCTAAAGGGCTCAAATGAGGGTAATTCCACACCAGACCAGGAGGTAGCAGAGTACACTAACCCCTTCTTTCCTCTGCAGACCAGTTATGGGAAATCCCGCCTGGCCCCGATGACATCACTTCCGGCCATGGGCCTGATGACATTACTTCTCATGACCTCATTTCCAGTTCCGACTCTACTGATTTCACTTCCTCTGCCTAACCATAAAACTGCCAGTTTGTTTCATCCAATCAGTTCTATTTTCGACTCAGATCGGTTTACAACTCACATTTAGTTGTCTACTTTTGCAGTCTGATTTCAAGTATATGAGAGGCCCCAAACCTTTTTTGTGGCATTTTTTTGTTTGGGGCAGCCACTTGTATACTTGAATAAAGGTTTTAAAAGTAGACAACTAAATGTGAGTTGTAAAATGAAAATTGGAGGTACAGAATTGTAAAGTAAAAATTGGAGGTACAAATCGTACAGTTTGAGTCCACAACAGTGCTGATCCACAGAAGGAAGTTGACTGGGTTTTAAGGCAAGGCAGGGGAAGTGATGTCATCGGGTCTGGAACTGGAAGTGACGTCTTCATGCCCGAGCCGGAAGTTACGTCACTGGGCCCCGGAACCGGAAAGTGACGTCAGAGGTTCCACGCAGAATTTCCAGTGTTGTATCTGTAGGGATAAAGGAGAAAAGGTTACTTCACCCTACCACCCCTTGGCCTGGCATGGAATTAATTTCTTTTGGTCCTTCCAACTACCTCCCATTTGCACGTGTGTGAAATTGTTTATTTGACAAGTGGTATTGTGTAGACAATGAGTGGGGCCTGGTTTCCACCAGACATGAGACACTTAGATTGGGATTAATAAAGTATCTATCTATCTAGATTTGAGGACAAACAGCTCAATCACACATTATAGACTTCATGTCTACATTTTGTCAGTTATTACTAAAACATGAAAAATGTTTCTGTTTTAGTTATGTGTTCAACAATTCCTGCCTCTCATTTCCAGTCATCCTAAATTTACGTAGATCGTTGTAGATATGGAACACACATGAAATGTATGTATTCCAAATGATGATATATTATTTATCCTCTACAACTCCAGGCATCTCACACCCAGGTAAACAGACTTGAGCTCTCAGAATCTTCTGTGCGACTTGATCCCCGTTGGTGAGGGATATGATAGCAGGCTTCTTGCTTCCAGTGCTTATCGACATATTTGCAAAACAAAAGACGCTGATGGACGTTCTGCTGGGAGACTTCAATGCTCATGTGGGCAATGACAGTGAGACCTGGAAGGACATGATTGAGAGGAAAGCCCCCCCCAATCTGAATCCAAGGGGTGTTTTGTTATTGGACTTCTGTGCTCGTCATGGATTGTCCATAATGAACACCATGTTCAAGCATAGGGTTGTCCATATGCTATATAAATGTAATGAATTATTATTATTATTATATGTCCACCTGGCACCAGGCCTGGTTTTCGTCCTAGTCGTGGAACAGTGGATCAACTCTACACCCTTGGCAGGGTCCTGGAGGGTACATGGGAGTTAGTCCAACCAGTCTACATGTGTTTTGTGGACTTGGAAAAAGCGTTCGACTGTGTCCCTCGAGGAATCCTGTGGGGGTGCTCTGGGAGTATGGGGTACCAGACTCCCTGATAAGGGCTGTTCTGTCCCTGTACAACTGGTGTCAGAGCTTGGTCCGCATTGCTGGCAGTAAGTCGAACCTGTTTCCGGTGAGAGTTAGACTCCACAGGGCTGCCATTTCACAGATTCTGTTCATAACTTTTATGGACAGAATTTCTAGGCACACCCAGGGAATTGAGGGGGTCCGGTTTGGTGGGCTCAGGATTGGGTCAATGCTTTTTGCAGATGATGTTGTCCTGTTTGCTTCATCAAGCCATGACCTTCAGCTCTCTCTAGATCGGTCCGCAGCTGAGTATGAAGCGGCTGGGATGGGAATCAGCACCTCCAAATCCGAGACCATGGTTCTCAGCCGGAAAAGGGTGGAGTGCCCTCTCAGGGTTGGGGGCGAGATCCTGCACCAAGTGGAGGAGTTCAAGTGTCTTGGCGTCTTGTTCACGAGTGAGGGAAGAATGGAGTGGGAGATCGACAGGTGGATCAGTGTGGCGTCCACAGTGATGCGGGCTCTGCATCGGTCTGTCGTGGCGAAAAAGGAGCTGAGCCATAAGGCAAACCTCTAAATTTACCAGTCGATCTACGTTCCTACCCTCACCTATGGTCATGAGCTGTGGGTAGTGACCCAAAGAACAAGATCACGAATACAAGAGGCTGAAATGAGTTTCCTCCACAGGGTGTCTGGACTTTCCCTTAAAGATAGGGTGAAAAGCTCAGTCATCCGGGAGGGGCTCATGGTAGAGCCACTGCTCCTCCTCATCGAGTTGGAGTCAGATGAGGTGTCTCGGGCATCTGATTAGGATGTCTCTTGGACGCCTCCCTGGTGAGGTGTTCTGGGTATGTCTAACCGGGAGGAGGCCCTGGGGAAGACCCAGGACACGCTGGAGGGACTATGTCTTTCAGCTGGCCTGGGAACACCTCGGGGTTCCCCCAAAAGAGCTAGTAGAAGTGGCCAGGGAGAGAGAAGTGTGGGCATCTCTGCTTAAGCTGCTGCCCCCGCGACCCGATCTCGGATAAGCGGAAGAGGATGGATGGATGGATGGATGGATGGAAGACACTGATGGAGAGGTGCGAAGGAATTTAAGGTGGCCCGGGATTATGGGTTTTTTCGTGGGCTTCAGGGTTTCTAGTGGTAACTGCATAGTTTGGTCAGGTAGCTAAATTTAGGAAGCGTTGTGGTTGTTCCAAACTCCTTCCATTTAAGAATTATGGGGGCCATTGTGCTCTTGGGAACCTTCAATGTGCAGACATTTTTTGTAGCCTTCACCAGATCTGTGCATTGACACAATCCTGTCTCGAAGCTCTCAACCTCATGGCTTCCTTTTTTCGCTCTGACACGCATGGTCGGCCGTGGGACCTTCTATAGACAGGTGTGTCTTTAGTGAAGACGTCTAATCGATTGAGTTGAGCACAGGTGGGCTACAAACAAGGTGTAGAAATATCTCAAGGATGATCAATAGAATCAGATATTCCTTAGCCAGATTTCAAGTTTCATAGCAAAGGGTCTGAATACGTGTATTAATATGCGATTGCTGTTCCCTATTTTTAAAAAATTTGGAAAAATTTCTAAACTCCTGTTTGTCATTCTGGGGTATTGAGTGCTGCCTGATGAGGGAAAAAATGAATTTAAATGAAGGCTGCAATCTAACAAAATGTAAAGAAAGTGCATGGGTCTGAATACTTTATGAATGATCCGTACCTAATAAAAAGGACATAAACATTCTCAGACCCCCTTAATACTATTCAGGGTCATGATGGGCCAACAACAGGAAAAACCCTTGAAGTTCACCTCACCACCCTGCTGTCCTCCTCAGTGGGATAGATGGATGTGTCCTCTTATTATTAATTTGTTTCCCTCAATTTCATTATTATTTACTGATTTTACCTTGGATTTATTCATGTATTTTATTTTACTGTTTGCTTATTCATAAGGTGGCTATTAATTCCCTTATTACAGCACTTATTTATTTATGTATTCAATTATTTCAATATGTGTTCATTCACTTATTTAATTCAACACTTATTTATTCATTGATTCCTTTATCACAAAGCCTGTTTATTTTATTCATGTATTCATCACTTCCCTTATTTATTCATGTGCTCTCTTCAGTGCCTGGAAGCAGTTCATTATAAATGTGGTGTGGTGAGGGGCCGTCTGCAGGCGGCAGCGGCGACCCTCACTGCTCTTCAGTCGTGCCAGCTTGGCTCTGGAGTTCTTTTGAATTGCTGATATTGATAGATGACCGGACTGGGAAGTGATACTGAGGGTGGGATGTGCGTGAGCCCCCAGACTGCAGTCTAAATGAGGTTCTCTGTATTAGAGTGTGAAGCAT
The DNA here is from genome assembly GCF_900747795.2 of Erpetoichthys calabaricus. Classification (NCBI taxonomy): domain Eukaryota; kingdom Metazoa; phylum Chordata; class Cladistia; order Polypteriformes; family Polypteridae; genus Erpetoichthys; species Erpetoichthys calabaricus. The sequence goes on along the minus strand of NC_041396.2, from coordinate 36,083,573 downwards.
GGATGAGTTTACGAAAAGATTGGCAGAGTGATGCAGAGCTGGTTTGGGAGTGTGGATCAACTGGTGTAATGATGCACTGGGTCACACATGTGCACTTGGGAGGCAGTCTAAGGGCTTAACTGGGGGTACGATGCAGAGCCAGGGGTTAATGAATGGTACTAATGCCTTTTCTCCTCCTCTTCCACAGATGACCAGAAGGAAAGCCCAGTTAAGACTCCACCCACTTCTGGTGCTGCAACACGCCCTCCTGCAGACCTCATTTCCACCTGAGATCCCACCCCTTCCTGTCCTCCACCTATAAAAACCCAAGCGTTCCTTCTGTTGGTCAGTCTGTATTCTGACTCCGTCTTATATGACTACTTGCTGTTTTTTTTGCTTGTTGCCACAGTATATGGGTGGACTCCCCAAACCTTTATCTTTGTTGTTTGTATTTTCTTCACAACTGAAAGTGTATGTAAGGGGATAACTGGCATCCCAAAGAGTGACAGTTAGTTATTGTGAGTCCTGCTTGTAAAGTCCTTCATGGATCACTTAACATTATAGTACATGCAGAACCAGACAAAATACTTTCATTAAAATGCCAGGAGTGGCCCTCAAAAACTGCTCCCGATGCGCTTTGACTACGAAATCACAAGCCAACCTCTAATGAAGTGATGTGGCTACTGAGCCAGAGCCTCACACACACACACACACACACACACACAGCTACCTGCACAGGGTTATTACGAATGTGCTGCATCAGGTCCTCTAAGAGTCAGGTGCGGCCATCCCTTCAGCCTGCTTTATTTATGTATTCCTCATGTAGATTGTAATGAGTGCCGGTACTAGTTAATTAGGCCCCGGAGCTGCTGTGAACATTAGGGTTAACAATGAGAAATCGCTGCTTCCTGCAGGAGACTTAATAAGTGACCTGCAAAGTCACGAATCAGCGTTATTTTTTATTGGGAGAGATTAGCGCTTATCTGGATGAGGAAATTAGACACTCAACTGTTTTTCTACACTTTCTTTTTGGTGTTCTAGAGTGCAGTTTAATGTCCCTAAAGGGTTGCGAATGAACACATTTATTCCTGCAGTGTGGCCCAGCTTCATAACAAGGATGATCCCCCGATGGGTCCTCTGTGTTTGCAACACATTACAGAGCAGAAAAAAAAAAAGAAAAGGTTTCCATGTGCCATCCTCAAGGGTCTCACAGTTGAATTTTAAAATATAATTTTCTCAAATATGCTTCATCCAGTCACTGACACAAGGTGGAAGCTGACCCTGGATAAGGCACCTTGTCCATCGCATGCACACAGATATTCACATGGTGCCATTTTGCAATTGCCAGCTAAGCAAATTGGGGATATGGCAGGGAAAACTGCAGGGCCCAGTGAAATACCCACATAAACACTGGGAGAAGGTGCAAAATCCAAATCCAAATGATTGGGTTCTACATTCAAACTCAGTAGCAACCATTGAGCCATTGTGCTCTCCATTTTCTTAACAGCTGGGAGGCCAGTGCAATGGAAGAACCATATACAGTAAAATGAGCACTGCTACAACAACAACAACAACAACATTTATTTATATAGCACATTTTCATACAAAAAGTAGCTCAAAGTGCTTTACATAATGAAGAAAAGAAGAATAAAAGACAAATAAGAAATTAAAATAAGACAACATTAGTTAACATAGAAAGGAGTAAGGTCCGATGGCCAGGGTGGACAGAAAAAACAAAAAAAAACTCCAGAAGGCTGGAGAAAAAAAATAAAATCTGTAGGGGTTCCAGGCCACGAGACCGCCCAGTCCCCTTTGGGCATTCTACCTAACATAAATGAAATAGTCCTCTTTGTAGTTAGGGTTCTCACGGAGTCACTTGATGCTGATGGTTATACAGACTTCTGGCTTTTAATCCATCCATCATTGTTGGAACATCATGGTGCTTTGGGTAGATGGTGGTGGCACAAGCCACCACCAATAGGACACCGGAAAAGAAAACAGAAGAGAGAGTAGGGGTTAGTACAGATTTTGAATGAATAGTTATTATAATGAATTGGATATACAGAGTGTCAGGATTAAATTACAGTGAAGTTATGAGAAGGCCATGTTAAAGTAATGTGTTTTCAGTAGTTTTTTAAAGTGCTCCACTGTATTAGCCTGGCGAATTCCTACTGGCAGGCTATTCCAGATTTTAGGTGCATAACAGCAGAAGGCCGCCTCACCACTTCTTTTAAGTTTTGCTCTTGGAATTCTAAGGAGACACTCAGTTGAGGATCTGAGGTTGCGATTTGGAATATAAGGTGTCAGACATTCCGATATATAAGACGGGGCGAGATTATTTAAAGCTTTATAAACCATAAGCAGAATTTTAAAGTCAATTCTGAATGACACAGGTAACCAGTGTAGTGACATCAAAACTGGAGAAATGTGTTCGGATTTTCTTTTCCTGGTAAGGATTCTAGCAGCTGCATTCTGCACTAACTGCAAACGATTGATGTCTTTTTTGGGTAGTCCTGAGAGGAGTGCATTACAGTAATCTAGCTGACTAAAGACAAACGCATGAACTAATTTCTCTGCATCTTTCGATGATATAAGAGGTCTAACTTTTGCTATGTTCCTTAGGTGAAAAAATGCTGTCCTAGTGATTTTATTAATATGCGATTTAAAATTCAGATTACAATCAACGGTTACCCCTAAGCTTTTTACCTCCGATTTGACTTTTAATCCTAATGCATCCAGTTTATTTCTAATAGCCTCATTGTATCCATTATTGCCAATCACTAAGATTTCGGTTTTTTCTTTATTTAATTTGAGAAAGTTACTATTCATCCATTCTGAGATACAGGTTAGACATTGTGTTAGCGAATCAAGAGATTTGGGGTCATCAGGTGCTATTGATAAATACAGCTGTGTGTCATCAGCATAGCTGTGGTAGCTCACGTTATGTCCCGAGATAATCTGACCTAATGGAAGCATGTAGATTGAGAAGAGCAGCGGACCCAGGATAGAGCCTTGTGGAACACCATATAGAATATCATGTGTGTTTGAGTTATAATTACCACAACTAACAAAGAATTTTCTCCCTGCCAGGTAGGATTCAAACCAGTTTAAGACACTGCCAGAGAGGCCCACCCATTGACTAAGGCGATTCTTAAGAATATTATGATCAATGGTGTCAAATGCGGCACTCAAATCTAAGAGGATGAGAACAGATAAATGGCCTCTGTCTGCATTTACCCACAAGTCATTTACTACTTTAACGAGTGCAGTTTCTGTGCTGTGATTTGTTCTAAAACCTGACTGAAATTTATCAAGAATAGCATGTTTATTGAGGTGCTCATTTAACTGCATAATGACTGCCTTCTCTAGAATTTTACTTAAGAAAGGCAGGTTAGAGATGGGTCTATAATTTTCAAGAGCAGTGGGATCGAGATTATTTTTCTTAAGTAGGGGTTTAACTACCGCAGTCTTAACACAGTCTGGGAAGACCCCCGTATCTAATGACGAATTTACTATGTCAAGAACATTATCAATAAGCACACCCGATACTTCTTTGAAAAAATTTGTTGGTATTGGGTCAAGGGCACAGGTGGATGGTTTCATTTGAGAAATTATTTTATGTAAATCAGGTAAATCTATCCTAGTGAAAGACTCTAATTTATTTATTATGGAGTACTGGGGTTTCGGGGGATCCTTAGTGTTGGGGAGATATACTATGTTATTTCTAATATCATTAATTTTTTGATTGAAAAATACAGCGATAGCCTCACAGGTTTTACTAGAAGTACTTAGGAGGCATTCCTTTGAGTTGCCTGGGTTTAACAGATGATCAATTGTCGAAAATAAGACTCTGGGATTACTAGCATTGTTATTTATAATCTTAGAGAAATAGCAGCGCCTCTCAAGACGGACTGTGTTATTGTATTCTGTTATTTTAACTTTTAATATCTCATAGTCAATAGTTAGTTTAGTCTTCCTCCATTTACGCTCAGCTCTACGGCATGTTCTCTTTAAATCAGACACTCTTTGGGTCTTCCAAGGTATAACAATGCTAGAAGATTTTTTAACTGTCTTTTCAGGTGCAACTATGTCAACAGCAGCCCTCACTTTAGTATTAAATCTTTCCACCTTACTATTTACATTCTCCTCGCTATTATAGTTGGCACTATAAACGGACTGATTGGTTAGAATGTTTGTAAGTTTTAAAGTTGCTGATGAGTCAAAGAAGCGTTTTTTAACAATATGCTTCTCATGAGTGTTTTCTATCATTATTTCTATATTAAAGAGTAGAAGAAAATGGTCTGAAAGACCCATATCAATGACCTGCTTTATATCAACTTTTAGTCCTTTAGTAATTACTAAGTCTAACGTATGACCTGCTTTATGTGTAGGCTGATTAACGAGCTGTCTCAAATCAAAAGAGTCCAGGAGGTTCATAAATTCTTTTACTTTTTGGTCACATTGATTATCTACATGAAAATTAAAGTCGCCGACTATTAAGAGTGCGTCATAGTTCGTAATTAAGATTGACATCAAGTCAGAGAATTCCTCAAAGAAAGGCGCGTTGAATTTAGGAGGTCTATACACGGATAATACTAGAACGTGAGAATCTCCCTGAATAACAATGGCGAGATACTCAAAAGACTTGAACTTACCAAAACTGATATTTTTACATTTTAACCTGCTTGAGTAAATGTTTGCTAATCCTCCACCTCTCTTTCCTTGGCGATCAGCACGAGTAAAACTGTAATCCAGAGGCGCAGATTCGATTAAAACAGCTGCGCCATCTGAGCTAAGCCACGTTTCACTTAGTGCAATAAAATCTATTTTTTTTTCACTAATAATGTCGTTGATAAAAAACGTCTTGTTAGTTAAAGCTCTAATATTTAATAGTGCCATATTCAATGTTTCGGAGGAGCAGAGATGAATACTATGTGCGTTATTGATATAGGGAACAGGAATTAAGTTATTTTTATTAGCGCCGCTCTGTGTGTATTTTTTATTTAATCTATGATCTGTTTTTACAGTTTTAATACATTGTTCATCTAAAGTAGTAACTTTAATTAAATTATTGGCGTTTATGCCGTATTGCCTAGATTTTCTATGTGCATTAAGATTGGTTATTACAGTATTTATGTTGCGCACTTTTATGGAAGATTTTTTTAAACAATTATCATGACCAAACACAGGAGTGGCATTTCGGAAGGGGTTAAAAGCAGAGATAGATAGTCAAGATAAACGAATTACCTTCGATATGTTTTCGGAGAGGACCCGGGCGCCGAAGCTGTTCGGATGCAGGCCATCTCGCTTGAAGAAACGCGGTCTTTCCCAAAAGAGGTCCCAGTTGTTAATGAACCCGATGTCTTGATTCTTGCAGAAGCCCTGCAGCCAGTTGTTTAAACCAAGCAGACGACTGTAGTACTCGTTTGATCGTCTGACGAGAGGGAGTGGACCCGAGATGAAGATCTTTGCCGATGGGGTCCTCTCCTTTGTGTCTTTAATTAATGCAGTGAAGTCTGCCTTGAGGATCTCCGACTGTCGGTGCCTTATGTCGTTTACGCCAGCATGTATAACAATGGCTCCAACTGCCCTGTTCTTGTAGATCGCCGGTGCACGTCTCGTCACATCTCGGACACGAGCACCCGGGAAAACAAGAAACAAAAGATTTTCTATTAGGGCAAGTGATATTGAGGTTCCTAACAATAGAATCACCTACCACAATTACATCACCAGGAGCTGAAGGCGAACTGGGGACGCTTAGAGGGTCAAACCGGTTCTGGGTTACGATGCTTGCCTGTGCCGATGGAGGTGTTCTGGCCTTGAACCCCTGCCTGCATAGCTGAAATACACCGAGGTCATCATCGGTGTCGCTCCTACGAGGCGCGGGGGTGAAGGTGACTTGCGCGGCACAACGCGGGGTTGATGTTACGCCGATAACAGATGGCGAGGACGGTTTATCCAACAACCGAGCCTTCAGATCTCTGAGGTATCTTCGTCTGGACAGAAGATTCTGAATCTGTTCATCAAGTGCCTGGAGTTCCTCGACTACAGTTGCAATGCGATTCACCTCACTGTCGGCCATTGTCCGCTTCTGCTTTGCTTCCGCTTCCGCTTCGTGCCCTAGGAAAAATGAGAGAGAGAGAGAAGGTGAGAGTCCTACAACTCTAACATACTACTGCTGAACATTTTCTACCCGCAATACACCAGATGGCAGCATGTCTGGTTTGGGATTCCTACACAGACACCCACAGGGCATGCTGGGATCTGTAGTCTTGTGCGGTAGCCCTGTTGTGTTCTTTGGGGGCCACCAGGGGGGAGCTGCTGGGATTCATAGTCTCTACTTTCAGGGACTTCTGGTTGACCTGGAAGTGCTTCCAACAAGCTACTGTATGTCCTAGCACCAGAAGTACTCCCTGTTCATAAGAAGCCACTCAATTTCAGCCAAGTAAGTCAGAGTCGAGTGGAAGAGGACAAAGCTTGCCTGGAGGAGCGGAAGGGGAATAAAAATGATTAAAGCTTTTTAAGGTATTTTGATGCAAATATACCTTTTTATTATTTTGGCTCTTGTGTCTTTGCAATTGTCTCTGGGGTTTGAGGTGCTGCAAAACCCCCTAGTGGTCACTATGTAAATATTTTGTCTTATATATTTATTTATATTTTTATATATCTATTTAGTCAGTCAGTCAGTCATTTTCCAACCCACTATTTGGTAGTGCTGCTGCTTTGCAGTAAAGAGACTGTGCAAGATTGTGGGTTCGCTTCCCGGTTCCTCCCTGTGTGGATAGCGCTTTGAGCACTTAGAAAAGCGCTATATAAATGTAATGAATTATTAATATTATTATTATATCCATCCATCCATTATCCAACCCGCTATATCCGAACTACAGGGTCACGGGGGTCTGCTGGAGCCAATCCCAGCCAACACAGGGAGCAAGGCAGGAAACAAACCCCAGGCAGGGCACCATCCCACTGCAGGGTGTACACACACACACACACAAACCTAGGGAAAATTTAGAATCACCAATGCACCTAACTTGCATGTCTTTGGACAGTGGGAGGAAACCGGAGCAGCCGGAGGAAACCCACGCATACACAGGGAGAACATGCCAACTCCACGCAGGGAGAACCTGGGAAGTGAACCTGGGTCCCCTAATTGCGAGCCAGTAGTGTTACCCACTGCGCCACCGTGCCACCCACTATATCATTATTATTTATATTTTATATATATATATATTTATATATATATATATATATAAATATATACAGGGTAGGATTCAAAAGTAATGAGCCTCATTTTGTTCTGACTCGAACGCACCTCGCCGCGCGACCCACTTGCCAGCGACGGCGACGGTGGGTGTTGGCTTCACAACGCAACGGAGCTCCTACCGCTCTGAGCTTTCGGAGCGGTAGGATCGGCCTTGACGGAAACCCCTGTACGGTAGTGCGTTACACGGCGGAATGGAAAGTTCGTTAGAGCAATGGTACGCGTTGAAGACGAAGACCATGCTCATTGCCTTCTTTGGAGTGAAGGGGATCATTCACTACGAGTTTGTCCCGCAAGGACAGACCGTGAATGCTGCTTACTACTTGGAAGTCCTGAAAAGGCTGAAAAGAAGCGTCGCGCGCAAGCGAAGGGACATCAAGGACAGCTGGAAGCTTCACCATGATAACGCGCCCAGCCACACCGCCTTCATCGTGAGCGCCTACCTGGCCCGGGTGAACATTTCGGTGGTCCCCCAGCCTTCCTACAGTCCGGATGTGTCGCCTTCTGACTTCATTTTGTTTCCGCGCTTAAAATCAGCGCTGAAAGGAAAACGCTTCGACTCGATCGAGGACATCCAAGCAAATGTCAAGGCAGCCCTTGCAGCCATCCCAGAACAGGCCTACGTGGACGCCTTCGAGTCATGGAAAAGCCACCTACAAAAGTGTATTGATGCAGGAGGTGCCTATTTTGAAGACTATTAATTAGTTGTACCGATTTGCTCAATAAATTTGTCTTTTTGAACAAAGGCTCATTACTTTTGAATCCTACCCTGTATATATATACTGTATATATATATATATATATATATATATATATATATATATATATATATATATATATATATATATATATTTACCAAAACGGGTGTTTGTGGGTACAAAAATTGCACATAAATCTGCCTCTCAGGCTCTCAAAGCAACAGCTCTTGTTAGCAAATAGGAATCTTGGATTTAGGTCCTGTAGATTTGTTCGGATCCAAATGAGATGCTGTCCTTTGGGAGTGTCGGGCTTTAATAACTGTCCAGGTGGAAGGGATGGGGTTAGTTGCCCTCAACGGTCATCTTGTTGCTGCTGAGGAAGACAAAAAAAGATGACACTGTAAGTGGTAGTTCCCTCTTTCACCCCTGTGGAGTATTACATACCCTGAGACCCTGAAAGGTGTCCCTCATATACAAATGCCCCATACTTTGAACTTAATAAGTTTCAGGATTGAAAGTCCAAATCAGTTTTTCCCATTAGAAATAATGGAAAGTGAATTAATGCATTTCCAGACCCAAAACCAGTGATCTCAAACTCCAGTCCTGTAGGGCCTCAGTGGTTACAGGTTTTCATTTTAACCCTTATCTTAACTGGTGACCAGTTTTTGCTGCTAATTAACTCCTTTTCCTTTAAATGATTTGTTTTTTAAGATTTGTTCCCCTGAATTTCTTCATCGTTCCTCTGAATTGCTTCATTTCTTTCCTTAAACGGCACCCAAACAGAAATGAAACGTGAAGTGAGTGAGCCAACAGAAGACCAACTAAGTCAGGGCCTCAGACTCCAACCAATTTCACTCCAGCCAGTTGCTTCATTAGGCGCCGAGTCTTGTTGTTAATTAAATTCCATGGCTTGTTGCAGATACTTCAGAAACTGTTGATTTCCTCTTTTGTAAGAGCTCTGTTAAAATGTTTTGTGGACCTTAGCAGATCAGCATTCCTGAGACCTTCACCTTTCTTTATTTTCAGATATTGTGTGATGGACACAGTTTGCTGGTCATGTTTTGGCTCATTTTATATCTCATTATTATTTGACTGCTAATTAAGCAAAATAAATTGAGGGGTCTGAGTCTTCAAGAACAAGTCAATTAAAATGAATTTAAAAGAAGTTAATTAGCAGCAAAAATGGGTCACTAATTAAGAAAAGGGTTAGAATGAAAACCTGCAGCTACTGTGGCCCTACAGGACCGGAATTTGAGACCTCTGCCCTAAACGATACCCATTTCGATACACTTAAACAGCAAATACACATAGTGTAAGGTACACAAACACAATTACTTGCCCACAATAATATATTAAAAACATGAAGCCAATAAATAAAATACATAAATACTGTATAATAAAATGAAAATTGCATGTATTGTACCTTAGTGAGGAGTGGTGATGTCCCGTCTATTGCTTTCATGCTTTGTGCTAACTTCCTGTTTCACCTTGTCATAGACGGCTGGGGACCCTACCCAGCCGGGATGCCTGGACGGTCCCCGAGAGAGACGATACCTCCCCTGGGCCACGAGAGGGCAGCCACCCGGGTCAGCTTGTGGGCCACTGGAACGGAGCTGGGACACTCATCCCTACGGGAGGACGTGGCCACCGCCAGGGGGCGCCCGGATGGTTATGGAACCCTGGATAGCAGCAATTCCACCACACCAGGAAGTGCTGCTGGAAGAAATCCCAGGGGCACCCGGAGTGCTTCCAGGTGTTCTCCTGACACTTCTGCCACACCAGGAAGTGTTGTCAGGTGAAGCACCTGGAGCCCATCTGGGTCATTATAAAAGGGGCCGCCTCCCTCCAGTAGACGAGCCGGAGTTGGGAGGAAAGAGACGGAGCTTGTGAAGAGGGGAGTGGAGATCAGAAGAAGAGAAAGAAGAAGAGAAAGGAAGAGAAAGAAAGAAGAGAGTAGTTGCAGGAAGGCATTGTGGTACTCTGGAGAAATAAAGGAGTGTGTTTTAGACATTCTGGTGTCTGTCAGTCTGTGTCCGGGGGTATGCTTTCCACAACCTCAATCATCGATACTACAACCTTTCTCTTTGGCTTTGTTGCTTCCACACTTATTCCACACACTTCATTCATGCCTCCTTTTAATTTCCCTTTGTTTAAACTGAAAAGGCTCAGCTCTTTTAATCTTTCCTCATAACTTTTCTCCTGCACTCCTGGAATCAACCTAGTCGCTCTTCTCTGGACCTTTTCTAGTGCTGCTATGTCTTTTTTGTAGCATAGAGACCAAAACTGCACACAGTACTCCAGATGAGGCCTCACCAGTGTGTTATAAAGCTTGAGCAGAACTTCCTGTGACTTGTACTCCACACATCAAGGCGCTATATAACCTGACATTCTGGTCATCACTGTCGAGTCCACTACAACTCCTATCTTCTTCTCATAAGAAGAATTTAATATACTTAAATGCGCCAAAAAAAATCCAAAAGCAAATGGGTGTGACAAAATGCAACCTAGACATTTCAGGAGCTGTCATGGACATTCAGGCTCTTAAGGTTACATTGCTGCATCTCATGACAAGGGTCTTCTTGGTGCCTCTGTTTGTCCTACTTCTCTTTCATTTTGCTTGAAGCTGCTGACTTTTTAAGGCTTTTCTGAACCAAGCAGAACACACTTAGTCCATCTCTGTCCAATATCATTTTAACTGACCATATCAGCACATGTCCATGAGGTGCGCATATTCAGGGGTTCGAGGGCTTTGCTTTTACGTGTTGGCCAGAAAATGGCCATTTAAAGTTTTGACCTTTAGATAAATCCTTCTTGTTTGCAAAAGGTGTCAGTCTGCTCGTCTGACCAGAGAAATCCTCTCTCATTCTGTAAGCCTGGCTTCTTCCTGTGTTTAAAACTTGCAATGATTACAGTGGTCAAAACTAAGAATAAAACTAAAAAGAAAAGAACTTACAGTTTAACATCACAGAATGTTGTCTTTTAAGACTTTAATGCACATGAAATATAACATAATAAAATCACATCCCCCTATAGTGGTAGAGCAGAAGCTACCCGGAAATTTCCATTAAGCCTTGGTGTATAGTGAGCAACACTGATAATGTTTTATATTTAAAAGATACATTAACAAGTTACACCACAGCCAGGTTCTTGGTAATTTATCCAGGAGTTTTCCTCTATGGTCCACAGAGTGGTGTGCCTTACAAGCACCTTATAAAACTAAGGCATCATCTTCTTTGACTTGCACTCCACAATTCCTGCTACTGAATATAACGTACAGTAACTGTACTGACTGTACAGGGCAGCAGCAGTGGATTGTTAATTGGAATCAGGAGATGAAAAGTAAGCAAGATGTGTGGTCAAGAACGAATGAAACATCAAAGCCAGGAAATCAATACAACAAACTAAACAAAACCACAGGGGCAAAGACATAGACGAAAACCAAGACACAGAGCTGAGATCAAAGGCAAAGACACCTAACGATAGAGCCTACTTGAATTTAAAGCTAACACACACAAGAAATGATTCTCTTTAAAATATCCACAAACTTGGACAAACCAGGAAGTCCAAGGGGCTGACCTTTATACCTCTTGACATCCCTGACTCATATATCACTCTAACATCCAATTATCAACGCAGTTCTCAAGTTCTTAAACTGGTTCCCTTTTAAGCTTAGGGCTGATTTCAAAATCCTCCTTGTAACTTATAAAGCCTTAAAAGGCCAAGGTCCTGCTTACTTTTATGTACTTATCATTACTTATAAAGCAGAAGCTCATAAAGAGATCTCAAGATGTCGGCCTACTTAAAACTCCAAGGATTAATAAAGTAACTGGGAGATCGAACTTTCAGTTACAGGTCCTGCTGTGGAATGGTCTGCCAGATACCATAACTGGTACCCCATCATTCTCAGGCAAAACACTTACAGCTTCCGTCTACCATACCCTGACTAGAGCTGCTGATTAGCTGTGCATACTGCATTTCTGTTTGTTAATCATTTGTACAGACATATAAGTTATACAATGTTTATAAACCATTACTTTTTTTAATATCTTATTGAATTTTTTTTAAATCAAATAACATTCTATACGAGCAAGTCAAATTTTACAAAACTAGGTTTGAATCAAACCATTACTAACACCCCTCTATTCTTCTTGGTATCTGGATGTGGCACTTGGTGCCACTACTCTAGTGCCAGGCTGCTCTCCTGCATATGGAGAAGTCAACTCAGATAAAGGAGCATTGAAATCATCAGATGGAAAGATTCTCTCATCGTATTGAACGGCCAGCACAGATTCCACCAAGGTCTCTAGGACTCTCACCTTATTTTTGAATTTCTCTCAATTTAAATCTCCTCTGTTGTCATCTGACCATAGTTCATCAATTAATAAATAGACACATATTATTGGTCTTCTTTAATGTTTAATCAGTTTCTACCTTCTTCTTTGAGTATTTTAACAAATTGTCATTTATAGGTGTACCAATTCTGTATTTAGTAATTAGTATAATCTATACTTGTATATTATCTGAGGGATTGTTCATAGCGTTCTGTATCTGCACTCAGTGAAAAGCGCTATACAAAAAACAAGTGCTATTGTATTGTATTGTATTGTAAAGTCCCAAAGTAATGGTTTCCATAAAAATGGAGCTGCAAGAGAACAAAAAACACATAACACATAAATAAAAATGTGTTAAAACAACATAATAAAGTAACCTTTGGATTCCTAGGTCTTGGGAATCCCCTAAACGAATTATTTTTATTTTTAGAGCCACAGGAGTCATTAAAATAATTAGAAATTACTCCATTCATGGCACTAACATCCTACTAGCTTTCTTTATTGCCTCTGTACACTGTCTGGATGTAGAGAGTGATGAGCCCACTTTGACTACAAGGTTCCTCTCATATGAGGGTACTTTCAAGTTTCAGGCCTATCATTGTGTGTTTCAATCTAACTGTCATGTTTAAATCAGGGATTCTCCCCTGGCTTATGTTTCAGTGACTTGTTTTGTTCATTTATGATACCTTAGTTACATTTGCTTATGTAAACACCATTATTATGTATTTTGTGGCAGTGGTTCTGCCTTGCAGTAAGGAGATGTGGGTCCTCCCTGAATGGAGTTTTCATGTTCTCCACATGTCTTCATGGGTTTCCTCAGGTTGCTCTGGTTTCTTCCCACAGGCCTAAGACATGCAGGTTAGGTGAATTGTCAGTCATAATAGGCCAGAGTGTGTTATTGGGGTGTGTGTGTGATTAGAATTTGTGTGTTTGTATGTATGTGTGTGCCCTGCGATGGACTGGAACTCTGTTCAGGTTTGTTCCTGCCTTGCGACCTGCGCTAGCTGGAATAAGCGCCAGCACTCCCTCAAGACTCTGTTCAGGACTAAGCAGGTTAGAAAATGACTGATTGTTACATCTTTTTCTATTATTTGTCTTGTTACATATTATATTTCAATATATTTTATGGAGAGATTATGTAGTTTCTATGTGTATAGAACATATATGCCATGTTACTTGTATTCTGTGAGTGCGTCCTCAAGAGACGGGCCATCTTGACCTCATCGTTAGGGAATATTGTGTCTCACTCACTCAAGATATCCAGAGTGATGTGTGGTCTTCCAAAATAGCCAGTAAAGCCAGACTGAATCCCACCAGCATGTCCAAAACAGGTACACACAAAAGGCAGTCAAGCTTATACTTAAGTGGTTGGCTTGGGCCTCCACTGGCCTAAAATGCATGTAACTCTTAAGCTTCAAAAATATTCCTGCAGAATGCCCCTCTAAGGAGGAAAAACAGTTAACCACTGGCTAGTACTAAGGACAGCAACAAAAAATTCTCTCTATTATAATAAAAAAATCTTGAGAAGAGAGACGGGATGTGACTTTCTCAGAGAGACACTTTCACGTCCTGTGAGACGAGACTTTGTGCCAAGAGATTTAACCAGTGCCCGGGCCCGGAAATAAAAGACAAAGATTAGATGACAAAGTAGAATGTCATAAAGAATTCAAAAACGTTGCTGTGATACACATGCAGAGTAGGTTAGAGATTATGAAAGTATGAAAATACGACAGTCTCAAAAAAATGATAGTACAGATCGCATTAACACAAACAAACGGAAATTATTACTTGGTGAAATAACGGAAAAGTGAAAAGAGATAGAATATATTGTTTGTATTTAAACTTTAAGTTGGAGACTTGTAGATCGTCTAATTCGTGTTGCCATCAGGGAAAAGTAGTGTTACTTTCCTATGAAGAGGTGTATCCACAAGAATTAAAAGATTTGTTGTTTGGCGAAAGTGAAATCCCGCAAGACTTTATGCAAAGAGATTTGGAAAAGTCCTGCCCACATCTAAAACATTTACAACCACGCACATGGTTCAATCATCTCTCATTTGTGTGAATGCTATTGTCAGACACAATTCGTGTAGAGAGAAAGAAATGATATTCACTCATGGGCAGTTATACGTTGTGTTGTCATGATGTAATTCCAAATACGGAATCAAAATTCAATGTGATATTGACGAAAAGGTAAAAGCGAAAAGAGATTGAATATATGGACATTGGTGATATGACAGAAGTATGTAGATATTGTTTGGCTTTAAACTTTTAGTCGGAGACTTGTAGATAGTCTAATTCATGTTGCCATTAGGGAAAAGTAGTGTTTCTTCCCAATGAAGAGGCATATCCATGAGAAATAAAAGTTTTGTTGTTTGGTGAAAGTGAAATCCACATATGTGAGCGGCAGAAATGTGAAGTTACTGGCGCATAGCGCAGGCATGGAGGTTGTCGAGCGAAGCATCCCTAGTATTAATAAAAAAATCTGAAATAGCAAAAAATGAGTCAAAAAGAATTTGCAAATACGGCAATCCTCAACAAACAAGTCCATAAACTCTAATCAGAAATCAGAAGCACAAGAATCGAAAAGCCAGTCAACACAAAAAATAAGGAACAGTAAAAAGAAAAACTCAAACACCAAGTGCATACAATGGATATCGAGGGGCTGCAGTTCACATGGGCCTCTGGGGTTATGGATGGGTGGTCACATCTATTTGGGAAACAACCCTCAAAACACAAGGGACATGGCAGAACAAATATGAGCAAAACTGATAAAAATAGATAATAGATAATAAGGCAAATAAATATAAACAATATTAAAGTAAATAACGATAATCAAAGAATCAAAAATGAACAAAATGGACATTAAGCTTAAGGCATAGGGGACAGTCTGGGCTTCACATAACAGGAGCCTCCCTTGAGCCTTTATATTCAGGCTGGAACAGCAAGTCCCCGCAGTTCATTTAAATGTCCTCTGGGTCTGGTGATGCTGTAAATATTGAGCTCCCTTGTCTTGCTGGATGTTCTGAAATGTTGCTTCTGTTTATAGTTTTTAATTTCTGGATTTGTATTGGGAATTGGTTGCCGTGGATTGCCTTTCTAAGCAAATGTTTGTGCCTTCTGTTAAATTTGCTATTTTATTAACAAACACCCTCCTTAATAAAGATTATTTGCAGGCTTGTCTCTTCTCCAGCCAGAGTTTTCATGGTTCTCCCTCTGGTATGATATCTTCAAGATTTTTGGAGCTGTTGTAGAAATTAAATTTGAAATATGTTAAAGAAAGAAATCTTTTTGGAGTCCAAAACCAGACAGGAGGAAGCTTGTCCATTGCGTCCTTGAAGAGGGAGCATTCCTGTTACAGCAGTCTACTAAGGGTCGGTGCTCTGGGCAGAGGCTGTCAGACAATGGTCAATGAATCAGAGCAGAGCTCTATATTTATAATCAAGAGAATTTACATAACAGTGCTGAATTAATGCATAAACATCACCTGACGTTTTACTCTGATTGGTCCATTGGTTTACACCCCCATCATCTGATTGTTTCATTATCTTACATACCCAGATAACATATCCAAATAAAAGTCTTGTTTCTACTATATTTTTGGTCCCTATAATACTTGTCATTATTTCTTGAATTCCTGTGTGTGTGGTATCTGTCAAGTCTTATTGGTGTGGTCTGCAGGGGGTGCACCAGCTCCTCAACCTGACATCGACAGACGCAGACACAAGTTCTTTCACACACAGGCTTTATTTTGTTGTGGGAAATGCTTTCTTATTATTTCCCACCTGCACAGCAAAGCACATTAAAGTACCAAGCCCAATTAAACAGCACTGTTCTTTTTCCTTCCTCTTCCTCATTCTTTCAGTCTCTCGGTCTGCCTCAAATCCTCCTCCAGCAAGCTTCATCCCTCTTCCTCCCACCTTTGGCTCCTGGCATGAAAGCAGCAGGTCCCTCCTTTAATGCTGCACTCAGGAGTACTTCAGGTGACCCGTTAGCCTGGTCCAGAAGCACTTCCGGGTGAGGCAGAAGCCTGACAAAATAGGGCTCCGCAATCCCTGTAGCACCCCCTGGCGGCACCCATGGAACCCAACAGGGCTGAGCCACCAAACTCCAACTCCCAGCGTGCCTTTTGGGAATCTGTGGTGCCACTGTAATCCAGGGGGACTTCCATCTAGTGATGCAGGGGAGATGATGCCTTATGCCTGCTTTTCCCCCAGGTAAGGGCCCTGGTCATCTGCCACACGAAATACATGAGAGTCAGCCATCTTCTTGAACCCATCACCCAGAACCTTCTTATTTCTTGTTGTTCACTTGACCTTTATCCGGTTTTTCCTGATATGTTTGAACAGGATTCTGGCCTTTATTAACCCTTTATGTTACCTCTAAGATAGATCTTATATTTTTAATATGAAGAGCATACAAAAACACTTCATACATAATAACTATATTACCCCTAAATGATTATGTGACCCCTAAGTTTTTTAAGTGCCCCTATTTTTTCTTCCACAGAACTCTTTGCTGTTGTTTTGACCTCCCTTCTGAGGCCTCGCCTGGCCTAAAGCCTCCTATTTTTCCTGGGGTCAGGTTTGCCTTGAGGTGAGATTTGATATGTGTGATATATTGCAGGCCTCGTCTCTTTGATATTTTGCCTTGCTAGAGCAATCCTAACACTACCATTTCTGCTTCCTATCTGTAACACCTACCATTTACTTACATCCAGTATCACCTGCTACAAATCTGCCTAAGCCCGTATTCTGTCCAAGTCCTTCAGTAATAATTTAGCTGATTCTAGATTGTCTACCATTCCACCTCGTTTGATATCATCTCAGTAGCTTTAAAGGCACCTCTGCTAGCAACCTGCACAGAACGTTTCAGGCAATTTATTTTCAGTGACTCCTTGAACTGATGTCTGTACACGATCCAAGAGTAGGCACTTTGTGAATGATGTCTCTACAAGGAAGTCAAGATGACTTTACTGTCACTGCAACTCCTGCCAGCCGGTCCCCAAGTGAAAGCTCTCTGTCACAGTCATACTTTTAATCATCATAGGAATAATTATTCATTATAAGCTCCTGAGCATGCCGGGACTGTTCAATAACAATACTAATATGAAACATTCTTTCTTTCTTTCTTTCTTTCTTTCTTTCTTTCTTTCTTTCTTTCTTTCTTTCTTTCTTTCTTTCTTTCTTTCTTTCTTTCTTTCTTTCTTTCTTTCTTTCTTCTCCTTAGTCTTCTTCTGCCCCCACTCCTCTCCTCACAAGCTCTGTCCTCTGCCTCCCGACTCCAGCTCCCCAAATGGAGTGAGGCGACCCCTTTTATATTGTACCTGGATGTGCTCCAGGAGCTCCGTGACAATCTTCCTGCAGCACTTCCTGGTGTGGCGGAAGTACTGCAGTCCAAGGCTCCGTAGTCATCCGGGTGCCCCCCGGCAGTGGCCACAGGCCTCAACATGGTTGAGCTTCTAAGTTCTGATCTCGTGCAAACCAGGATGACTGGTTTCTTTCTCTGTGTTAAGGCCATGTCACATTAGACGACTCTTCCAACAATTTTCAGTTGTAGCCTTCATTTACACAAGCTTAAGAAGTTGGAGGCAGTCATGGTGCTCTCCCGCGACCGGCAGTCATATAGTGTGACAAGCAGGTCTAATTTTGGCTTTAGTTGTAGGGGTAGACTTGTGTGTGTGGGAGCTCACAACCAATTAATGCTCTCTGAAAGTACAATGCATATAATACAGCGATGAGGAATAAGGAACATGTGTGTTTTGGACCTCAGAAACAGAAGAGAGGCTTATCTGTCTCATGCTTCCTGTTTTACATATCGTGACTGAATGGATTTAAAATGTGCTGAGATATGCAGATGAACACACCATACTTGTTTAGCTTTCGTGCAGCACCAGGCTGGCTTTGTTAGACAACACGTTGTTAGCTGTCACAAAAAAGGGCGAGCACAACTGTGCTGGAAGGTCGTCACACAGTCACGTAATGTGACATGCATAGCAATCTTCAGTCATTTAAACAGACATATAGCTGTCATTAAGTCTGGCATTGTGAATTTCTCCTTGGGATTAATAAAGTATCTATCTATCTATCTATCTATCTATCTATCTATCTATCTATCTATCTATCTATCTATCTATCTATCTATCTATCTATCTATCTATCTATCTATCTATCTATCTATCTATCTATACCCTATGATTAGAAGGCTTTAGGTCACACATTTTCGCTGAATGCTGCCATTTGCTTCCCTTTCCACAGTCTGAAAATATGGAGGACAGTGGCATTGGCGTTACTAAATTGTCCCGTGTGTGCAGTATGTGTTTTCATTCAGTGATGGGTAGGCACCCTGCCCAGGGATTGTGCCCACCTTGTGCCAGATGATTGCTGGGATAGGCTCCAGCTGCACTGGGAACCTTCCCTGGATAAGTGGGTTAAACAAATTGATTGGAGGCTTGAAGATATTTGTAATTCATATTGTGAGTTAGCGTGAGGGTGTGCTGATTCACATTTCAGATCCCGACACTGGGTCGCATTGTGAGGACTTTTCTCGAGTTCTTTCCAAATATTTGCTAGCTTGGAGACATGCCACTGGAGTAAGTGTGTCATGTGCTATACTGGCATCCCATCCATGGCTGGTCCCGGTGCTGTACTGCTGAGTCCTGTGACCTCAAGGGGGCTTGACAGTCTCTTTCCCGTAAGGGTGAGTCTGCATTTCGGCTTAGGTGGTGCCCCGACTCCTTGCCTTTCTTTTTCTTTTAATATCACATTTCTGCACCACTGATTCATTTTTTCCAGCTATTATTTAGATGTTTTCAGGCCTTGTCTCATTTATTTTGGCACTATAAGCAACACAAATTCCTTTGTCTTAAAGATAAAGTTGTTGACCCAAAAAAGTGGAGCAATTAGGCAAAAAAATGCACATATACCATTGATATATATATATATATATATATATATATATATATATATATATATATATATATATATATATATATATATATATATATATATATATATATATATATATATATATATTTATGTGTGTGTGTTTATATAAATCTCACAGCCATGTCAGGAAATCAGAGGGAATAAAAATCATTTAAAAAGCGGGCTTGGCTCTCTGAATAATCACTGTATTGGAAATAACATTTTTTAAGTTAAAAAAAAGGGAAAACATCCAGAAAGCGAGCTGTTATTTTGCCCAGGGCATCACTAACCGTATCAACAAAAAAATAAATAAATATATACAAAAAGATTTGCATGGCACATCGAAAGACCAAAAAGCCATAAATCTAATGAAGCAGGACAGCTCCTTTGTGAAGAACTGCTGAGCATTTCGAAAGTGACGGAGGATGAAAAATTCTTAAATAACATGAATTTTATTCAATTTGATTTTCTTGCTTTAATGCCCACAGCGGTACATTTGAAAGTGCAGATACACGCACAATGTCTTCCGATTTAGAATCAGACCAGAGAGAAAGGCGGGCACGTGAGCCGCAGTTTGACTTGTCCCTTCCTATTGTCACTTCTCGTTTGTTTTATTCTGACATTTTATCATTTTTGTCGAGTGTTGTTGATTCTGAAGAGGGAGTTATTTATGTTTTGTCCTTTGCTTCTTTAGGCACATGGTAAGGAACTGAAGTGGTCGCTAGAGGGGTACCAGAGTGGGACGTTTCAGGCTGTGCCGGGATCCTCTATTCTCAAGCTCAGTCGGGGGGCACCGGCGTGGCTGCAGGTGTTTGTTCCTGTCAGTTTCACCTCTAATTGATTTCATTGTTCAACTAAGTTGTCTTTTTATTTCTTGTTTTCTTATTCCACTTTAAAAAAATCACATAAGCGCCAGATTTACATTTTTAAAAATTTTACAAAAGTGTTAGCATTTTTGCCATCAGTTTAAATGCTTCTCATTCCTTTAGTTATTTTCATATTCATTTATCTTTTTTTACTCTTATCGTTGGTCCATTAATTGTATTCTAATATAATGACAAATAACAAGGAGCAGAGTAGACATGAGAGCAAGTGACACTGTATGCTGAAAAGCTGCATCTTATATATAAATATTTACACATGGAAGTGTGTCTGTCTGTCTGTCCGGCCCGGGTGGCTCTGTTATCTTCAATTAGATTGAAATCATGCCACGGCGCCCCCAAGTTAAAGAGTCGGAAGAAGAAAGAAGTGCGAGGCTACAGCATGAACCTGAAAGAACGCGACTTCGCCGCCAAAGTGAAACCGCCGAGGATAGAGAAACTGACTTAGCCGCTAATACACGAGTGAGGCGAGCACATCGGCAAAACGAAACCTCCGAGGAGAGAGAAACTCGCTTAGCTACTAATGCACAAGAAATGCGATTTATTAGTGGGAGTGCCAGAATCCATGATATGCCACAGTTCAGTTGTTAATGAAATATTTGGAGACAGAATCTCTAAGGACATGGTATTGTCCTTTGCCAAGTGAGCCATTCTGTGCCTAAAAATGATGTAGTTGAACGACTTAACAATCAAGTAATTGACATCATTGATGATGAGTATGTTACTTATCTAAGTGATGACTCCATTGTAACTGATGACGACCAGGAAAGACACAACTTTCCTGTGGAGTTCTTGAACAGCATTACATGGTCTGGAATGCCAAATTGTAGACTTACATTGAAAGCAGGATGTATTATCCTGCTCCTTCGAAACCTGCGGCAACACCACAAACCTAGTAAAACACATGGAAGTCAATCACGTTGTCGAACATGAGGAGTCACAACAGAGATGATCAGAAGAGTGCGCAGACACTCAGGCTAAAAAGGCTGGCATGGTTGTGAAAGGGCTGTAGTCTACTCTTAAAGGCAGGCAGTACCCAGCTGATGTTAGTAATGTACACTGATGTAGGGTGTCACACACAGGCACATGGGAGACAGCTAGAAAGGACCTAAAGAAGGTAATTCCATGCCCGGCCAGAGGGTGTCAGGATGCAATAACCCTTTCTCTTTTATCCCTACAGATCAAACACAGGAAATTCTGCCTGGGCCCGCTGACAACACTTTCGGTTCGGGCCCGCTGACATCACTTCCCCTGACCTGGCTTAAAACCTTCTGTGAATCAGTTCTGTTTTGGACTCAGTCTGTACACTACTGTGCATCCAATTTTGACTTTTGCAACTTACAAATATAAGTATACGGGTGGCTGCCCCAAACCTTTATACGTGTCAAGGTGTATTATTTTTACAAGGGTTATTGTTTGAATAGAAAATAATCAATGTCTGTTTTTAGTGAGGAGTATATTACTTTTATAGCTTGAAGAATGGACATACTTAGAACACATTTTCAAATGTTCTATATTGATTATATCCATTTTGTAAAAATAAATAAATAAATAATACTCAATATTAGCTTTACTTCACTTGGGCTGTAAAAACAGTTCTGAGAAGCTGTAGTCCCGTGTGTTATCTGGGCAATGGTATAGCTGCGTCTTCTCCTCTCACCCATAGGCGTGCCTAGTAATAATGGCGTCTCATAAAAAACATTTTTCAGCAGCCCAGGTGTCACACGCTCTTGACAGTGATACGAGCAGTCGATGTCGAGGATCAGGCAGTGCAACTGAAATGGACAGTGAAACCGAAAGTGATTCTGATGAAACCGGAAGTAACGCTCGTTTGGTATTTGCATCATTATTATACTTTTTACACTTTTGACTGTGTACTTAGGGTTTTGTGTGTTTTACGGTAAAAAATAAAAATGTTGTTTTTTGAGACATTTTTTTCGAGAAAAAAATGTAACTACTTATTGCTGTTCCACAGATTGTTTGTGAGAACTGAACATATTTAATACTTTCTGTTAATAAACAAGCAAAGAAATCTGATCTTTGGCACTATCTATATATATAATTCACTAAGCCGGAAGACAAGTAGCCACCCATGGAAAGCACACCGGAAGGGGCGTGGATTCACTAAGCCGCCAACAAGTAAGACACCCATGGCGCACGCAGGAAGGAGCCACGCCCACCAACTCTAAGACCATTGGATACGACGACAACTCGCAGAGCCACGCCCACCAACTCGGACGCGACGCCTTGGAAAACATGCCGTCATTTCTGTTTGTCTGTGCCACAGTCCACATGCCGCTCTGAGCCACGTTGACTTTTCATTAGTCAACCTCAGTGGAACCTTGGTTCACACAGAGGCAGCGCCAGAGAGAGACAAAGGCACACACAGGCAGCGCGACAGAGAGCCACGCAATCCTTTAAAACTGAGGTTAAAACACAATGAAGGAAGCAGTCTTTAAAAACCAATAAGCCCTGTGCCTCTTTTTCATTAGCGTCTCACCTGCTTCACTGCCCTGCAACAGTCGAGACGCTTTCTCAGCAGCTGACCTTCTCTGTGCCTGACTCCACTACTGTCAGTTGCCTGATTAAAAATGGTGAACTCCTGCAATGTTACTATCTTGGTTGGCTTTTAAATAAAGTTTGGATTTGCTGCAATGTTAGAGAGAGGGGGGGGGGGGGGGGGGGGGGGGGGGCGGGCTGGTTTAGGCTCCTGTGCTGCTGAGAGAGAGCCTGCGCGTGCATCTCAGCAAAGACAATTTCCTGTTAGATTTGCCTTTGCAATGACAATTAACAAGGCACAGGGCCAAACTTTCAAAAAGATGTGCATGTATCTGCCAAAACCAGTTTTCAGTCACGGACAGTTGTATGTTGTTCTCTCCAGAGTTCCATCTTTTCATTCACTTACTGGTATGCCTGTAGGAACACGTGCAGCGAGCGAGAGAGAGCGAGCGACACACACACGCATACAGGCGCGCGAGAGAGAGAGCGCTGGACGCATAAGAATAATAATACTTCATTACATTGATATACCGGTGTTTTCAGTATTCAAAGCGCTATCCACACAGGGAGGAACCGGGAAGCGAACCCAAAATCTTCCACAGTCTCCTTACTGCAAAACAGCAGCACTACCATTGCGCTACAAGGCAGTTAAAGACTGCACCGGCCTCGATTTTGTTTTCACTTCTGTTTACAGCGATCAGATCGTAGCGTGCATTGTTGCAATGTTACTTTTCTTGGTGGCTTATTACATTACGGATGTTTCACATGTTAATTTTTTTCCCTGTGCTTAAAAGACATTAAAAAAGTGTTTCTCAACTGTAACTCCGGAACAACTCAGTACGCAAGCTATATAAAGCGTCAACAACGAAGACTCGCTACACCTTAATGAACAAGTGCTGAAACTTATCCCTACCGACGAAGTAACTTTCACCAGCGTGGCCTCCATCGTCACAGATGATCCCGCTTTCAGACACGGACAATTGTATGTTGCTCTCTCCAGAGGTCCATCTTTTCATTCACTCACAGTGGTATCCACAAACCCACCCCATTTGGACAACTGTGTCGTTCAGCAAGTGTTCACCCATCAATACATAATTATGCGGCGTATATTACGCCGCGGGTTGGCTAATATATAATAGTCTAATAATGCAAAGTCTTTAAAATGTGACTTTTTGATGCCCATACATATTGTAAGTTTTTATAGAAGATTAACAGTTCTTGCAAAATTACACTCTGGCCACATCAGTATTGGTGTGGGGTATAGGTATCGATATCGGCAATACTGGCCTCAGTACCACCTGGTATCGGATCGAAAATAAAATCAACAGTATCTCCCATCACTACCCGACGGCCCCTGCATCCTCTGCTTACGGCCAATAGAGCAAAACTGCTGGGACTGCTGGGATATGTAGTTTTTTTTCTCTGCTGCTGCATGTTTTTGCTTCTTACTTGTAGAGACATTCAAGTTACACTAAAAGGAGCCTCGCAGTTGCATATTCTAATGTGCATATTCTAATGAATCAGTACTTCTCTGACACTATCATTTATCAGCAATGACTCCAGATCTGCTCTCTGTTATAGTCGGAAGCAGCCAACTATTATACTTTGAGACTTATACAGATTTTAATTATTCTTCTGGTAAGTGTTCCAAAAATTTCCCAGAATTTCCCTTTAGGATTAATAAAGTATCTATCTATCTATCTATCTATCTATCTATCTATCTATCTATCTATCTATCTATCTATCTATCTATCTATCTATCTATCTATCTATCTATCTATCTAATTATATCTACTGTATCTATCTATCTATTATATATTAATAAAGTATCTATCTATCTATCTATCTATCTATCTATCTATC
Organism: Erpetoichthys calabaricus; assembly: GCF_900747795.2. Taxonomy (NCBI): domain Eukaryota; kingdom Metazoa; phylum Chordata; class Cladistia; order Polypteriformes; family Polypteridae; genus Erpetoichthys; species Erpetoichthys calabaricus. The sequence goes on along the minus strand of NC_041396.2, from coordinate 36,059,135 downwards.
TATCTATCTATCTATCTATCTATCTATCTATCTATCTATCTATCTATCTATCTATCTATCTATCTATCAAATGTTATGTTTAAGAAATTTTAAATCCGCAACCAACGACTGACAACAGCACATAAATCGATGCCATTCTGAGAAAAGTGCTATATAAATGTAATGAATTATTATTATTATTATTTTCACATCACTCGATTTGGAATCTGCTCTCTATGAAAGCTGTTGAGCCACCCTAAGAATAATTGGGTTCCATTTTTAACTACATGACATTGTAAAGTGCTGAGTGGTTGTCCGAGGTAATGCCATGTTGATATGCAGATAGATTTTTGGGGTGCCTACCCGCCTGTCCTTGTTTCATTAAAAGTTTTTAAACAAAAGTAACACACTATGGCACTCAAAAGAAACAGAAAATGTTGCCACTGTAACACTTTCTCTTAGTCATTCTTGGTGGCTTGTTTCATTATTATCATACTCCTTTGAAGTATCACCTTCTTCCTGACGATGACACTTTTATGGCCATTTTATAGGGGTGGATTCAGTTGCCCTCACTGTGTGGTTTCTCTGCACTATAGAGGAAGAATCAGGCAAGACAGTTAGCCGCAGCGCCCTCTCTTGGTCCAGGGTGGTGTCACATACAGTGCCTTGGAGGAACTCTGAGGGTGACCTTCTGACGCACATGCGTGACTGCTGTTAAAAAGCAGACATTTAAAGACCTCTAATCTCTCTATATATAAAATGCAACATCTGTCTGTCTGTCTGTCTGCTTTTCACGAGAGAACTACTTAACGGATTTAGATCAGGTTTTTTTCTATAATTTGCTTGAACATTGCGGTTGATTTTGTGACTTCTCTCATTGTGCTAAGTATCATAGTTAGCTTGTGGTACCAGTTTATTTGCGCGAAACCGAGAAAGATGAAGTGGGCCGAGGGGGCCCTCCTCACTCACGTGCCAGCCTTGGGGCATATCTTAATTTTGCTTAGCTAATGAATAAGAGAACTACTTAATGGATTTAGATCTGGATTTTTTCCAGAATTTGCTTGAACATTCCAGTTGATTTTATGACTTCTCTCATCGCGCTAAATATCATAGTTCACTTGCATGAGCAATATACTCGTGCTAATCCGGGACAGAGGCTGTGGGCTGAGGGGAGGGGGAAGCGTCACATTAGGAGTTGGGAACTGGGCAGGACCCTCCTCGCTGTCCTGTTTCACTTCTATAATTACATTCTAATACCACTGTTCTTTTCTCAATATGGCTTTGTATTATCAAAATGTTTAATGCACAAAATGTCCTAATGGACTCTTTGGTGAAGTACCTGAAGAAAAATACAAAATGCTTCAAGTATGAAATCAGCTAACTAACTCCCTAAGCATGCCATGCTTACATTTTCTAATTTGTTGCTCTTTTCAGTCTTAATCTCTTTGTGGCGAGTTATGCAAAGACTCATTTAGACCCCAATTCTATATGACACCATGGTCTCCCTCATAATATCACTCAATATTGGAATGTAATTTTTAAAAATTCAAATCATTCATGTCAAATTCCAAATTACCTAAATACTGAGTTTCAAGTTGTAACTTTATTTATTCTCCTTGTGATTTTTGTTTTATTCCAGTGAAAGAGCACAGTGAAGTAAAAATGACCAGCAACAAACACACGCAGCCAACAACACAAAACAAAAGTCACAAAAAAGTCCACCATTCAAATATTCTTACCATCTCATAAGCTCAGACACAAGTCGAGTGACCAGTAGCAGAGAAGACAAATACAAGAACGGATCACACAATCCAAGCCACAGGAGATCTCAACACGTGAGAAATATTCAATAATTGAATTGTCTTGATGCATGCTCAATAATCCAGGTAAGGAAAATCTAGAAATTTTAATTCAGTTCATCTGGACCTAGTTCTTTTTCAGGGAGATACATTACATCACTCATCCAAGTGACTTCCTCAGTCTCAGTTGACTGCAGAAGAACATCATATCAAAAAGGCCCTGAGAAAATGTGGTTATCCCAGCTGGACTTTTGTCAAAGCAGGGAAGACACCTAAAGAATGCTCTAAGCAATCCAGGAGAGAGGAAGGACAACCGCTGCCTAAGTGAAAACCTTTGGTGACCCCTTATGTGTCAGGAGTATTGGAGCACATTTTTCAAAACACCAGGTCTCAGTGGCTTTCAAACCCCAAAACACGCTACGGCAAAAATTGGTCCACCCCAAGGACCGGGAGCCCTGGCACAGACAGAGTAATATAGTTTACGCAGTTAAGTGACAAGAAGATTGCCGTGAATTATACATCAGGGAAACCAAACAACCACTGGCGAAATGGATGGCACAACACAGAAGAGCTACATTGTCAGGCCAGGACTCCACAGTCTATTTACACCTACAGGATAGTGATCACTCTTTCAGTGATGAAGATGTGCACATCCTGGACAGGGAGGAACGCTGGTTTGAGCAAGGAGTCAAGGAGGCCATTTACGTGAAAAAGGAACGACCATCTCTGAACCGAGAAGGGGGCCTAAGGGTACATCTTTCACCATCTTACAATGCTGTGATTGCAGCCATTCCCTAAATCTGTGTGAATGGTACTCATGAGCCATTGATCAATGGACAATTTGCATATTATTGATCACACGGCCCATTGTCAGTCAATGGTGCTAGTTTCGATCATTATGCAAAGGTGCTGTTTATAAGGTTGGAGAAACCTGCAGTCAAATGAGACTGAGAAAGTTACTTGGTTGAGTGATTTAACGTATCTCCCTGGAAAAGAACTCTGTCCAGATGAACTGAATCAACTTTCTACAATAATTGAATTGTTTGAGGGATCGAAGAATGAGAGTAACATTAACCGGAACTTGCAACCAAAATGTAAAGATCTAATGCTGAAAACTTGGTTGCCTGAGAAATAAATATGTGTCCTCATTCTTGCTGAGATCTCCCAGTCTGTGAGTACCTTCTAGACCAGCGTCTCTCAACCCAGTTTTGAGTCTCCGACTGCTGCCAGTGGGTTGAGAGTTGCTGTTGTTTATATTGGTAGTGTATTGTGAAATGGGACGAATGAATCTGATTCCCTGACAATCGTGGTCGATTCTCCAAGGGGATCCCCCCCCGCTTGACCCAGGTCTTCTCCAGACCCCTCCAAGGATAATCATGAAGATACATACAGTGGTGTGAAAAACTATTTGCCCCCTTCCTGATTTCTTATTCTTTTGCATGTTTGTCACACAAAATGTTTCTGATCATCAAACACATTTAACCATTAGTCAAATATAACACAAGTAAACACAAAATGCAGTTTTTAAATGATGGTTTTTATTATTTAGGGAGAAAAAAAAATCCAAACCTACATGGCCCTGTGTGAAAAAGTAATTGCCCCCTGAACCTAATAACTGGTTGGGCCACCCTTAGCAGCAATAACTGCAATCAAGCGTTTGCGATAACTTGCAATGAGTCTTTTACAGCGCTCTTGAGGAATTTTGGCCCACTCATCTTTGCAAAATTGTTGTAATTCAGCTTTATTTGAGGGTTTTCTAGCATGAACCGCCTTTTTAAGGTCATGCCATAGCATCTCAATTGGATTCAGGTCAGGACTTTGACTAGGCCACTCCAAAGTCTTCATTTTGTTTTTCTTCAGCCATTCAGAGGTGGATTTGCTGGTGTGTTTTGGGTCATTGTCCTGTTGCAGCACCCAAGATCGCTTCAGCTTGAGTTGAAGAACAGATGGCCGGACATTCTCCTTCAGGATTTTTTGGTAGACAGTAGAATTCATGGTTCCATCTATCACAGCAAGCCTTCCAGGTCCTGAACCAGCAAAACAACCCCAGACCATCACACTACCACCACCATATTTTACTGTTGGTATGATGTTCTTTTTCTGAAATGCTGTGTTCCTTTTACGCCAGATGTAACAGGACATTTGCCTTCCAAAAAATTCAACTTTTGACTCATCAGTCCACAAGGTATTTTCCCAAAAGTCTTGGCAATCATTCAAATGTTTCTTAGCAAAATTGAGACGAGCCCTAATGTTCTTTTTGCTTAACAGTGGTTTGCGTCTTGGAAATCTGCCATGCAGGCCGTTTTTGCCTAGTCTCTTTCTTATGGTGGAGTCGTGAACACTGACCTTAATTGAGGCAAGTGAGGCCTGCAGTTCTTTAGACGTTGTCCTGGGGTCTTTTGTGACCTCTCGGATGAGTCGTCTCTGCGCTCTTGGGGTAATTTTGGTCGGCCGGCCACTCCTGGGAAGGTTCACCACTGTTCCATGTTTTTGCCATTTGTGGATAATGGCTCTCACTGTGGTTCGCTGGAGTCCCAAAGCTTTAGAAATGGCTTTATAACCTTTACCAGACTGATAGATCTCAATTACTTCTGTTCTCATTTGTTCCTGAATTTCTTTGGATCTTGGCATGATGTCTATCTTTTGAGGTGCTTTTGGTCTACTTCTCTGTGTCAGGCAGCTCCTATTTAAGTGATTTCTTGATTGAAACAGGTGTGGCAGTAATCAGGCCTGGGGGTGGCTACGGAAATTGAACTCAGGTGTGATACACCACAGTTAGGTTATTTTTTAACTAGGGGGCAATTACTTTTTCACACACGGCCATGTAGGTTTGGATTTTTTTTCTCCCTAAATAATAAACACCATCATTTAAAAACTGCATTTTGTGTTTACTTGTGTTATATTTGACTAATGGTTAAATGTGTTTGATGATCAGAAACATTTTGTGTGACAAACATGCAAAAGAATAAGAAATCAGGAAGGGGGCAAATAGTTTTTCACACCACTGTATATGGGAAAAATTGGATCACGACACCAAAAAGGTTAAGAAACACCATTCTAGACTAGTCACGTCTGTGCCATACAATAATTTAGACTTTCCTCTGTGTTTTTTTTTTTTTTTAAGCAGCATGGCTGAGCCGACAAATGATCCACAAAGTTAAAGCATTCTCAATAAAAGCACTGTAAAACATCATATAATTAACATTAAAAGAGGCTTACGTTTTAAAAAAACGAAGCCTCTGCTGCCCTTTTACTAATGAGCCTTATCTAAATGTCCCATTTCAGCTTATGATCTGTAACATCCTCAAGGTATTTATGCTCACTAAGACATTGTATAGGTTGCCCTTTAATACTGTAGGTGTTAGACCAGGAAATGACCTCTTTCTAAAATTAATAGACAACTCCTTAGTCTTGGAAGAATTCGTCAAAAGATGGGAATCATGACGCCGTTTAATCAGCTAGGCTAATTGCAGGTTCATGTTCCTCCTCATTCCCCGAAAGTAAGCTAACTAACACTCTATCATCTACAGAATTAATTAAATGTCTTCCAGCAATACACCTCACACAGTTAATAGCATGCGGTATAGGATGAGCAATAGCTGGGGGCAGAACACAATCATTTCCCCAGACATCTTCAGAGGCCCACTTTCACCTGTTGAACTCTCATGCTCCAGAGACCTTTGGAGTTTTTATTGTCTCATTAAGTCTGGTGGGGTTTTCTGGTTTGTCTCCCACATCTCAGAGATGTGCAGATTTCATTGATTAGTGGTGCACTGTCAAGAAAATGTGTCCTATAAATGACCTGGCATCCCATCCAGAATGGTCCTCTGCCTTGCACTCAATGCTGCCCCTCACTTACTATTTGGGCAACAGAAGGGTGGATGAATGACTGTACAGTTTGACTTTAAGGTGTTTAAATATTATCACCAGTTAGCATTATGAAGGGGAGCTGAAATAATAACCTGCAGAGCAAGCTGAAAGCCTGATGGATGGTGGATTGACATGTTAAGGCACAAGAACAGCACCATTTTCCAACAACAATTAGATTTTTTGTATAACCCAAAATCACACAAGGAAAGTTGTAGTGCGCTTTAACAGGCCCTGACTTCTGACAAACCCCCCAGCCTTGACTCCCTAAGAAGACAAGAAAAAACTCCCAAAGAAAACCTTATAGGGAAAAAAATGAAAGAGCATGCAGTGGGTGTAAGAAAATGGGGTAAACACAACACAATACACAGAACAGAACACAAGTAATCCTCTTCACAGATCTGCATGGCCAATCTATCATCGCCACCTCAGGAAAACAATACAATAGCACAATAGTAATAGTGCAAACTATAAAGCAAAATGCACGAATAGATGATATCACATATGAGGATTCAAATTTGTTCAGAGAACTGGAGACCTCGGCCAACATGCTGCCTCCCCCCTACTGACCATTCCACAGCTGAGTCAGGGCTGAGCCAGCCGAACTGATGAAAGGACCCTTCTATGTGATGAGTCCAGTGCTTCCTTATCAGAGATGACATTTCCATAGGCAGGCAAACAACTTGGCAGTAGAACAGTGGCACCAAGTGCCACATTTGAGTACTGAGAAGAGAAACAGAGTAGGTGAGGTTTAGTAACTAATTATAAATATCATATCACTTATGTTTTAGTGCTAATGACTAACCACACAGATGCAGTCTGTACAGTTAATCAGCAGCTCTAGTCAGGGTACGCTAAACTGAAGTAGTGAGTCTTAAGCTGGGATTTGAAAGCTGAGACTGAAGGGGCATCTCTTATAGTAGCAGGCAGACCATTCCACGGTTTAGGAGCCCTGTAACTAAAAGCACAACCTCTCACTGTTATTTTATTAATCCTTGGAATCATAAACAGGCAGGCATCTAGAAATCTTAATGTGCGCTCTGGTTTGTAAGTCATGATAAGTTCAGATAAGTAAGCCAGACCTTGGACATTTAAGGCTTTATATGTTAAAAAGGAGGGTATTTGAAATCTACCCTAAATTTAACCAGGAACCTGTTCAGCTCCTTTTCTCACCTACCCCAATGACTTTGTGTATTCAGAGCTCTAATACAAAATAAGGAGTTCATGGATAGCTTCATGAAATATGAAACTTGATTTTTAAGCATAGTCTATAATGTCTAGCAAAGATACCAAAGTTTGTCCTTGGTTCTTCTAGACTATCTGTAATCCTGCTCACTCACCGCTTCTATTGTCGATTTGCTGTTCCTTCAATTACTTTAAGGTGATACCATCTATAGAACTGTCAGGCCTTCATCTCTGTGCAAACTCAATTCACTTTGTCAAATGTCTTTGAGGTGCATCACCAAATCACAACCTTGGACAGCTCACTGTGTTCTGTGTGATTTCCCAATCTGGTCACCTCATACCGTGTTCACAGCGAGGCCAGACTAAATTCTGATTTACAAAATTACAAAGGCAATGAAACAGTTCACATTTAAATAAATTATATTCTTACTCCATTAAATCACAAAAGCTGCTGTAATAGATAGATAGATAGATAGATAGATAGATAGATAGATAGATAGATAGATAGATAGATAGATAGATAGATAGATAGATAGATAGATAGATAGATAGATAGATAGATAGATACTTTATTAATATATAGATAGATAGATAGATAGATAGATAGATAGATAGATAGATAGATAGATAGATAGATAGATAGATAGATAGATAGATAGATAGATAGATAGATAGATAGATAGATAGATAGATAGATAGATAGATAGATAGATAATTACACACTATAGTCTAAACACACACCAGAAAAACTAAACTAAACTAACTAACTTGCCAGTCACTGTTGCAGTTAGGCATTAGATTAGAAAAGACTAGATACACTTTATTAATCACAAGGGGAAATTCAGAGGAGTATGCATATGTGTATAGGTGTAAAATTATGCAGGTGTATTAACGTTGGTATAAAGGAGCCCCCATAGCGTATCCTGACACATTTCTGTTGAACAATTCAATCACTGAAAGTCCTCAGTATTTGTGTGCCACAGACAAGATGTGCAGCATTGTTCATAATGCCACTCAGTTTTATTTTTTAATAATCTCCTTTGCTATTACCGGCACTGGGTCTGGTCCATGTTGACATGACTATATCACACAATTTCTCCAGATTGGTCAGCTGCACATTCATGCTGTGAATCTCCTGTTCTCCCACATCCCAAAGGTGTTATGTTGTATTCAGATCTGGTGACTGGGAAGGCTGCTGAAGAACACAGTACTCCTTCTCATGTTCATGAAACCAGTTTGAGATGACTTTTGTTTTGTGACATGGTGCATTATCATGCTGGAACTAGCCATTAGAAGGCAAGTAAATTGCGGCTATGGAGTGATGCACATGGTCAGTATCAACACTCAAACAGGCCGAGGCATTCGAGTGATGATTGATTTCAATTAATGGGCCCAAAGTGTGCCAAGAAAACACCCCTCACACCATTACATCACCATCACCAGCCTGGACTGCTGACACAAGCTTGTAGGGTCCATGAATTCATGCTGTTGGCATCAGGTTTACCTGCATTTACTAGTGTATGTGGGAGGGATACTAGAACACCTTGATGAAATCCCACCTAAAAACAGGGAGAACATGGAAGCTCCTCAAGGACTACACTAAGTGTGTGATTCAAACCCAGGGCCTACCAGGCTGCAAGTGGGGTGGCCTACTAGACTGCAACTGGGGGTTGGGCGCCAAAGGCGCCAAGGGGGCTTAGCCACCCTAGTAGAATAATAAAAAATAAGATTAGGCAATACTAAACAACAAAGAATAAAATAAGGTCTGATGTCCGGGGGGACAGAAAACAACAAAACAAAAAAAAAACTCCAGAGGGGTGGAGAAAAAAAAAAACAAATCTGCAGGGGTTCTGAGGCCACAAGACCACCCAGCCCCCCCAGGCCTCCCGGTTGCATTTAACATGGCTAGAATTAAATAATTAATGAAGAAGACCAAACCCATTTAACATCACATTCTTTTGATATGACAAGGGTCCCAAAGTGAGGGGTGTTTTGTGCTTCCTTTGTAATGTTTGGCCTTGTCATTTCCCAGACGTATGTAGACTGCCCCCTAGGGGACAGTTTGGAACACACAGTCCCACAGCTCACTTTCACGTTCACTTTCTATGTCCCAGTCCATCTGAGTGAATGCTGACTGTGCAGCCACGCTCCATGCCCTTGACTGTACCAGACCACTGGGCTAAGTTAAACTAGTGGCCTATTGGTAATTATCTCATAAGTGAAGCCTCTAATTTGAAATGTAATAGACTAGCTTATTTTTTAATATCTCTGAGGTGGAGTTTGATTTGCAATTAACTATTAAATTAAAATTTGCCTACACATTAGGTGAGAAATAATTGCTTTTAAAAACAGAATTAAACAAGATGGCTCAGACTGAAGAATGGCCCTCCAAATGTCTGCTAATTGCTCGACCTGGACGTGATTACATGAATGTCTCAGCACATTTTTTTATTTTTTTAAATCAACCACTTCCCCCAATCAAAACGGAAAAGTTAATTAAAGTGTGGTAGTTGGCGGAGCGTCAGAGATGGACATGAAAGGTAAGCAGCCCATGAGGTGATCCTCAGATGCCTTCTAATAACGGGCTGCCGACGCTTTGTATCTCAAGTATCTGAAACCCCAGGGTGGGGAGGATTCTGCATGCAACTGGCAATTAGGAAACTTTTTGATATGTTAATCACGGGGGAGGCGAGGACACCTTTTATTTCTTATTTCCGATAATGATCTAAATGGTGGGTGACATCCCAACCCAAAGCATCCTGTATCATAAATCATCACAGCAGCAGCACTCTGCCTGATGGGAAGTCCTTGTCTTTTGTTCTTTTTTTATTTTTCCTTCTTTGAACCAGTGGCCTCTTCAGATCACCAGATTTGCAAATCCAAAATGCTAGCCGCACACCCCAGCCCACTTTCCTCGCAGCCTGAGGAGATGCCAGTTCGACTTTTACTGCTCTGCTACCTTTCACATCATAGATGGACAGCTTTCTTCGACTGTCAGCTCCTGTTTGATCTGAAAGGATTCAGCGGGGTAGTGGGCTGGTGTGGGTGGGGGGCACTCGGACGGCTGTCTGCTCTATCTTTGTCTTTTTCTGTTTCACTTTCTCTCTAGGGTATAGGTCACTCAGGTCAGTGCCTTCCACACGATCACCATAGGCCTTGAAACTCGGCCAATATCAGTAAACAGAGCTGCCAGCCTGCATCCATAAGAGACAGACCCCCTAACCATCAGGGACCCTGATCCGGTGACGCCCCCTGTCCTGTTCAGCATCCAGCCTACAGCTGGCAGTGCTTGCTCCATCCACTTGCTCAGGACTGAGTGTCACAACATGAAGGACTGCAGGCCATGTGCAGGGGTGGCACTTCTAAATGACTATTCAAGACAGTTTTTGACACCTTCGTGGCAGAATGAAGACTCCCGCTCTCTTTTGTTAATGACCTCGGAAGCTGCCGGCTGTATGTGTAATCTGGGCAGCTCATAAATCACCGTGAAAGAAACAGCCCACCACTGCAGAGTTACGAAAGGGCGCAATTTAAGCAGCGCACCGTGTCCTTTTAAATGTCACCCGTCTTGCAGTGGAAGCACTGATGCTAAAGTCGCAAAAATGTCACTGTGCTCCTGGACAGCAGAAAAGATGACTTTTGAATAGTTTGAAGAGATAATAAGTATTTCACTTTCAGCCCGCGTTGAAACGCCTGGGAAGAGGCTTCTGTCTGCCGCTTAAGGAGCCCTCATGTATCATCTGTTATCAGGGTGGGCATAAACAGAGCTGTGGGTGGCCTGATGCTCAAGTTCAGGTCTGTGCTCTCAGTGCAATGAGACTAAAACTTAGGGGGTCTAAGAGATACAAAAATACAAACAGTGAAAAGAACACCATACAGTACATTAAACAGACACAAGAAACACACAGCGGGTCTGCTCAGGAAGCTGCCAGCATGAGCAGCTGTTCAGTAGCCTTGTGGGTATTGTAACCACCAGGGGGTGCCACTAAGCGCCAAACTGCAGATACAATAATGCCTGGGTTCAAATAAAAGATATCTATTTGTCAGGCACACGTTTCCAACAATCAAAAAATTTTATCGAATTCTTCATCCTTCATTCCTCCAAGAGTGTCACCTGCTGCCTCCCAACTCCCCAGTGTGAGGTGGCAGGCTCCATTTCAAGAAAGACCCGGGATTGCTTCCAGTGTCACTGTTTCTGCATGTGGGGAGCACTTCCAAGTCACATGGAAACCAGTATTGTCCTCCCACCGGCAATGCCCACTGGTGGCATCCAAGAACCCAGACAGGGCTGTATTTCCTGCACTCCATTTCTCATACAAACATTGCCGGTGTCCTGATTGGAATCCACCTTGAGGAGCACTGACACCTATCTACCAGGGTTGGGGGCCATTCATGAATTGAATCAGGAATACATGGAATTCGAATTGGAATTAGAATGTCAGGAAACAGAACTGAAATCAAATAAATTCCAATGAAATTCCACTTTCTAAGATAATTTGAGTTGATTTGATAAATAGTCTGCAGCAGGGGTCCCCAACTCCTGTCCTGGAGGGCCCCAATGGCTGTAGGTTTGCATTCTAACCCTTTTCTTAATTAGTGACCTGTTTTTGCTGCTAATTAACTTCTTTTGAATTCATTTTAATTGACTTGTTTTTCTAAGATTTGTTCCCCTGAATTTCTTCATCACTCCTCTGATTTGCTTCATTTCTTTCCTTAAACAGAAATGAAAAGTGAAGTGAGTAAGCTGACAGAAGACCAACTAAGTCAGGGCCTCAAACTCACACCAATTTCACTCCACTAGGAGCCGAGTCTTGTTGTTAATTAAACCTGTTCTTTAATTCTATGGCGTGTTGCTGCTCTCATTATGCCATAGCGGACATTTCCGAAATTGTTGATTTTCTTCTTTTATAAGAGTGAACATTATCCTGAAGAATTTGTTGATATTGGGTTGAATTCATCCGACCCTCGACTTTAACAAGGGCCCCAGTCCCTGAACTAGCCACACAGCCCCACAGCATGATGGAACCTCCACCAAATTTGACAGTAGGTAGCAGGTGTTTTTCTTGGAATGCGGTGTTCTTCTTCCGCCATGCAAAGCACTTTTTGTTATGACCAAAGAACTCAATTTTTGTCTCATCGGTCCAAAGCACTTTGTTCCAAAATGAATCTAGCTTGTCTAAATGAGCATTTACATACAACAAGCGACTCTGTTTGTGGCGTGAGTGCAGAAAGGGCTTCTTTCTCATCACACTGCTATACAGATGTTCTTTGTGCAAATTGCACTGAATTGTAGAATGATGTACAGATACACCATCTGCAGCAAGATGTTCTTGCAGGTCTTTGGAGGTGATCTGTGTGTTGTCTGTAACCATTCTCACAATCCTGCACATATGCCACTCCTGTATTTTTCTTGGCCTGCCAGACCTGGTGGGTTTAACAGCAACTGTGCCTGTGGCCTTCCATTTCCTGATTCCATTCCTTACAGTTGAAACTGACAGTTTAAACCTCTGAGATAGCTTTTTAAAGCCTTCCCCTAAACCAGGAGACTCAACGATCTTTGTTTTCAGATCTTTTGAGAGTTGCTTTGAGGATCCCATGCTGTCACTCTTCAGAGGAGAGTCAAAGGGAAGCACAACTTCCCTTGCAATTGACCACCTTAAATACCTTTTCTCATGATTGGAAACGCCTGTCCATGAAGTTCAAGGCCTAACCAGCTAATCCAACCAATTTGGTGTTGTAAGTAATCAGTATTGAGCAGTTACATGCATTCAAATCAGCAAAATTATAAGGGGACCCACATTTTTGCACAGCCAGTTTTTCACATTTGATTTAATTTCATATACTGCTTCATGAAAAATCCTTTTTTCGGAAAATACCCCAGGACACCCCATGTTGAAAGGAGAGTCAATTATTATGCAGGCTGAGAGGGGTTCCCAAACTTTTTCATATGACAGTATATAGATAGACTAGCTGTCTCCCACAGCTCCGCCCGAGTATTAGTGAAATAGGACAGCGAGGAGGACCCTGCCCGGCTCCCCACTCCTGATGTCATGCTTCCCTCTCCCCTCGGCCCACAGGCTCTGTCTCAGATTAGCACGAATACATCTCTCCTGTAAGTGAACTATGATACTTGGTGCGATGAGAGAAGTCACAAAATCAACCGGAACATTCAAGCAAATTATCGAAAAAAAATAATCTAAATCCATTAAGTAGTTCTTTTGTTCGCTAACTAAGCGGAGTTAAGGTTATGCCCAGAGGCTGGAGCATGAGTGAGGAGGGCCCCGCCCCTCTCCTCTCTGCCCACAGCATCTCTCTCAGATTCATGCAAATAAGTCGGTTACTGCAAGCAAACTACGATGCTAAAATCAACCGGAATGTTCAAGCAAATTATAGAAAAAAACCCGATTTAAATCCGTTAATAGTTCTCTCGTGAAAAGTGAACAGACATACAGACAGACAGATGTTGGATTTTATAGATAGATAGATAGATAGATAGATAGATAGATAGATAGATAGATAGATAGATAGATAGATAGATAGATAGATAGATAGATAGATAGATAGATAGACGGTAAGTGCAGACTGTTACATTAGTGAGGCGAAAGAAAGGCTCACTTGACTACCTGACAGCAACAGAAATATACAAAAATATTTAGAACATTAGAAACATTTTGACAAGAGCAGGCCATTCAACCAGATTAAGCTCCCTCAATCCTGTCCTTCTAAGTCCTCCAAAACAACGTCAAGTCGAGTTTGAAAGTCCCTATAGTCCTACTGTCCACTGCACTACTTGGTCACTTATTCCAAGAGTCTATTGTTCTTTGTGTAAAGAAACCCTTCCTAATGTTTGCGTGAAATTTACCCTTATGAAGTTTTCAACTGTGTCCCCGTGCTCTTGTCAAAACTTATTTTAAAGTAACAGCCTGGCTCCACTTGACTAATTCCCTTCCGAACATTAAACACTTCATACATGTCACCTCTCAACCTCTTTGTAGTTAAACTCAAAAATGTCACCTCCTTTAATCTTCTAGCTCATCTTTCTCAATCCTGGAATCAGCCTAGTCACTCTTCTCTGTACTTTAGTGTCTTTCTTGTAGCCCAGACATGAAATCTGCACACAATATTCCATATGAGGCCTCACCAGTGTGTTATAAAGCTTGACAATTGAGAATCTCAAAAGTGTCAAAGTGAACTTTATTGTCATCTCAGCCATATACAAGTATACAGATAGATGAAATTGCGAAGCTCAGGGTCCACAGTGTAACAACATGACGTGCAAATAATAAAGTAAAAATAGAATTTAAATTTAAATTAAAATTAAAACACAAACAAAACAAAACCTTGTGCAAAGACAAGACAAAGAAGTAGCAGCAATATTGATGTGTAAGATATGTAATGTAATAAATTAAATAATAAATAAAAGATATAGATCATACAGAAATTATTAGTGTATGATAAGTTGTTTAAGACGTGTAAACAATGACAGGTCAGAATGTTTCACAGCAGAAGGATATCAAGAGTGTCAAAATACTTAAAGGTCAGTATGAGATTTTCAGTTCTTTTCTACCTGCACACTCGTCTTTACAGGACAGTGGGTCGCATGTATAAAAGTTCTGTTTTTAGAGGTGGTTGAGGTCGTGTGGAAGATCCCAGGGGGCAGCCTGGTGTTAAGGAGTCTGACAGCTCGGGGGTAAAAACTCTCCTGCAGCCTGGCAGATCTGGCTTTGATGCTGCAGTATCTTCTCTTGAATGGCAGAAGTGTGAAAGTCCATGTGAGGGGTGTAAGGGGTCCTGCACAATGCTGCAGGCCTTGCGGACACTGCGTTTGTAAAATATGTCATGTAGTGAAGGGAGAGGCACCCCAATAATGTTCTCTGCTGTCTTCACTATCCTTTGCAGGCTCTTGCGGTCAGATATATTTCAGTTGCCATACCAGGCCGTGATGCAGCTGGTCAGAACACACTCAATGGTGCCTCTGTAGAACATGGTGAGGATGGAAGGGGGAAGACTTGCTCGCTTCAGTCGCCTCAGGAAGTGTAGTCTCTGCTGGGCTTTCTTGATTAGTGATGAGGTGTTATGTGTCCACGTAAGTTCCTCAGTTATGTGTACACCGAGAAACTTGGTACTCCTAACAGTCTCCACATCTAAACCGTTGATGCTGAGTGGGATGTGGGCAGGATGTGATTTTCTGAAGTCCACGATTATCTCTTTTGTCTTGTCGAGTATCAGGGCGCAATATAAACTGACATTCTGTTAGCCTTCTTAATGGTTTTTTAACACTGTTTGCAAGGTTCGTAGAGATGAGTCCACAATGGACACTGCTAGGTCCATCTCATAAGGTGCTATACGAGGGGCTAGCAAAAAAGTTCCCGGAATTGTGATATAGAGGAAGAGTGAGAGATCAGATTATGCACACATTGTTGTGGAGGGTAGTGTAGCACGTCTGTTGACCAGTTACAATAGGTCTGGACTGGTTTCGGTGTGTAGTATTGTTTTAGTTACCGTTTGTGTTAGACGTGTGCATAGTCATTCGGTGCAATGTCGCAGTTTGAACAACTGTAATCAGAATATAAGTTTAATATGCCATTGTGCTCTGTGCAAATATTATAAATATGCTTTTCTTTTATTTCTACTCACATGTACAGCCCACACAAAACCAGATTTAGCACACAGGGGTTCACCATATAAGAACTGCTAGGCAAGCTTTTTAAGACAAGACAAGTTAAGGACAACTGCGAAATGGGCAACGAGTGCTGTTTCTGTGTGTCAAACTCAGAATGAAATTCTGTCCTGTCTTTGCCTTTTTTGTAATTGTATTATTCAGCTAAGTGGGGGCCTGCACATGGAGAAAGAGTATAAAGCCTTGGAACATTGCCGGCACACCTTTGAAGCCAACGGACGGATGGGAGATGACGTCATCTGATCCGGAAAATCCTTCCAACGCAGCCACGAAAATGGCAGATTCTACACATCGGGCTCCCACTCCCGAACTGGGTTTTTGTCATGGCTTCCTCATCTGTTATACCGCATAAACTGTCATTAAAGAAAGCTAAGTTATTTCTCCTATGTGATTTCTTATGGTGGCACGGTGCCGCAGTGGTAGCCTCGCAGTTAGGAGACTTGGGTTCGCTTCCCGGGTCCTCCCTGTGTGGAGTTTGCATGTTCTCCCCGTGTCTACGTGGGTTTCCTATGGGTGCTCCGGTTTTCTCCCACAGTCCAACGACATGCAGGTTAGGTGGATTGGTAATTCTAAATTGGCCCTAGTGTGTGCTGGGTGTGTTTGTGTGTGTCCTGCGGTGGGTTGGCACCCTGCCCAGGATTGGTTCCTGCCTTGTGCCCTGTGTTGGCTGGGATTGGCTCCAGCAGACCCCCGTGACCCTGTGTTTGGATTCAGCGGGTTGGAAAATGGATGGGTGGATGGATGTGATTTCTTACCGCCGTATCACTAAGGGAGGGGTATCGCCTTTTTATATTATATCTATATAGTTTCGGGTTATGTAACATGCCATAATTACAAAGGAACTTATTCCAACAAGGGAGCTAGCGCCCCCTGCTGGATACAACAATGTGCTTACATCAAGTTCATGTGCAAATTGAGGAAATCAGCTTCAGGTATGCTGCCATTTTATTTACACTTTGAATGGCTTCTGAACACTGTCTGAGCCCCTCAAAAGATCAGGTGGGATCATGGAGAGAGTGATACGACACACAACTCTGGAAGACGAACACTGGACAAGTAAATGTGACTATTCAGTGGCTGTTACTTTATGAGGCGCTTCCTGTAACAGGCTGTCATGGCTGCCAAATACTGACATGAATTGATTGAATACTAATTCCATCAGTTATGTTGTGTTTCATATCTGTAATTAACTTAGACCACTTTGCAGAGATCAGTTTTCACTTTGACATGAATCTTTATCTGTTGATCAGTCAAAGTAAATTCACTTTAACCCAATGTTGCATAATAATAAAATGTGAATACTTCTTATTGGCACTGCAGGCTTATGTTTCACTTCCCGGTGCCTTTTATATTCCAGAACTGCTCAGTTTTTGTGCTGCCAGTACCCGCAGGTGCCTGGACTGGCAGATACTGGGATTACACTGAATTCTCATTCAATCTCCTCAAGATTAGATTGCAATCTAAAGGTGCTTTGCTTGTGCTCAAGAAGAAGAATATCAGCCTGACTAGAGAAAAATAACTTTATAAAATGTTACAATGTTAGTAAAATGCGGGGATCCTCTCATAATTTAATGAGACAAAATGAATCGAAGGAACAGCTGGCTGAACAGCCTTCAGCGTCACCGAAGAGACATGCAAGATGCCAGGCGAGCGTGGCTCACAGAACCAAGCTGTTTGTAAAGTGATGGCTGACATTTTCCAAAAATGAAGTTGGGGGGTGTGTGTGTGTGTGTGATTGGGGGGGTTAAGTATCTCTCGTATGGCTCCTCACCGCAGTTTTGCAATTTATTCTGGATTCACGATCCGTCACTGTATGTAGGCTGTTGGCCAGTTTTCAATGAGCTGCCACTTGTGTTATCCTTTTGTCACTCTTACATGGTGACACTCATCACAAGGGCCAATGATTCTATAAAGAGTTCATTTTCTTCTCCTTGATGTTTCCAGTGATGATAAGGTATTAACGCTGAGGCTCTAAAGGATTTGAATTTTGGGACGTGGACACACCACTGTATGATAACACCATAAAGGGGGCCGAGGGGCAGTGGGCACAAAGGGCTATCAGGCTATTCTTTTCACAGCTCAGTTTCAGGGAAAAGGGAGAACAGAGCAGCATGCAGGCGAGAAAGACAGCCATCCACACTCAGCTAGCCGCTTGCTCCCCTGGGTGTCTAATCTGGTTATTTATGCGTGCATTTGTCACCGCTTCACTCATCAGAGGTTTTTCTGTCCGTTGAATGTTTCCAATTAAATTTCTATGCCTCAAAAGGGTCTGCAATGAGTGGGTACTGAAACCAAAGCCGATGCCTGATATGCGTGTGGCACGGCGGTGAGATTGGAGTTCAGCTGCTGCATTTCTAATTTACTAATTAAAGCAACGAAGACATTGCCATATTGCTATTATCCAGGGAAGCCAGATTTGATCAAGGAGACTTTTAGATGTGGGACATTTTACAAAGTTAATATTTCGAAAACTTTGCAACTCCAGAATTTGGAGTTTGTTGTAGCTAAGGAACTGATTTGTTGGTGAAGAATATAATGCGAAACATGGCCTCATCTCATTGTCCTCTTGTTTTATTTTATCTTCAGAAAAGAAGTGCAATGAACTTAAAAGGAAGTGATGGAGTGCCTGGATGGAATGGCAGTACCGAGGCAAGTGCTTCTCTGTGTGCCAGTGTAGAGGAGCAGTCAACAATGTACCCCTGGAATGATATCCCATAAGAGAGAGTTTAAATTAAGTAAGAGTACAAGTGAGGGGGTGAGAATGGCATCCTGGAAGAAGACGAGTGCTTAGGATGCAAAAGAGCAAGTGATATAACAAGAGCGATGTGTGTGTCAGACCCTTTAGTTCGAGACTGAGGCCATTGAGGGCTACTAAGAGTGCAAAGCATCTTCAAACCAACAAGTGGCAGCACAGGGCTCCAAGGTGGGAATGTAGGGAACCCCGATATCCACCTAATGATAAAACCTGAAAAGACTGTCACCACTGTAAATGCCATAGGGGTTGGACGGGCAGAGAAGGGGATGGTTCCTTACCAGGATGGGAAGCTCCGAGCAGACGGATGGGTATCCTGAAAAGGGGAAAAGAAGGAGCCAGGCTGGACTGGATGGATGGAGATCCTGCCAGAAGACGCTGCAGGGGATGTTTTATTACCCCAGAATGCTAGATGGCAGAAGCCCTCCATATCGGTGCCCAACACAGCCCTGCTGGGGACCATGGGTGCCATAAAGAGCTGCCGTAAGGAGATGAGTTCCCTAATAAGCGGGACTTCCATATGACCAGGAAGTACTTCCATCGGGGCAGTGGCCCTGGTACTCTTGGGTCCTTAATAAAAGGGACCATACTCCCTTGTCGGAGCTGGGAGAACATAGAGCAACACTTGACTGGAGGGCAGTGTGGTGGTGAGAGGAGTTGGGAAGAGGTATTGTGTTTTGTGGAGAGAGACAACCTGTCTTTGTGCTTGTGTTACTTTGTGGAGGAATTGGTGAATAAAAAAATCCTATATCTGAACCCAGGACTCTTTGTGTGTATGTGTTTCGGGGTCTCTGTATCGTTTGCCTGATAAGTAAGGAAAAAATAATTAAGGGGTCTGAGTCTTAAACAACAAGTCAATTACAGTTAAGGCAAAACAAGTTAATTAATGGAAAAAGCTAGTCACTAATTAAGAAAAGGGTTAGAATAAAAACGTGCAACCACTGCAGCCGTCCAGGATTGGAGTTGGACATTCCAGTTCTTGTTAGTTTGTTACAAAGTGCCACACACATGCTCTTAGGAGGAAGTCAACAAGCCACGAGGTGAGTGAAATGTCGCGAGATGAAGGGTTGATTTATGGTACTAACACCTCTCTCTCTCTTTCATCAGACCCAAAAAAGAAAAGTAACGATCCCTTTCAGTCATCTACAGTACTTCCGGATTCACAAAATGGCCGCCCAACATCACTTCTGGTTCCTTTCCCAATGACGTCACTTCCAGGTCCTGATGATGCTGTCACTTCCATCTCTCTCATGATGACATCACTTGCGGTTCCTTCACAATGATGTCACTTCCATCCAACAGCTTTGACGACATTTCCTGCCACGTCATTTCCAACCACCATTTTTCTGTATAAATGTCACCATCTTCCAACTGTCTATTGTCAAATGCTTTGGTTTTTGATCATTTTCACTATTATTTCCATAACGTTCGCTGGACATCATACGGGGCTATTCCCCAACTCTTGGATTTTGTGGACTCCATTCTTTACTTCCAGTCATGTTTCTTGACTTTTGATTTATGGACCCCATTCTCTCATTGTATTGCTTTTGGCCTTGTTTCGTGTCCAGTTCATCTTCTCTTCCATTTACTGTACATCAATATGGCCAGACAGAATAAAGTGGTCCTGACGTCCAGCCTCCAATAAATCAAAATCAAAGCAATCAAACTCAGTCCCACTACCCCTGTCCTGGCCATGCTATCCATTTCTAGTGCAGTCTCGTTGAGAGTCGGACCACAGGGGTAGGAAGCAACCTTTGGTACACATCAAGAAGGTCCTTAAAATGGGATGTGGTGTGCAGCAGCAGTCAAAAGTCTGGAGGCACTTGGAAATGTTCATGTGTTTGATAGAAATTGATACCCTTTTTTTTGCCAAGATTCTGTTAAACTGATTTAAAACCACAGCCGAGACATTATTAGCATTTCTGTTGGCTGTTGCTGCTTGAAATGGCTAATTTCACTTTTTCTCTGTTGCAGAAGACACTGGCATTCCATGTGTATTTAGTGAAGAATACACCTAAGGAACTGCAAGCCATTTGGTTCTCAGACTACATAATCTGATGTCCTTGTCCTCTTATACAGTTGAGTGTCTGAGTCTTCTCCTTATTTTTCTTTCCTTGTTAGCTACAAATTCGACCTCTTCTCACGAGACACCTCTCTATGAAATGTTCAGTTTCTTGGCAATCTGTCACATGGTATAGCCTTCATACTGAAAAATAATAACAAAATAATAACAGATTGACACGTGTCTTTGGAAGCTTGTTTCATTTTTGCCATTTTTGAACCCAGAACTTACAGTGCCCTCCATAATGTTTGGGAGAAATACACCTTTTTCCTGGATTTCCCCCCTCTGCTCCCCAGTTTAAAATTACAAATCAAACCATTTAGACATTTGATTAAAGTGCACATTGCAGGCTTTTATTTAAGAGCATCTGCATACATTTCAGTCACACACTTTCTCTACATGCAAACCCCCCCCCCCCCCCCCTTTCAGGGCACCATAATGTTTGGGACACTTGGTGTCCCAGGTGTTTGTGATTCCTCAGATGGCTTTTATTGCTTCATAATGTACCTCGGCTTGCTCCTACCCTTTGGAGTCTGTAGTAGCCGTTGTTCAACATGAGAGCCAGAACTGTGTCAATTAAAGTCAAAGAAGCCATTATGAGGCTGAAAAACAAGAATAGAATAATTAGAGACATCAGTAAAACATGAGGATGACCAAAATCAACTGTCTGGAATATCATTAAGAAGGAAGAACACACTGGTCAGCTCAGTAATCACAAAGGGGCTGGTAGGCCAATGGAGACCACAATTGCTGATGACAGAAGAATCCTCAATGTGGTAAAGACAAAGCCCCAAATGCCCATCTGAAATATCAGAGGCAGACTGCAGAAGACATCATGAACAGAAATACAGAGACCACACTGCAAAATACAGACCACTAGTTAGTCACAAAAACAGGATGGCCAGATTACAGTTTGAGAAAAAAGGACTTAAAAGAGCCTGCGGAATTCTGGGGAAAAGTCCTGTGGTCAGACGAGACAAAGATGAACCTGCATGAGAGTGATGGCATGGTTAGAAACCAAAAGGAACTGCCCAAGATCCAAAGCAGACCACCTTATCTGTGTTATGGCTTAGATATGTATGGGAGCCTCAGATCCTGACACACTTCACTTCACTCATGACATAACGGCTCCCAGCATTCTGAGGTGTATAGAAACCTTTAGTTCCAATAAATGCCTCAAAGCTCATTGGACAGCTTTTCAGCCTACCACAAGATCATGATGCCAGACATACTGGATAGGCAACACAGGGGTTTGTCAAAGCCAAAAAAAATAGAAAATTCATAAATGGCCAAGCTAGTCGCTCTATTTATATCCAATTGAGAAAACATAAGGGAGCAAACCCTCCTGAAACAAGGAGGAGCTGAAGATGGCTGCATTAAAGGCTTGGGAGAGCATCACCAGAGTAGGTCCTCAGTTACTGGTGATGTCTATGAATCACAGACGTCAAGCAGTCCCTGCATCATAAGGGATATAATGCAAAGAACTACAAGATGACAGCTTTAATAGACCTGCCATTGCTGTGTCCCACACATTATGGTGCCCTGAAATGGAGGAACCGTGTAGAAAAAGTGTTGTCATTTCTCATTGGGGTAACCGCAATGTATGCAGATACCTTTAAATTACTGAAATGTGCACTTTAATCACTATGTCTGAATTATTTGATTTTTAATTTTAAACTGTGGAGCACAGGGGTAAATCAAGGGAATATGTGTCTTTACCCCAAACATTTTTGAAGGGCACTGAAACTTTAGGAATGTGAGTACCTTGCAACCAAAGTGAAGAGAATAAAAGCAGCAGTGTTAATGTGATTACAAAGGTTTCTCTAGTAACCAATTAGCCTTATTAATGATAAGCTAAGGGAATTGGTTATTAGGGCCCTGAAGGAATGGCTGCTGAAAATTTGACTTTGCTGTCATATGTGAATAATAGATTAAAAATCAAAAATAGCCATCAGCGAGTGCTGGTAATGTCTTGGCCGTATGTTTTAATCAGTTTAATGGTATCTTGATAAAAAAGGTATCAATTTTAATCAAAATAATCCGTGTATGTCCTGACGTTTGATTGGTAGCGTATGCCTATGTGAAAATGGTGCACGTGTGCAATTCAAATCAGGCAGGGGACGCACACTGCATACTGTATCTGTAAGGCCTAGTGGGAGTCTGGCATTACCTAACCTATCCACTGGGGGCAGCACATAGTACTATGACATGCTGTGAAGTGACTCAGATGCTCAATGGTCAGCATTGCTGCCTTACAACTCGACTCTTTCGTTGCTAATTCTGGGTTTCAGTCACGGCCTAAGGGACTTTCTTTCTAATTAATTAATTTGCATGTGGGTGCAGAAATGTCTACCCTGTACAAGGGTTGGTTCCTGTCTTTGTGCCTCACCTCCTTGCAAGACTGCAGCAGAAATATCTAGCATGATCAGGACATCAGTACAGTAGATGGATTGAGTTTGATTGTTTTGATTTTGATTTACTGGAGGCTGGAAGTCAGGACCAATTTGTCACTCCTCCTTCATGATTTCACAGCTCCCGGGATTTTTTGATTTTGCACACCAGGACATGACATGAAGTTCATAAGAAGAATGGCATCTGCTCATGCTATGTTGCTTGCAGGCTTCTTTTTTTTTCTTTTTATCTTATGTTTTTCTTTGCCTCACTAATAGACAAGTCCTTGAGTCTCCAACTGATCCATAGCTTCTATGTGTTGTTTTTCAGTGCATGTGCTTTACATTAGAATTGTTTTGATTCAGCTATACAGTAGGTACAGTTTTAGCCTGTCATGGGAAATTATATATAAAGGATCCATTTAGGTGACATTTAATCATTAGGAAATGTCACCGAGATGCCCTCTGCTTAAGGGCCTAATTGTTTGAATTAATTAGCTAAATTAGCATGTGCAGCTGGCAAGAGGGGCAATTAAGCTCAATTAGTGGGCACAGGTGCCCCTGTGAAAACTTGCTAAAGCTGGCACAGATGGGGATGCTACCCCCTTTGTACACACCACAGAGACCTGGGCAACCAGGAGGGATCATAATGAGAAAAGATCTTTAGATAAAGGAAACGTCAAAAAAAAAATCTTCACGAGTCTCCGTAGGGTGGAGATATTTACCCGCTGTCTGCCCTTGAAATTTTGTTACTGTTATTGTTGGAAATTGGTGATGGAAAAATGGTGAAATTGTTATGGCTTCCTAAAAGTCCTATGAATAGTTCAAGGTCTTTACTAGCCTGCCCAGATGTGGCCTTACTCCAGTCAGACCCCAGTTACCACAGCCAGGCTTTGGCCTGCCAAGGCCTAAAATGAGGCCATGGCTTCTAAAGTCTGTCATGAGTCTAATTTGAAATCACATATTTCTGTGAGAAAATTCATAGACATTTATTCTTTTACAGGACAGTTTTAATGGGGGGATAAGTAAAAAACAAAGTCTGGCACCTTTATATCCATCAGATACTATATACATTATATCTGGCCCAAAATCAGTATTCCAGTTCATCTCAACTGTGCACAGTACAGTAGGGTTGAAGTCAGCGCTCTGATGATGATGATGATGAAAGAACTTTATTTGTCCCCATAGGAAAATCTGGCTTTTAGCAGATGCTGTGTAAGGAGCAGTCTGCTCTGCTCACGCTTAACCACAGCCACTAGATGGTGCATGCGTGCACTTTTAAATATTTTTGGAGCTTGCTATGAAAGTCCTGTGTGGAGTAAACGCTGTCTCACAACAATGACATTATGCTAATCACACAGATGAAGAGACATAATGTTGAAAGGAAGCAAACACTGTGGCTCAATAACATACAAGTGGGACATCTCAGGAATTGGGGTCAAGGCTTGAACTTCTCACTAAAAACTATTGTCAATCTGGAGGTATTTTCTCGAAGCAAAGATTACTAGGACTCACATGCCAGCAATATGGCTAAAATATGGCATCACCAGCGTCTTCTTATGAAAGCCAGTGAGGGAGCAAGCACTGGGTCATTCTTAAGAGTTAGCGGATGCCTCTCCAAGTACACAAAAATATAATTAAACTGCTAGGGAGTCTTTGGGTCATTTTTTTCTCCCAGTATATATAGTGAAGAAATCACAAAGACAACAAAAAAGGTTTGGGGTAACCACACCATATACTTGAAAATAATGAAAAACAAGATGAGGTCAAATAAGTCTTTTCAGACTGAACTCAATACAGAACTGAACAAGTTTAACAAAATGGTGGTTTTATATGTTCTTGACAGGAAGTGAGGTCAGGAGCGTCAGGCAGGACTTCCATGTGATGGTGTGTAGAGGAGGAAAGATAGAAAGCGTTATCTGACAGCACCAACCCATTGCCTGGCAGATAATTACACTTTTTCAGGCCCATAAACTGTCTCCTAATTGAACATGTGTGACTATATAAATATATATTGGCCTGCAAGGGGTGTACAGCTCCCCAAACAGACACAGGACACAAATTCAGCACACACGTTTGTTTATTTTTTCTCGTGGGAAACGCTTTCCCTTATTTCCCACCTGCTCAGCACAGTTCTCAAGCACAAACAGGCCCAATATACAGCACACTGCACACTTTTCCTTCTCTCTTTTCTTCTCTTTCTTTCATTCCACCTCTGCTCCTCTTGGCAAACTTCGTCTCCCTTCCTCCCGACTCCGGCTCTCCTTTTATACAGCAGCTGGAAGTGCTTCATGTGTTCCATAGTCTCTTTCTGGCAGCACTTCTAGCTGTGGCACGAGTGCTGCAATAAAGGGTTCAGCAGTTCCTGCAGCACACCCTGACAGTACCCACGTAACCCAACAGGGCTGTGCCAAATTCCAACTCCCATGTTGCCCTGTGGGAGTCTAAGGCACTACTGAAACCCGGGGGGTTGCCATCTAGCACTCAGGGGAAGATAATGCCCTGTGCAGGTTCTCTTCCCCGATCTTTCATTTATATAGGCATCCCGGCCAGGTAAGGACTCTGGTTGTCTGCCCCTCAGTATACTATATATAATAATATGGTCTAAGGTTGCATCAGAGTGACTAAAATGAAAGAAACTATAAAAAGAAGGAAATGTGACAGTCCCAGTACTAGTGAGGCATTATACAGGGTGATGGTATAAAGGAGCCCCCATGAGTTCTTGATACACTTCGGCTGAATAATTCATTGTCTTAAAGTCCTCAGTGTTAGTGTGTGGGTCAGAGAGAGGATGTGCAGCATTGTTTGTAATAACACGCAGTTTTGTTTTAATTCTCCCCTTTACTACGACCTCCAAGGGGTCCAGAGTGTGCCCCATAACTGAGCTTGCCCATTCAGTTATCCTGTTGATCTAGCAGGCCTCTTGTAAATTGATGTAACCACCTGTACTGGGTTAAGTATAGAAATTCATTTTTCGAGTAGTGTGCTCCAAAATTCAGTAAATCTATGGAATTAAAGCAAATAAGTGAGGTGCCTTCTGTTCAATAGTGACATGACACTAGTGGCCAAACAGCAAAACTACAGGAGCCACTGGAGCTGTGACACTGGGCACCATGTTCTACAGTATTTTGGATGAGTCCTGTTCAGAGTTCTCTCCTTATGAGTGAAGAGCCTTGCCAGACGTTCATTCACAGACTCAATGGTAACTTTCATTATTTATTGAAAAGAAGAAAAAATAAAGCTGTCATCAAAGGGTTTTATGGAATGTTTTCCTAATGTGCCTATTTTGATATTTAGGACACAGTGGCCCTGGCTTTTATGGGGTGGAGGGATTAGGGGCTGAATCAAAAATATCTATTGTCAGCTCATCATACAGCACATTTACAGGATATGTACTGCCACTGTCATACAGGAACAAGTGAAAGACAAGAATCAACCTACCCTGGCCAGATCTGGAATCTGGGAAAAAACTGGAGTGATCATAGAAAAATGTACATGGGACTGAAGCTGGGCTACGAGAGCTATGATGCAGCATAATAACCACCATGCTACCTGTCATTAGTAATGCTGTGCAAACCTCACTTTGGTACACTGATGAACTTCACAGCTCCACTCATCAATATTCATCATGTCAGGAAGTCAAAAAGCATCCACCGCATGCTTCCTCAGCTTCACACATTGATGTTATAGGTCTCACCTCATTACCCTGCTTCTTTAACACACTTGGTCCAGCAGCACCGAGGAGCACTCATGTTATCTGAAGGAAACACTTTGTGTGTCTCTTATCACCCAGCTCTTAACTCTGTGGTTTTAATTAATCATAGGCCCTTCAGAGGTCCAAACGTTTCTTTAGCTTAAGTTAAGAGTTCACACTCCACGGTTCAGTGTCACTGGGCAGACACGTTCAGCTTCAGTGCTTCAATTTCAGCAGTTCATCATCCTCCTTGGCTGCTTAGCATTACTTTTAACAGCTCAGCTTAGAAACATACATTTAAGCTTCAAGAAAAGGCCTCAATGTCCATATGATAACCTTTTGAAGAGTCTCTTGGTTAGTATCTTGAGAGCGAGACCACCAAAAATTCAACTCAGCATCAGCTTCCATCCTCCACAGTGTTGATTTCAGTTTTACTGCTCATTCTCAGGGACAAACACTGAACTCATTAAGCTTGCTGCTTTGTCGGGATCTCAAAGTTTCCTCAGTCTGTTTTTGACAGTTTCATCTCCAACTCTAAAATTCAACTTCAGCTTCATCAGCTCGACTGCAACCTCAGCACTTCAGCTTAATTTTTCACAGTTCAACAAATTGGCCTTCAGCAGATCAGTTCGAGTTGTTTAACTGCTACAGCTCTGTGTCATCTACACCTTCCAGAGCTGAGCTTCAACAGCTTTTAGTTTCTGCATCGCCTCTCCGGCCTTAAACAAATATGACTTTGGCTGCTCGGCGTGAAGGCCTTAAATAGTGGCAGCATTCATGTCAATGCCTTGGAAGACTGCCAGTACAATCTGCACTTACCCTCTATCTATCTATCTATCTATCTATCTATCTATCTATCTATCTATCTATCTATCTATCTATCTATCTATCTATCTATCTATCTATTATATAATGCCTTTCATATCTATCTATCTATCTATCTATCTATCTATCTATCTATCTATCTATCTATCTATCTATCTATCTATCTATCTATCTATCTATCTATATCTATTATATAATGCCTTTCATATCTATCTATCTATCTATCTATCTATCTATCTATCTATCTATCTATCTATCTATCTATCTATCTATCTATCTATCTATCTATCTATCTATCTATCTATCTATCTATCTATCTATCTATCATATAGTGCCTTTCCTATCTATCTATCTATCTATCTATCTATCTATCTATCTATCTATCTATCTATCTATCTATCTATCTATCTATCTATCTATCTATCTATCTATCTATTATAGAGTGCCTTTCACATATCTATCTGTCTGTTTGTCTGTCTCTTCTCTGTACTTGGTAACATAACCTTTTCTAAAGCTAGTGCCCTACTTGTGTTGAAAGCGGTGATCATATTATTCAAAAAGGACATGAATTAGGATGTTTGGTTGGATGCGTTATCATCAGGTTCTAACATGTGCTATCATTTAAAGTTGCACTGAACCGTCCAACAAATATGAAATGAATGAGACAGTGCGGCTCAAACCCAATCAATTGAAAGTCTTTAGACACTGCTGGGAATTATGATGGAATTATGAATTCTCATTTGGGAGCTGAAAATGCAAAATAGAGATTTCAGTGGCTTTTAAGAGACTAACTGCTAAGTACACAGCATATGGAGATATTTAATGGAATAAATTATTGAAAAGTGAAGCAAATTTTAATGTAAATATTAAGTGGGTGCCCCCCCCCCCCCCCCCCCCCCCCCCCCCCCCCCTTTTTTTTTGTTTTGGAGTTTTTACTGAGCCTGATAGACAGATTGTGTGAACTGCAGGAGGAGCTCTTGAGCAGCCCTGATCCAAACAAAACAACAGTGCGCCAGGTGTCTAAAGAAAAAAGGGTTAATGGGTTTCAGGTAGGATTACACTGGCAGAGAGTCATCAACTGGAATGGGAAAAACACCTTGAAAAATGGAAACCTAGCTTCACCTAATGAACACTCGTAGCCAGAGCCCTCCTGATCCTCCATCATCAATTAACTCCTCCTTTGTCTTTGTTCTTTGTCCTTAGTCTCCTCATCCTCCACTCCAACCTGTTCCAGGTCAGCTTCTGCCTGTTCTTCACTCCCAACTCCAAGTTTATCTGGCTGTTAAAGCAGAAGGTCTTTGAAAGGATGTCTATAGAACACTACTGTGATCAGGCCCAATTGACTTTCAAGTGGTTCCAGGTTGTCGTTGGCCCCTTGGGATACACACAGCTCCAAAACACCCTGCACCCGTGCTTGAAGTGGAATGAAATTACTCAAATAAAATAACATTTGATTGAAGCTTTGCATGCCATTATGGTATGCTAACAAATGGTGCCAATACTCACCACAATGTTAAGAAAAGGTGCCAGTACCCTATATAGAAACTGCAAGAGGTGCTGGAACTGAATACTAATGACTACTGGCCCACTTCAAGCACTGCTCTGCACCCTCCTGCTGTGCCCAAAAAGCCGTGAGGACTAACTGTTCATCCTACTTCATCATTTTATATATAAGATTCAGACAAATATACAGTATGTTAAATTAGAGTTAACCACTACCAACCCATTAATCCATCCATCATTATCCAACCTGCTATATCATAACTACAGGGTCACGGGGGTCTGCTGGAGCCAATCCCAGCCAACACAGGGCACAGGAAACAAACTCTGGGCAGGGCGCCAGCCCATCGCAGCCATCCCATTAAACACATCTCCTATTCTACACACAACTTCAAGTGACTCCGTGAAATATTCAGAAAAACAACAATTTGATGGTTATCAAATATCAGTCTTACTGAATGAATAGAGAATAGTGAAGCCTTCACCCACATTTTAACATCAATTCACCACCAACTCAGCCCCCTCAGCAGAGTACAGTACTAGAGAGAAAGGCACTGATAGATAGATAGATAGATAGATAGATAGATAGATAGATAGATAGATAGATAGATAGATAGATAGATAGATAGATAGATAGATAGATAGATAGATAGATAGATAGATATGAGAAAGGCACTGATAGATAGAATCTCGATTTCTGCTGAGGCACACAGATGTTAGGGTTAGAATTTTTGCACCATCACCATGACTCCATGGACCAACCTGCCTTGTGTCAACAGTCCAGACTGGGGCAATGGGGTGGGGTATATTTTATTGGCACATTTTTGTTCCATTGCCACCAGTCAATCATTGCTTGAATGGCACAGCCCATTTGAGTGTTGTTTCTGACCACGTGCATCCCTTCATTCCCAGAATTTTCCTATCTCCTAATGGCTCAAAGTCTCAAAGCAAAAGTCATCTCAAATTGGTGTCACGAACATGACAGCGTGGCCTTCCCAGTCACCTGACAAAACACCTTTGGGATGTGATAGAACAGGAGATTTACAGCATGAATGTACAGCTGACAAATCTGCAGTTATTCAGTCATGTCAACATGGACCAGAATCTCCAAGGCATGTTTCCAACGTCTTGTGGAACCCATACCACAAAGATTTGAGGCTGCTATGATAGCAGAAGCAGGCCCTACCCATCATTAGTATGGCAGCCCTAAGAATTTGCTTAGTGAGTGCATATGCTAGCAGCTGTGTTGAAGTTCTGCACTTATAAAGAGACGTGAGATGGTGTTTAATAAAGAAAGGCGCTATATCTAATAACATAACTGTTCTCTGCTCATCGAGTGCTGGCTTACTGAGGTACACTTCTTAATGTTCATTTCGTTTTCCACCGGAGTGTCAGCCCGGCCTATTCCTTTTGTCATTTGGACTAAGCCTGTTACGGTTCACTACGTCGTTCTTGGCACACTGAGTAATGGATTGCCAGTCAGAGGAAGTTCTTTCCATTTTTCCTTGCCCTCAGTGGTCCCAGATGCCAAATGGCCCACCCTTTTACAGGAACGCATTACCTCCAAGCCAACAACAAAGCTTAGGGTTCATAAATTAGTGAGCATCAGAGCCTTCCTGCCTGTCGATATTTATTAGAAATTCTCCTTTGCCCTGAGAGAACAAGACTCCTCCATCTTCAATTACAATAAGCAAACAGCTCAGGGCAAATGAGAAAAAAAAAACAGAGCACGTCCCCTGCACTCGGCTGGAACCACATGAGCCAAAGTAAACATTATTAGCTTAATAGCATTTTCAATTAGCTATTACCCTCGTAACCAGACGCTATTAGGCCAAAGGAAAAAGTCCCAGATTAGTTATAAAAATAAATCGTAATTACAGGCGGTGTAGGAACGCTTCCGGAGCTGCACAAAACAATCTTTTTGGTGGAATTATTTCACGTAGATTTTTTATTATTTTGATCCTTCATTTCCAGCATGTCATCAATAAGCCCATGCATATTCAAGCAGGACAGGTCTGGGCCGGCGTCTCCTCAGCTTTACAATTTAAATGTGGCCCCGGCTGCTGCCTCGCTGTCTTCCTCAAGGCGCAGCTGATGTTTATTTTGTATTGCTGAGGACAATTTCAATTTTTCTATCTGATACTCTATTATTTAATGTCGATGAAAAAAATTGGAAGGTGGTCACTTTGCTCTCTGGTCCCTGAAACTCTGCAGGGACTGTGCTAGGGGTGCAGGCTGATGAATGGTGTTGTGGGGGCTGCAGAGTGGGCCTGCACTTGAGAAAGGCACTCGAAATTTGTTTTGCTGATGACATTGTGTTATGTAGCAGCAGACAAAGTTGGATGGATGGAGACAGAGACGTAGCTAGGGTTTTCAGCGTCAGGGGACAACTGAAGATTTTGCACACCCTCCTGTTTGCCAAAATGCAGTGAGGAAGGGAAATTTGGCACCCCCTGGATGCTGCGCCCGGGGACAGATGGACCCCCTTGCCCACCCACCCCCAGCTACGCCACTGCATGGAGAATGGCAGAATGGCAGAATATATGCGGTTTCATGATGATCAGGATTCAGGAGTTAGAATGCAGGAAGATGTACTGAAAGGAGTGGAGCTCAAGTTGTGCTTAACGGCCTGATCACCTCACGTGTCAACAGCGCAGTTCTTACCTGGAGAAGAGGAGTCATTAATAAGATTGGAAATACTGTATGTGTAGATTAGGCTTTTAAACAGCAAAGAACAGACTGAACAACACTTCTAAACATGTATCTGATAGGGTTATTTATTTAAATGTTTGCACATTGTCATAGAATGCATTGTTTTTGGATTGTAAAATAAGTCTAACTAGCTTAATCTTCAGCCCAAAAAGATGGAAATATGATTTGCACTGAATTAGCTTTATTGGTCGCAGTATAATGTAGGCTACAGTAGGTAACATACAATTACAATTGTGGTGGGCGGCCGGGTCACATGCCTGGCCGGGATGCCCCTTCTGCTTATGTTGCATGGGCTCCTCAGTACCTCCCCCGGGACGCTTGGTGGCAGCCTCCCTGGCTAACGATGGTGCCTCAGTTTCCTGCAGGGTTCCATGGGAGATGGAGTTCTCCACAACCCTGTGGGGATATGGGGTAGCTGCCAGGGGGTGCTGCATGGATCCCGGAGCCAACCTGGACACCTCTACAACAGGTGCAACAGGTGATCAAGCACCTGGAGCACTTCCGGGTGGGCTATGAAAAGGGCCAGCATCCACCACTCAGAAGCCAGAATCAGGAGGAAAAGGACAAGGTTGCCTGGGAGGAGTGATGGTTCCAGAGGATGGATTGTGTTGTGTTGTTGGTATTAAGTGCTTCGGGACTGTGTTGTGGCTGGGGGGTTCATGGGGAAGACATGCCCTCCAGCTAAAGAAAAATAAAAGTCCTCTTGTGTTTTACACTCAGTCTGAGTCTGTGCCAGGTCGGGTGCTATATAGCTTCCATTTCACACAATACAATTGTCTGTTTTGGGGGAAGTCAGAATGAGGTATGAGAATTAGAGTGTCACCTACTCCTTATAAATGGAGTACTTGCACCGTGCTGTTTCAGTTCAGATATCCCTCCATGGGCAGATCAAAAGTACTCATCACCAGGACAAAGGGCTGAGCCACCGGCCCACTCAGACTCAGACCTGTACCTCGATGTTTCAAGATGTTTGCATTAGCTTGTTCATAATAGCAAAAAGGAGAGTTGTTCCAATGTGTTCACTTTACAGCATACCGCAAAGCAGCAGGAATAGCTAAGCACTGGTTAATGGAGACTGACGGTTAATCGAGTGACGGACAATCGAGGTTTTACTGCATATATTTATGACGCAATCAGAGGGGACTCTCATTCCCCCCTTCGCTCGGACTTCCCATATATTCCAATTTCTAATCCTGTAAATAAATCAAATGACTCAAAAGGTTTGATTCACTTAATCAGGTAGTTCGAAACAATTAAATCAGTCTTCTAGAGAAGACAGTCATTATGCAGTCATTATGCAGCTTAATGACCACCTCAATAAACATGCTATTCTTGATAAGTTTCAGTCGGGCTTCAGAACAAATCACAGTACAGAAACTGCACTCGTTAAAGTAGTAAATGACTTGCGGGTAAATGCAGACAGAGGCCACATATCTGTTCTCATCCTGTTAGATGTGAGTGCCACATTTGATATCATTGATCACAATATTCTTAGAAATCGCCTTAGTCAATGGGTGGGCATCTCTGGCAGTGCCTTAAATTGGTTTGAAAACTACCTGGCAGGTAGAAAATTGTTTGTTAGTTGTGTAATTATACTTCAAAGAGACATAATATTCTATAAGGTGTTCCACAAGGCTCTATCTTGGGTCCACTGCTCTTTTCAATTTACATGCTTCCGTTAAGTCAGATTATCTCAGGGGATAACGTGAGCTACCACAGCTATGCTGATGACACACAACTGTATTTATCAATAGCGCCTGACGACACCGACTCTCTTGATTTACTGACACAATGTCTCACTTGTGTTTCCGAATGGATGAGTAGTAATTTTCTCAAAATAAATAAAGAGTAAACAGAAATTGTAGTGATTGGCACTAATGGATATAATGAGGTTATTAGAATTAAACTAGATGCATTAGGATTAAAAGTCAAGACAGAGGTAAAGAATTTAGGGATAACTTGGCAATAATGGATACAATGAGGCTATTAGAAATAAACTGGATATATTAGGATTAAAAGTCAAGACGGAGGTAAAAAGCTTAGGGGTAACTGTTGACTGTAATCTGAATTTTAAATCGCATATTAATCAGATTACTAAAACAGCATATTTTCACTTAAGAAACACAACAAAAGTTAGACCTCTTATATCATTGAAAGATGCTGAGAAATTAGTTTACGTGTTTGTTTTCAGTCGACTTGATTACTGTAACGCACTCCTTTCAGGACCACCCAAAAAAGACATCAATCGATTGCAACAAGTGCACAATGCAGCTGCTATATTCCTAACTCAGAAAAGAAAATCTGAGCACATCACCCCAGTTTTGATGTCACTACATTGGTTACCTGTGCCATTTAGAATTGACTTTAAAATACAGCTTATGGTTTACAAAGACTTAAATAATCTGCTCCATCTTATATTTAGGAATGTCTTACACCTTACACTCCAAATTGTAGCCTTAGATCTTCAAATTAGTGTCTACTTAGAATTACAAGAACTAAACTTAAAAGAAGTGGTGAGGCGGCCTTCTGCTGTTATGCACCTAAAATCTGGAACAGCTTGCCAATAGGAATTCGCCAGGCTAATACAGTGGAGCACTTTAAAACACTGCTGAAAACACATTAGTTTAACATGGCTTTGTCATAGCTTCATTTGAGTTAAATTCTGATGCTCTGTATATTCAATTAATAATCATTATTATTCATGGTGGCTCCAAAATCCATACTAACCCCTACTTTCTCTTCTGTTCTTATTCCAGTTTTCTGTGGCAGCGATCTGCGCCACCACCACATAATCAAAGCACCGTGATGTCCCTACATTGATGGATTAAAGGCCAGAAGTCCACATGACCATCATCATCAAATTCTTCCATATGAACCCTGAACACAATGAGGACTGATTGTGGTCATTTACAGTATGTTAGGTAGACAGCCTAGAGGAAGCTGGGTGGTCTCGTGGCCTTTGAACCCCTGCAGATTTTATTTTTTTCTCCAGCCATCTGGAGTTTTTTTTTTTTCCTGTCCTCGCTGGCCATCAGACCCTTACTTTTATTCTATGTTAATTAGTGTTCCCTAACTTTAATTATTTATTTTGTCTTTTTTCTCTTTCTTCATCATGTAAAGCACTTTGAGCTACATTGTTTGTATGAAAATGTGCTATATAAATAAATGTTGTTGTTGTTGTTGTTATGGTAAAGTGAATTGAAACGCCCGTCACTGCATCATGGTGGCCCAGTCTTCTTGGGTTCCAAAGCACAAGGAACATAGAAGGACAACACAAAATACATACAAACCTAAATAATAAAAAATAGAATAATATTAACAAAAAAATGCATAATTCATGAAAACACATTCAAATAATAAATCAGAAATAACACAGCAGAAAAACGTCAGCTAAATGAGTAAATGTCAAAGTGACAAGCAGCCCAGAGTCAAACAGGCAAAACACTGAGTGGCAGTAACTGCATAAAATAAATAATAAATCCATACCATTAAAGAAGGGTGAGAAGTTTTAGTAAATAAATGGAGTTCAGTTATCTTTAATAATGGAAATGGCGGCTGGTGGGTGGGAGTGCCGAATGAATGTCTCGCCTGAGGCGTCACATTCGCTCTCCATGGTGCTGCCTCACCACTTGTTCTTTCAAAAGCAAATCAATCACAACACAAAGCCCTGCTCATAAACGGATGCGCCATTTGATACACCCAAAGGCGTTCATCCTGCCTTCAGTGATCATTAGCGTGACATCCAAAGAGATAATTGCTCTCTTTGCAGCAAAGGATCTCCATAGATATTCAGGCAGTGCCTGTTTAGCAAAAGCATTTGACTTTTTTGTTTTGTTATTTAAAGCTGTTATATTTCTTAACTTTCTGTTCTCATGGAGGGTCCAAGATGAGCAACTATTGATTAAGTCCATCATGTTTGTCTTGTTACACTTGCCTTTGGTATTATGCTTTGGAAAAAAGTTTCAAATAAACTCTCACCCAATCTACTGAGTTCGCTGATTGCATTAGGGTGGCATACTGGTGGAGTGGTAAGCACTGCCTCAATTACTGATCCAGTGGGCTGCATTTGTATCTCCTGCCTAGTCATTATCTGTGTTGAGGTTGCATGTTCTCCCTGGCTGTCCAGTGTTTCATTTACATCCAAAAAAATGGATTAACAAATCCACACTGTTCAGGTATCATTAAAGGTGTGCCCTGCATTCAAGTGGCACCCCATGCCGGGCTGCCTCCAGCCTTTAATCCATTCCTGCCGAATCAGACTTTGGTCGCAACCTTAATTTGGATTCTAGGGGTCTGAGGATGGGCGGCATGGTGGTGTAGCGGTAACCCCGGGGTACTCCCTGTGCAAAGTGTGCATGTTCTTCAGATGCTCTGGTTTAATCCCACAGCCCAAAGACACATTTGTTAGGTCGATTGGTGATTCTAAATTGGCCCCTGTGTGTGTGTTCACCATCCATTAAGAAGGATATCAGGAAGGCTAAAAGACAGTTGGAGAGGAATATAGCAGATAAGGTGAAAGAAGACCCTAAGAGATTCTTTCAGTATTTTAGTAGTAAAAGAACAGTCAAGGAGGAGGTCAAGTGCATCAGGAATAGTAAAGGGGAATTAAAAGATACAGACAGTGAAATAGTGGATGCCTTAAACTTACATTTTTCTGAGGTGTTTACAAGAGAGCAAGTGGATAACCTCCCAGAGGTAAACGGGACTACTAAGGAGGTACTGAGGGATTTGGAGATTGTAGAGGGAGAAGTACTGCTCAGATTAAATAAGCTGAAATCGAACAAATCACCAGGACCAGATAATATTTATCCTCATGTTCTTAAGGAGGCTAGTGAGTACATATATAAACCCTTGATGCATATTTTTAGGAAGTCACTGCGCACTGGAGAGATTCCGAAGGACTGGAAAATGGCAAATATCATCCCATTATATAAAAAGGGTGACAGGGCAGATCCAAGCAACTATAGGCCAGTAAGCTTAACATGCACCACAGGAAAATTAATGGAAGGAATTATTAAGGATAAGATCGAGCAACACCTGGCAAGGACAGGAGTTATTCTAAGCAGTCAGCATGGGTTCAGAAAAGGGAGGTCGTGTTTTACTAACATGCTGGAATTCTATGAGGACGCAACAAAAGGATACGATCAAAGTGGAGCATATGATATTATTTATCTGGACTTTCAGAAAGCATTTGATAAGGTGTCACATGAGAGATTGGGCATCAAATTAAAAGAGGTGGGAGTTCAGGGTGATGTTTGTAGATGGGTGCAGAATTGGCTCAGACACAGGAAGCAGAGGGTGATGGTGCCAGGAACCTCATCAGAACTGGCCGATGTTGAGAGTGGTGTCCACAGGAGTCAGTGCTAGGGCCGCTGCTATCTATAATAATAAAAGGCAAAGCCCTCACTGACTGACTGACTCACTCACTGACTCACTCATCACTAATTCTCCAACTTCCCGTGTAGGTGGAAGGCTGAAATTTGGCAGGCTCATTCCTTACAGCTTACTTACAAAAGTTAGGCAGGTTTCATTTCGAATTCAAAGCGTAATGGTCATAACTGGAACATATTTTTTGTCCATACACTGTAATGGAGGAGGCGGAGTCACGTATCGCGTCATCACGCTCCTACGTAATCACGTGAACTAAAAAAACAAGGAAGACATTTACAGCACGAGTCACACGCGGGAACGAAGGTAAATTACGTTAATTTTTGACTGTCTTTTAATACTGTGTGAGCATACATATTAACACATGTGCAATTAAACGTGTGCATTTACGGGGTGATTTTCTCAGGCTTAAAAGCTCACCTTTTATCAAACGCGGAAGAAAGGTAACTGACGTTGTTCACTGTCTTTTAATACTGTGTAAACCATACATATTAACACATGTCCAATTAAACGTGTGCATTTACGGGGTGATTTCTCAGGCTTAAAAGCTCGCCTTTTACTAAAAAGGTAAATGCAAAAACTATTTTCAATCAGTTTTATTGAAACGCTCCCGTTAAGGATTGCAATAACATATTCGCGAGATAAAAGAACGAAGTAGGGGGAAATGGAGGAACAGCCGCAAACAGCGAAGAGCAAAAAATTAATTAAACAATTGAGAACGGAGCGAGTTAAGCATACAAGCATGTTCATAAGGGAAACAAAGCACGATGTAAAACGTAAGTTTAAATTAAGTTAATAGAAACGCTCCCGCTGCGGATTGCAATAACATATTCGCAAGATAAAAGTTTAATGAGAAGACACGAGGTATAAACGAAGCACACGCCGTGGCGCAACGTTAGGGGCAACAGTTTCAACCATTCTATGATCTGCTTCTCGCAACTGAAAGACGGCACATGGCGGATGTTAGCCGACTTGCTGACCGCAACGTTAGGGGCTTCAACTATGGCGCTGACGCAACATCTCAGTGCCAACACTTTGCAGACTGTACTTAAAAGACACGCCCTCCTCAGTGGACAGTTAAAAAACACCAATCAAACTAACGATGACATCAAGTATTACCCAATCAAAAGTAGGAAAGGAGGCATCTTCATAAAATGCGTGTGGGATGATTTGCATGAGACGCTGCTTTAAAAAAAAAATGATAAAAAAAATACGGGATAAATCCCGTCCAGTATTGATTCAAAACGGGGACGCGCAATTTCATTCTCAAACGTGGCACGATTCCGTATTTAAAGGACGGGTGGCAACCCTACAGTGCCAGGTAACCACCCATACAATCAGATTGTGATTCAGACTAGGAATGCAATGAATGTAATTACCCCCCGATCTACATACAAGGCGAAAGTCTTGCAACATTCAAAGATGATGGTTTGGGGATAATTAGTACTTATTAAGTACAACATTGAACATAAAAGAGCTTATGAAGCCTTGAACCGAAAAAAGCAAGATCTCAGAGATCGTAAAAAAAAAAAGGAGGTAATGTCGTTTTACTCGCTGTAGATTTTACTCAAACATTACCAGTTATTCCACGAGGGAGACCAGCAGATGAACTCAACGCGTGTTTAAAATCCATGCTTCTCCCACGCTCGGTTATATGTCGCGTGTTCTCGGGTAGGTACCCCCAAAAAATGTATACATTTAAGCATGTAATGGGCAAAGAAAAAATGAGGGATACCCGAAGGCACTGAAGTAGTACTCAATGTAACTTTACTTCTTAAATGTTAATGTTTTACTGTTTAATAATTTATACGCTTCTTATATATTGTTCAAATTCTTTTATGAAAATACCAGTGACAGCGCAATGCACGATAACATGGAGTGAATACACCATACGCATCTGCCCACGGCCGCCCTGGTGTGCGCAGATAGAGTTGATTCTAAAATAAAATAAACATAAAAAGAGTAATACATTCATCACCCATAAAGCGGATAGCAGACGTGACGTATTATATGTGTACCACATTTCAAGTCAATACGTGAAACGGTTTGCAAGCTACATGTGATTTAAAATCCTGGACAGACCAACGAAAAGCCACGGTAGCAAATTATTGAAGAAGATTTTACTGTTTAATAATTTATATTTATATGACATGTGCTTCTTATATATTACTTCATATTCACATATGATAATGATGTTAATGTTGTTTATATTGATTTCTATGTATTGTAAGTGCATCTATGTGTGTATATGTATGTATGTATTTGTGTATATATATATATATATATATATATATATATATATATATATTATATATATATATATATATATATATATTATATATATATATATAAAATATATATATTAAAAATATATGTGTATATGTATATATAATATATCTGTATATGTGTGTATATGTGTGTGTATATGTGTATATGTATATATATATGACAGCAACACTCATAACAATGACAACACAATTACATTGACAATCATGTTACGTTATTTTTAAAAATGTTTCCTTTACTTTTTCATAACCTCTTTAACACACTTACTTCTCCGCTGCGAAGCGCGGGTATTTTGCTAGTTTTTAATATATATAAATGATTTAGATAGTAATATAAGTAACAAGCTGGTTAAGTTTGGCAGATGATACCAAGATAGGTGGATTAGCAGATAATTTGGAATCTGTTATATCATTACAGAAGGACTTGGATAGCATACAGGCTTGGGCAGATTTGTGGCAGATGAAATTTAATGTCAGTAAATGTAAAGTATTGCACATTGGAAGTAAAAATATTAGGTTTGAATACACAATGGGCGGTCGGAAAATCGAGAGTACACCTTATGAGAAGGAGATAGGAGTCATAGTGGACTCTAAGCTATCGACTTCTCGACAGTGTTCAGAAGCCATTAAGAAGGCTAACAGAATGTTAGGTTATATAGCACGATGTGTGGAGTACAAGTCCAAGGAGGTTATGCTCAACCTTTATAATGCACTGGTGAGGCCTCATCTTGAGTACTGTGTGCAGTTTTGGTCTCCAGGCTACAAAAAGGACATAGCAGCGCTAGAAAAGGTCCAGAGAAGAGCGACTAGGCTGATTCCAGGGCTACAGGGGTTGAATTATGAGGAAAGATTAAAAGAGCTGAGCCTATACAGTTTAAGCAAAAGAAGATTAAGAGGTGACATGATTGAAGTGTTTAAAATTATGAAAGGAATTAGTGCAGTGGATCGAGACTGTTATTTTAAAATGAGTTCATCAAGAACATGGGGACACAGTTGAAAACTTGTTAAGGGTAAATTTCGCACAAACATTAGGAAGTTTTTCTTTACACAAAGAACGATAGACACTTGGAATAAGCTACCAAGTAGTGTGGTAGACAGTAAGACATTAGGGTCTTTCAAAACTCGACTTGATGTTTTCTTGGATGAAATAAGAGGATAGTACTGGCGAGCTTTGTTGGGCTGAATGGCCTGTTCTCGTCTAGAGTGTTCTAATGTGATGGACTGGCACCATGTCCAGGTGTCACTCCAGCCTTGTGCCCAATGACTGCTGCTGGGATGGGCTCCAGCATCCCCATAACCCTGCCCCGAATATGCGGATCAGGAAGATGAATGGGTTTTAGTTTCTAAAATTACAATAAAGTGAAATGAAGTTGTGTGATAGCCTGGCATCCTACCCAGGACAGTCTCCTGCCTTGTGCTGTTGAGGAAGACTACAGCCCACAGTAATTATTAATTAAATTAAGCTGCTTTCACAAAGAAATGTTATTTTATACCCTAAATATTTTGAAATGCTGGGTTCCATGTTTATTATTGAATTAGACAGGTTGGGAATGTTATCCAGTGCCATAGCAAGTTACAGTACACAGACAGCATGGAATTAGGCAGGACCAGGCCCTGTATGGGGTGCCACCCCATCACAGGACACATTAATGAACGTATCTTTATGCACTCATGGAGGGCCGGCAATAGGAAGAAATTTCTAGGGGTGACTGAAGTTTAGAGGGGGTCACAATTTGGTGAAACAAAAGACTAAGAAGCTTAATTTCCAGTTTAAATCCCAGTAAATAGTAACAATGACTATGGTGCACTTAAACTTGTATTTATAAAATGAGGACATTCTTAATTCAATTAATTGACATTTCACTATGCTATTAATAATCTATAATCAAAGTTTAATATGGTGGTATCTTTGACCACCTCCAACCTTTATTGACAGATTCAACATATTGAAACAATCCAAGTTGTAATGGAAGAAGGGCTGACACCCAGGCCATAGAAGGACTGTTTATTAACTTGTTAATGATGAGACCCCTCAATATCTTGCTCTGTCAGCCACAGGAGATACTTGGTGAAGTACTTGAAACTCCTCAGGACAATCAGTCTTTAGTGAAAAGAAGTTATAAACACGACAAAAGGGTATAAGGTGTCCAAATAAAATCTCACAAAGCAGGTTAGGAGCTTCAATAGCCTGCTTAGATCTGGCCTCATCCCAGACAGTCAGCTTCAACCACCACAGGCAGGCTTTGGCCTGTGCAGGCCTAAAAAGGGGGCATTGGTTTTTAAAATTCAAAACCTTTTGTGATGTATGGGGTTGCAAATGAGGCTTTGCATTCTGTAGCTGGTCCAATTACAGAGAAAA
This sequence comes from Erpetoichthys calabaricus, assembly GCF_900747795.2. Taxonomy (NCBI): domain Eukaryota; kingdom Metazoa; phylum Chordata; class Cladistia; order Polypteriformes; family Polypteridae; genus Erpetoichthys; species Erpetoichthys calabaricus. The sequence continues at coordinate 36,017,658 of NC_041396.2, read as the reverse complement.
CACACTTTCATGTAGACACTAATTTTTATGTCACTCGAGATTCCTAAAACATGTAAGTCCCGAACAGTTCCAAAAATGACCACTAGGGGGGAAATCCGGTCCAGCTAGATGTAAGGACACAGGATATTTAACAAAAATAAAAAGAAGGATGCTCCATAGAGCACAAGAGGCAAAAGAATTTGATAAAAAAACTATAAGCTAATCCAACAAAGTCCCAACACAAAATCCAGAGAGTGGTCAAGAACAGAACAAAAGGAGTCAAAAAATCCAATAAGCACAAAATAAATCACAAAGAAACACTCACCACACTCAAAAGGGCATTTGAGATAAACCACAAGGAACAATTGGAAACCCTCTCCTTGATAGGGCTGGTGGTGATGGGCCGGTGGAGCCACCTCTTGGAGAACCAACCACAGAACAAAATGGAACATAACAGAAAATAAATAAATGCACAGAATCAAGTTGGGGAGCACGTACTGGTACAGTGCGTTGCCGCACCCACTACACGTTGAAACAACTAGAGATCCCGGTTGGCAACCCGCCAGGCAGACACGCGGTCCAATCCCACCCTCCGGAAATGACCCTCTATCTGCCGCAACCAGGTGTTACGTGGCAACCCCTTGGCCTGGTCCAGCCACTCAGGTCCCGAGCAATGAGGATCTTACAAGCTGGATCACCCTCGGGGAAACGCGCCACATGGCCGTAGCGATGTAACTGATGTTCCTTCATAACGCAGGTAATATGCCTCATTCGGGACTCCATGAGCAACCGCTCATTCAACACAAAGTCAAACCAACGGTACCCAAGGATTCTCTGAAGAGACACAGTACCAAAGGAGTCCAGTCTTCGTCTGAGGTCACTGGATAGCATCCATGTCTCGCAAACATATAGCAAGACAGGAAGCACCAGGACTCTAAAGACTTGGACCTTCATCCTTTTGCATAGATATCAGGAGCGCCACACACCCTTTTCCAGCTACCTCATGACCCCCCCATGCTCTCCCAATCCGTCTACTGACTTCATAAGAAGAGTCACCAGAGACATGAATGTCAATGCCAAGTTAAGTAAACCTCTTGACAAGGTCGACACTCTCTCTGCAGACAGACACACTGCTGATGGTCGTGCACAAGAGGTCATTAAAGGCCTGGATCTTAGTTTTTATCAGGACACTCGCAAGCCCAGACACTCAGACTCCTCACTCAGTTTCTCGAGCGCTCCGATCACAGCCTTCATTGACTCCGTGAAGATCACAGCATCGTCAGCAAATCGAGATCCATGAATCTTTCTTCACCAACAGATGCCTCACAACCCCTGGACCCCACAACCCTGCTCACCACCCAGTCCATACAAGCACTGACAGAGTAGGAGCAAAAACACACCCCTGATGAACCCCAGAATCAACTGGGAAAAACACAGAGGTTCTGCCTCCACTCTGCACAGCACTTACAATACCAGTGTACAGGCCGGCCATGATATCCAGAAACCTCGAGGGGATCCGGTGAACCCTCAGGATGTCCCACAGGGCAGCTCGATCAACTGAGTCAAACGCTTTGCGTAAATCGACAAAGGCTGCAAAGAAATTCTGCCGATATTCGCGTTTGTGCTCCATGAGACCCCTCAGTGCTAGGATGCGGTCGATGGTAGACTTCTTAGATGTAAAACCAGACTGTTCCGGTCGCTGGTAGGTGAGCAAGTGATTACGGATCCTATTGAGGACGACCCTAGCAAGGACCTTACCCAGCACAGAGAGCAGTGTTATCTCCCTGTAGTTACTGCAATCCATGCGATCACCCTTCCCTTTCCAGATAAGGATGACAAGTCCCGTTTTCCAGTCAGTTGGGATGATGCCAGTCTCCCAAATGGAAGCAAAGACTGCTTGCAATGCCAGGAGGACAGGCTTACCACCAGCCTGGAGAAGTTCACCCCGGATACCAGAGATCTGTGGCACAGAATGTAAGTAAAAAAAAGTTTTAAAATAAACAAAAGAATCAAAATTGATCAAAACAGACATTAAACAAGAATTTGAACTCCTTCCAGGGTGTCTTGCCTAGGTGGGGTTCAAATTTTGGTTTAATGTCTGTTTTGTTTCAATTTTTGAATGATAATACTAATCAAATAAAGGTAGGATTAGCTGCCATCACACTCGAGTCTCATCTCTCATGCTAGTAACAACCTTCATAAGTGATTAATTGCTTCATGCTCTTGGTGTGACCCCATGCAGCCTGGGACAGTTCTCAGCAGGAGCTTTTCATTTCAGGAAGTCTCAAGTGGATCTGAATTCCTTTGAAAGTTAATTAAGTTTGACGTTTGTTTTTAAAGACTGTTTCTGGAATCTCGAGAATAAAGAATGCTTTTGTAGAAGTGTTTTAGTTTTTTTTTGTGCCACTCTGAACCCAAAACATGTTTCAAACATATCCACAAAAACTCCTTTCAAGGGAGAGGAGAGTTAAAACCCCTGGCTTGATAAGAAAGGTATCACGGAAAAAAACTTTGTAAAAGAGAAAAATAACAAACAAGCAATGACAAAAAGAGGATAAAAGAAGGCAAAAAGGTTTGTTTGAAAAGGCAATGCAGAACAAACAAGTCCCAAACTTAACCCTTAAACCGCCGTGACCAGCTACAGTCAGTTCCCAGTGCTATTTGTCAGCACACCGGAGCTGATCAGTACGTGCCATACAATCATTAAGCAGCCAGCTCATGACCACTACCTGTCCCTGGGATTCAGCCGTTGCACTAGACTAGCGTTGGCCTCTGTGTGTTTGTGTGCAGACAGTTCAGGTGCAGTCGGCTCGGTGATTTACTGAATTTCATCAATGGCAGCAGTTGCACCTTGTACATCTATACCAATAAAAGGCAAAGCCCTCACTGACTCACTGACTCACTCATCACTAATTCTCCAACTTCCCGTGTAGGTAGAAGGCTGAAATTTGGCAGGCTCATTCCTTACAGCTTACTTACAAAAGTTAAGCAGGTTTCATTTCGAAATTCTACTCGTAACGGTCATAACGGTCGACAGCATCCGCCATGTTAAACTTTCTTATTTATGGCCCTATCTTTACGAAATTTGGTAGGCGGCTTTCCTGCACTAATTGAAACCGATGTACGTACCTATTTTGGTGGTATGACACCACTGTCTGCCGAAATTCTACGTGTAACGGTCATAACGGTCGACAACATCCACCATGTTGAACTTTCTTATTTATGGCCCCATCTTCATGAAATTTGGTAGGCGGCTTCCCTGCGCTAACCGAAACCGATGTATGTACTTATTTCGGTGGTATGACGCCACTGTCGGCCGCCATATTGAACTTTCCAACGGTCTTTGTTACTTATGGGCCCATCTTCAAGAAATTTGGTACGCGGGTTCCCAACGCTAACTAAATCCTACTTACGTACATATATACATCCATAGCCTGTAGCACGGTCACCGTGTGAGGCGGTGTTGGGTCCCCTATCCCCACGCCTCCCATGTAGTTTGCTGCCTGCCTGCCTATATAAGACCGTCCATCGCTCCGGTCTCTTCATTCCCTTCCTTGTTTCGCCACGGTATTCACATCTCCCTGCTGATAACTGCAGCCTTTTTATTTAATCCACGGCTTCTCTGCTGTTTGATTGTTTGTTTATTATGATTATAGTTATTGTGTAGGTATTTTAGACTTTGTTCAGGTACCCATTTCCTTTATCGCTCCAACCATAACCATAAGAAGAGTTAAATGGTTAAGCCCTTCACCTATGGTTCTGCATGTGAGTTGATGGCTGCTGCTGAATTGTTCGGTTGTCGCTTTCAAGTGTACCAAAATGGCCAAATATTTTACACCTTTGGACAACCACCAATGCCTTTTACAAAGCCTTCTTCAAAATGTTTACCCCAATCTACGAAATCTCCACGAAAACGACGTGTCATGGTTGAGGGAGAGAGCTATCCTGACACCAAGAAATGACATGACTACGACTATAAACCACATTTTACTTTAAGAACTACCTTCACAACTGAAAACATATCAGTCTGTGGATTCAGTTGTAGAAGTGGAAGACGCGGTGCACTATCTGGTAGAGTTTCTTCACACTCTGAATCCTCCAGGCACTCCTGAGCGTAATCTGATTTTGAAGGTTGGGGCACCAATAATGTTACTGAGAAACTTACAGCCACCGAAACTTTGTAACGGCACGAGACTTCAGGTCATGTGTCTGCAAAAGAACCTAATTGAGGCAATTATTTTTACTGGCAGTGGCTCAGGGGAGAGACTTTTTTATTCCTTGCATCCCAGTTATACCCTCTGATCTCCCATTTCAATTCAAATGCCTCCAATTTCCAGTAAGGCTCTGCTTCGCAATGACAATTAATAAGTCTCAGGGACAGACCCTACAAAAGGTTGGCATTGATTTGAGGCAAGATTGCTTTTCACATGGCCAACTATACGTTGCATGCTCAAGAGTAAGCTCAGCGCACAGCTTGGTCATATTACAACCTGAGGGCCGAACTGACAACATGGTATACAAAGAGATCCTTAACAAATAATTATTGGTATATTTTCCCTCAGTTTAAAAAGGTTTACTTTACTTCTTAATTAAAATTTTAAGGCAGTACTTCACCGCTATGAAGCACGGGTATTTTGCTAGTATAATAATAGATTGTTGTAGTAGTTTTTTTTATAGTTTTTATAGTTCATTGGCAGTGTGTAAAATGATCAGTGTTACAGTAATTGTGATGCTCTTTGCATGAAAAAAATGTGTCCCATTAAAATTTCACTTTTTCTTGGTGAGTTGTGACATTTCCTTAAGAAGTGCAGCAAAAAAGTATTTGGCGTCCGGGGGTGCATTAACCCCCCAAGTATGTGGCAGTTTAAGGGTTAACCAAATGCCAAAAACAAAACACTACATCCAAAACCAGAAAAACAATACTCACAAATGTGCACTCTCTTAATGTCAATGAAGAGCCAACTCCTCACCCACCAAGCGCAAACAGTCACCGACAACCGAATGTGTAACAGGTGATGTTACACAGAGCAAAGAAATGCGTTATATTTGTAGCACGTGGGCTTCTAAGCCGGGTGCCATCCTTCAAAGACTCTCATTCAATTGCAGACTTTTAATCATTTTTAGTCATGTTCAGACAGAGTTACTGTTGATAATAAATAAATGCTTTTGTATACATTACATTTTTTAGAAATTTTGACAGTTCATTATTTATCATATATGCACAGACCTATACTGCATCATCCTTGACATAAATAGTCCAGTAGTCAGTAAATCTTGCTAAGGCGATGATTAGAATAAATGCCAAAGTGCAACCTTTTTCTTCATCTCAATTGGGGGACATTTTCACTTATTAAGTGGCAACGTACGTTCGTCCTCTGACAGCATGATGTTTTGTTGTATCTTCAAGTCTGTCTCTTATGCCTTCTCTCTGATATACCAGACACTGTGTCTCACCTTTCTTGTATTAGAACTGATTGTTATCAAATGTTACCAAAACCTTTTCTTTAATATAGGACCTTAGTATCTTATTATGGAAGATTTATTTCAATCAGCCTAAACAATTGTCACACCCGTGCGCATTGGAGGCAGCTGAATGGCTTAATAATTCTTTGCATTTTTATAGCGCTTTTCTCACTACTCAAAGCGCTTAGTAATTGTAAGTTAAGGGCCTTGCTCAAGGGCCCAACAGAGCAGTGTCCCTTTTGGCATTTTACGAGATTCGAACCGGCAACCTTCCGATTGCCAGTGCAGATCCCTAGCCTCAGAACCACCACTCCGCCATTGAATGATGGCAATTCCACGCCAGACCAGGGGGTGGCAGAGTGTGCTAATCCTTTCTCTCTTTCCACTGCAGACCAGTTACAAAAAATTCCGCTTGGCCCCAGTGACATTACTTCCAGTCCCCTGGCTCGACGACGTCACTTCCACTCCCGTCAACGTCACTTCTGGTCCCACCGCGACAACGTCACTTCCTCAGTCTTCCTTTAAAACCGCCATCGTTGCTTCAGCCAAATCATTTCTGTTTGGGACTCCAATCTGTACACTATTGTGCAATCGATTTACCATTTTGCAGCCAGGTTCAAGTATACAGGAGGCTGCCTCAAACCTTTATTTTGGCTCTTTGTCTATTCTTTGACACCGTACAACAGATAAATTCCCCATGGTCTGGCTACTTGTCTGGGAAGTTACTTTTAGCTAACTATAAGAAACATGTTGACTACAAAGTCCCAAGAACCTATTTCACATTTTCTCATAAGTATATACACACTGGTTGGTTTATCTCATCTTAAATATATGCAACGATAAAATAATAACACTCTTTTTAGTATTTACTTTTACATTTGCATACCTTCCTGGGTTCTTTCCTCTTATTTGCACACTTGACAAAATTCTTCATCTCTATTATGCTCCTATGAATCTTTGTCATGTGACGCCCAGCACCTGCCTGTTAAACTCCTGTTAAAATACACTCAATCAAAAATAATGTTAGCTTTCCCTTATTAGCTCAACGATACAAACATTTTTACACGGTTTATTCACTTAAAAGCTCTTATTTATATAATCCTAAAATAACTCTAATATCCACACAAAAAGCCCAATTTCTCCTCCTCAATAAAGTATTTCCAAGTTGAAAACTTCCCATTGTACATTCATATCTAGCATGTTTACTTCCTATTTGTAATATTTTTACTTACATTACACATCATCTGCCACAAATCTGCCCAAGCCTGTATGCTGTCCAAGTCCTTCGGTAATGACTCGGCTGATTTTTTGATTATCTGCCCATCTACCTGGTTTGGAATTGTCTCTAAATGTGACCAGCTTGTTCTTTCTATTCCTATCCACATCATTTATGTACATTACAAATAGCAGCAGCCCCAGCACTGACCCCTGCTGGGCACATCACCTCATTCTGATAAGGTTCCTCACACTATAGCCCTTTGTTCCTATAGTTGAAGACCAGTTTTGAAGCCACCTTCACACCGTACCCTGAGGTTCCAATTCTTTTAGCCAAACTGAACTGAGACTTTGTGGTGTGTTTGAATGCTTTGAGAAAAGCTCATTTAGACGTGGACAGTGACCAAGCTGAGATTCAAACTCAGGTCACTGAGTGGGTGGTGCTAACCTCTGTGATAGAAATTTAACATCTTATTATAGAAAGAAACATCCCCTAAAAGGAGAAATCAGTAATCAGTCAGGAGAAAAGCTGTTCATGGCAGAGGTGTGACCAGAACATCATGTGTTGGGTGGGCATTTGGCTTGTCTGAGGGGGCAAAAAATATCCATCCATCCATCCACCCATCCATCCATCCATCCATCCATCCATCCATCCATCCATCCATCCATCCATCCACCATCCATCCATCCATCCACCCATCCATCCATCCCCGTTTTTGTAGGGGGGTCAAATAATAATAACAACATAGTTTTATATAATATATAAAAGCAAAAATTGTGGCATAAATCATAACCTGTTGTTCAATAAAATTAACGAAGGTAATGGAACTTGTATTATTATTTTTTGTGAACAAATATAGATCTACATCTACAAGGTAAATATCAATAAAGTCAAATGTATACAACATATGAGAGCAAGAACAGAAACGTGGCTTATTGTAGTCATGGGAGGCTATAGGACATCAGTTTCCAGTGTTTAACCTGGATATTATCTACAGGACCAGTCTGCGGTTACTCTTTGTAAATTCTGAAATAAATTCATTCATGTCTAGATGTTCTGTGATGTTTTTCTCATGTGCCAGAATGACTAACTTTCTCTTCCTTGAATGCAGCATTGTTCGGCGGAGTGGAGTGAGAATGCGGTTCAAAGTAGAGAAAGAGCTTTCGCATGCAGCTGAAGACACGCCAATGATGAGTGCTGTGATGCAGACATGGCTCTGACGTGCGGGATACTAGACGCGTGTTTGTGGAAGCCTCCACCGTCTTTTTCTAGAGCTTTTTTCCAATTAGTGTAGCCGTATTTGGTGAATATGTCCTCGCGGTCCGAATTGGAAACACTAAATTTGTGGCAGGCAAAGCAAAAGCTGCCATCACGGACAACAGAATATTCAAGGCATGGTCGAGACTGATACCAGCTTGCACTAAAACATCTGAGTGTCTTTCCGAATGCGCGCTTGGGATAATTAATTAAAACAGGCTGGGATGGGCTATCCATATTTAAGTCAGGCAGACCGGACTGTATATTTTGTTGAAGGCAGAGGTTTGGAATACCCGACACGGGCGCAGAGCTGGAGGATTATGTAGGCTTATCTACATCTTTTGGAGTTTCAGTTCCCGACGTGGGTGCACTGTGCTCCGTGTTGGTAGCAGTGGTGCTGGACTCAACTGTGGAGCCAGCAGCTTGCGGAGGGACAGAGGTTGAAGATGTCTTCTTTTTAATAAGCCACCTATGCATAGCCTTTGGTGTTACCAACCAGAAAATAAAAGAAGAATGGAACGTATACACTGTTTTAATTAAAGAATGCGGTCAACAAGTTCAAAACATGCTACAAAATGTGCGGGAAGTGAACTGTGAGCAGCATGGTGCCTGTTTAGTGGAGGAGACACTGACGGATACGCCGCAAATTCAAACCGGCCGATTGGAAAGCAACTCAGTTTTGAAAATCAAATGTTATTCTTCTCCAGAGTTTTCATTGGACAGGCAGAGCATTTCGCAGGGGGGGCAGTGCCCACCCCAGCCCCCCCTCGTGGTCATGCCTCTGGTCCATGGTGTCTTTTAATTACTCCTCGGCAAAATGCCTCATTCTTCAAAAGCAGTCTGTTACAGAATGGTCAGAATGATCACAGAAACTAAGAATAGAGGTTCATTTTATAAACTATTGAATTCACATACCGTGTCAATCAATACATACGTTTACTCTGGTTGTTTCATTGGTTTACACCCAAACGACTTACATAAAATAAAAGTCTGTTATATTATATTCTGTTTTTTCTAATACCTTTTGAGTTGAGCCATCACCCTTGAAATTTCTGTGCATATAACAACTGTCCATTCTGTTTGTTTACACGACATCTGCTGACTTTTTAGTCATCTCTTAGTCATCTTTCAGTACATTTTGTTGTTCACTTGATCGTTATCTGATTTCCGACATTTATTAACCCTTTATGCTATTTCTTTAAGATGAATGCTTTGTTACCCTAAAATGATTCTTCCACATTTCTTCCCCAGATTACACAGGTTCAGAATATGGATAAAATGGCCCTCCAGAGTTATACATTTATACTGGTCAGCACTGGAAACAGCACAGGTGTCTCAAGGTGAACACAATGCAGAGTCGCGGCCCCATACATTTATCTATTCTTCTCTCCGCAATGCCATCAATAGTCAACAGCCCGGTGTAACAATCGCAGATCAAAGCTGCCCCCTTAAGCGATGGGTCAATTGAAAGCGACGCTTTCTCCTCTCCTGGCTATTGTTCATTTTCAATTCTCTCCTTTAGATGTGATTTATTTAAGGCATCCGTGTATGGCAAACAATCAGCGAATCAGCAGAACTCCCTCCATTACTTACTGCCTAGTCAGGTCCCCAGGTGGTCCCAGAGCACACAGCACCACTTAGGGACTTTTTAAATGTTTGCTGATTTTTAATTGCTTGTGTCTGCCACAGTAAGGGCGGCTGCATTTTGAGAAGGTTTCTGTGCGCAGAGTTGGCTGCTGGTCCCCAAATGTTTGAACTTTGGTCTGACTTCTATTTCTCATCTCTGGCTGGTACTCACCTGAGGTCTCATTAAAAGACAGTTTTTTGGTTCAGACTCCCAGCATGCCGCTGGGCCTGAACTGAACAGACGAAGGAGTTTGAAGCAGCTTCATGTCAGTCATGTTGCTGTTGCACTTGGTGAAGTGGAGCCCTTACCTAATGATGTGTGTAACGCCACATCTGACCTCCAGGACCATTCTGCCTGTAATCCATCACCAGCATTTCCTTTTAAACAGGATGGCGCCAACATACAGCATATGACTTTGGTGTGAGTATGACTGTGTGTTGATTTAGTCAGACATAGTTACAAAAATGAATGTTCAGCTGCTTGCCATTGGCTCTTTAATATCACTGTATCCTGATCTTGGCTGTCCACTTGTTTGGCCCATCACCCTGATCTGCCGCTTACTGTGAAAACTCTCTGTGGAGCATTTTCATGCATTTTTTGCTTTCTATGTTTAATGCTTGTTGATTTTTTTAATATATATATGTACATAAAATATGTGCTAATGACCTTCTGACTGATTCTGTTTTTTTGAAGTGTACTAGCTGCTACTTGGAATTTTACTGTTTAATCAGCAGTGTGGTTTGGTTTTCTTAGACGGTTTATTGCGCATTTACTAAACTTCCTATGGACTTGTCTACCTGCTATCAGATGTTGTGATTTTATAAACCTTTGTGACTCTAATAATGGCCTGAACTACTTCTGTAACTTTTATGAAGGGTAATGTGTACTCCTGTGAAACAAAGCAGAAAACGTGCAGTGGGCATTAAAACCCACACCAATAGGCCAGAGCTGCCCTAAACTGAGGTCTGGGCCCATTGATTAGGCCCCATCCCAGGCAGCCTAACCTCTAACCCTGTGTTTTTTTTAACATTTTATTGATTTTATTAAAATCCAACAGTATTCCATACAAGCAAGTCAAGTTTAACAAAAATCAACCCCCAACCATGAGAAAGAGAGCTGACCGTCATTTTCAGGGTTTCTGGAGCCCTAGATTCTGAATCTTTCATTTATTTTTTCTCTTGTTTAATGTATTTATTAATTTTATTTCAAGAACATAATATTGCATCCAGTCAAGTTCAACTTGTACAACAAAGACAGTCAAACTAGAAAGAAACAAACATCATAAAGTTAAAAAAGAACGCAAGAACAAGAAAAAAGACAAAACTTAACAAAATAAAATTCAACCTCCACCCGAGGGCATTAATACCAACATTAACAGGCCAGAGCTGCCCTAAACTGAAGTCTGGACCCATTGATTAGGCCCCACCCTAGGCAGCCCAACCTCTACCCTTGTTTTAGGGGTTTCTGAAGCCCTAGATTCTGAATATCTAATTTATTAGTTTTTCTTTTTTTTTTAAATTAAATTTATTTCAAGCATATAACACTGCATGCAATCAAGTTAAACTTGTACAACAAATGAGTTCACAGTCAAATTAGAAAGAAAAAAAAACAAAATTAAAAAAGTAAGCAAGAAACAGAAAAAAGACAAAAACTAACAAAACAAAATTCATCCCCAATCCAAGGGCATTACATCCAACACCAGCAGGCCAGAGCTGTGCTAAACTCAGGTCTGGGCCCATTGATTAGGCCCCACCCTAGGTAGCCTGGCCTCTACCTTAATTTTAGGGGTTTTGGAGCCCTAGATTCTGAAAATATTGTATTTATTTATTTATTTATTTATTTATTTATTTTATAAGCTTATGTTTGTTGTTGTGAATTATTTTGTACACTTTTTGAGGCAATTTTCTTCATCCCATGGTTACAAATCCCAGGGTGTGTGTCCCTAGAGGTTGTGAACTACTGGTAGCAACCAAGTTTGCGGTTTACAAAAGCATTTTTGACAATCGTTTGTTTAAAACAGTCCTTTTCTAGAATTAATTTTTGGTCTGAACATGTGCCTGAATTTTTGAGTACAACTGTGTCAGTCTTCTTGGTTTTGACCCTTTATCTGGCTTTGATTACATCTTTTCTTCCATTCTCCTTTAAAAATATCTTACCTTGCTAGTACATTAACAAAATAGCTATGCTTTTAAATATGAAAAAGTCCAAAAAAAATATATAAGAAGGAAAAGGGAAAACTGTAAAACCTTTGGCCCAAGGAAACAAATAAGAAATGTTTTGTAATTAAAGATTTACTTCAAAAGATAAAAAAAATAACACAAATGGTAAAAAAAGACAAATTTTGTTTAAAAGGCAAAATCTAAGTGTTCAGAAATCCTAACCTATAAAGCCAAACACTTACCTTAAACCAAAACCCAGAAGTCTATAATTTGTAGATTTCCAATGCAAATCATCTGTTGACCTATTGGGACAAAACACAAACTGGTAGGAATTTAGTGTGGGAGGCTGGATCTGAGGTGGGCCAGAACCAGTGAGCAAAGTGAATGCACGCAAGGCTGCTGGTCCTGATGAGTATACCTTAAAACCTGAGCTTGGCAACCGTCTGAGGCCTTCAGTGACATCTCAACCCGTCTCTGGCCCGGGCTATTATCCCTGCATGCCTCAAGTCCACAAGGATTGTACCGGTGCCTAAACTTTTCTGTCCAGGAATACTGAATGACTACCACCCTCCTTCAACCTCCACCCGAGGGCATTAATACCCATATCAACAGGCCAGAGCTGCCCTAAACTGAAGTCTGGACCCATTGATTAGGCCCCAACCCCAGGCACCCTAACCTCTACCCTCCTTTAACGTGTTTCTGGAACCCTAGATTTTAAATATTTCATTTCTTTTTCCCTTTAATTTATTTATTAATTTTATTTCAAGAAAATAATACTATGGATGGATGGATGAAAATAATACTACCCATAATAATACATCACAAAATGCTTTGAGAGATTGTTTCTGGCCCACCTCAGATCCAGTCTACCTCCCACACTAGATCCCTGCCAGTTGGCCTATTGTCCCAGTAGGTGAATGATAGATGCCATATCCTTGGCTCTTCACTCTGCCCTGACACACCTGGACAACAATAGCTCCTACGTCAGACGATGCTATTTGTTGATTTGATTTGGACATGTGCAGAAGAGAGATGCTGAGTATATTGGGAGAAGGATGCTAAGGATAGAGCTGCCAAGGAAGAGGTAAAGAGGAAGGCCTAAGAGAAGGTTTATGGATGTGGTGAGAGAGGACATGCAGGTGATGGGTGTAACAGAGGACAGAAAGATATGGAAGAAGATGATCCTCTGTGGCAACCTTTAAAGGGAGCCGCCGAAAGAAGAAGAAGAAGAAGTTTTGCATTTAATTCTCCCATCCCTTTCAACCTGGTGACTAAACGCAGCAACCTTGGCATCAGCACCTCTCTTTGTAATTCTAGTTTGGACTTTCTAACTAACTGACCCCAGTCTGTCAGGTTAAATAACCCGACATACTCTACCCTGATCCTGAATACTGGCATTCCGCAGGGCTGTGCACTTGGCCCACTCCTCTAGTCCCTCTTCACCCAGGACTGCATCCTTTTATATAGCTCCAGCTCCATGACGTTCGCACACAACACCACGATAATAGCACTGATCAGTGACAACAATGAGCTGGACTACAGAGAGGAGGTCCAGCATCTGCCAACACCGTGTGCTGATAACAGTCTCACCCTCAATAACAAGAAGACCAAAGAGCTCATTGTGGATTACCGGAAAACTAAGGGCAGCTGACACACTCCCATCCATATAAATGGGGCTGAGGTGAAGTGTGTATCCAGCTTCAATTTCCTGGGCGTCCATTTCTCTGAGGACCTTTCTTGGGCAATATACACTTTCAGACTGGTTAATAAAAGTGCAGCAGCGACTTTACTTTCTGCGAAGGCTAAAGAAAGCCTGCCTGTCTCCTCAGATTCTGTTGAACTTTTATGCAGGCAGCACTGTCGAGAGCATATTGCCTAACTGAATTATGGTGTGGTGTGGCAACTGCTCCATAGCTGACAGGAAGGTCTTGCAATGGGTGGTGGAAACTGCCCAGCACATCATCGGCATCCCGCTGCCGACTATCACTGACCTGCAGCACACACGGTGTCTGCGACGGGCTCACAGCATCATCAAGGATGCCTCACACCCCAGCCATGGACTGTTTACCCTCCTTCCATCAGGGAGACGCTACAGGAGCCTTTGGTCCCGCACAAGCTGGCTCAGGAGGAATTTCTTTCATAACACCATCACCATTCATCAACCCTTACCATTCAATAGCTGACCTTTCTAAACATCAATAACTTCTGATTGCACTCTATGTATATTTTCACCTGTTTACATATATCTATTCTGTACAAACCTATTTTATACTAGGGGACTTTGCCCACTGCTCGCTTCACTAACCCACCCCCTCCCCCCTCAGGGGGGCGCTATGTGCCAGCCACTTTGAGTCTCTGCTGCTCATGTTGTGAAGGTGGGGTTGAATGCATGCTAGGGAGATGCGGTCAGATCAGCTGCTGCCTTGCTGCGTGTTCTGCTTGTTGCGCTGCGCGTCGATCATTTAAAAGCCTGTACAGCAGCTGTCCTTTTGTCTCACTGCCTTGTCTCGCGGGACTTTAAAGTGTCTCCAACAAAATTATGTATCGTTTCCTTCCAAGCCATCCAAGATTTTTATTATAATAGAGAGATATCTGTATTTACTATATACCATTTACCATATATAGTATCTGTTATAAACTGATCAGTATTCATATCTATATACTCTTCCTTGTATATACTACTACCTGTAAATTCAAATACCATATGGATATATATATATATATATATATATATATATATATATATATATATATATACAGTGGAACCTCGAGATACGATCACCTCTGTATACGAGAAATTCAAAATACGAGGAAAGTATGAGCGAAAAATTCTGATCTAAATACGAGCATTGGCTCGCGTAACGAGCCACGAGCCAGGCTGTGGGTATAGCTCGCAGCTTAGCAAGGGGGCGTGGTAGCAGTTGCGAGCCGCGATCTGCGGTGTCTGCGTTTCTCACTTAAGTGCACAGGTGGGAAACTGCCCACATCCATGATTGTTCCTGTGGCTGATGGGCTGCAGCTGCCATGTCCTCCCCGCATATATAGAGAAGCGCGAGCCGGTTAAGGGGGAGAAAAAGTAAAAGAAAAGAGAGAGAGAGAGAGAGAGAGAGAGAAGGCAGGCAGACAGACAGACAGACAGACAGGCAGGCAGGCAGGCAGGCAGGCAGGCAGGGCAGGCGGGGGGGGGGGGGGGGGGGGGGGGGGCGAGTGCAGGCTCGCGTGTAGCTGAACAGGCGAGCCAAACAGCTGAAGCAGGACGGTGTAGAGAAGGTCAGCTGCATTAAGAGTGTCTCGCCTGTTGCAGAGCCCGCAGGTGAGACGCTAACAGAGAAGAAGCACCAGCGATTGTCATCTGTTTTTTAAAGACAGCATCCTTTTGACGTTTTAACCTCGTGTTAAAGGATTGTTATTCTTGTGTATTTTAAACCTCCACTTCACAACTGTTTTAAGGATTATTTATTTAAAGATTTATTGAATGCTCTACTGCACTTTGGACACCTGTTTTGATTCTTTTAATAATCAGTTATATTATTTACCAGTGTTATTTATTAAAGGTAGACTACAGTATATATAATTTATCAGTGTTATTTGTTAGGAAAATTGATTTTTATGTTAATATATTTGGGGTGCAGAACGGATTAACTGGATTTCCATTATTTTCAGTGGGGAAGTTTGTTCTAGATACGAGAAATTCGCTATACAAGCTCAGTTCTGGAACGAATTAAACTCGTATCTAGAGGTTCCACTATATATATATATATATATATTATATATATATATATATATATATATATATATATATATATATATATTCTTGTTTACTGCACCTTACTGTCTATTGCACCTTACTCTACTATTTGCACTTTCTGATTACATGCTAAACAGCATTTTGTTGTACCTGTACAATGACAATAAAGTTGAATCTAATCTAACCTAATCCAAATTGAAGGACAAAAAAAGAGGAGATCTCTATGAGGTTAAATCTGCCATTTTACTTCTTAAGTCTCTGATGATCCTCGTTAGCGCCACAGTCCTTGGCAGCTGTCGGACCTGGAACTGTCAATAACATGAAAAATGTTCTGTCACCTTGGATAAAATTGTCAGCCAAACAAGTAAATGTAAAAGCAATGCCTGGCCAGGGACATAAAGAAGAAGGAAATGGAGGCCAAACCCAGGCAATACCTGATCCAGTATTAGGGCCCCCAGTCCAAGATTTGTTGCCAGCACTGCAAGGCTAGACAGCATCAGGCCCTGAATTATTGGAATAAATAGGTGGTGTGGCCACCAGGGGCTGCTCCAGCTCCCAAAACACCTGACACAAAGGCTCAGACACAAGTATAAAAGCACAAAGAGAATTTATTTTTGGGAAAATCTTGTCAAGTAAGCGTTTCCCACCACAGCCACAGTACAAACCACACTACACAGCACTCAACAATGCTTTGCCTTCTGTTCTCTATGTGTCTCCTCTCTCTCTCTGACTCCTCTACCCCTTCATGCAAGCTTCGTTCTCCTTCCTCCTGACTCTGGCATCCTGAGTTGAGGCACCTGGCTCCTTTTAAACAACACCTGGGAGTACTTGCGTTGGTCCAAAAGCACTTCAAGGTGAGGAAGCCCCATGAAGTAATGCTCCCCAATCCCTGCAGCACCCCCTGGCTACACCCATGAAACCCAACAGGGCTGGTTTGGCAAATTCCATGTACCATGATACCCTGTGGAAATAACCACTGCTGTAACACAGGTGGGCTGCCATGTAGGGATCTGGGGGAGATAATGCACTGTGCACGCTCTCTCCCCTGGTCCTTTCATTGTGGAGTCATTCTGTTAAAGGGCCCTGACCGTCCTTCACATGGGGCGGTGTGGGGGAGTCTAACAATTTTTAAGCCCAGTGAATATGAAAGTCTCTTGTTCATTTTTCACATTTGCACAGCATTAACCTGTAAATCATTGTATCGCTGCCTCCCTGCCATAAAAGTGAGTTTACAGCACGGTAAGGATTCAAAAATGCTTCAGTGTTTATGGAGAACTACAATTCAAATGAAACATTATGTCATCCATAAACTAATTTATCTGGAGACCCAGTGTGTTTCATCAGGGCACGGTAACAGACCATCGGCCTTCATCTCTTTAATGGGCCTTAACAATGAGCAATGGAATTGCTCTATATAGCCATTTCTCTCGCTTCATTTCTTTATTACTTTCAAAAGCCTTGCAAGCATTAAAAATGCTGTTGCAGGCACTATATAAAGGCATATACATTATACTGGCTGACAGATTCATTCTCGTTATTATTAATTCTATTCTTATGGCTCATACTACCACTTGCCCTGTCACTGTGTGGCTTCCTCTGTATTGTAAGCATACTGGCTTTGTGATTACGCTCTTCCTGCTACATGAACCCACATACCGAAGCTTCAAGCTTCACAGTTTTCACTTTGCAGTTCTTGATAAATATATTTGAATTATATATATATATATATATATATATATATATATATATATATATATATATATATATATATTTATGTGTGTGTGTCTATGCATGGAAGTGTGTGTGTCTGTCCAGGCAGCCCAGAAGTGCGAGGCTGTAACATGACGCTGTAAGAAAGTGACTCTGTCGCCAAAGTGAAACTGCTGACAAAAGAGAAACTCGCTTAGATGCCAATACACAAGCACGGTGAGAACATCAGCAAACCGAAACCGTCGAGGAAAGAGAAGCTCGCTTAGCTGCTGATAGACAACAGAGGTGAGCACGAGGAAAGAGAACCTCAATTAGCCCCAAATGCACAACCGATGCGATTGATAGATTGAAATGACAGAATCCAAGGTTCTAGGAGCCTGGGCTTTTTACAGCACGGGCTTACACAGCTACTGTATATATCTCTATAAATATATATTATTAATACGTCTTCCAAATATTAAAGGGCTACTAGTTTTAACAGTTATAGCATTCAACAGGGAGTCTTAACCCTCCTGATAAACTAGATTCAAATCTGGGAATCGAACTGTGGAAAGTTCTAGTACTTTCTAGAATAGATTACATTACACTTTTATTGTCATAAACACTGTGAGAACGTAGTGAAATTCTTGTGTTACGTATATGGGTTGGGTAGGAAGAGAGGCAGTATAAACAGACAATATGACAATGTATTAATAAATAAATACATTAAATAAGAGTAATAGAAGAATGGACTTAAGAACATAAGAAATTTGACCACTCAATCTGTCAAACCCATTTGTGCATAGTGTATAACAGAACTGTACAGACATAGAGATCACACAGATTAACAATATTGGTAAAAAGAAAACGTGCAGATAGCAGTCGAGATGTAATTAGTAGCATAATTAGACATAAACCAGCAGGAGGGTACAGAACAGGGTAGATAAGTTCAGGTTATCGAGAGTTCACTGACCTTATGGCCTGAGGGAAGAAGCTTTTCCTCAAGTGAGTAAAGTGACTGGTGAGACTGGTGGTAGGGTTTACAAGTCAGCAGTAGTGAAAACTGGGAATGATTTGATTGCTGGCATTAGAGATGATGGATACAGCCCTCCTCAGACATCTGCCGGAGTAGATAGTATGAACTTTAGGATGATAAGTACCATTGATTATAGAAACAGTATGGACAGTCGTTTGGAGGAGCTTGTGATCCTGGCAAGTCAGCCCATCAAATAACACCGTGATGAATCTAGTCAGGGTAATGTGTGCATGGGAAGCAGCTTAAGGGCTCTAGTGATGGCAATTAACCTCCAAACCAGGGGTTGACACTGTGTTATAATGCCATCCCCCTTCTGCAGAAAGGAAGATTGACGGTCGTTCCACCACTGACATCAATTTCCGTTGTCCACTCCCCTGGACCCGCTTCTTCCTGCCTGGAACCCATGTGACTCGAAGTTTAGTAATTTTGAAGGGAGCTGGATTATGAGCTCTCGTCTCAAAATACACATCCGGAACTTGTTGAGTGTTGTTTTGTTTATAACGTTTGTAATTATGTGAGGTCACTGTAGTGTTCTTTAAGCTGAAGTAGAGACACACTCAGAATAACGTTTCTAATGCTGTTTATTTACTAACCCTGTTCAACTAACTCTCCATACAGCGTTCAATACCTCAAGACGTCATACATCCCAAAAGACGCAGACCATAGTAATCAATACCTGAACATAAAATTATTGACAAAAGCATTAATGAACAATCATATACAACAGTCACCAAGGCGATTCCCCAACTCTTTGACATTGCTTTGTCTCCTCTTTACAATATATTAAGCAGTATAGTTCACAAGTATTTTCGTTCCCACCCCAAAGCTTTTTAAGCTTCCTCAGGAGAAAGAGCTTTTGCTCATTACAGGGACCCCTTCAAAGCCACAACGAGACAAATCAGTCCCCTCACAAACAATAAGTTTATGCTCAACCTTTATTAAAGAAACATTCAGCACAGAAATCCACAATCAGACCCACAGTACAAGTCGACAGATGCTGAAGAGCTCTCAGCACTCCAACTGAAGTTTTGCAAACAATTTAATGTTTCATGAAAGCAAGGCATAGAACAAATAAACAATGGCAAATAAAAAAACAAGTCAAGGAATTGTTAAGTGTACAAAATATTATTTAAAGTTTTGATTAATCAAAGAAGCCACCTTTTAGTGAAATAACAGCCAAACTGTGGTAACCCTTTTGATTCAGAATGCCAGTCACTCTGCATAAGTCACCAACTCTACCTCTGGTTAAAGAACACCAGACCATCACACGTCCTCCTCCATGTTTGAGAGTCGAGGTCTCACACTGAAGAACCATCCTTTCACCAACTCGAAGGCGTACAGACACCCTGCGTGATGAACCCAAGATTTCAAATTATGATTTGTTGATCCCTAAGACTTTGCCCAGTCTGCAGTAGTCCACAGCTGGCATTTCAATGCAATGTTTTGTCTTTTAAGGATCGGCTGTCTTTCTGCCACTCGCCCTGCCAAACCTGCAGCACAAAGTCTCCTGTTCACAGTAGAACCTGAGATTTGCTTTTGTCAGCTTGCTCTGTTAAGCTGTGCTTGAAGCTGTTGTGCGGTGAGGCTCCTATCACGCTAGCTGGTGACCCTCAGAAACTTGTCTTCTGATTGGTTTGTGACTTTGGGTATGCCACATCTCTTCCTATCAGAGTTCCTTCTAGTTTCCAATTGCCTTTTGATTGTGTAGAACAGGGGTGTCGAACTCCAGGCCTGGAGTGCCGCAGTGGCTGCAGGTTTTCATTCTAACCCTTTTCCTAATCACTGACCAGTTTTCATGGCTAATTAACTAATTTTCCCTTCATTTAAATAGTCCTGTTTTTAAGGATTCAGTCTTCTGAATGTATTCCTTTCTTCATTAAATGAGATCCAAACAGAAATGAGATGTGAAACAAGATGACAGATGACCAGCTAAACTGGGATTTCAAACTACAACCAATTTTCTGTTTTTTTTAAGAACACAGTCAAAATGTTTTGGTGACCTGAGAGATCAACCTTACTGAGACCTTCACCTTTCATTATTTTCAGATATTATGTGCTGGGCACAGGTGAGCTGGTCATGTGGTGGCTTGTTTTGTGTCTCATTATTGTTTGGCTGCTAATTAAGGAAAAAGAGACAACTAAGGGGTCTGAGTCAAGTTAATTAAAACTAAGGCAAAAGAAGTTAATCAGTAGCAAAAACATGTCACAAATGAAGAAGAAGGATAGAATGAAAACCTGCAGCCACTGCAGCCCTCCAGGACCGGAGTTCAACACCTGTGGTGTAGAAAGCCACCATACTCAGTGACACTTTGATTTCTAATAATTAAAGGCCTACACTTCTCAGGGTAATAATGCTCTGTCTCATTTCATTTGTTAATTGCAATTTCCTTGCCGTTCTACAGTGTAATATTGTCCAAGGAGTACTTCAGAGGGTGTAGTAACACAGACTGTTCCAACTCTGCTTTAAGACGGACAGAGAGGGTTTTTACGTAATCAACAGAACTTGGGACACCTGTGCAAATTGTTTGCTTGAACTTTGTTGTGATGTGAGATTTTACATATAACTTGATAAATATTTTTTACGTGTTTATTTGTAATTTAGGCAAAGCAATGAAATTTAGTGTTTACATACAACACAATGAAGAGCACAGTTTAGCAGCCATTTTGAACAGACATGTGGCTGAAAGCTGAGCACCAATGATGCCTTAACTAGAGACTTTTAAGTAACTACAAGTCTGTGTGCCACCTGAACTACATATCGACATTTATCAGGTTGTATGGTTGCCAATATTCAAATGTACTTTGCATTTTGTTATTATTTATGAATATTATCAGTAATACATTATTTTATGTGTAACTTAACTTCTGCTTGTCTTTTTACTACATCTAATTGCCTGAGGTTATAGATATAGAAGGGAAGGTGGGGATAAGTTATATACAATAATACCTTATAAACAGTGGTGAGTCTGTGAGATTAGGCATTCTAAGGCTACATATTAATAATTCAATAGGGGAATGTAGAGCAATAGTATACTCTAGCAAGACAAAACAAACTTGCAAGGCTTCATTTACTTTAACTCTTTTAGGGCGGATGTCGACTTTTGTTGACACAAAGTGTTGAAGGTGGATGTCGACTAAAGTCGACTAAATTGACATCCACGGGCTAAGGGCGGTAAAAGCTGTATACATCGATAAAACTCACCATTACGTTATAGATAGAATCACTTTGCCAGGAGGACTATTAGACTCTTTGACTTGATATCGTATCAATGCATGAGTGGAGTAGAGTAAATAAATAAATATAGAGTAAATAAACATCTAGAATGCGAAGCAAGTCTGCAAAGTAAAACACTCACTTCATATTATTTATTTATTTTTTGTGTATTATTACTGAATCAGACTTATTGAGCTCTGATTTTGATGCAAGTGATCTGAAGATCTAAAACGAAACTCAAGTCCCTGCATCAGCTGATTGGTCCCCAGTTGGTCAGGTAGCGGACACGGCAATGGCAATGTTAACCTGGGAGGACTAAACCGACATAGATCTGTGGGATGCAAGCTGGCTACTGGACTTCATCAAATGACATGGCGTGCTAGGGGACACTATGGATTACCAGCCACTCAACAACTTCAATCTGTTTTTTTCCAGAAAGTGCCTTTCAGCTTATGAGTGATGAGGTATACCATACCATACCATTTTTATTTGTTAAGCACTTAAAAACACAGCATTACAACTGACCGAAGCGCTGTACAGTTAAAACAAGCAAGACTAAAAGCAAAATATTAAAAACAAACATTAAGAGAGAATTAAAACAGAGACATTAAAAAACAGGTCAGGGGACCCAATAAAACAGAGAAATAGCAAAAAGCAAGTGGGAATAAGACAGGTTAAGAATTAAAAGCCAATGTGAAGAAGTGAGTTTTTAGGTTTGATTTGAATGTGGTGACTGAAGCGGCCTGCCTAACCACTAAAGGTAAGGAGTTCCAGAGCTTGGGTGCACAGACAGAAAAAGCCCTTTCACCACGAGCTTTAAAACGTGCCTTGGGAACGGTTAGGAGCAGCTGATCTGCGGATCTAAGAACACGAGGGGGATTGTGACGATGGAGCAAGACACTCAAGTAGGCAGGGGCTAGACCATTTAGTGCCTTATAGGTTAAGAGGAGTATCTTAAAATCAATTCTGAAGCTAACCGGCAGCCGTGTAGGGTTTTTAAAATCGGTGTAATGTGTTGGCTTCTGCTGCTTCCAGTTAAAAGTCTTGCAGCCGCATTTTGAACCAATTGGAGTCTCGAAAGAGTGGCTTTACTAATACCATATAGGCAGGAATTAGAATAGTCGAGCCGGGACGTAATGAATGCATGGATTACTGATTCCAGGAGGTGGTAAGGCAGAATTGGTTTGAGTTTGGCAATTCGCCTGAGATGGAAAAAGCAGGATTTTACTGTGCTGTTGACTTGAGCATCCATTTTCAGGACCATATCCATTTTGATTCCAAGATTGGAAACAGACGAAGTTACTGGAATGGGAAGAAAGTCGAGGTCAAGGGGTAGGGTCTGTTTGCGGTCGGGACTAAAAACAATGACCTCGGTTTTTGAATCGTTTTTCGTTTTTTTTTTTTTTATTTTTTTTTTCTTTTTTTTTTTTTTTTTTTTTTTTTTTCAGGTGAAGGAAGTTTACAGCCAGCCAGTCCTTAATGTCAGATAAGCAGTTGAGAAGAGGTTTAGTGGAGTCAGTTGACTTGAGGGAGAAATAAATTTGGCAGTCATCAGCATATAGGTGATACGAGATTGCATGTTTTCTAAAAATTGCACCTAAAGGCAGGATGTAAATTGAAAAAAGTAGTGGCCCCAAAATGGAACCCTGGGGGACACCACATGGGAGTGGGACTGATTCAGATGAAAAATCATCTAGCATGACTCTAAGAGTCCTGTTGCAGAAATATGACCTGAACCAGTCGAGGGCTAAGCCAGATACACCAACCCAGGATTCGAGTCGGGAGATCATGATGTCGTGGTCGATTGTGTCGAAGGCAGCAGATAAATCGAGAAGAACCATAATCACGTAGAGTCCTGAGTCCAATGCCAAAAGGACATCATTTAGGACACGTAAATGCGCGGTTTCTGTGCTGTGTTGGGGCCTAAAGCCTGACTGAAAAAGGTCCATTACCTGATGGTCCTGTAGGTGGTGAATTAATTGCTCATAAACTACTTTTTCGAGTAATTTTGTCAGGAAAGGTAGTTTGGAAATTGGACGTAGATTGGAGAAGATGGCAGGGTCAAGATCAGGTTTTTTCACGATTGGATGTACAACTGCGTGTTTGAAAGCACAAGGAACTGTAGCCGAAGATAGACTACTAGTTATGATCTTTAAGACATCATATCGAATCACAGGAAAGACATCTTTCAGCAGTCTGGACGGCACCACATCGTCCGGAGAGCCTGAAGGCTTCATTGAGGCGACGATTTTTTCCAGATGGGGGAGCGAAATGGGTTCAAAGCTAGTGAGGGAGCCGTGTACAGGAACGGCTAAATCAACAGAGCCAGAAGAAGAAATGGAGATCTGGGATCTAATGTTCGTAACCTTATCCAGAAAAAACGTAAGGATCTGATTACAAAGAGCATTGGAGGGAGAAGAGAAAACAGTTGCAGCTGGAGAGAGGACAGCATTCAGTGTTTTGTATAAGACACGTTGATTGCCAGAATTTTTTGAGATGATGTCAGTAAAAAAACGGTTCCTTGCACCTCTGACTGCTCTCTGGTATTGAGACCACATGTCTCTCATGCAGTCAAAGGTAACAGTGAGACCATCTTTCCTCCATTTACGTTCTAGCCGCCTACAGTTTTGCCTGATGGAGCGAGTTTGTTCATTTAGCCATGGGTCATGCTTGACTTTGGATTGTCTCTGTTTGAGTGGGGCTACAACATCCATCACAGAACAGCAGGAAGTATAGAAGCTTTGCAATAAAACATCAGCATGTGTTCATTTATAAACTGTAGAGGCTCGTGGAACACAAAACAGAGGGACATTTGTCATAAATAAGTATTTTATGTTGATGTATGTGTGAAACCATTGCTTTGAGTGCTTTTTAGAAAACTGCGCTTTTTGGAAAAATATTCAGCCCTGGAACACGAGTAAAAAAAAAATTATTAGCCCTAAAAAACAGTTAATGGCTACAGAACTTCTGTAGGTTGCAATAGTTGTTCCCTGAAGAAGACCCATTGGTAATATTCTGATATTTCCTTTTGTTTTCAGTTTTTGCTAACCCTAAGATGTAAATTTAAACCTCTAGCAGTTCACTGCATACCTTTTCACCATTTTAGGCCATTCATTGCATTTAAGCTGATTAAATTTCGAGGTGTTCGAAAAAATTTGACCGGTAATATATAAGGAAAATTAGAGTACTAGGAGAAAAACCCACATGGAAGTAGGGAGAACATGCAAACTCCATGCAGACAGTGGCCAGGCAGGACAGGATTCAGAACCAGAATTCTGAAGTGGTAAGGCAGCCACACTAACCACAATGCCACCAAGGCCACTAATTATAAATTCAGTGATGATGGTAAAGCCATTGCCGAGAGCTACGCTTGAGACCCTAACCCAGGGGTGGGCAAAGTCGTTCCTGGAGGGACGCAGTGACTGCAGGTTTTTGTTCCAACCCAATGGCCTAATAAGAAGCACTTACTGCTCAAGTAAGACTTCTGCTTCATTTTAGTTGTCTCACTCATTAAGATTTTGAACCCTTATTGCTTATTTTAGTCTGAAACAGCCGTATTCTCGGTTTTTAATTGCTCCTTATTAGCAATGAGATGCAAATGACAAAAGAAAGCAGCAGTTATCCATTTACACCTGTGTGTATTTATCGTGCACTATTTGGTTTAATTAAATACTTGGAAGAAAAGTGAAGAGAAAAAAGTGAAGGACTGAGAATTACTCCTCCATTTTAGACTTCAAATCATTTGGATGATATCCTTAGAAAGAAAATAAAAATCTAGGATATGAGAGTGACTTGACATGGCAGAGTTAAAGTACTAACAAGCCAAGTAATGTAATTATTGGCAAGGATTGTTTTCTAATTAAGCAGCTGGGTTGGATCAAAAACCTGCAGCCACTATGGCCCTCCAGGACTGACTTTGGCCACATCTGCCCTAACCTCTCAGCCTCCCCTTTACCTTCATGGAGGCCACCATAGATAGCTACAGTAGCCTCCTGCTTAAGTACGCACCCGTTTAAGTACGCGTCCCGGTTAAGTATGCATATGTTTCTCTAAAATTCTGGGTTCAAGATTTATTAGTTAAACATGTTGTGAATCGTCATTTGGCGAAGGTCTTGAAGTTTCTTGCATTTGGCTTTGAGGGAGACAACCCGGATCTTGCTCTGAAATGATTCAAACGATTTCTTAAGATCATCAAATGTATCATCAGCTTCAATTTGAACTTCAGAGCAGAGCAGCTGATCCTCGATGTCGAGAACACGCTTCGAGATGATTTCACAACGTTGAGACTCATTGAGACGCTTGCCGTTTGGTTTCTTTGACATCGTAGCGAAATGCAAGCTATTTGGGAGTGGCAACTAAGTACGCGCAAACTTCGCAGGTTCAAGTTGCGTTTGGGAGTGGCCAACCTAAAGTACTCACCTACCGGCTAAGTACGCACAAACTTCGCAGGTTCAAGTTGCGTACTTAAGCGGGAGACTACTGTACAGTGAGGCAGGTATCATGGGCTAGTGGCTAAGACCTGCACCTCACTGTTAGACTCCAAGATTAGTCGTTCAGCCAGCCTTAACTCCAGCATTAAAAAAATGTATCAGTGCAGAGTCGTCATGCATCATGAAGTTGTTGTAGATAAAGATGTCAGTAATAACAATTATATATGGCTGATGATGTGTTCTTGGGTGGCTTCATATCAGAAATGGTGAAAGCAGTGGCTGGCCGGCTGGGCTCTTCACTTTATGTAAGGACTAAATAATGAACACAGCAGATTTCTTATGAGAGCTTTTAAACATCATAAGAGACAGGACAGCTCCAGTCCAGAAGACAAAAGACATGGCTCTTTCATTTTTGCATTGTTCTTCCAGGCAGCTCCAATCTCCCGCTGATTTATTTATTTATTTATTTTTGGCTGCAAAGCTAGAGGGAGTCCACGGAAGTCTACCTGAAGACCACCACCTTCTTCTGGGCTGCCTTCGCTGTGACAAGCCTTTCATACTCCTCCTCTGGCTCTGTACAAAAACAAAAAAAATTCCAAATTGTATGGAATGTGTGGCAGCTGTCAGTTTCAGCCCGCCACGCTCACATTTTCAGAAACATTCACACCTATTATAGACGGTTAATAGACTGCAGTACAAGGAATGCTGTAAAGAAAATTAGAAGCAGAGTAGGCAGATTAGATCAATTTACCTTTGGATAATTAAAAGCACAAATGAAATTTCTGGAGAATTTCCAATCAGCTGTCTAGACAGACATCACAGGACTTCAAGCTGAGAGTCGGATGGCTGCCTTCTCGAAGAAAGACAAGATGTGTTATCCACTTTCAGGTGGAACGTGGCAGGGGGCATCATTCATCGACTCCTTTTAAAATTTCAAGCCTGATCCTCTCATTGTGCATTGCCACTTGAGGTCAGCTTCCTCCAAGACTTGACGCCGCCGTAGTCCGCCTGCAGTTGCATTTTACATTTCGAGCATGCGAACGGAGCTGTCATCATCTGGGCCGCAGAGAATAAGAATCCTGCTTTCATCTTTTCTTTAATACTTTGGAGTCTGATCCTGTCAGATCTTAGAACCTGGCAGACTGATCACCTTGAAGTGTGACACGGTCAGATCTCAGCAGTCTGCAGCTTTTGCTGTCCCGTGCAGTTGAATTTCAGAGTCCCGTAGCTCTGGTAAGGTCACGTCACGCCACCCCGCAGCTTTAACCCTTGAAATCTCATTTAGCCAGACCTTGATTTCTTACAACTTAATCTCCTGGTAGCCTGAAGCAGAAAAGGTCTGATAATCTCACTGATTTTGCCTGTAATGTCTGATGCCGTAGTATGTCAGTGGCCTGTATTGGTAAAAGGCCTCAGAGTCCCATCGTTAGTGCTACTTGGAGGCTGCTGTTTTCAAATTTAAGGTGACAGTGGCTTTAAATCCTAATATCGCAAGTTGTGAATTCACAGTCTAGCAATTTCACACCCATAGAATTGCAGTGGTCTACAGCTTTACAGATTCAAAGGCAAGAGAGGGTCACTTCTCATTTGCCAGCAGCTTTAGGGTCTTGGAGACTGACATTGACCAATTTGGGGGGCCGGTGTCTTTTTTCCACATTCGATTGAATGCTGCCAGGTCAGTCTGAGTGCTTTCTGAGTTTGCATGATAGTTTGATACAGTGGAATGTCCTGTCACTCTACACTAATAGGAAAACGATGTGATTAAATATAAGAGACTGACTTTCCCTGAAGTCCTAGGTGGCAGGAAGTCATAGTCCTACCTGTGTATCAGATAATATTTATAAAGCTTAGTCTTATGAATTCTGCAGGCTCTACTTGTTCACCTCTGACTGTGTGGCCAAACACACCTTCAGCTCCCAACATTAAGTCTGCTCACGAAAATGTTATAATAGGCAGCAGATAAAAAGATTGCTGAAGAAGCTGGTCATGATAAAGATGCTGTTCGTGAACTGTATATATACTGCGGTGATCAGCCCGGACACAGACAGAGACCCAGACTCACATGTCCCAAAAGCACAAATGTTTATTTTTCTTCAATCTTTACAGCACCACAGTGCACAGATCACACACAACAGCTCAGTTCTTATCCTTTTTCTCTGTCTTCCTTCTCTCTTCTCTGCTGCCTTCACTCCTCCAGTCTCAAGCTTTGTCCACCACTTCCCAATGGAGCGAGGTGGCCCCTTTAATGTCGCACCTGGATGTGCTCCAGGTGCTCCCTGATGATCTTCCTCCGGCACTTCCTGGTGTGGTGGAACTGCTGCATGGACACCCAGAAGCACTCCAGGTGGGCCCGGATTCTTTTCCGGCAGCGCTTCCTGGTGTGGTAGAAGTGCTGCAATCCAGGGCTCCGGTCCCCAACAGGATTGAGCTTCCAAGCTCGGCTCCCGCTGCCCTAATGCCAACCAGGACGGCTGCCATCTCATGTCACGGGGGAGATATTGCTTCTCCTCCAGTCCTTCCACTCTCCAGGTGTCACGGCTAGGCAAGGGTCCACCTTTATATATATATATATATATATATGTACAGTTAGGTCCATAAATATTTGGACAGAGACAACTTTTTTCTAATTTTAGTTCTGTACATTATCACAATGAATTTGAAATGAAACAACTCAGATGCAGTTGAAGTACAGACTTTCACCTTTAATTCAGTGGGGTGAACAAAATGATTGCATAAAAATGTGAGGCAACTAAAGCATTTTTTGAACACAATCCCTTCATTTCAGGGGCTCAAAAGTAATTGGACAATTGACTCAAAGGCTATTTCATGGGCAGGTGTGGGGCAAGTCCGTCGTTATGTCATTATCAATTAAACAGATAAAAGGCCTGGAGTTGATTTGAGGTGTGGTGCTTGCATGTGGAAGATTTTACTGTGAACAGACAACATGCGGTCAAAGGAGCTCTCCATGCAGGTGAAAGAAGCCATCCTTAAGCTGCGAAAACAGAAAAAACCCATCCGAGAAATTGCTACAATGGCAAAATCTACAGTTTGGTACATCCTGTGAAAGAAAGCAAGCACTGGTGAACTCAGCAAAGCAAAAAAAACTGGACATCCACAGAAGACAACAGAATCATTTCCATGGTGAAGAGAAACCCCTTCACAACAGCCAACCAAGTGAACAACACTCTCCAGGGGGTAGGCGTATCGATATCCAAGTCTACCATAAAGAGAAGACTGCATGAAAGTAAATACAGAGGGTGCACTGCAAGGTGCAAGCCATTCATAAGCCTGAACAATAGAAAGGCTAGATTCGACTTTACTAAAGAACATCTAAAAAGCCAGCACAGTTCTGGAAAAATATTCTTTGGACAGATGAAACCAAGATCAACCTCTACCAGAATGATGGCAAGAAAAAAGTATGGAGAAGGCGTGGAACAGCTCATTATCCAAAGCATACCACTTCATCTGTAAAATGCGGTGGAGGCAGTGTGATGACTTGGACGTGCATAGCTGCCAGTGACACTGGGACACTAGTGTTTATTGATGATGTGACACAGGACAGACAGAGCCGGCCTTAGGACGAAGCGAACGAAGCGACCGCTACGGGCCCACAGCTGGGGGGGCCCACTGTGCCCAAGGTTTTTTTTTTTTCCTGTGATGCGATGCTTGCTGCGGAGGGCCCAATGGAGCAACAGACTCCTTCACTCCAACCTCTATTACTAATTTTTTTATATATATAATTCACGGGCAACATATTCCATCACCTAATTACTCCACGTGGACATTGTCCACTCGGCACTCCAATCTTCATTACGCTTCACTCATGCCCGCGCGCCTGTTGCCACCTCCACGGCTCATCTGTGCCTCTGTCCTCAGTAGGCGGCCACTTAAGCTTCAGTCAGGGCCGCTCCGCTGCACTGCATTCTCGACAGAGCATAAAAAGGGGCCCTTCTCTTCGTAAAGCCATCACTTTCCTTCATATCAATATATTTCCATTTTGTTAGAAAGAACGTCTTGTAGATAGTAGTTAGACCTTGCCGAATTTCCACAGTTTGAAATTATTGTATAATACAATACAATGTCAGTGTGTTATGGTTACGGTTGTCAGTGTCAAATGGAAATCGTCAAAAAGTGATGGTTGTAGATGCCGGAAAACGCATTTCTACAGCTCAGAATGAAGGAAATCGCTTGGCGGCTGGAGCTCTGCCCCGGACCCCCTAGCTGCAGGGGTCGGGCGACTTACGGGGGGCCCTCGGTATTAGTTTGCTTCGGGCCCGAAATTCTCTAGAGCCGGCTCTGGGACAGAAGCAAGCCGAATGAATTCTGAGGTGTTCAGAGACATACTGTCTGCTCAAAGTCCAGCTAAATGCAGTCAAATTGATTGGGCGGCGTTTCATGATACAGATGGACAATGACCCAAAACATACAGCCAAAGCAACCCAGGAGTTTATTAAAGCAAAGAAGTGGAAAATTCTTGAATAGCCAAGTCAGTCAGCTGATCTTAACCCAATTGAGTATGCATTTCACTTGTTGAAGACTAAACTTCAGACAGAAAGGCCCACAAACAAACAGCAATTGAAAGCCGCTGTAGTAAAGCTCTGGCAGAGCATTAAAAAGGCGGAAACCCAGCATCTGGTGATGTCCATGAGTTCAAGACTTCAGGCTGTCATTGCCAGCAAAGGGTTTTCAAACCAAGTATTAGAAATGAACATTTTATTTACAGTTATTTAATTTTGTCCAATTACTTTTGAGCCCCTGAGATGAAGGGATTATGTTAAAAAAAATGCTTAGTTGCCTCACATTTTTATGCAATCGTTTTTGTTCACCCCACTGAATTAAAGCTGAAAGTCTGCACTTCAACTGCATCTGAGTTGTTTCATTTAAAATTCATTGTGGTAATGTACAGAACCAAAATTAGAAAAAAGTTGTCTCTGTCCAAATATTTATGGGCCTAACTGTGTGTACAGCTGCCCTAACCTGACACAGACAGGCAGACACAAGTTCCAGTCCAGCACACACATTTTTTTTACAGCTGGGGAGCGCTTTTCTCTGCTCCCCACAGCACAGTACATAAAGCACCACAACACAGTCCTTCTGCCTCCACTCCTCCCTCACAAGCTTCGTCCTTCTTCCTCCCAACACTGGCTCTCCAAAAGGAGTGAGGCAGCTCCTTTTATGTTGGCCCTGGGAGTGCTGCAGGTAGCTCATTAATCGGACCTGGAATCACTCCCCGGTGTGGTGAGAGCCCAAGGAAGGGCTCTGCAGCTCCCCCTGGTGGTTCCCATGGAAGCCAACAGGGCTGTGCCAAACTCCAACTCCCAGTGTGCCCTGCAGGAATCCATGGTGCCACAGCCACAAAGGAGAGCTGCCCTCCTGCATCCCAGGGAAGGTAGTGCCCTGCTGATGCTTACTCTCCTGGTCCATCCATACAGTTGCTGTCCTGGCCACCCGTCACAATATATACAGTATATTCTTTTAAGTCTGAATTGCAATCTGATTATTAGGTGATTACCTATATATATACTGATCAAAAAATTAAAGGAACACTTTGAAAACACTTCAGATCTCAATGGGAAAAAATCCTGCTGGACATCTATACTGATATGGACTGGGTAATGTGTTAGCAACGAAAGGATGCCACATCGTTTGATGGAAAAGAAAATTATCAACCTACAGAGGGCTAAATTCAGTGACTCCCCGAAAATCAAATTGAAAAAATGATGTGGCAGGCTAGTCCATGTTGCCGAAATTTCATTGCAGCAACTCCAAATCGTACTCAGTAGTTTGTATGGCCCCCCACATGCTTGTATGCCTGCCTGAGAACTTTGGGGGGGGGGGCATGCTCCTAATGAGACAACGGATGGTGTCCTGGGGATCTCCTACCATATCCTGACCAGGGCATCACTGAGCTCCTGGACAGTCTGAGGTGCAACCTGGTGGTGTTGGATAGACCAAAATATAATGTCCCAGAGGTGCTCTATTGGATTTAGGTCAGGTGAGCGTGGGGGGTCAGTCAATGGTATTAATTCCTTCATCCTCCAGGAACAGCCTGCCTACTCTCGCCACATGAGGCTGGGCATTGTCGTGCACCAGAAGGAAGCGAGGACCCACTACACTAGCCTATAGAGGTCTATGCATCCCTCCATGGATATGCCTCCCCAGACCATCACTGACCCACCACCAAACCGGTCATGCTGAACGATGTTACAGTCAGCAAAATGTTCTCCACGGCTTCTCCAGACCCTTTCACATCTGTCACATGTGCTCAGGGTGAACCTGCTCTCATCTGTGAAAAGCACAGGGTGCCAGAGGTGGACCTGCCAATTCTGGGATTCTATTGTTTGGTCAGAGACTTTCACACCAGTGGCCTGCTGGAGGTCATTTTGTAGGGCTCTGGCTGTGCTCATCCTGTTCCTCCTTGCCCAAAGGAGCAGATACCGTTCCTGCTGATGGGTTAAGGACCTTCTAGAGCCCTGTCCAGCTCTCCTAGAGTAACTGCCTGCCTCCTGGAATCTCCTCCATGCCCTTGAGACTGTGCTGGGAGACTGTGATGATGCGGGTTCGCTCCATGCTCCCATTCAGCTTCTGGGAGCTCTTGAACCCGACACCGATGAGCTAGGCAGTGAGGCACAACAAAGCAAGGTGATGGTGCAAAAAAGTGCCAAGTGCTTTTATTAAAAACAACAAAACTCAAAACAGTGTTCCAATTAAAGTGCAGTGCATCACAGTTCCTTAAATAAATAATCCATAAAAAGCTGTGAATTGTGGAGGTTAAAAAACATTAGAAAAAAAATCTTTAAAAAACAATGAGGTTAGAACAATGGCTAGAAGCTGTCTTTTTAAAATGAACCCGGTGCCTTTCTACTGGTGACTCCCCTGCTTCTCCTATCCAGGCTATGCAACAGGGGAGTCGCCCTACGTGCAGCTGACCTTCTTCTGCTCGACTGGTCTGGCGGCCTCCCGGTCCATGGCTTCGTTCAGCCACTACCAGACCTAGACTTGGCTTCCCCAATGGCCAGGATGCTCACGCTGGGGATTACACTCCAAATCTCCAACTCCTGCTGCCTTTGCTGCAGCGAGCCAACCTTCTCCTGGTCACTCCTGCTCTCAACAAGCGCTCAGCCTGAATGACCACTACTGTCGGCCCTTGAGTGACAGCCAAACACCCCACTCAGGCTCGCCTCTCCCAGCTGCCTGCATATATCCACGAGTCAGCTCGCTCACTCGCTCTCCTTCCCTCTCGCACACACCAGCTCTCTCTCCTCACTGCTTCCTGCTTTTTTCTCCTGCAACCTCCATTTCTTTCTTTCCTGTTCCTTTTTTTCTCTCTTTTTTCATTCCTCTCTCCTAGCTGCCTCACGCTTCTATTTATCACGATGACGTGGATCAGGTGTGGCAATCAGCAGCTCCAGGCAACAATTACGGATGCGGGACAACTCCTCACCTGTGCACTTAAGCAAGGACCGGCTGCATCATGAACTTCCCCGGGAACCGCTTCCGGTCACACTACCACATCCTCTCTTTAAGCCGCGAAGATGCCGATTATTTATTTAAGAAGTGGCCTTTTTGACGTGAGCTCGTGGACCCGCTACACCACAGAGACACAGTAAACCTTCTGGCAATGGCACATGCCATCCTGGAGAAGTTGGACTACCTGTGAAACCTCTGTAAGGTCCCATGTATCGCCTCATACTACCAGTAGTGACACTGACCGTAGTCAAATGCAAAACGAGTGAAAAAAACAGTCAGAAAAGGATGAGGAGGGAAAAATGTCAGTGGCCTCCACCTGTTAAACCATTCCTGTTTAGGGGGTCATCCCATTGTTGCCCCTCTAGTGCACCTGTTGTTAATTTCATTAACATCAAAGCAACTGAAACTGATTAACAAGCCCCCTCTGCTACTTAACTGACCAGATTAACATCCCAGAAGTTTCATTGACTTGATGCTATACTCTGATTGAAAAGAGTTCCTTTAATTTTTTTGAGCAGTATGCAGTATGCAGTGTATTTACTGCATATATACTATATATATATATATGATGTTAGCAGACTTGCTGGCCAACCACAAGCGTTACCTGGTAGGTACCCACCCATACAATCAGATTGTGACACAGACTACGAATGCCGTGAATATATATATATATATATATATATATATATATAATATATTATATATATAGTATATATATATATATATATATATATATATATATAGTAGAAGGCCAGGCCCAAAGCACACACGTTTTTATTACACTAATGTCCTGCACACAACACAGTGCTCCAACACAGTATTCAGTCCTTCTCTTCCCGACTCTGGCTTAGGAATGGAGTGAGACGGCCTCGTTTATAGTACACCCGGAAGTACTCCAGGTGTCAATTGATTAATTCCGGGTGTGGCGGAATTGCTGCATGTCCAGACTCTGGAGCTGTCCAGGTGCCCCCTGGGGGTGGCCACGGACCGCCACCGGGTTGAGCGTCTAAGCTCCAATTCAATGGCCCCTATGTAAACCAAAGGGGCTGCCCTCTCGTGTCCCGGGGGAGGTATTCCTGGCAGTATGCCCAAACCTCCGGCCTTCTCTTGGAAAAGGCATCCTGTCCGGGCAGGATCCCCGGCCGTCCATTACTATATATATATATATATATATATATATATTATATATATATATATATATATATATATATATATAGTGGAAAGCATACCCCTGGACACAGACAGACAGACATCAGGATGTCTAAAACACACTCCTTCATTTCTCCAGAGCACCACAATGCCTTCCTCCAACAACTCTCTTCCTTTCTTTTTCTTCTTCTTTCTCTTCTCCTGGCCTCCACTCCCCTCCTCACAAGCTCCGTCTCTTTCCTCCCAACTCCAGCTCATCTACTGGAGGGAGGCAGCCCCTTTAATAATGACTCGGATGGGCTCCAGGTACTCCACCTGACGACACTTCCTGGTGTGGCGGAAGTGTCACGAGAGCACCTGGAAACACTAATTCTTCCGGCAGCACTTCCTGGTGTGGCTGAAGTGCTTCCATCTAGGGTTTCATAACCATCCGGGCGCCCCCTGGTGGTGGCCACGTCCTACCGTAGGGATGAGCGTCCCAGCTCCGTTCCAGTGGCCCACAAGCAGACCCAGGTGGCTGCCCTCTTGTGGCCCAGGGGAGGTATCGTCTCTCTCAGGGACCATCCAGGCGTCCTGGCTGGGAAGGGTCCCCAGACGTCTCTGACACTAGATATATATATATCCTGTCCGGGATATATATATACTGTATATAGTCACACACTTGCGCATGGGAGGCAGCTAAATTGCTTGAGTAAGGGCAATTCCTAATCAGACCAGTCTGTGACAGAGTGCACTGACTCTTTTTCTTCCTTTCCTGCAAACCGTTCACGGGAGATTCCACCTGGCCCTTTTGACGTCACTTCCAGGTCCGAGCCTATGGAAGAAGACCTTGCCAGCTCTGGCCCCTGTGATGTCACGTCCGGGCTCGAGCCTATGGTTGAAGACCCTTATGAGCCTGACCCCCTTTGACCTCACTTCCTGTTTTCCCCTTTAAAAGCCTCCACCTTTTCCCTATTTCCCTCAGTTCTGTTTTGGACTCGGTTTTGTGCACATCAGTGCTGTAATCATTTTTCGACTTGTGCAGCCAGGATACCAATTATACGGGTGACTGCCCCAAACCTTGCTATGGCTCTTTGTGGAGTTTGTGATAATATATATATATATATATATATATATATATATATAGTATATAATATATATATATATATATATATATATATATATATATATATATATACAGTATATATGTATGTATACTGTAAATATATATCTCTCTATTATATAAAAAAAAATCCTGGGACAACACTAGACTATTTCAGAGAGATAATTTCAAGTCCCACGAGACGAGACTTTGTGCCAAGAGATTTAACCACGCCCACTGTCCCTTTGTATTTGTATTAAGATTATTTCCTTTTTGAATTATTTTTATTAAACAGACGGGGTAACAGACATGCCCCAAATATTTTTCTTTGTCTGCTTCTTGTTTTGTTGTGGTGTAATCAGCAAAATTGATGCTCTGCCATGTCAGAGCAGTAGGACATTGCAACTGTGATAGTGATCATGGCAGTTGAGCTGTAGTTCCTAAAGGTCCAGGAGGGTGTCAGCCTTGACAGATTTAACAAAAAGAGACCGTATTTTGTGATCTAAAGCAGGCCCTAACATCTGTACTTGTCTTAATAACTCCTGACTTTTCTTTGCCCTTCATCCTTCAGATCAATGCTTCAGACACAGGTCTTGGCGCCGCGCTGGGCCAAAGTGTCAGCGGTGTTAAACACACCATCCTGTTCCTAATATAGAAACTTTTAGAATGGGAAACCATGTATGCTGCTATGGAATGGGAGGCCTTAGTGATCAAGTGGTCTATTAACCAGCTGAGGTGCTATTTTCTGGGGTGTGAGTTTATTCTTGTCACCGACAATGCACCACACCAGTGGATGGCGCGGCACAAAGAGTCAAACCCCTGCATCACTAGATAGTTTCTGGACCTTTGGCCTTATTGGTTCAAAGTTTTTCATTGTTGGAGTATCAATGCTAATGCTCTTTCTAAAGTTAGTGACCTCTCGATTTGGACCACCCAGCCCATGGGCTGAGGGTAGGGGGGGGTTGTGTCATGCATTACTTCCCTCTTCCTCGCTCTGCAGAATGGAAAATTGACAGCCGGACCACCTCTGATGTCACTTTTATTGTATGCCCTCCTGGACCCACCCCTTCCTGAATGGAACCCATATGAGCAGCAGTTCGGCCATCTTTGAGTCAGTTCTATATTGGACTCCCACCTGAAAAGATATCACCTCTTCTTTCTTTCTTTCTTTCTTTCTTTCTTTCTTTCTTTCTTTCTTTCTTTCTTTGTCACCTCTTCTTTATAAAAGATTATTTCCTTTTTGATTTACAGTGGACCCTTGACTTACGAACTCAATTCGTTCGCGAGGGCTGGTTGTAACTCAAGTTGGTTGTAAGTCAAGACTGTTTTTCCCATAAGAAATAATGGAAATACCCATAATGCGTTCCGAACCTCCCACTGCAACACTTACTTAACCTTTTCATAATAAAAAAAGGGTTGTATAATGTGCATAATTTACCAAAACACCAATAATTTGTCTAATGTACTAACCAAAAAGTAATAAAAAGTGCCTAGCCTACCAGAAACAACAATTTCATACTGTACTCACCATTTAATTTGACATCTTTGGGCTGCAGGAAGGGAGGAGGATGATAATGAAACTGAAGGCTTTTTAAAGGCTTTCTTTAACTTGCGCTCAGGCATTTGCAATCATTTCAATAGCTTCTTTTGCGTTAATTTTAATCTCTTCCTGCCTACAAGTTATTCTGACAAGATTTCTCAGCATTTCCTTGCGATGATACAAGGAACTGTTTCTGAACTCTTCTGAGACCCCCCCCCCCCCTCCCCACTCAATGGGAACGACATGCTGAAGTGCGTCCTGAAGCGCGATTGCCTCGACTGTGGAAGCTTGCTTGTCCATTGCCGGGCAGGGATATCACATGCATATCACCCATCGATATCTTTTCTGTTTGCTTTGGCTGAGAGACTCAGCACAGCTTTAAGCAGGCTGTTGCCCCAGCAACAGATAAACAGTCTTCCATACAGAGTTTGGACTTTGGCATGTCTTCTAGTTGGGGGAGGTCCCAAGAGAGTTTACAAACCTGACATTTTATTGAATGAGTGCCGCATTAATAGGAATGTTTCTGTTTGTTTACAATCGCGCAAGCGGATACACGTGACTGCATTCAGGTCGTAACGCAAGATGTTGGTCGTAAATCAAAATAAAAATTTTGGTCGTAAATCAAGTTGTTCGCATGTCAAGCCGGTCGTATATCAAGGGTCGACTGTATTTTCATTATACGGTTCCATGAATGTGAGCCAGAGCTTTTCTTGTTTTACAATATGTACAGTGCATCCAGAAAGTAGTCACAGCGCATCACTTTTTCCACCTTTTGTTATATTACAGCCTTATTCCAAAATGGATTAAATTCATTTTTTTCCTCAGAATGAATTATGGTCGTGAACCGATGTTCCACTGTACTGATCTGCACAAGCCAACATCCTTCAGTTAATTTCAACAGGTGTCAATCCCTCTGCCTAAAGAAATCTTGCCACAGTGCATTGTCCAACAAGGTGCAATCCCACAACACAGTGTCCATGTTCATTAAAACATGGCTCCAACTAGACTAACAGCAGAGTGCTGCAATGTGTGTTCGAACATCCCATAATCCAATAAAAACGTATTGAATCGTGTCAGCTTCTATCCTTTGCAATTACCGTGTAATTTTCAAATTGGTTTTACTTTTTGATTTACCCTCATACAGTGCATCCGGAAAGTATTCACAGCGCATCACTTTTTCCACACTTTGTTATGTTACAGCTTTATTCCAAAATGGATTAAATTCATTTTTTTCCTCAGAATTCTACACACAACACCCCATAATGACAACATGAAAAAAGTTTACTTGAGGTTTTTGCAAATTTATTAAAAATAAAAAAACTGAGAAATCCCATGTACATGTGTGTGTGTGTGTGTGTGTGTGCATGTGCGTGTGCGCGTGTGCGTGTGCGTGTGCATGTGTGTGTGTGTGTCTGTCTCTCGCGCGCGTGTCTGTGTGTCTCTCTTGCTTGCTGCACAGGGAATGCACAGGGAGAGACTGAACACGTGCGGAAATCATCGGCGCGCACAAACCGAAAGGAAAACTGGCTTGTTCATATAGCGAGTGTGTGGTTGTGAACAGATGCAAAAGTTTGACGAACTTTTTGGTTGTAAACCAATTTGTACGTTTTCCGAGACGTTCGTGAACCAAGGTTCCACTGTAAGTGGTTTGGGTACCCATCTTGCACAAACTTTATGCTGCCCCAAGTCAGCATGCACTATGGCATGCGCAGATCCATGGCTGATATCGAAATATACAGCAAC
This sequence comes from Erpetoichthys calabaricus, assembly GCF_900747795.2. NCBI lineage: Eukaryota > Metazoa > Chordata > Cladistia > Polypteriformes > Polypteridae > Erpetoichthys > Erpetoichthys calabaricus. The sequence goes on along the minus strand of NC_041396.2, from coordinate 35,978,857 downwards.
AGTGGGCAACACAATCAATTGGTCTTCTTTGATGAAGGCATTCACCATGTCAATGTTGACTTGTGTGCGCAATGTTAATGGTTGACCAGATCAAGCTTTGTCGTTACGCTTGTTCATCCTTCTCTTAAATTTTCTACCCATTCATAAACCTTTTGTTGAGTCGTGCCGTTTTCATGTCCGTACTGAGACAACTGTTCAGTGAATTTCAGCTTGTTGATTGTAACTCCTTCAGAGTTCTCATAGGTTTCTTGATGGCCTCCGTCACTCGTCTTCTTCTTTTTGCTTGATCACTCAGTTTTTGAGGACGACCTGCTCTCTGCAGTTTTACAGCTCTGCCATCCTCTTTCCATTTCTTAATGACTGATTTCACTGGACTCCATGGGATATTCAGAGACTTGGATATTTTCTTGTCTCCATCCCCTGACTTGTGCTTTTCAGTCCCCTTTTCATGGAGGTTTTTGGAGTGTACTTTTGTCTTAACTGTGTTTGTATGATCACCATACTGACTCACTCGCATTTACAGTACAATCAACTGAAACCCCACACAGGTGAGGTGGTCTCCATTGAACTCATTTTGTGACCTAAAAACGATTTGGCAGCACCATTGATGATTTAGTGGTGTTGTATTCATGTGGAGGAGTACTTATGCAATAGACTGTTTGTGTTTTATATTTGTAATTATTTCAAGCCATTTTACAGAGTCTTTTTGTGTTGATCGATGTCAAAAAAGTAAAATCAATCTAATGTTGTTATTTGCAATGGGGTGAATACTTGTTATGAGCTCTGCATACTGTACTAGCATTCAAAAGTTTATAATCACCCATAAATGTTCAAGTTTTTGATAGAAATTAATATTTTCCCATGGTACCATTAAATATTAAAAATAAGACATTATTAATTTTGCAAACGGATATTACCACTAGAAATTACTGATTTCTAAAATATTATTTTCATTTGACTGCAAAGCCCCATTTTTTCAGCAGCCATCACTCAGATGTCCTAGTGGTAACCTCTCAGCTCTTTCGTAAATTGTCCTGTTTAAATGCTTATTGGTTATTAGAGAAACCTTTGCAATTATATTTACGCAGCCCATACTTGTTATTCTGTTCAATAATGCAAATAAACAGTATTTGCTTTGGTTTCAAGGTAATTGCATCCCTAAACTTCAAGATGTCTATTGCTAGCCCTCTGGACCACCCTGGAGCAACAGCCATGCCACATGTATGGATGCCCGGTCCTTTAAGCAGATGGCTGCATGCCTCATGAGAGGTTATGCTTGACCCGTAACTAATGACTGGACAATTAGGTATCACTCTGAAAGGGGTATTGGGTCATCTTTTGAAAAGGACCTCCTAACTTCAGCTTGAGCTTGGATTCAGGAGTGAAGCACAAGCAAGGCTCCGTTTTAGTGAAGGAGAATGAGGTACAGAACCAGGAAAGAAGTAGAAGGTGTGGAGGAATTCAAAAAGAGCATTGTTGGAAGGCTTGTTTGCTTGTTTTGTTCATCTCATATTGATTTTCCTACCCATCCTCAATAAATATTTGGCATTTTTGACTTTTTATTTTCCTTCTGTTCAATTGTCTGGACTTTGGGTTTGCTCTAGTGCTCCCCATGCAGTTCACAATTTGAAAATTCAAGAAAAAAAAATTCATGAAAAAATGTCACTGTACTATGTGAGAGAGCCCTAAACCCCACACACAACTTCACAGGCACCAGTCCCTTTCAAGTAAAGCTGATTTATTTGTACAAATACTTTCCACACAGGTCCAAAAGCTTAATCGCCACAATTCTCTTCAGCTTCTCTCTCTCTTTCTCTTTCTCTCTTCTACTCTTCAACACCACCCAGGCAAGCTTTGTTCACTCCCACCCGACTCTGATTCGCCTGGATGAGGGCAGCAAGTCGTTTTATATTGGCTAACCGGGAAGTGCTTCTGCTCTTCCGCCCACATGGTCCGCAAGCACTTTCGGGTTAAGCAGAAACCCCATGCCGTATGGCTCTTTTGTTTCTGCAGCAACCCCTGGCAGCACCCACGGTACCCAACAGGGCTGACACAAAGAACTCCAAGTCCCATAGTGCCTTGTGGGAGCCTGGGGCACTGCTGCAATACAAGGAAGCTGCCATCTAACAATCTGGGGGGAGGTAATGTACCGAATCCATTGTTCTTCCCAATCCTTCCATTATACGGGACTCCTGGCATCAACATCCTCTGCCTTTATTCTTGGCAAGGAAGAGTTTTCTTTACCCCATTTCGTGGAGTGGCATAGGGCTGGCCTCCCATCTGGTTAAGGAATGCCCGCCTCGGCATATCATCCATCACAGTATGTATGACTTGTCAAAAACTCAACAAAGACACTTAAAGGTGTGGAGCAGCCACCCGTATATAGTTTCCTGGCTGCAAAATTAAATGAATAATGGTAGAGATGTGTACAGGTTGGAGTCCAGAACAGAACTGATTTGCTTGTCACAATGATGGCGGATTTAAGGGAGAGCGGAGGAGGTGATGTCATCAGTAGGGCCGGAACCCGGAAGTAGTGTCATTGGGGCCAGGGCTGGAAGTTGTGCCATCAATGGGTCCAAAACCAGAGATGATGTCATTGGGCCCAGGACCGGAAATTACATCATCTGTGACACCGGAACTGGAAGTGACGTCATTGGGCCCAGAAGTGACGTCATTGGGGCCAGGTGGAATATCCTGTAACTGGTCTGCAGAGAAGTGAGAGAAAGAGTTAGTGCACTCCACCACCCCCTGATCTGGCATGGAATTACTCTCATTCAGGCCCTTTAGCGGCCTCCCATGCACACAGGTGTGACAGACTATAAAATGTGAACTTTCTGGAGTCTGATGTTGTCAAATCTAGTATGGTATGGACTAATCCACTCTAAGTGTTAAGGTGCCCATCTGACATCATTACTCACTTTCGAGTGAGATCTCAGTGGCCTGCAACAAATACCCTTTATATCAAGTTAATCTCTTACAGTCTGAAGCCATTAGATGTCAAACAACTTTAAGCCAACTTGATCATGACTGACTGGTTCATTTATTTGCACTCAGATGTGGTTTGAAGCCCTGCACCTTTAATACATGGACATCATGTGGTCACACCACTCTGTCTTTCAATGTTATGCTGCTGTAATCTGAAGCGTTGACAGCTCCTTGTCTTACAACTTTACTCCTTGATGTCTGATTTGCTGGAGCTCACAATCAGGGAGCTTTTAATGGCTGAGGCCTTTGGAGTCTGACCCTGTCAGATCTTCGAACCTGGCAGACTGATCACCTTGAAGTGTGACAGGGTCGGATTATTTTAGGCAAATCTATTCCCAATTTCTGGCATTGTGAAATCTTGTTGGTCTGCAGCTCTCCTTTTAATTCGGGTGTTGGTAAGTGTAACCTTAGTAGTCTGAAGTTTGATTATATGCAGGTCTAGGATTAGTGGAGCATACCGGTAATATGTGTACTGACTCAAATATTGACTAAGGAAGGACACTGATTTGCACCGCATTCATTAACGGGCGGTCAAACAAATCTTTCATCAAAACCCAAAACTTCTTCTTCTTTCCGTTGCTCCTGTTCGGGGTTGCCACAGCGGATCATCCAAAATTGTTGTCCGCATATTGATTTGGCAAAATTTTACACCAGATGCCCTCTTGACATAACCCTCCCAAAACAAAAACCCAAAAATCAAAGACACAGAAAACAATGCTTACATGTTATCCTGGAAACGCTATCAAAACCCACTAACATAAAAATCAGTTTTACCTCTGTAAATCAGAATGAATAGGAAGTGCATGGCATGATCTCTATACTGTCTAGACAGTGATGTCGTTAACTGTTTTCATTTGCTTAGCAACGTGGTAGCACCCAGTTCAACAAAATGGTGGTGCCTGTGAAAAACCAACAGGGCTTTGGAACGATGCAAAAATAATTCAATCGCAGTAAATAAAAATGTTAAAAAAGACCTCACATTACTGCTTCCTTGCAGTAAGGAGATCATGGGTTCACACTTTGAATAGTGAGAAAAGTGCTATATAAATGTAATGAATTGTTATTATTATTATTATTATTGCTATTAATATGGGAAACAAAAAAGTACCCCAAAAATACTAGAAAGATGAAAATAAATTTACTTTGAAGCTATATGGTAACAACGTGTTGAGATCTAAGAGGCCTGCAGATTCACCCCTTTGTAGTTTGATGGGGTAAGAAATCCGGATTCTTTCATTATGAAGGAGTCTCTCTTCCCTTCACTTCTGAATCATGTCACTCACTGCCCCCTCCTGCGCAGATGTTTGGAAGTGCCTTTTATAGTGCCTTTAACCTACTGCTCCCGAAACTCAATCAGGGACCCCCGCAACAGCTGCTCATTGCCTGTGTGTTTGAAATTCAAAGGGCAGTTGAAGAAATCGGTTGTAAACAGTAAGCACCAGCTTGTGTATTATTCACATCTGCTCATCAGTAAAATTAGAGGAAATATTGAAAGGGGGACACAAAAATTCCCAGAATCGTTAAAAATTATTTTCTTATGAAACAGGGCTTGGCAACATTTTTCAAGAAGCGCCTTAATGCTGTTATGAAAAAATCTGTTTGCACATATAACTGAATCCAAATGCAGAGATTACTGCAAAGGCCACCTTTTGCAAAACATGAGAATTTGTGTTGCAAACTCTCTGAACAGGCTGCAATGGATGCTGCTTGGGCAAGAAAACCTTATAGGCATGCAATGGGTGTGAAAAAATTGGGTAAATACAACACACTAAACAAAACACAAGTAATCCCCTTCACAGAGCTAGATGACCAGTCTGTCACAGCCACCTCAGAAAAACAATACAACAGTACAAACTACAAGGCACAATGCAGGAACAGATTATACCACTGACTAAATACAGAACTGTCACATATGAGGATACCGATTTGATCAAATATATCCAAAAAGGTAGAAACTAATTAACATAAATGAAAAACAACACTATCTGTCCTTTTGCTAATTGGTTATAGAAAAGGAGTCAGATAAGCCAGAGTCCTGAAGACCTCGGCCAACAAGCTGCCTCCCCACTACTGGCCATTCCACAGCCAAGTCAGTGCTGGGCCAGCCAATCTGATTAAAGGACACTTCTACCCAATAACTCCAGTGCTTCTTTATCACAGATGACCTTCCCATAGGCAAGCAAACAACTTGGCATTAGAGCAGTGGCACCCAGTGCCACACATGAGTACCGAGAAAAGAAACAGAGTAGGTGAGGGTTAGTAACAAATTATAAATATCATATTACTTATGTTTTAGTACTAATGACTTAACAACAGAGATGCAGTATACACAGCGAATCAGCAGCTCTAGTCAGGGTATGCAAGACTAAAGTTGTGAGTTTTCAGCCAAGATTTAAAAGCTGAGACTGAAGGGGCGTCTCTTATATTAGAAGGCAGACCATTCCACAGCTTCGGGACCCTGTAACTAAAAGCTCAACCTTCCACTATTATTTTATTAATCTTTGGGAAGCAATCGGCAAATCGCTCCAAAATCTTTCAGCCACTGAGACATCTCACAGGGCAGTGGAGAGGCAAATTCTTGTAAGCACTATCCATCTTTAGTAGCGATCAGAACTGTCGGTGGGTTAATGACAAGCTAGTGTTCAGAAAGTCAGCAATTCTAACGACTGTGTCCATTACAGTACTCAAATGAAACTTTCATATTTCAACACCTAGATTTTTTCCTGCTGAATAAATGAGTATGTGAATTTCCCCTTGGGATTAATAAAGTATCTATCTATCTATCTATCTATCTATCTATCTATCTATCTATCTATCTATCTATCTATCTATCTATAAAACTTCATGACTGGGTGACCAGTCTGATTACCAGTTAAACTCACACACCCCCCTCTGCTTTCCCAGCAAAGCCAGCAGGCACCAAAGTTCCTCTCTTATACGGATTGTATCGCAGCATCTTGCAACAACAGCTAGGCCTGAGGTGTCATTGATGTCCACACTTTTGTCCACAGCCACACTGAGGGTCATTATTAAATGGCACGTGTACAGAGTAGAGTCTCATTGCTAAATTTCATCCTCCATGTGACACTCTGCCACTCTCCGACGCCGTGATTATAGTGTAACTACCTCACCTCAAAACTTCTGTCTTAACACACTAAATCTGATAAGGACATATCACCGGGTCTTTCAATGTTATCTTCTTGTATCCTAAAATGGGCCGAGTATTTTTGTTTTACCACTACACTCTTTGAGATTGTATATCTTTGAGCTCATAGCTTGGATGTTTTATATGGCTGGTGTCTAATCTGGTCACCTCTTCATGGTCTACAGCTTTTTCTGCCCGTTCTTTGATTCAGCGTGGCCTCATCTTGAAGTCTAATGTCGTCAGATCTCAGTGGCCTGCATCTTTTTCCACTTTAAATCAGATTCAGTTTGAAGTTAAATGGCTTTAGGCCCACTGGAACAAGATGTGAGCAGATCTAAGAGGCTTAAAGATTAACTCTTTGCAGTTTGATGAGGTCAGATCTCAGAGTCCTGTAGCTTTAATCCCTTTGGTTCCTTATGTGACTAAACCTCAGTAGCCTATTGGTTCATTTTTTGTAACCAGTGGACTCCTATGTATTTATATTTCATTGCCTTTCATTTGTTCTGTTGTTGTCTGATGTGTGGTCTGAGCTCCGAGTCTTGCAGCTTTGGTACCCCATGATGTCTGATGTGATGAAGCTTTAGAATCCTGCAGGATGGAGGCTGATTGGCTCAAATATAAGATGCATCTTAAGATGGCTAAAGTAAAATTTCAGATCAAAGGTGTTATGCTCATTCTTAGCTCAGTGGTATTATAATGGTCCTCCCTCTCCCAGACGATACTGGTATAAGTCACCACGCTTTTGGTGAAAGCAGGTCAACCCTAAACCGCCCTCAGACCCATTCCTGCCCTATTGAAAGATTAAACAAGATAATTGAATTAATATAAAGAAAATGACCCAGCGTAACAGACAAAGTGGAGAACAAATGTAATAAATCAATTATACACAAATCACAAAAATAAATGGCAACAATCGGATCCGAAACTACACACCACACCACTCCAGCACATACAAAATAAAATAACATGAAATGTAAAAACTTTTGACTACGGATAACACACAAAGTCCACACAGTTCTGTAGCTGCTTAAATTAAATTGTAGTCTTTCTTTTCTCTGTTTATTGCTGAGTCTCCAGAACTTGCTATCTCAGAGCAATAAAGATTGTTTTTACCTCACCCAATCTTGACTCTCTTGACAGTCATATCTGTTTATTTCTGTAGCTGATAAATTCTTTGAGGTGGCCACATCAAAATTGGAAAGGGCTTCAATCTTCAGGTGAGGCAGTCTCCTTTGTGGCCTTGGAGAGCCCACCACTGTATCCTCCACCACAAAGCTGGCGTACAGTATAGTATCGTTCTTTCTTTCCTGCCTTTTCGTGCTCCTTTTTAATTGTGAATTACTCCCCATTACCATGGAAACCTCTCGGAAATCATTGTAACCACACAAAGGTCCTCCTATTGCTGTCTGCCCAAAATGCCTGTTTTTTTCCCTCCACTTTTATATACCTGTATGTAGGTGCTTTGGAGGATTTACACTGACGAAGACACAGAGGGACAAAACGCAGCCAAAAAAATACACTGTGTGCCAGTGCTATAGTGTTTAATTTTGTTTATTTAATCTTTATACCTGTTTATCAAATATTACTAAGTTTGTTTTGGGTTTGCTATTGTTGATGTGATGTTATTTATTAATTATTTTTCAATGTTGTATAAAGATTATATATTAAGATTATATATATTAGTTTTTTTTGTTCTTTGCCCTTTCTCCTGTATGCAGCGCCTAAGGAGGCTGGGCCACCTGGTTATGTAGCTGAGGCACTAGATCAGTCATATTTAGGCCAAAGTGACCGATGGATGTCCCGGCTTGATTCCTGAATTTTTATTTGACTTTCAATTCTCTATTATGAACCTCTAGCTCTAGTTTAAGGTTTATGTTTTATGGTATAGTGATTCTTTTATTTGCTTGCATATATGTTTTTTTATTTTAGGCAAAACCTATTTTGTTTTTTTTTAATTGTTTGTTTTTGTTCCTGCCATACCTTTCTACTCTTTTTTCATCCATCCATCCATTTTCCAACCCGCTGAATCCGAACACAGGGTCACGGGGGTCTGCTGGAGCCAATCCCAGCCAACACATGGCACAAGGCAGGAACCAATCCTGGGCAGGGTGCCAACCCACCGCAGCTACTCTTTTTTGAATTCTTAAATAAAATCTTTAAATGTAAAGAAACTTTGTTTTTCTTTTTCATTAAATGGCATTATATTATCCTTGTCTCATTTCTCCCCTGAGTACAAAGAAAGTTCTATCTATCTATCTATCTATCTATCTATCTATCTATCTATCTATCTATCTATCTATCTATCTATCTATCGTATAGTGCCTTTCCTGTCTCTCTCTCTCTCTCTCTCTCTCTCTCTCTCTCTCTCTCTCTCTCTCTCTATCTATCTATCTATCACGTATAGTGCCTTTCCTCTCTCTCTATCTATTATATAGTGTCTTTCCTATCTATCTATCTATCTATCTATCTATCTATCTATCTATCTATCTATCTATCTATCTATCTATCTATCTATCTATCTATCTATCTATCTATCTATCTATCTATCAGTACCATAAATTCCTATATCTATCTATCTATCTATCTATCTATCTATCTATCTATCTATCTATCTATCTATCTATCTATCTATCTATCTATCTATCTATCTATCTATCTGTCTTTCTATCTAATAATGTATGTAGTGCCTTTCATATCTATCTGTTATATAGTACCTTACATTCCTATATCTATCTATTTTGCAATCACCAGTCCACCTAATGCATATGTCATTTGAGATGTGTGAGGCGAACTAGACAAGGCAGAAGGAAACCCACACAGATAGTATGGTGTAGTGGTTCAGGTTTTGGACCTCAGACCCCAATGTTGTGTATTCAAATCCCATTTCTGACCCTGTGTGACAATGGCTACTCACTTCATCTGTCTGTGCACCAATTGAAAAACAAAAGAAATGCAACCAATTGTATCTTAAATGTTTTAAGTTGGAACATTAGAACAATTTAGATGAGAACAGGCCATTCAGCCCAACAAAGCTTGCCAGTCCTATCCACTTAATTCTTCCAAATAACAGAAAGTTGAGTATTGAAAGTCCCTAAAGTCCTACTGTCTATCACACTACTTGGTCACTTATTCCATGTGTCTGTGGTTTTCTGTGTGAACAAAACGTCCTAATGTTTGTGTGAAATTTACCCTTAACAAGTTTCCAACTGTGTCCCCATGTTCTTGATGAACTCATTTTAAAATAACAGTCCAAACCCTTGAAGTAATTCCTTTCCTCTTAATATTCTTTTGCTTAAACTTAAAAGTTGCCTTGGATAAAGGTTGTCAGCCACTAATAAGTGATATTAATAATAATATAGATAATAACCATTAACAGAATATGTGAGATCCACAAAGTATCAGCACCAACCATAGCCCCATCATGCCACCTCTCCTACTTTAAAACACAAAGTGCTTAACATTTTAGGGTCAGAAGAAGTGCCGACTTATAGTGTAAGTGTTGTATTCACTCTAAATCCTGATGTGGTCAAATGTCCAGGACTTGCAGCCTCAGTTCTCCATTAAATCTGTACACAAGGTCAAGGGCAGGTGTTTTATTCCATCCAGCGTCTGATCTTGTTAGATTTTAGGACCTTGCCTTCCTCCCTTCTGTAGTGTAATTCTGCCCGTTTCTGGACACCCCAGTATTTCCACTCCCTTGAAGTCTCATGTGGCAGTGTTCCTCTTTAATCTGTGGAGTAGTGTTCTGTCATTGCTGGCTCCAACAGCGTTTCGTCTGATTTTGTCCATTCCATGAGGTCTGCAGCTTTAAAAATGCAGCAGTCAGCCATTGACCCACCTTCAGCCCCTCCATGTGCCTAATTGGAAGTTCTGCTCTACATTAACAGTTGAGGCTCTCCCAAAGGACACCCGTTTACCACTGACAATCCCCCAGCCGCACTTGTGAACACTGTGCCTAATTAAGCCCAAGAATGCATGACCCGGGCACGAGTGAACACACGCTAAAAAATTTCACTGGCGTGGAGAGGAGTCGCCAGCTCGGACGAATTCCGCGTAATGAGAGGCACGTGTCATGAAAGGCCCCGTTGGAGCCATGCGGGACCTGCCCCTAAATAGTTTTACTCTCGCAATCATTAATTTTTGATGGAGTGTAATGGGCCCTAAGCCCCCAGAACAGGCGGCTGGGTGATTAGCTTATGCACTCTCATTAATGTGCTATCTGATTAGCTTTCATTAGAGGGATTTGGGGGCCGGAGAAATGCTTTGGTAATGGCTTTGTACAAATTGAAGCCTCACGCTTCAGTCTAATTGTGCCATTTTTGCCTGCCGCTTTATTCCACGGCTTTTTCCATTTAAGAAGAAACAGACCTGGCACTTTGTGGTGCATCTCATCCCGACTCCATGTCACGCTGCTTTTCTATTCTGATGCTCAAGGCTTCCAGTATCCGGCTGGCTCACCTTTTAGAATAAATAAAAAAAAAAGAAAAAAAAAAGGGCAAGCGCAGGCCTGAGTGATGTTCTGTAATCATAAGTCTCCATCTCTCTTTATCACATCCATCAAGTCAGAGTGCTTGGTGAGGACAGGGGGGGGGTGGTTTGCTCCTCGGGGGCCATTTACTGAATGAGCTTCAGTCACATGCTGACCCCTTTCCACTGGTAATAGGCAGATCGGCACTCTCTCCTCAGGCTGGTCCCCAAATTAAGAGACATACTCCAAATGGAAGTGGCTTTTTTTTTAAAAAAAAAAAGGACGCAATAAAAGGAAGCTAAGAGAATTGCGTTAGGAGCATCGATGAAGTCCTGCGTGAATCAGAGCGTTTCTTTGTTCCCTTATTCCCCCGCTCCCCCCACAACGTCTCCAGTATTTTTCTTTTCTGGATAATAGGGAACAAGAAAAAAAGAGCAAAAAAATTGCTGGTGGCAAATTAGGGAGCAAAGTGCTTTGAAGATGGAGCGGAGCAGTGCTCTGTGTAAGAGGATGTGAAGGAATACGCTGTGCATCAATTTAGTCTTCTGAGTCCGCATTGTAAATATGCACTGCGTTTGGGAAAAGAGCATGAAAGATGCATGGGGAGGAATTCAGAATCAAAGCATCCAGCATTTTTTAGTCCATTTTTTTTTTTCGGGGAAAAGAGCCATGTAACTGCATCATTCATTATTGGTCTCTCTAATTGCCCCATTATGAATGAAAAGGGTCTTGCAATCCAGGGCTGCCTCCTCTCTTACGCTTCATTCAGCCTGGAGCCCAGTTACTGGTAACTATTTATTGGAAGAATGTGATTTCAGAAGATGGAGGGGTTCTTATGCAGTGGTTAGCGCTTATAGCTCCAGGGACCCGGGTTCAATGCTGAATGAATGCTTTCCTCCTTTCTGTCTTGGTTTTCTTCTGCTTCATCTGCCATTTAACTGTCACGTCTACACTGACCTGCGTAACTGAGCCTTCTTGTGAACTTGGGACCCATTGAAGCCGTGTGATGAAGAAGCGGTGTCAGAAAAGTCTGAGTAGATCCTTGATTTATAAAGACATATTTGTCCCCCGTGGCTCCGCCCACTTAGCAATGAAACAGGACAAATTTTAAAAATCAATAAAAAAAAAAAATGTAATTCTGGCCAAGCAGAAAGTAGATACACTCCTACATCAAACGTTGCCACTGTATCTGATCTTGTCCAGCTCTGATGGGAGAGTGTCCCCCGCATGGGAAGAAAAACACATGGCCATGATATCTCTGGCAATCAGCAGGTACCCTCTAATACACACGTAGCTCTGATCTCTCTCAAAAACGTCCAACGTTACTCCTTAACAATCTGTAGATGATAATGTATGCTGAACAGACACGTATCACTAGCTAAGCTGAGGCAAAATACTCTCTAACGCGTGGCGAGAGGTAGAGCAACTCCAACAGAGGCTGGTGCAGGAGTGAGGAAGGCTCTGCCCACTCCTGAGGTCCCACTTCCCCCTCTCCTTGTCCCGTAGCCTCTCTCTTGCATTTGTGTGAATAAATTGCTGCTGCAAGCAAACTATGATACTTACCACGATGAGAGAAGTCACAAAATGAACCAGAATGTTCAAGTAAATTAAAGCAAAAATTCCCATCTAAATCTGTTAAGTAGTTCTCTCGTGAAAAGCGGACAGACATACAGACAGACAGACATATTTACATATATATATATATATATATATATATACAGATGATGAATCAATTCATAGCATAAAAACACTTCAGTGCAGTGTCATAGGAAGCGAGAGCCCATGACATCCCAGGGTCAAGTTTCTTTCCTTTTAAATATATATATTGTCACACACGTACGCTTAGGAGACAGTCAACAAACCCAGAGGTGAGCGATTTATTATCTGATGGGGGGTTGTATTATGGTACTGATGCCTCTCTCTCTGACTTTATAGAAAAAAAGAAGACAAATAATCCAAACCTACCTGCAATAACCCATATTCCTGTAAATGGCACCTTAACCACTTCCTCATCCAAGACATCACTTCCGGCTCCCTATGATGACATCACTTTCCGGTCCACCAATGATGACATCACTTCCAGCCTCTGATGATGACGTCACTCTCAGTCCATTAATGATGACATCACTTCCGGCCTCTGATGATGATGTCACTTCCGATCCTCCCACGATGACGTCACTTCCTCTTTAATCATGTCCAGCAGTCATTGTCTTGTATAAAAGCCACCAATTCAATCATCCTGTTGTGAATGTTTTGCTATTTATGCATTTTTTGACCACTTTTGCGACAAAGCAATATATGGGGCAATTCCCCAATTCTTTATTATCTTTTGTGAGAGTTATTTTCATCACAATATACTGTATGCAGTGGAACCTCGGGTCACGAACGTCTCAGACCACGTACAAATCGGGTTACCACCAAAAAGTTCGCCAAACTTTTGCATCTATTCACGACCACACACTTGGGTGATGAACAAGCCAGTTTCCCTTCCGGTTCGTACGCGCCGATGATTTCCGCACTTGTTCAGTCTCTCCCTGTGCATTACCTGTGCAGCAAGCGAGGGAGAGAGAGCAAGGGAGAGAGCCCAAGCAGAAGAAGTAAGTAAACATTTAGTTTACTATTACACTGTGCATTCTATGGTATAATTAACTATTGTTGTGCTTATAAATCTTTAAAAAATATATATTTACATACAACTTGTATGGTCCGGAACAGATTAATTGTATTTACATACAATCCTATGGGGGAAATTACTTCGGGTCACGAACAAAGAGTTTTGGAATGAATTATGGTCGTGACCCGAGGTTACACTGTATGTGTATATATACAGAATATATATATATATATATATATATATATATATATATACAGTGGAACCTCTAGATACGAGTTTAATTCGTTCCAGCACTGAGCTTGTATAGCGAATTTCTCGTATCTAGAACAAACTTCCCCATTGAAAATAATGGAAATCCTGTTAATCCATTCCGCACCCCAAATATATTAACATAAAAATCAATTTTCCTAACAAATAACACTGATAAATTATATATACTGTAGTCTACCTTTAATAAATAACACTGGTAAATAATATAACTGACTATTAAAAGAATCAAAACAGGTGTCCAAAGTGCAGTAGAGCATTCAATAAATCTTTAAATAAATAATCCTTAAAACAGTTGTGAAGTGGAGGTTTAAAATACACAAGAATAAGAATCCTTTAACACGAGGTTAAAACTTCAACAGGAAGCAGTCTTTAAAAAACAGATGACAATCCCCGGTGCTTCTTCTCTGTTAGCGTCTCACCTGCTTCTCCCATGCGGGCTCTGCAACAGGCGAGACACTCTTAATGCAGCTGACCTTCTCTACACCGTCCTGCTTCAGCTGTTTGGCTCACTGTTCAGCTACACGCGAGCCTGCACTCGCTCGCTCTCCCGCACCAACTTCCTACTGCTGCCGATTCCTGCTGCTTCCTGCCTCCTTCTGCAACCTCCGTTCTCTCTCCTCTCTTTTCTTTTACTTCTTCTCCCCCTTAACCGGCTTGCGCTTCTCTATATATGCGGGGAGGACATGGCAGCTGCAGCCCATCAGCCACAGGAACAATCATGGATGTGGGCAGTTTCCCACCTGTGCACTTAGGTGAGAAACGCAGACACCGCAGATCGCCCTGCGGCTCGCAACTGCTACCACGCCCCCTCGCTAAGCCGCGAGTTATGCCCACAGCATGGCTCATGGCTCATTACGCGAGCCAATGCTTGTATTTAGATCTGAATTTTTCGCTCATACTTTCCTTGTATTTTGAATTTCTCGTATACAGAGCTGATCGTATCTCGAGGTTCCACTGTGTATATATATATATATATATATATATATATATATATATATATATATATATATATATATATATATATATATATATATATATATATATGCAGATGATGAATCAATCCATACCATAAAAACACTTCAGTGCAATGTCATAGGAAGTGAGAACCCATGCTCAAGTTTCTTTCCTTTAAATTTGATTCTTTTCTTGATTATTGAATATCATTTTCGAAATATTGGTATTGAATAAGTTGTGAAGCAAAGCATATTCAGACTTCTGAATCTTTGGGGTGCCAACACTGCTATTCCCCTTTTAATCAAAGCAAGACAAAAAAGAAAAAAAGGATCAGGTCAGGCCAGATTAACCCTTAAGTATTCCTTGCATACTAAGGTTTTAAAATAATAGAGTGCTCTCTTTTTGTCATCAGACAATCATGCTTCCTAGCTTCTCTGTTTATATAGTTCTGGTCCTGGAATGGGCGGTGCTTCTAATACATGATGTGGGTGGGGTTAGGTGTTGTCTCCTTCTTCTTCTTTCGGCTGCTCCCATTAGGGGTTGCCACAGCAGATCATCTTCTTCCATATTTTTCTGTCCTCTGCATCTTGTTCTGTTACACCCATCACCTGCATGTCCTCTCTCACCACATCCATAAACCTTCTCTTAGGCCTTCCTCGTTTTCTCTTGCCTGGAATCTCTATCCTTAGCATCCTTCTCCCAATATACTCAGCATCTCTCCTCTGCACATGTCCAAACCAACGCAATCTCACTTCTCTGACTTTGTCTCCCAGCTATCCAACTTGAGCTGACCCTCTAATGTACTCATTTCTAATCCTATCCATCCTCGTCACATCCAATGCAAATCTTAGCATCTTTAACTCTGCCACCTCCAGCTCTGTCTCCTGCTTTATGGTCAGTGCCACCGTCTCCAACCCATATCACATGGCTGGTCTCACTACCGTCCTGTAGACCTTCCCTTTCACTCTTGCTGTCTTGTCTGTCACAAATCACTCCTGACAATCTCCATTATTCTGTACTGTTGATCTCAAGTATTTAAACTCACCCACCTTTGCCAACTCTACTCCTTGCATCCTCACCATTCCACTAACCTCCCTCTCATTTACACACATGTATTCTGTATTGTTCCTACTGACCTTCATTCCTCTCCTTTCTAGAGCATATCTCCACTTCTCCAGGGTCTGCTCAAACTGCTCCCTACTCTTGCTACAGATCACAATTTCATCAGCAAACATCATAGTCCACAGGGACTCCTGTCTAATCTCGTCTGTCAACCTGTCCATCACCATTGCAGATAAGAAAGGGCTCAGAGCCGATCCCTGATGTAATCCCACCTCCACTTTGAATGCATCCGTCACTCCTACCGCAGACCTCACCACAGTCACACTTCCCTCGTACATATCCTGTACAACTCTTATGTACTTCTCTGCCATTCCCGACTTCCTCATACAATACCACAGCTCCTCTCGAGGCACCCTGTCATATTCTTTCTCCAGGTCCACAAAGACACAATGCAACTCCTTCTGGCCTTCTCTATACTTCTCCATCAACATCAACAGAGCAAACAACGCATCTGTGGTGCTCTTTCTTGGCATGAAACCACACTGCTGCTCTCTAATCATCACCTCACTTCTTAACCTAGCTTCCACTACTCTTTCCCATAACTTCATGCTGTGGCTCATCAATTTTATCCCCCTGTAGTTACTGCAGTCTTGCACATCCCCCTTATTCTTAAATATTATCACCATTACACTTCTTCTCCACTCCTCAGGCATCCTCTCACTTTCCAAGATTCCATTAAACAATCTGGTTAAAAACTCCACTGCCATCTCTCCTAAACACCTCCATGCTTCTACAGGTATGTCATCTGGACCAACGGCCCTTCCATTCTCCTACCTGCAAATCCACACTGCAGAGGCAACCAGGATATGGTTAATGTCAGCGACCCCTCCTGTTCAGTGATGGTATCGACCAGCCTTACCACGACCTGCATCACAAAGTTTACTTTCTGTTTATATTCCTAATAAACAATGTTTTGCTTTTTAGTTATGTTTTTATTGCATTGTTACAACCCCACACACATCAAAAATAACACATCACACATGAGAAATCACACCTCAGAATGTGCCACAAACACATCAAAAGTCAAGTAACAACATATTTATCACCGAATAAATGTCAGAATCAGGACAAGGTAAAGCTTTAGGGAGAAGGAGGCTGTCATAAGCAGAATGGCACCAGGTATCAGAATAAATATCACGTCAGACCTTGTCCCAGGTAGATAACACAACAGACATCCATCTTGGGTTCCAAAAGTGGCAGCAAAACAAAATAACATTGGCTGCAGTTAGGGACACCTAAAACAGGGCTGAAGTAAAGTGGGAAAATGAGGATGAATCCCCATTCTTGTTGGTCCCTACACATGGCATTAACTTGAGACAAGTAAACCCCATCGTCCTTTTATTCAAAAGTATAGGCTGGTAAGCCTGGTGAAAGTGTTTCATTTCCTGGGCACCTTGCTGATGATGGACCGACATTTCAGTTTATCTGAAAACAGTTGTTGACCAACTATATCCCTTCATTGCCATCATTTACTCACATGGTAATTGAAAAGAAATCCATCGTTTCATAGGAGCATCGTTTGAAAATGGTCCCTGCAATGATCAGAACTGAAGTCAAAGCAATGGCTGCCCAATTTGCGGATGCTATGGACACAATCAGATCTGAAACTGTCAGTATAGGTGTGGTGTGCAGGTGAGACCTCACCAAGTCCAAAGACGTGGCATTTCTAAGAGCCATCGGTGAGTTACTCACGCTTCGTAATAAACTGGAGCCTCGTTGCGTGTGATTAATGATATTTTTCTCAGATAAGGATCTCCCATTAGTGCCATCCATTTCTATTATGGCATATGTCAGACTCGCTAAGAGATTTTGTAGCACTTAGCCCACAGTGATAGAATGGCCATCAGCCTAAAGCACTTTTAAAGATTTTAAGAAGTGTGACTGATGCTTTAACATCAAATGTGGGACAGATCTTAAACGAATGACAAAACAGAACTCCCATCGGACATTCCATCTCCATTATGGTCCGCAGGAGTCTTGTTTAGTTATATGTCATATCGGTCGCTTATTCTCTCCTTGGTGTTGTGTTGAGCTTAATGTAGAAGATACTTTTTCTACAGTATTTCTTTGAGACTGTATGGTAAAGTCTCACTCCGACACTTCAGATTGTGCCATACAATAACTAGTGGGATTATTCTGAGGTGAGCAATTGAAAGTGCTCAGTCCAGAAAAATATGGTGCCACTCCAGCATGTCCTCATTTACTGCTACAAGAGACAGAAGCTCGGCCCACAAGTCTACAGATGGGCTTGAATGGTCTTATTTCACCTACGGAGGATGTAAGTACGCACCCACCTAACAGGGTTGGACTGGAAACAAAAACTGACCCCTGGACTTTTGTCCACAATCATCCGGACACTAACTACCCTTGAGCCCCTGCTCCGTGCCTGTACATTCACTAATGATCTGTAGGTTAAGTAGAAGAGTCCAGAGGATCTCAGCTTCAGTTCTGACAACTCACTTTGGTCACAGTTTCCATTTTTTACTGTTCTCCTGCCCTAATTAAGTCAGCAGTTCTTTCCTAGTTTCTTGGTTTTTTTGCATCAGTCCTTTCGGTCTGGGTGGGATGGTGGCTCTGAGGCTAGGGATCTGTGCTGGTAATTGGTAGGTTGCTGGTTCAAATCTGAAGGGCATTGAGTTGAGTAAGACCCTTAACCTGCAAAAGCTCTATCCTGGGTATGACGTTAGCCCTGCGAGCAGGTCCTCCAACTTGCTGGACTGGCACTTCAACCACTGTAAGAAAACCTGACACTGTTCCATTCCGTTCGAATTAATATGGAGCGTTGGTGTGAGCTGTTGAGCGGCTGCACTTGGGTTCTAATTTAGAATCCTGAGGTGGTTTGTCGTGTGGTGGGTGCAGCAATGTGCTCTATCAGCGAGCGCTCACAACCGCTCTCTCTCTCTCACATCAGTCCAAAAAAACAAAAACTGTTTATACTAGTATGACATAAAAAGTTATGAGATTTAGAAGGGTAAGAATTCATTCTTCTTTTATGTTTGTTTACCCCCTGCTCGCTTCGCTTGCCAACCCCCAGCCTGCGCTACGTGCCAGCCACTTCATGTCTCTGCCGCTCGCATTTGTGGATTTCACTTTCACCAAACAACAAATCTTTTAATTCTCGCGGATACGCCTCTTCATTGGGAAGAAACACTACTTTTCCTTGATGGCAACATGAATTAGATGATCTACAAGTCTCCCACTTAAAGTTTAAATCCAAACAATATATCTCTTTTCGCTCTTCTGTTATTTCACCGAGTAATAATTTCCATTTGTTTGCGCTAATGTGATCTTTACTATCATTTTTTTGAGACTTTCGAATTTTAGTACTTTCATAATCTCTACCCTGCTCTACATGTGTACCGTGCCAACATTTTTTAACCTGTTTATGACGTTCTTATTTGTCATCTACTCTTTGTCTTTTACTTCCGGCCCCGGGTGTGGTTAAATCTCTTGGCACAAAGTCTTGTCTCACGGGACTTAAAAGTATCTCTCTGAAAAAGTCACGTCTCTTCCCAGGCTAAAAACTTTTGTCTTGTACCAGGAATTTTTTTATATAATAGAGAGATATGGTGTCCTTTTTATTGTTCTTGTTATTGAAGCTATTTCAGTAATACCTCACTTCAGTTGTGTTCCATTTTCAAATTTCCAAAAGCAGAAGGCGTGGTCAAGAGGCAGTAAAGACTATACTTCCGACTATACTTCCTTAGAAGGCTGGCGTCCTTCAACATCTGCAATAAGATGCTGCAGATGTTCTATCAGACGGTTGTGGCGAATGCCCTCATCTACGCGGTGGTGTGCTGGGGAGGCAGCATAAAGCATAAAGAAGAGGGACGCCTCATGCCTGGACAAACTTGTGAGGAAGGCAGGCTCTATTGTTGGCATGGAGCTGGACAGTTTGACATTTGTGGAAGATCGACAGGCGCTGAGCAGGATCCTGTCAATCATGGAGAATCCACTGCATCCACTGAACAGGATCATCTCCAGACAGAGGAGCAGCTTCAGCGACAGACTGCTGTCACTGTCCTGCTCCACTGACAGACTGAGGAGATCGTTCCTCCCCCACACTATGCGACTCTTCAATTCCACCCTGGGGGGGTAAACATTAACATTATTCAAAGTTATTGACTGTCTGTATACCTGCATTGTTATCACTCTTTAATTTAATATTGTTCTTTATCAGTATGCTGCTGCTGGAGTATGTGAATTTCCCCTTGGGATTAATATCTATCTATCTATCTATCTATCTATCTATCTATCTATCTATCTATCTATCTATCTATCTATCTATCTATCTATCTATCTATCTATCTATCTATCTATCTATCTATTATATAGTGCCTTTCCTATCTATCTATCTATCTATCTATCTATCTATCTATCTATCTATCTATCTATCTATCTATCTATCTATCTATCTATCTATCTATCTATCTATCTATCTATCTATCTATTTTATCAAAATTAATTTGTTTCGTCAATTCCTGTTTGCTATATTTGACAATTTTTCCTGAGCAAATGACAATCTTCTACAGTGGGCTGATGCCCTGCCCGGGGTTTGTTTCCTTGCCTTGCGCCCTGTGCTGCCTGGGATTGGCTCCAGCAGACCCTGTGACCCTGTAGTTAGGATATAGCGGGTTTGACAATGACTGACTGACTGACTGACAAGTGACGATCTTAACTATGTTTTGCTAATTTTTAGTTTACTAAAGCTTCTTTCACCAGAAGCTACAGTAACGGGCAGTGTTATCTATCTATCTATCTATCTATCTATCTATCTATCTATCTATCTATCTATCTATCTATCTATCTATCTATCTATCTATCTATCTATCTATCTATCTAAAGGTTCACAACTATGAGAGCAAATAACTGCAGGTAGTATTCAATATTCAATCTAATATTCAAATTAAAGATATTTAAATATCCAAATTATTTAAACTTAGGTTAACAATTCTGGACAGTGTATGTACATTTGTATGTGCTTTTTAATAGTTTATTATTATGGATTGTGGAAAATCAGCCCTGACACAGACAGGCACAGTGACACAAGTCCTAAGCACACAGATATTTTTATTTTCTTTCTTGCCTTTACAGCACACAACACATATCCCTTCCCAATATAAGGCTGTGTCCCTTCTTCTCTATCTTCCTCTGTTTCTCTGTCTTTCTTTTCTTCTGCCACCTCCACTCCTCTCCTGCCATCTTTGTCCTCCACCTCCCGACTCCGGCTCCTCAAATGGAGCTTTCTCTTTTATATTGCACCCAAATGTCTTCCAGGTGCTAATCTTTCCTGTTTAAGCAGCACTCCCAGGTGTAGCAGAAGTGCTGTAGGGGCACACAGAAGTATTCCAGTTGCGTCCTGGATTCCCTTTGGGCAGCACTCCCTGGTGTAGTGGAAGTGCTGACCTCCAGGGCTCTGGAATCGTTCAAGGGCCCCCTGGCCATGATCATGGGTCCCAATAGGGTTGTGCTTCCCAGCTCCAAGCCCGTGGTCCCAATGCAATCTAGGGGGGTTACCCTGTCTTGTTCTGGGGAAGGTATTGTTCCCAATATTGTCCTTTCTTCACAGGGGTGTCCTGGTGGGGCAAAGTCCCCAGTCCTCTGCCACAGATAATGAGTACAGCAGCAGTAATGGCCATAGTAAGAACAAACACCAACAGCAAAAAAACACACAAAAAAAAACTCCTACCAGCACTCGGGTGACTGAAATTTAAATATCAGAGCCATCGAAATCCCGAGCAGCTACAATCTCTGAAATGGAAGGATCAGCAATGGCGTCTTGGTTTCAGTCTTGAAGCTGATGGCTGGGTGAGCAATCTCTTGCCAGGACAGCAAGCCATAAAAAGGAACAAGAAAAGGAGCTTCAATCCCTATGAGGCCCATGTGCTGACACCGCACTACACTGCATTATTATTAATATTTTTCCTTTTATTTACTGGCGGTCTGTCTGGAAAGCATGAAGTGCTTAAGATAATGCTGTTTGGTTCCTGCTTGCCACACTCAACTAACATCCTGCCCTGCAACCATTGTGACGTGTCCTGTTGCTGCATGCACAGCTGTGAGGAATGAGAAGAAGGGCTGCGGTGGAGCCCGGCGGGAAACACAGGGCACCTCCGTAGGAAGAGGTGAGTGGCAGGGGGTAAAGAAGCCAATCAGATTGTGTGGTTTAAGATCAGGAGAAATATGGGTGAGTTAGTAAGACAGAAAGAGGATGAGAATAGCGAGCAAAGTAAAATGCAGGAAAGAGGAAGGCAGGTCGAATGTGAATGTGTTTAATTATGTTGGTGGTGTCGTATGAGCAGCAGCATGATGCCGTTTAGAATAAGCAGCCTTTTGGTACCTGTGGACACCCCCAGAAAGGCAAGACTGCCACAGTATCAAGTCAGGGTCAGCACAATCTGTCTACTTTTTGTCTTCTTTAAAAATGCAGCAATGTACAAAAATGTATTATATATTATACATACTATAACATACTATACTATATTGTGACAATTTAACATATATATACTGTCACACACGCATGTCTGGGAGAAAACTGGAATAATCGACCTGTAATTCCACCCCAAATCAAGGGCTGGTGCTGTCTCATAATGCCTGTCCTCTCTTTCCCTCTGCAGATCCGGAACTTACATATAGGGGGCTCATGACATCACTTCTGGTCCTGGGACTCCTGAGCCCACTGCTTCTGCCTCATCGCCTTCACAACCAGCACTACTGCCATCTTTTTTCAGTCTAATAGTAGACTTGCATCTGTGAAGACATTATCTGAACTACGTCATGTAATTTTGTTCAATAATATATCTTTGCTTCATTTAAACGGGGATACAACTGGAAAAAAATAGGTTTTTTTTACCTCCTCTTTGCTCGATTAGCTGCTGCTTGCTGCTGGATGCTACTTCTGCTGTGCTGCGTGATCTGCATCTTGCACGGCACTTCAAACATTTAAAAGCCTGTACAGCAGCTGTCCTACTCTATGTCTTTTATTTCCAGCCCTGGGTGTGGTTAAATGTCTTGGCACAAAGTCTCATCTCGTGGGACGTGAGTTCTTGATATTTTACTTTATAATTTAAAAATGGAATAAGAAACTGAGAATCTAACAACATCTGCGGTGGGCTGGCACCCTGCCCGGGGGTTTGTTCCTGCCTTGCGCCCTGTGTTGGCTGGGATTGGCTCCAGCAGACCCCCATGACCCTGTAGTTAGGATATAGCAGGTTGGAAAATGACTGACTGACTGAAATCTAACAACGTCACATTAAAGTTCGATAAAATCTGAAAACAATGATACCAAACATATATATGTACATTTTAAAATAAGCCCAATTTAAAGCGTGACAAAAAATGTAACATAAAAGCATCACATAGAATCGTTGCACTTTTAGGCTTTTATACAATACAATAAAATTTATTTTTGTACAGCCCAAAATCACACAAGAAGTGCCGCAATGGGCTTTAACAGGCCCTGACTTTTTGAAGACAAGGAAAAACTCCCAAAAAAACCTTACAGGGAAAAAAATGGAAGAAACCTCAGGAAAGGCAGTTCATAGAGAGACCTCTTATTAGGTAGGTTGGGCATGCAGTGGGTGTCAAAAAGAAGGGGGTCAATACAATACAATACAATACACAGAACATATTACAAGTAATCCTCAATACAATATAATAGTAAAATAAAAATATTACAAGTACAGAACAGAATTGAAAAATAGATGATATCACATAATATGACTTGGATTTGTTTAGAGTCCTGGAGACCTCAGCCATCAAGCTGCCTCCTCCAATTGGCCATTCCACAGCTGGGATAGTGCTGGACCAGCCAATCCGATGAAAGGACCCCTCTACCCAGCGATTCCTGTGATCCTCCTTTATATACATATTTTATTGTGTTCCTTACAGTAGAAGCTAAGGAATCCTATGCTGAAGCTGAGAAACTGACCCCAGCCTTTATAATACGTGGATGCTTCAGTTCTTTGCTGGGACTTCAGTTCAGATGAGGGCTGTCGCTAGCCTCTGCACACTGCTTGACCAGTCTTTGCCAACATTTGCACATCTCACTCATTTGATCAGAGGAAGACCGTAGAATATGCCCTGACCCCAAACTTTTGACCCTGGGGGTACCTTTTTTTTTTTTTTTTCCTTCTTACTACAGCTTGAACAACAGTGCCACCTGGTGGCTCAGAGCAAGTGACACACCAGAACAGAATAAAGCCAGACTGGCAGACAAAATGACCAGACGTTAGTGGGTAGCGTCGCTGCCTCGCAGTTAGGAGACCTGGGGACCTGGGTTCGCTTCCTGGGTCCTCCCTGCGTGGAGTTTGCATGTTCTCCCCGTGTCTGTGTGGGTTTCCTCCGGGCGCTCCGGTTTCCTCCCATAGTCCACAGACTTGCAGGTTAGGTGGATTGGCAATTCTAAATTGGCCCTAGTGTGTGCTTGGTGTGTGGGTGTGTTTGTGTGTGTCCTGCGGTGGGTTGGCACCCTGCCCAGGATTGGTTCCTGCCTTGTGCCCTGTGTTGGCTGGGATTGGCTCCAGCAGACCCCCGTGACCCTGTGTTTGGATTCAGCGGGTTGGAAAATGGATGGATGGATGGATAAAATGACTTACTTGTGTATCACCGGGAGCCGTTTTTAATACTTCATTAAAGGGGTCTTGAATATTTTTTGCTACATCTCATTGTTTTTTATGCATTATGTGTCAAACCAACAGCAACATTAGATGGAGACTAACTTTCAGATACATGTTAGCTGACTGTGATGAGGCTCTTTAAAGTGGCAATTTTAAAGTGTTGTGATTAAGGGAAAATCAGAATTATAGTTATTTTCATTTCTATAAATGAAAAGGTCTTAGCATTAAACAACAGATAAGGAGCTAAGGATTATGAGTGAATTGGACAAAATTAGAGGCAAATAGTATATACTTTTAGGGCATAGTGTAGAAAAATTGCTTTGACTACACTTATTGATCAAAATGCAGAGTAGTAGGATAGAAAAGAAAACAAACTACATTGTGATGAGGGGGTCTGGGTTACTAATGATGATAAGTTATCAAATTCAAAATTATGAAAAGGCTGGTCGTAGGAGTGAAACACAAAAACAGATCTATAATAAAATACTGCAGCGTAGGGCATCTGGAGTAACCGTGATGCCAGAATCAGTGCAGGTAAAACAAACAACCATTCTTTAGGGATCAAATGCTAACTTTTTTCTTTGTATGAGATCTTTTTTAAGTAAATTTAAATAATATTTGAATAGCGATGTTCGATCTGACAGAAAATCCAATGAAAACAGCAACATAAAACCAACTCACAACTCCTCCATGGCACATTTAACGGCCTGCAGGGACTACACTTCCCAGACTTCCTTTCTCAGAGGACCCTAGCAATGATGCAAGAAGCGATCCTGTCTACATATCCTTAAACATAATAAAAACAATAATACGTAAACATATCAATTAAAACAAAACATATCAGGTAAAACAAACAACCATTCTGTAAGGATCAAATGCTAACTTTTTTCTTTGTACAAGATCTTTTTTAAGTAAATTTAAAATAATATTTGAATAGCGATGTTCGATCTGACAGCCCTACTCCCTAATGGCCTGCCCAAACAAGACTAACTCCCAGGCAGTCTGAATGCTACTCCAAGTGGCTGGCTTTGGCCTATGCCAAGGTAAATGGGCTTTGCCTTCAAAGGTCCAAAAACATATATAAAGTCTTAAAATTTAATCAAAATACCCTTACAAGGGAATCATAGCATGAAAAGAACAGTTGACACTTTTTTGCTGCACTGTATAAAACCTCCTACAAGTCTTTACCCTTGTAGTCTGTGTGGCAACCTAATCAGCTCTTTGGCATCATGAAGTCCAGAGTTGAGTCCATTGCCATACAAGGTAACTGGTACACAGGGCAGAGTGTCACGAAACACCAACTCTAAGTAGAATTCCAATCATCAGCATACTCAGTTTAATTACATCCATTGCTTGTATCGTATCCCATATAACATTTGGCCTTGAGCATGGGAAAGGTGCTATATAAATAAATTGTATTATTATTATTATTATTATTACGGGTTTATTTTCTGATGCCCTTTGTCACTTTTTCTCCTTTAATGTTCCTTGAACCTTCCTCCATTTGCTTGTGAGCTGTTTCACTGAAACTCCTGATTGGCCTTCTTTTTGAGACTCCCTCTTTTCCATGCTCTCTGTCCTGTTTCTCCTCTTACCTCAGATTTTACTTCCCCTGCACCTTCTCACATGCTGTCTTAGTCCAAACCAGCAGAGGTTCTTCTCTCGTAGTACCATCGCTGATAAACTTGTCGGGGCATCATGTTGGAAATCCCCCTATTCTCTTTTGATTGATTCATGGAAATCTATTTTATTTAATCAAGCTCTTTTGAGCTCTCAGCTTTGAGGATTAATGAAGCGTCTGACTACAACATCAGGGAGTGGCTTTCAGTCAGCACACTTGTGGGTGATGATGAGAACTTATACTTTTCTCTCCCTTTTATTTTTCATTCTGGCCCTGGACTGTGTATCATGCAGGCCCCATTTCAGTCACTTTCTACATTTCTGTTTATTAATGTTCCTCACAAATGTGAGGGAGTGGACCAGTGTATGTGTGTGTATCTTGTAATTTTATACATTCTGTTTATTTATGTATTTTTCTTGTACTCCTCAAAATGTATTTTCCAAAAAAAAAAAAAAATCTTGAACAAGGGATTGGATTACAGTAAACCCATTTTTGGATATTGTGGTTTATTTATTATTATTATTATTATTATTATCATTATTATTATTATTATTATTATTATATTTCCTTTCCTTTTGGTATGAATTAACACTTGATTTGGGGGGGTTTCTACCCCATGGATTGTAGGGATCAAATTAGTTTATTGCTTCAGAGTTCAGTTTTTTGTTGTGAAATATATTGAAATGTGTCTTATGCTATTTTTTGAGTTCCTGTTATTGGGGCCAGTTCCTTTGAGGTTGTGAACTATCAATCATAACACGACGGGATGAAAGTTCACTGTGAGATAAAGGATTCAAAGAATTAGAAAAATGTTCTTGCTGCTTCCTTGTTTCATGTTCTGCTGGATAATACCTTTGTTTTTTCATATTTTCAACTCATTTTTTGTCTCGTGATTTGGTTTTGGTTGCTGTATTCTCGATCTCCCAGGATTTGACTCATTTTGGTCCTTTGCCCTCGACTTTTCTCCTCGTTTCCTTATAAAATCCTTTGGACTCCGAAAGCAAAGAAGTCCAAATAAAATTCTGCATTGTAATCTTCAAACAGAAGAAAGAAGAATAAAAAAAAAAAAACCAGAAAATCCAATGAAAACGGCAACACAAAACCAACTCACAACTCCTCCAAGGCACATTTAACGGCCTGCAGGGACTACACTTCCCAGACTTCTTTTCTCAGAGGACCCTAGCAATGATGCAAGAAGTGATCCTGTCTACATATCCTTAAACATAATAAAAACAATAATACATAAACATATCAATTAAATGATAAATGAACAGAACATTAATAAAAGAAATTAACCATAATTAATAATCCAGAACTGAAAAATAAATGAAAAAGTCTAGGGAAAGGAATATATATAAGATATATATATATATAAATATATATAAGATAAGCCAGGGAAAAAACCTAACAACTGCTAGGGTCATTTGAGAAAAAATGGACTACTGCTAAAAGGTTTTTGAAAAAGTAGCAGTCACCACCAAGGGGGAGATCCATCTGTGCCACAAGTTCAGCACCACAGTCAGAATCATGTTCTTTGACTTTTCCAGCACCTTTAATGCCATTCTGCCTCATCGACTGGGCAAAAAGCTCAAGGCTTTGCATCTTGATGCCCCCACAATCTCCTGGATCATGGACTACCTGACCAACAGTCAGCAGTTTGTGTGTCAGAAATGGTGATGTGTAATACTGGAACACCTCAGGGAACTGTCCTGTCTCCCTTCCTGTTCCACCCTCTGCACAACAGACTTCAGAACAATACCTCTGCTTGCCATCTTAGGAAATGCTCATCTGACTCGTCCATCATAGGCTGCATTAATAATGGAGACAAGTCAGAGCACAGGAAAGTTTCAGAGGTGTTGTGATGCACGGGCAACAACCTGCAACTCATCATCAGCAAGACAAAAGAGCTGGTGGTGGACTTCTGGCATGCCAAGGAGCCTCTGAGAGCAGTCAAAATTCATGGGGAGGACAGGGATGTGGTCCAGAGCTACAAGTATCTGGGGGTTAACATTAACAACAAACTGGACTGGTCTGACAACACAGTGGCACTCGCTGTACAAGAAGAGCCAGAGCAGACTGGACTTGCTAAGGAGACGCAGTCTTTTGCTGTGTGCAGCAAGCTGCTGGAATTGTTCTACCAGTCCATAGCGGCCAGCATGGTGTTTTACACTGTGATGTCCTGGGGAAGCAACTAGAGCTCAAAAGAAGTATAATACCTGAACAAACTGACCATGAAAGCCTGCTCTATGACCGGGCGAACCCTGGACATACTGGAAGCTGTTGTGGAAATGAGGATGGTAGCAAAATTGAATTGACATCATGAAAAATCCTCTCCATCCCCACCAGGAGCTGCTCTCTTGGAGCACTTTTAGCCACAGGCTCATTCCTCCACTACAGTGTTCTAAGAAGCACCTCTGGGGGTCTTTTCTCCCCATGACTATCAGGCAATTCAATGCTTCCTCCCAAAGTACTCATTAAGTTCATTTTGAATCATATGCAGAATATACATTTATTTATTGATTGATTGGCCTAATTATTTGTCCTGTGTGTCTGTATCGTTGTTTCTATGTTTCTGCTGTTGTATGCATCTGAATTTCCCCATGGGATTAATTAAGTTTATCTAATCTAACCTCATCCTGTGATGTCATCACAATCAGCAAGAAAAGTCACATGATGGGATCCAAAATTGTGATGCAAAACAAAGAAAAATATGAAGGCAACAAAAAAAACGACTTATGTGTCAAAAACTCACAACAGACAAACACACATTTATGAAATGCCTAATACTACAATGCTAAAATAAAAAAAAAATCTAAACAAAACTATTATTATTATTATTAGCAAATGTCTAGAGACAGTAATTTGAAAAACTGAAATATTCCTGATGTTCAAACATTCCAAAAATACTTAATAGGAGTGTCACTAAAATTTGCACAACACAGAAGAAATTTTTATTGCAACCCATATTGTAATGGCTGCAGTCTGACGTTACTGGAGCCTTTCACCCCGAGGAAAGTCCAAGTAAATTGCTGATTTCCTTACCCTTTGCTGCCTCATATCGTAGTGAATTAATTTTCCATTAGTTCTTCCGCTGCCCTTTCCATTTTTTCCCACTCTCTTCCCTCTCATCTTTGTTCTTTTTGTTACTTGTACAATTAGGTTAGGGTAGGTTAGTCTCTCTCTCTCTCTCTCCCTCTCTCATTCACTTGTTTGGTGGCCCTCAGCACGGCCCACAAAGTCAGCAGCCTACCAATGACAAGACTCTTGTTGAATGAACCAATGAATGAGGGGGAGAGGCGGTTCTTCAATTGAAAAGCACAGCATTATGGGAATGCCTTTCCTGTTTATGATTTACATTGATTTTTCCAATTTTAACCACTAAATAATATTTTTTGTGCATTGCATGTTTTGGAATATGGAGATGTGGATTATCTGACACAAGCAATGTGAGTTTTTTCTTTTTATTTAACCATGGTTTTTCACATCATGTCTGGTGGTACATCACTGGTTGCCATCGGGTTCTATTACATCATAAATTTTTACACCTTTTTTGCATGAAAATATGAGATGAAAAGTCTTTCTCGGATCTCACTACAAACTACATGGGGTAAGTAACATATAACAAATACAAATTTTGAGTGGAGTATTCCTTTGCAATTTACAGTAAATACTCCATTGCTTGTTCAGACCTAACCAGCCATTCAATATTTCAAATTAATTTTTTTTTGGTACATATAAATTATGCACACAGTACAATTTGCAGTGAAATGCTCAGTTGCTCAACTCCAATTACTGTGCCTTGAAGAAGAACATAAAAGAACAATAATAACAATACATGAATACATACATATCAAAATAATTAACAGAATTATTAATATGCTATAAATATTAAACAAACACTAAACAAGTAACATTACTAACATAATGTAAGAGAGCCAGCAATGTGGCATTATGTAGCTGGAGCTGCGTTTAACCAAATTTACCAAAGTTTCTAGAATTCAGGCAAAATGCTTGATGCGTTGAAATGACTCCACAGACAAAATATCTTCATTTTAAAAAACTTTAGTAAAAATTCAAAGTAAAACAGTTCACACAAAAATAGAAGAAAAGAAAAGTTCTTGTTTAAGAGAGGTTCTGTTTAAAGCTTATAAATTTTGTTTCATTCTTTAAGTTTGCTTATACAGCTGAGCCATTTTAAACGGTCAGAAATTGTACGCCTATCCCATTTAAAAACTGCAAGTGGGTCTTTCAGTCCCTGCTAGCTATGGGACCTCTTCTAAACAACAACTGACTCAATTAACACTCTGTATTGCTGAATATAGCATGAAAGTTTTATCTCCTATTAACTTACATGGGCTAAAAGACTATACCATACCTATTCTAACAGCTATTCTTCTATAGGAGTCAAGCAAACAGTACAGTAAGTCTTTAGGGACTTTCAAAACTCGACTTGATGTTTTTTTGGAAGACTAGGGGGCTTAGCCACCTACTTGAATCTCTTGCCAACTACGCTAGCCTCTTTGCGGTTCTGTCGCTCGCGTATGGGGATGCAGTTGTACAATTTAAACAGATTTTTATTTTCATGGGAATTGTTACATATGTATAATAGAACTATTTTACATTACAGCGAGTAATTAACCATATTACAAAACACTAAAACATGATAATCTGAAAGTAAATTATGTTTAATGTTGCATTAGAGTTATTCGTTACATAATACGATTTTGTTCTTTTTGGCTTTGAAATTAACACGCAAATACTTTTTAAACTTACACTTTTACTGTAAAAACTAAAATATCACATTGAATTTTGAGTTTGTGACTTTCATCGTGACAACACAATGTATAACTGCCCGTGACTGAATTTCATTTCTTTCTCTCTATTAAATAAAACGACTTTTTCAAATGTTTGTCCCTGAGATTTGTTAATATTCTTTGCAAGAGCTATTCTAATGGGAAACTGTTAACGTTTAATTACGAATGACATATCAAGGTCTCCTTTTTTTGTGTAATGTTATCTGCGGAAGATATACTACATTACCTTCCTTGGATACATCCTTCTTTCAACAGTAATTTGGCCGGTGGAAGACCAGACGATGTTAACGGTTGCAAATATTCTTTGTGATATTGTAAGTTAATGTTTTCATCTTCCGCACTTTTCATGATGAAATTCTTCAATAAGATTTGGACATAATATGTCTTCTTTAATTGGGAACTTAAAGTGAGGAAAACTTTCAAATTTATAAGAGCTGAGAGCACAGGAACTGAGTCTGACAAAAGCATTCACACGATTGAGAGGTGAGAGGACAGTGGGTGTGGTTAAGAGAACGGCACGACTTGAAAAAATCTCATGGCCAAGGTCTCAACTCACGGGACTTGATAAAATCTTCCAAAAAGTCTTGTCTAGTCACAAGATTTTTTTTATATAAAAGAGAGAAATAAGTGGATAGAACTGGTGAGCTTTGTTGGGCTGAATGGCCTGTTCTCGTCTAGATTATTCTAATGTGAATTTAACTTTAAGCATTTGTAACGGTTGCTACATATTTTATGTGCTTTATCTGTTTCTGTCGCTTGCTCCCTTTGAGTAATGAATGAGTAAGGGGCCAAACCACACCTGTGGGCCCTTGTATAAACACACTGGTGTGTGTTGTAAGAGGAAGAAGCGACTTCAAAAGGAAAAGGAGGCGCACATTTTGAAAAAAAGAAAGGATTGCTTGAGAAGGAGCTGGGAAAGAGGTTTAGAAAGGAAGCGATCTGTAAAGCAAGAAATCAGGCCCGGTCTTAGGTATTATGGGGCCCTAGGCAGAAGGGGGGTCCAGGGGCCCCCTGAGGGGGCGGAGCCCCCCTGGAAGCTCTGCGAAATGTGTGAAAATTAGACCAAGGAGTCGATCCGGGGCCCTAGGCGGTCGCCTACTTCGCCTATGCCTAAGGCCGGGCCTGCAAGAAATGCTCCATAGCTAGATCAGATCGGGTGCACTGAAAAAGAGCGAGCGCTGGCTGACCATTTTTGTCACTTGCGTCTTCTATGGATGGTCATTAACGCCATTACACCCGGGTGAGGCAGACTTCAGCATTCAAGATAAAAGTTGTCTCCAAGCCGGTGAAAACGCTTCTTTTATATCTGTAAAAAGCAAACGAGTCACTGGGATATTTGATTAGTACGCTGGATTTATTAGCGGAATTCCTAGCCTGGTTGGATTCAAAGCCAAATCAAAGTCAATATAAAAGGGACTGGGGAATGCATACAGAGTTTATATCTAATTTATATTGGGTGGCGCATGAAAAACCAACCATCTCTGACTCCAATGTTGACATACGTTTCTTAGCCCGTACATGAAACGAAAGATATGCAATACAAAAATCCAATTGCAATTGTTTGAAGGAGCCATGTGCAATAAAATACATGTTTTTCTTGTTGTCGTCCCTCAGTTCTTGGACACAAGTCATTCTGTACAGCTTCATTTGTAATGAGTGCAACACACGTTGACAAGACCTGTGCGAAACATTCACGTGTTGTGCCAATTTACGTGTCAATTTCCTAGGGCTTCTGGCCATCCGTTCCTGAATATCTGCTACGACCGCAGAAGTATTAATGGACAGGGCCCGATTCTATTTGCAATTGGCAACTGACCCAGTCTTATGCCACTTCTTCACCAGCTCATGAATACTGCACTTTAGTAGGTTTACGCCAGGAAAACTTCTGTGCGAAAATGTCCTGCGGTTCCTTAAAAGAACTGGTAGAGACATACGCCTCCACTATTCCAATCCTCTGTTGCAGAGAATACATCTTCCGGATCTCTTTCACGCACTTCTGTACCCACTGGCTCACAGCTTCCTTACTAATGCACAGTTGGAGCTACTGAGCCCGCCTGTATAATAGCTTGAGCCAGCCGGTCGGAGCCGGTTCGGTTTTTCATGCACCACGCTGTATTTGTATATATATGTATGTGCTGTGAATATTTGTGTTCTGACTGTAAGTGGTCAGATTTTGTTTTTTTATATTACTCTTGTCTCATTTTTTGTTCTGTTTCGATGTGTTCCTGGGGAGTACATTATAAAGGGGGTTCAAGGGGATGGTCATATTAATTAGTTTCTGTTTATTTGTTCCGGGTTTCTGTAGGATTGGTTAAAGGTTGTTTATAGTTTTGTTTGGTTGTTTATAATATATATTCTTGTTTGTTTAACCCTTTAACCGTCAACTGCCTAAATATTCCCCATGCCAGGAGAAATCGGAACAATTTTCGTTTTTTTACTTTACATTTATTCAAACAGTATTTACCTGCTGAAATACCTGCTGAAATGTTTCAAATAAATGGTCAATCAAAGGACGTAGCTTGAACAAGCGGTCACGGTTTGGATCTTTCTTATCTGGCTCAGATAACGGGCAGCAGTCCCGTTGAGATGCTGGGGATACACCCACTCATCGCCTTCATCCGATGCGTCGTCATTCACAGTATCATGCAGCGCACGTTGCTGATCTTCATTGTCG
The DNA here is from genome assembly GCF_900747795.2 of Erpetoichthys calabaricus. NCBI lineage: Eukaryota > Metazoa > Chordata > Cladistia > Polypteriformes > Polypteridae > Erpetoichthys > Erpetoichthys calabaricus. The sequence continues at coordinate 35,945,572 of NC_041396.2, read as the reverse complement.
CTAAAATCTTCTTCAGAACTGCTACAATCATGATCAGAATTATTGTGCAAAATCGCATGCAAAACCACACTTGAAGTCAGTTTACGTTTCGCCATATTCACAGCTTTCGCTTTCGAATCACGTCACGTGAGCGGCCAATACAACCGCAGAGTTGTCGAAATACAACGTAGTAATAATACCCACGCCAAACTGTCAGTTATACTATGCGCCAGGCATTCATATAACCACAGGCAAATGTGCCGGATAATTCCGGCAGTAAGGCGTTAGCAATAACGCAACGATGCCGGATATATCCGGCAGAGGGTGGTTAAGGGGTTAATTTACTTAATTGTTTGGGTGGTTATTTTCTTTTAAAATACATAAAGGACACCCCTTAAAAGGGGATCAAATTGGGGCTAAGGGTCTGTCCGGTTCTGTTCCCGATATACTTAGTTTCTTTCTAAGAGTAGGAGATTCTCGTGTGTGCCAGGCTCCTCATCGTACGTTAAGAGGAACTCGCTACAAATTAACTTTCTAAGATTGGCTCTTACATCCCCTATTCAAGATGCATATGGACAGTGGACAGAAGCTTCTCCTTGGTCTTCCTGACTAGAGTCTTCAGGCAGCCGTAGCATTTATCTGACTGCAGCACACAAAAGAGGCAGTTGTTGGGATGACTGGTGTCATGGATAATTTTCTTCGCCTTGGTCCGACATTACTTGGTGTAGATGTCCTGGAAGTTAGAGAGTGCACACCCATTAATGTCTTCTGCTGACCACACCACTATCTGTTAGAACTCTGTGGTCCTGCTGTGTGCTTCTCCCAAACCACAATACTTCCTGTCAGGAAACTTTCAATGGTGGGTATGTAGAAGTTCTTTAGTAATTGGGTAGACAACCTTGAGGCATCTGAGGTGGTAAAGATGTTGCTGGACAAGGTTAGGGCCTCTGTGATATGGACATGAGGTATCTAAAACTGTCCACCCTCTCTGACTAAGTGCTGTTAATGTTGAGGGGGTGATAATGCCTCTCCTGTTTTTGGCCAACGTCCACAGTCACCTCCTTTGATTTGCTGATATTTAGGAGTAGACTGTTGTCCCGACACTGTGACAGACCCGGCACTTCATCCAGGTAAGCCTGCTCAATATTGTTAGAGATCAGGCCCATGACAGCTGCATCATCAGCAGACGTGACATTGATGTTAGAGTCCTGTGTAGCCCTGCAGTCGTATGTTAAAATGGAGCACAACAGAGGACTCAGAACACAGCACTGTGGAGTACTTGTATTGAGGGTGAGGGATGATGATGTGCAGCCACTGTCACAACAATAATACGAAGGAATCACAAGAAAGGTTTGGGGTGGCCAAAGCAATGAATTTTATTGAGTTAAAAAAAATGGAACTGATGCAAGATGGAAAATGGTGGTTTTTAAAGGGAAGTGACATCATCGGGGCCGGAACCGGAAGTGACATCTTCAGGGTCAGGTGGAATTTCCCGAGAATGGTCTGCAGGAGGAAAAGAGAAAGGGTTAATGCACTCTGCCCTCCCCTGGTCCGACATGAAATTTATACAAGGGCCCACAGGTGTGGTTTGGCCCCCTGCTCCCCTTAGAGAGATATCCTTAAAATACTCATTCCAGCCTATTAGCTGCCTCCCATGAGCACATTGGAACCCTTGGGAATTGCCTATCAGGAACTCAAAGATCCAGATGAAATGCTCAGACACAGTTTTTCTGAGCTTGCTGTTGTGCTTAGAGGGGATTGTTGTTTTAAATGTTAAATAATTGTACTGCCACTTAGTCTTAGTACTACGTTTTTTAGGCTCAACCTTAAATTTGATGTATTTTGTATGTTAACGTTGTCCTTTTTTGAAAATAAGTAAAAAGTAAGGCAGGTATTGGGAAAAAAAACTTGAAAATGAAGCAAAATTTAAAAAAAGAAAGAATTTGGGAATGTAGTCAGCTCATTTATAAAAGCCACAGTGGGACAAAATTAAAATCAGTTCCCTAATCTGCACATCTTTGGGTTAAAGCACAGGTGTCAAACTCCAGACCTGGAGGGCCGCAGTGGCTACAAGTTTTCATTCTCACCCTTTTCCTAATTGGTGGCTCGTTTTCACTGCTAATTCACTTTTTCCCTTCATTTTAATAGCCCTGTTTTTATGGATTCAGTCCTCTGAATTGATTTGTTTCCTCATTAAATGACAGCCAAACAGAAATGAGATGTGAAACGAGCTAACAGATGACCAGTTAAACTGGGGCTTCAAACTCCAGCCAGTTTCTTAATGAGAAGCCAATGCTTACTGTTAATTAAACCCGTTATTTAATTATTCTTTCTGCCACAGCAGACATTTCCAAAACTGATGATTTTATGTTTTCTTTTAAGAACACCTTCATGATGTTTTGATGAGATATCAGCCTTACTGAGTCCTCCACCTTTCTCTGTTTTCAGATATTGTGTGATGGGCACAGGTGAGCTGGTCATGTGGCCTCTTTTTCATGTCTCATTGTTTGGCAGCTAATTAAGGAAAAAGAAACAACTAAGGGGCCAGAGTCAAGTTAATTAAAAGAAGTAATTAGCAGAAAAAAACTGGTCACTAATTAAGAAGATGGTTAGAATGAAAACCTGCAGCGACTGCGGCCCTCCAGGACTGGAGTTCGACACCCCTGGGTTAAAGGAAGCACACCATACTACTTTAGACAAGAAGGAAACACACAGATGGTGACCAGGACTGGATTTGAACTCACTTTGCTAGAAATGTGAGATGGCAGCACTAACAAGGAGGCCTCCCTGCCACTGAGCACATAGCTTCATCATCATCACATGGTCTGGAATAGCAGTGGCATACAGTGGCTCATCTGGGACTCCCAGTTTCTTGGGCAGTTGGCTGCTTGAATTGTAAATGCCTGGGCAGCCTGTGACTGCGTGTGCCATCCTTCCACGTCTTTGTCTCTGACTGCTGGCTCTTGACACGGCTCACATCTGCCCCTAGAATTCTTCATGTGGCCGAGGTCTGATTCATCTGTCATTCAGCATCGGAATGCTCCTCGGAGACGGACAAGGCCACTGGAGCGCTCCCGGGCAGTCGCTTGTTTTTATCCTCAAGAAAATAACAAACTTCAGTCTTCGTTAAGAAAATTAAATGCGGTTTTGTTTCTTTCTTTAAGTGGAAGCAACACAGTGCCGGCTTGAAGAAGTCACGCGCTTCCCTGCCTGTCGTACCAAGAGACAGAGGTGCGAGATTTCTTTGATTTGCAAGTCCCAAAATAGCTCCATCTTGTATTTTTTATTTATTTATCTATTTTTTTGTGCTGTCCTGAAAAGATTAAGGAAGCACAAAGAGAAATGTTCTCATAATTGGACAGTAGCTGTTTCTCCGTGACGACTGTGTCAAAACATTCTTTTATTATCTGAAAAATTGATTAATGTGAAACGGTATCCAGTGGCATTTAATCAGATTTAAAATACGACATGTCATTTAGGGATCCTGTACGGAACCAGCCAAATGCTGCTGAGGCGTCACAATCGAGCCGAGTTTTGTCCTAATGAGGCCGGTGATGAAGATGAATTTGGGCTCAGTTCCGCCTGGGAAGAAAATAGCTGGCGTGTGGCATTTAGGCAGAGGAAGGGCTGAGCGCTGGGAGGCCCATCAGGCACCTCTGCATTCTGTTTTATGGGCTGCAACAACTTTAGAGTTTGGCCTTCTAGAAATCATCTGTGACCTGAAATGTGGCAGTACATAAAAATGTAAAATAGACCACCATTGCAATAAATGATTAATAATCCCACTAGGAATGTGACCACCTAACTCCTGGAAGGGGATATACTATTTTATTTACAGAATGAGCAGAGAATACAGCTGGAGGACATCCGGCAGTGGGAAACCATAAAAAACTTGGAATGAAACATCTCGTCTGGTGGCAGTGAAGTGGATGGGCTAGGGCACTGGTTCAGTCCCTAATTCTTACATTCTGAACAATCCTGAGTGAGTCATTTAACTGCCTGTGCATCCATTTATAAGAAATAAATGTAATCCATTGATAGCTAAGGATAAAACAAGAAGACATTGACAATTTGTGAATGTGTGATAATGAAGGGCAATAACTTTAATGTAAGGATCTATATGGGATTTAAAAGTAGAGTATGGCAGCAGGGCAAGGCTGGCCCTGGCATATACCACACGCAGCATACAGGCAATAGAAGGCCCACTTAAAAAATTGCCCTGTGACATTGAATTGAAATAGGGAGTTTTAGAAAATGAATGAAGGAATCTGTGAGATGAGAACCAGCGCTGGTGAGATGTGTACTGGACCATCATCAGCTCTTTACTGGGGTATCTACTGAGCTCCTCTGGCACTTTATTTGATTGGAATTCATTGAATCAGGGAAGGACACATGGAGAATTTAGCATCTTTTTCTACATGAAAAATGTTTATTAAGTAGAAGACCAATCTGAGCTCCACATCATTAATGTCATATTTATGAATTTAGAAAATATCAAATGGGCACAGACTTCTTGTTTCATTAAGTTCTGTGCCTTTTGTTTATGTCTTGTTCAGCCTATAAAGTAATTGTGGATTACAACTAATCAAGTTTATCACAAGATATTCCAACATACACAGAGAAGATAACACAAAAATAATAAGTAAAGAAAAGATGGCAATTGATGTTAGAAAAATTTAAGTCAGCATAAGACAAGACAAGACAAAGCAATGCACCAAGAAGAATAAACAAGATACGAAAAGAGACAACAATATAAGATGAGACAGAGACAAGGTAAGGTAAAGCAAGAAAAGACAAATCAAGACAAGAAAATATATGATAAGGCAAAACAAGATAAAAGGAAAGGAAAACAACAAAAAGATAAGACAAAACAAGGAAAGTTATGATGGGACAGGATAAAGTGTGATAAGATAAGATAAGGTAAGATAAGATAGGGAAACTTATGATTGGACAGGATAAAGTGCGACAAGGTGTGATAAGACAAAATAAGGTGCGAAAAGACAAGATAAGGTAAGATAGGGAAGCTTATGATGGGATAGGAAAAGGGGTGATAAGGTGTGATAAGCTAAACTAAGCTAAGCTAAGTTAAGATAAGCTAAGATAAGCTAAACTAAGATAAGCTAAACCAAGACAAGACAAGATAAGATAAGATAAGATAAGATAAGATAAGATGGGAAGCTCATAATGGGATAGGAAAGGTGTGATAAGATAAGATATGATAAGACAAGATAAGATAGGATAAGACAAGATATGATAAGATATCACAAGATGAAATAAAATGTGATAAGATAAGATACGATAAGATAGGATGTGATAGGATAAGATAAGATTAAGATGCGATAAGATAAGATAAGATTCCGAAGCTTATGATTGGATAGGATAAGTTGTGATAAGGTAAGTAAAATTAATACAAGATAAGGAAAAATAAGAAAAGGAAAGACAGAACATGACAAACTAAGAAGAGATGAGATGGGATAAAATATGAACCCTAAGCTAAAATGAGATAAAAAGAAAAAAATATATATTACTAAATAAGACAAGAAATATAAGGAAAGGTAGGATAAGATAAGATAAGCCAAAACATGACAGGATTTGATGACGCAATGTAAAGATAGGTGAGACATGGCAAGATGTGATAAGAAAAGCCAAAATAAGATGCAACAGGACAATATAAGACTCTAAAAGGTAGGACAGGACTGGATATGATAAGGCAAGATAAGAAAAGATAAGATATGATTGGTGGGGCAAGACAAAGAGAGTCAAGACAGATAAGGTAAGATAAGGTACTATAAGATAGAACAGGACAAACTAAGACAAAGAAGGGACAACAAAAAGAGACATTTCCTGTCATTTTATTGAAATTAATTTTTGTTTTTTTTTTCTCATAAGTATACTTTGGCAGTAAAACAACTGTAACTGGAACATCTGTGTTGATTTAAAAGTAGCGGCACTGCTATTAGGAATGCACCTCGGATATCCAGAGTCCTTTTCTTTCATTTGCTAAATTAACAGCCATGCTAAAGAGTACTACTAAGAGTACATCACAGTAAAGAGAACTACGCCCTCCGCAAGAATTTGATTCTGGGACAGAAAAGTGAGGCGCATAATTCAATTGTCAGCCCAACAAAGATATTTTGCCTCTTCTTCATGTAAAGCTCTGATTGAGGAAACATTTCATTGTTGAAGGATTTTGATGGTTTATATTTAAATTTTCCACGAGTAAGTGATGTCAAGATTAAGGAAGGCATTTCTGTTGGACCGCAAATCAGACGTGTCATCAATAACAAACTGTTCAAAGTAGAGCTTGAGGAACCGTATGGTCTGCATTGAAAGATGTTCTTGAGAATTTTCTTAGCATCTGGAGAGCACTAAACAAGTTGACGACATTCATCAAGTGTACAAAACCATGAAGTGCAACATGTCACTAGAGATGCATTTTCAACACTGAAACTTGGACTTCTTCCCTTGCTAATCTTGGGGCAGTTAGTGATGAACATGGTGAAAGGTTTCATCAGGGTACTGCATGGATAGAAAAGGGGCTGAGACCAGTAGGGGGCATTGTAGCACCCCAAACCAGAGGCACACGGTACAGACACAGGTCCCGGGTTCATATAAAGATTTTGTTTTCCATAAATATCTCACACAAGAGATAATCTTCCTCCCTTCTCTTTATGGGGAGTGAAGCAGGTCCTCCAACTTGCAGGAAAACTTGGGGGTTGGTGGCTGGATTGGCACTGCCGCTACTGTAAAAAAACTCACACTGTCGCAGTGTGGTGCCAAGGTGTCACTCATTGCACTGCTGCACTTGGGTCTCAATCCGGGTGGTTTGTTCTGTGGTGGGTGCAGTACCGTGCTGTATCAGCGCATGTTCCCAACCTCTGTCTCTCTCTTTCTCTCTCCTCTATTTATCTTTCCTCTTCTTCCTCTCCTCCAGATGAGCTTCATCCTCTTCCACCACTCAACTCTGACTCAGTGAGGTGCGGCATCGGAGCTCCTTTATGTCAGACCCAGGAGTACTTAGGGGAAGATGGGGCAAGTTGTATCAAGTTTTAGTTAGTCAGCTGTGGATGGGTCAAATATAAAGTTATTGCCAAGCAAAGGCCTGCATTGATTAGGTAAATTACTATTAAACAGATACAAAACAACAAGCATTATCAACAGAGATACTTAGTATGGTAATAAACTAATTTAAATCAGGACACTTGAGATGTGACAACGTTGTCTCACAAGCAGGGGCATGTTGTCATGAATAGTTAAAGCTGTCATCAAGTACACCTTTAGAACATACCAACTACTACAGACTAACTCAGTTGCAACAGCATCATGTTCCTGTAACAAAACACAATTTTACAATCATAGGCCGCTCACTGTTACAGGTCTAGTCCAGGCCAATGCCAACGCCATAGCTGCACAGCAATCCATAACGAAACTTAAACTGCTTGCCACTACAGGCAGTTCCACCAACGCGAATGGGGGCAGGCAACTTCATGATGATATCAGTGGCGTCATGTTCCCGTATTTCATCCTTTTCCAGGAAGATGAAAATGAAGTCTTGTTTTGATGGAATTCAATGCATGTGACCTGTGACAACATGCCCCAATAGAGGTCAGTACATTTCAGTTTTCAGCAGCACCAACAAAGTTAACATAAACAACTAGCACATTGCACAATAAATTCAGGATTCAAAGATCTTCAGATCAGTGATTGAAAAAGTTACCTGTGTTGAAATACTCTCCGGAAATATGAAACTCTCTGATACACGAAAAGATGCTTTTTTGTTGACAAAAATACGAGTTGTGAGCCTTGCCCGGACACCACCAGTCAGAAACCACATCTTTATGAAGTGCACACGGTTATTAAACATAAATAAACAGAGGAACACAGTCCCAAACACAAACACAATGCACTCAGCACTAATCACCTCTATTCAGACTTCTCTCTCTCACTCTATGTCAGTCCTTGGCCGCCTTTCTTCTCCTTCCGGGAGCTTTGTCCTACTCCCACTCCCAACTCAAGCTCCCCGATTGTAGGAAGGCGGCCCCTTTTATTCCCGCCCGGATGTGCTCCAGGTGTCTGATGACATCCTTCCGGCAGCACTTCCTGGTGTGGCTGAAGTGCTGTCTTTTGTACCGGAAGCACTCTGGGCATCCCTGGCAGGTTCTTCCGCCATCTTGTGTGGCGGAAGTAAAGGTTTCCCGGTTTCTATGAGGCTTAAGGCGCCCCCTGGCGGTGGCCATGGGTCCCAATGAGTTGGAATGTCTCTCCCGTGGTCCTCTCCTGCTCCAGGGCGGTTGCCCCCTCATGACCCGGAAGACATAAAGGTCACCTTCCGGTCCTTCTAGGTGTCCCGACTGGGTCAGAACCCCAGCCATCTGTGACAGAGTTTTAATCCATGATGTAACTAACAATCCTACTGTTTACCCGACTGTCTGCTACTCATCACTGTATTGTTTACACACTATCCAGTGACATCAGCACACCATAGATATAATAACTTTTGCTAGACGACCCTTGAGACAACATACCCCTGAGACAACCTGCCCCGTCTTCCCCTACTGTCTAACGGCACTACATTGTGTTGGCCACACTTCTGAGTCCGGTGGAAGTTCCTTAATGTAGGGATGTTCTGTTCCTGTAGCCCCAACCTGGAGGCACCACTGGAACCTAGCAGGACTGTCTAATGGCTTGCAGGTATCCATATAGGCACCATAGGGAAAACTTAGGGGGTGGCAGCAGGATTGACATTCCAGCTACTGTAAAAAATCTAACACTGTTCCAATGTGGTGCTGAGGTGTCACCCACTGCTCTCGGGTCCCAATCCAGATGGCTTGTTCTGTGGTGGGTTTGGCAACACTCTATCAACACATGCTTCCATCCATGGCCCAGGGAGACTGCCACATGTTGTATCGGGGGAGTAACTAGTTCATGAGAGTGGGGTCTCCCTGTCCTTCACATTAAACTGGCCACTGCACTGGGTAAGGAGCATTGAACCATCCTGGCTGGAATGCCAGCCCATGTTTGGTGTCCATGGCAGGTGTCAGGGCAAGTGGAGTCCATCAGCACTGGCTGACTATTGATGGGCACAGAAACAAGAAACGTCAGATGCTGAGTACAAACGAAAAACAGCAGCAGCACATTTTAGGTCCCTTGAACTAATGCAATGTGTCAGCATCATTAAGTGACTAAACACATTACATTCAATAAAAGTTAGTTTAACATTTAATGTTCAAATCCCTAGATAGATAGATAGATAGATAGATAGATAGATAGATAGATAGATAGATAGATAGATAGATAGATAGATAGATAGATAGATACTTTATTAATCTCAAGGGGAAATTTCTATGTGATACAATCAACTGAAGTTATATTTGTGCTCAACTTGAGGCTATGTATTACAATCACATCTTTCAGGAAGCAAAACCTTTGAAAAGAAAATAATTTTTGTCCAACATTATCTGTGTGAGTCAGGATTCAGAGCTCCACTTATGAAAAGAAATGGCACCGGTGTCCCTGAAATAATCAAGCAGTTCTGTGGGAAATGAGTTAAAATGACTTGGGGAGTGGGATGACAAAATGATAGATGAGGAGCCAGTTGTTATTTTAAAATTGTTTTTTAAACTAGAACGGTTAACACTGGTAGAATCCAGTAATGGCTGAATTTAGAGGTTTGAATATTCGTTTTCATTAAGGTGGACTACAGATATTGTAGCTGCTGCTTTTCCAGATTCCCAAAATCGAGCAGCTACTGAGTTTGGTAATGTAGGATCCAACATGAGTCAAACGCAGAAACAAAAGAAATTCCTCAGTCCAGTAAAGTTTGGTTTAAAAGAGTATAGAGAAAATTTAAAAAGGAACAAATCCCAAAAATTCAGGAAAAAGTTATTACATAAGCAGAATAAAAGGAAATAAAGGAAAAATGGTTTCTTCTCTGTTTCAATACAGTCTTAGCTTTTTCATGTTAAACTTCCGTTACTTTCTGTATGGAATTGTTGTGTTACTTTCCTATGGCAAACTTATGTAGGCTTCACTTCAATTTGTTCAATATGCTCAGCACGGTTTTCCCGCCATGCCTTACCGACTGCAAGGCAGATCATAAACTGAACTTATCTCTAGTCAGAATAACAAGAAATAATTAGAATATTCCATTTACAAATCAGCTTGTAGGGGTTATAATAGAACTTTCCATTGACTATGCACTAACATATAGGCAAACACTGTAACATAACTAGGACAATACTTCTATCAATTTAACATTAATTAACTAACTAACAAATGGCTCTTACAGATACAAGATGTCAGAGCGGGGCATTTGTTTGTACACTGGGTGGTTTCTTTTTTCTGTTAGGCAATGAAACAAGTAAATATTATATTTAAAAGACAGTAGATGAAGGGGCATTAGGCACCCATTGTTGAGACTGAGGTGATAAGTTTTAAGGTACCGTATATACTCACGTTTAAGTTCTCCCGCGGATAAGTCAGGACTTGATTTTACTGTATAATTTCCAGTATTTTATAATGTCGGTCGTATAAGTTGAATGTGGAAACCTCACGTTGTTGGTCCAAGAGATTATGATATGCTAACGCCCACCTGAGAGAGTCACCACGGAGCACACAGCCTTTTTTTTTCTATGTATTGTGCCTACGTGACCACACGGTGATACCCAAACTATTCCGAAGCGACGTTTGCACTGATTTGCGTTTTTTGTATCTCACATCCTCATACACATTTATCGTTAGAGCATCTACAATGGAGCGTTCGGTTCAGAAGAAAATATGAAGCTGGTTTTAAGTTAAACATCATTGAACCGGCGAAAGAAATTGGTAACTGCGCTGCTGAAACAAAATTCGATGTGTCTGAGAAATTGATGTGAGATTGGAGGAGGCAAGAAGATGTGTTACATTTCTGAACCGGCGTATAAGTTGGGGTCTGATTTTATGATCGATTTTTCAGACTTCAAAACCTGACTTATACATGAGTATATATTGTAAATTTCCTGAATAATCATGTTATAGATTATTGTGATGGTTGTCTACAGGACATAGATAATTGCTGTCTTGCAAAAGAGTCACCACTTTGAAGTATGAACTGCTTAAACATACAAACAATACAAAATTGACATAACAGAACTGCTCCTTCCTTGGAAAATGTTTGTATTTACCTGACTTGGAAATTAACATGGCTGGGGATATTGGTTTCTAATCAGCATGTGTACTCATTGATAGTTGGCAACAATACTATTTGTTTGTGCCATTGTTTAATCCATCGTCGTGTTGATCTAGGCAGGGGTTTTTGAGATGGGACATTCCACTGAGAATGGTGCCAAGACCACTCGCGCAGAGCACATGGGGCTAGCAGGCAGACTAGTGTACATGGCTGGCAAGACACGAGGCACATGGACAACAACACCTACCTCCTGGGAGGAAAACACTCTTCCACCAGAGAGAGGCCGCTTGTGAGTCCAGCGAGAGAGAGAGAGAGAAGACTCCTGAAATGACTGAGTGAAGCTGGCGGACGTGAAGCGAGGTGTGCCCAGATCAACACAGGGAGCCCAGAGTGAAAAAAAGAGAATACTCACTCCACAAAGAAGAGTATGCTGACAGGAATTCAAAAATTTAGCAAAACTTCCATTGAGAAACTAGTATCCGGTGAACAGATTGCATCCTTGGACAGTTGGGTGATTAATTGTTGGGGTAATACAGTTCGCTCTGCAACACTGAAGGCTGTATCCTCCACTTTATGTTTTCTAACGGACTTTTAGAGCGTGGACTGTGTGCTTTCCTTTTTAAAAAAAAAGGGTTTTTCGTTCCCGATGTTGTTAGATTTTCATGTTTGTTAACCTTTTTGATGTACTTTATATTGTCTTGTGTTATAGAAGTTACTGTTGCTTTTCCTGAAATTGCCGCTGTGTCTTTCATTGTGTGTTTACTCACCACCCAATTTAAAGAAACCTGTGCGGTAAATCTCAAGAGTTCTCAGTCTCTTAATAAGACTGGGTGGCGTAGTCGGATATTTTAATGGTGTCCAGATTATATTACCAGCAAGTGTGACCAGACACCTGTCACAAATACATGGAGTTGCCTTGTCATGTTGTTCAATCTGTTCTTTCTGTAACAACTGTGAAGTACCCTGAGCATGGGAAAGGCTCTATATAAATAAAATGCAATATTATTATCCATCCATCCATTTTCCAACCAGATGAATCCGAACACAGGGTCACAAGGGTCTGCTGGAGCCAATCCCAGCCAACACAGGGCAAGAACCAATCCCGGGCAGGGTGCCAACCCACCGCAGGACACACACAAACACACCCACACACACTAGGGCCAATTTAGAATCGCCATTGCACCTAACCTGCATGTCTTTGGACTGTGGGAGGAAACCGGAGCACCTGGAGGGAACCCACGCAGACACGGGGAGAACATGCAAACTCCATGCAGGGAGGACCCGGGAAGCGAACCTGGGTCTCCTAGCTGCGAGGCAGCAGCACTACCACTGCGCCACCGTGCCGCCCGCATTATTATTATTATTATTATTATTATTATTATTATTATTATTAATCAAATCATCTTCAAATCTGAACATGTTAGGCAAATAAATGAAGAAATGTGGTATGTAAAGCTGATGGCTTGTTCTCCTTAAATATATGATCTTATCAGAATGAGATGAAGGGTAGACAAAAGCAGTTCCTTTAAGTCAGGCACACGCTCTCGAGCTTTACCTTTAACTTTTGTCAATAAGAGATTAGTCCTGACTGCACCAAACCACCTTCATGGTCCTTCTACAAATCCCTGCCAATCCACTGGGATGACTTGCCCACTTATTCAATCATCAGCTGTCATTCTGGGCCCGTCATAGATCTGGCCCTGCAACACATTAATTCCCACACACAGCTTCTGAATCCCTTGTTGTGGCTTCACTGAGCACCTCCTCTGAATTACTTTTCAAGATGATCTGTGGGGCAGTTGCATGAAAACAATGCAGTGAAAGCAGTTAAAGGGGCGAGTGTTGATTTGCATGCTGTTTCCTGAAAATGACACTAAAATTCCAAGAGTTAATCAAAAAGTAAATTCAATTTGAAAATTACCTGGTTACCACATTGGAAAAAATCGGGAGTGATCTCCCCTCAGCTTTCTCATATACTCAGATATGGGGATGGATATTTGAGGAGTAAACCACAAGACAATGATTATATTTTTATATTATGTACATTAAAGAACCTTCAACAACAAATCAAATCAAATGAATAATATACTGAACAAGTGTTATAAAAGTAAACTTGAATAAATCCGACTCTGCAGCTGCATGAATTAAAGGTAAGGTACTACGTCCGTTAACAGAAATTGCCCAAAATTTGATACAAATCTACGTTTTCTACATAACCAGCAAACCCCCGATTCTCGAAAGAATCACAAATCCTCTGTGCATATATACAACCTGGTATGCACATTTTACCTCAAGTTTAGTTTACAGGTTGTGTTGTGTTGTTTGGGCACCACCTACTGACTCTGGGAAGCCACTGGGTTTGACTCTGGGGTGCTGAGGCTTCCTTGCATACATACAAACATTACTAAACGAAGGTTGTATATGTGGTGGTGTTCGCATTCGCATTCGGGCGGCGGTTGTATTGTGACCTGAAGTTTAGTTTACAGGTTGTGTTGTGTTGTTTGGGCGCCACCTACTGACTCTGGGAAGCCGGTGGGTTTGATTCTGGGGCACTGAGGCGCAGTGCGCGTGCGCTTTCGGTACTTCTGGCCTCTGTCATCCATGCATATATACAACCTTCATTTAGTAATATAGATACTTGTATGCAAAATTTAGTTGACTTAAGTGAAAGCGTACTCAAGTTATTGTGTTTACCACACACAATTACACACTCAGGGAGGTTTAAAATGTCGAGATTCATTAAAATCTTGAAATCGAATTTTTGGACGATTACAAAACTTATTCTACGAGAAAGTAAATCGGACTCAGGGATTTCTAAAACATCGAGATTCATCAAAATCTTGTGGTGCAGAACATTTCTTTTTAAATATGACTTGATGTATATTTTCTACACAAAGACACACTAAAATGCACCATCCCGCTCATTACAGGAATACCCTCTAGGCAGAAAGTCGTCACTGTCCACTGAGTTTCACTGCAGATTCATTTTTGTGCTAATCGGTTCGCTTCTCAGTGAAGACCACAGTTTTATACCAGCACTCCTCTTGTCTGCATCTTCACGCTCCTAAATTGAAACCTCTGCCTTCCATTCACATTTTATAATGATTTTTGTTTTCTTGGTTTTGAATTATGTCTTGTTAGACAATGTTCCATGTATTCAAGCATTTGTCAGGGTGTGGAGTCCTCCTATAATTTGTCCTGATCCTCCCGTCACAATCACAAACAGTTAAAGGCCAAAGGCCATAGAAATCTGACCTTGTTGTCTGAAATCCTCCATGACAGCTCACTCTTACTCTCCCAGGATCTCAGCTAGACGGTGGAGTAGCAGCACATGTGCTTGGTCCCCACCTGCTAAACTGAACTATTGTGGTTAGTCCTATTAGAACTGAATCTTAACCTTTGTCACACACGTGTGATTGGAAGACAACTTGAGGGCTCATCTAATTGTAATTCAACCCCGAGTAGAGGATGGGCACTGTTGCCTAATGTTTCTCCTACAGATCGGATGACTGCCAAGTCCCCATGGTGCCACTTCAGGTTTGTTATCTCCTGGCTGTGCCCTTTTGAGACAGACAATGTCTTGATTATTTTCTGAAAACACCTGTAATACTTTTAGCCTTTTTTCTATTTTCTTTTGCACAACAAATATAAGGGTTTTGCCTTCAAGGTGACCCCAAATCTTTCTAACTGTCCTGTCTTTTTATTATACCTTGTACTGCTGCCATGCTCTTCTGGGGCATCATGCGCAACGGTGAGTGTAGAATTCACACTAAAACATGGCGTACGAACAAAAAAATCCAGATGCATAAATCTGTGCGTACGACAACTTCCATGTTCTCCGACTACATAAATCCTGGTCAGCGTGAAAAGTAATGCTCATGCATGCGCCTGCTGCTCCACCCTGACTCCTCTCAGAATTACACCTCATTGAATATGCAAATCAATATAAATAGCCCCTTATGTTTTGCGTTCTGTGAAAAGACAATGGCAAAAGCACAGGGATAAAGAAGAATTTCAGCGAATACCAAGTGGAGGCAAGAAAAAATGTACTATTTGTTGGTTTAAGCAGTGGTATAAACAACAAAAGGAAGTTGATCGAGTGACGCGAAAGCTCAAGTTCACAAAGTCGCACAGAGCCCGAAATAAAAAAAAAGTAGTCAGATATCAAAGTCGTGAGTCGTGGCCCACCGTCTGAGTGACATATGAAAGCTTATTAGGGTACAGAGAAAAGAAAATAAACTGGGACACAGTGTGAAAAAAGTTTGAAACAACAAACAAACAATCCCTGAATGGGGGCCAGCTTGTCACTAGCTCTGCGACTCTGAGTCCTTACATGTTTAATTATTAACAATATAGATTATTTAAATGACGTTAAAATTTTGTCTGTATAATGTAATAAACATACTTTACTGCATTTCATCTTAAAAATGATATCGTCATCATATGTAAATATACACTTTATAAAGTGGCTCAGGTTTTGCAGTATTATAACTGTATCGCAAGTTTACAGTGAGGTGTTTGTACTTATAAGTACAAACAGTTCTACAAGGAGCATTTGATGGACTGATTGAGTGAGTGCGTTTATAGTTCTTGGGATGAAACTGTTTCTGAACCGTGAGGTCCATACAGGAAAGGTTCTGAAGCGTTTGCTGTATGGAAGCTGTTCAAACAGACCCTGCACATGGCTGAGGCAGCGTGTGTTTGATGCTGTATAATGATAATTCTCTTTGTGATAAGCTGCTCTAGATCTGTGATTTCACACTCGGATACAGTGGGATAAATACTCTGAGTGGTGAACTAAGAGTAACAACGCTAAAGCAGCTATGGTATTTGGAATAGTTTGTCCATTCCATGGACCATTATATGGTTACAGGTTGATTACAATGAGATGCCTTAAACTAATAAATGATATGCAGTTAATTTTAGTGTATTTGATAAAGCTGCGTCAGTGATGTGGATCAGGAAAAGGAAACTACACAGGAACAGTAGCACTGCTTTGACCCTGGGTGCTGCCAGTTTGCACAACCGAGCGGAGAAGTTGCGTACACAAGGGATTGAGCTGGCATGAAAATGTGCGTGGCTTTACGGCAAGTTTATTTTTTATACATCACGATGTAAGCATGGAAATGGGTGTACATGAGGCTCCTGGAGTTCAGTCCTCAGTTAGTTCTTACTGCACTAGCTCTTTAGTTGAGAAGTAAGTCGATCATCTCTTATTCAAACTTGTCTAATATTGTAACTGGGCACTGTGTTTAATTTACCAAACAGATTAGTGTTACTCCAAAGAGGAAATAAATTATGGGAACGTCGCCCAATAAGCATAGACTAAACTAACAGTATTTACATTACTGTACCTCACGACTGCATTGTCTGCACATTATTATTGTAAAGAGCAAATATCATCCACTTGCAGCTAAGAGGTGTTTGAACTACTTATTCACACAAGAAGGAGCAGCTCCCCTAAGTGATACAAAGACGGCATGACGTTAGAAAGGGAAGTGCAGTTTACATACGGGAAGAAGATCAGCACCATGGAGTGTACAACGAGGACTGGACTGCCTTTAACAGTTTCTACAGTGCACAAAGAGGCTGACTGTACCGTAAATAGCAATGATGGAACTGTTAATATTTAATTAACAAAAATGTGAAAACTGACTCTTTGATGAAGTAAACCAAAAAAAATGTTAAACGCTCCAACTTTCATATTAGTTAACTAAGCCCCCAAATGTACCTGAATATTATACCTTGCATACACTTTATATACTTGTTCACTAATCCCACAGTCCCTTGTGCATTCCTTGCCATTTGTTATTTGTAATTTTTGCCCTGTTCCCTTTCCCTGCAATTACTTATAGAGGGCTTTCAGGTCCGATCTGAGACCCCTATTTAAAGCTTTCTGCTGGGACATTAGCCAACTGTTAGCAGTTTCCTTTTTTTGGGCTTCCTTCAGTTGTGTTTTTGTTGGTCATTTCCTTTTGGATACTTCATTTTTTTTTAATTTGAATTTTTTGCTCGGATCTCCTGATTGTGGTATTGCAGACTTGTCTTTTGTTGTTTTCTGATAGAACATTTGCAGCATCTTATTGCAGATGTTGAAGGACACCAGTCTTCTAAGGAAGTATAGCCGGCTCTGTCCTCTCTTGCACAGAGAATCAGTATTGGCAGTCCAATCCAATTTATCATCCAGCTGCACTCCCAGGTATTTATAGGTCTGTACCCTCTGCACACAGTCACCTCTGATGATCACGGGGTCCATGAGAGGTCTGGGCCTCCTAAAATCCATCACCAGCTCCTTGGTTTTGCTGGTGTTCAGGTGTAGGTGGTTTGAGTCATACCATTTAACAAAGTCCTTGATGAGGTTCCTATACTCCTCCTCCTGCCCACTCCTGATGCAGCCCACGATAGCAGTGTCATTAGCAAAATTTTGCACGTGGCAGGACTCCGAGTTGTATTGGAAGTCCGATGCATATAGGCTGAACAGGACCGGAGAAAGTACAGTCCCCTGCGGCGCTTCTGTGTTGCTGACCACAATGTCAGACCTGAATATGACATAAACGTTCCTCCACACTGGGCATTCCCGCATTACCGGAAAAATCCTTGAAGTGATGGTAACACAGCTGGCCACTGGGTTTATCACAAAACTGAAGCAACCAGTAACTTATTTGCCTTTTGCACATGTACAGTATGTAGCATTCAGATTGTGCAAAACACAATTTAGCTGCATACAGGTAAGCAACACAATAAGGGCCATGGAAAGCAACTCCTCTATGTCCGCTATGTTAGAAAATGGATTTCTTTATTGAAGGGTGACCAGTTAGGGAATGAGATGTTGTAATGAGCAGAAAGGGAATCAGGAAAGGGCTGCTTAATAAACCCGAACAAATCAGAATACTATTTAGAGTCTGCATTTTCAAAAATTTGCATTTTCACCCATCCAAATTGCAATGCCAAGTCAGTGTTTTCAGAGCTATTAGACTAGATTTTATTAGACTAGATTTTATTAGGTAAAATGTATTAATCCCATAGGAAAATTCAGATGTACACAGCGGAAAAAACATAAAAAAACAAGGACATGGACTTGCAGGACAGATACAGTAATAAAGCCAATCAATCAATAGATAAAAAAATTGTTAAAAATTAACTTAACGAGTATATCTGTGGGGAACATTGAATCACCTGATATCAGTGGGCACAAAAGAGGTGCTTCTTAGCACACCGTGGTGGAGGAATGAAACTGTGGCTAAAATAGCTCCTAGACAGAGCCTCCTGGAGGGGATGGATGGGATTTTTCATGATGGCATCCCATTTTGCCACCATCCTCTTTTCTACAAACAGCTTCCAGTGTGTCCAGGATTGGCCCTGTAATACAGTAGGCTTTCCTGATAAGTTTGTCCAGTCATTGTGCTTCTTTTGTGCTCAGGTTGCTTCTCAGGAGACCACCACACTGACTACTATAGACTGGTAGAACATTTCCAGCAGCTTGCTGCACACATCAAAAGACCAGTCCAGTTTGTTGCTTATGTGAACCCCCAGTTCCTTGTAGCACTGTATTCTTCCAGAGACGCCACCTGAATGGTAACTGGTCTCAGAGGCTTCTTGGCATGTTGGAAGTCCAGCACCAGCTCTTTTGTCTTGCTGGTGTTGAGTTGCAGGTTGTTGTCCCTGCACCATAAGACTAAGTCCTCCATAACCTTCCTGTGCAGTGACTTGTCTCCATTATCAATGCAGCCTATGATGGACAAGTCATCGGAGTATTTCTGTAGATGGCAAGTGCTGCTATTTTGCTGGAAGTCTGTTGTGCAGAAGGTAAACTGTACAAGAGACAGGACAGTTCCCTGTGATGCTCCAGTATTGCACACCACCATTTCTGACACACAAAGTGCTGTATGTTGGTCAGGTAGTTCATGATCCAGGAGATTGTAGGGACATCAAGAGTCAAAGCCTTGAGCTTTTTCCCCAGTTGATGAGGCAAAATGGTGTTAAAGGTGCTGGAGATGTCAAAGAAGTCCTGACTGTGGTGTGCAGACGGTAAACAGGATGGGAGACAGGACAGTTCTCTGAGGTGATGAAAAATTATGGAGCTCTGCAAACCTTTTTCCAAAGTCTCCATTGTCATGGTTTTTAGAAGCACTGGGTTAGTGTGGATGAAAGGTGAAAATGGTGTGGCGGACGGCCGGAGCCCTTGCCTGGCTAGAACGCCTGTATAGTGGATTTAGTGGCTTTATCTCCCTCAGGACGATAGAGGAGAAGCCCCCTGAGACTGCTACAGCACCACAGATTCCCACAGGGCGTTTTGCGAGCTGGAATTTGCTACAACCCTGTTGGATTCCTGCCCAGCCCTACCACAATGGGCCACATCTGGAAGTGTTGCCGGAAGAAGATTACTATAAAAGGAGCCAGGCACCACTTCTCAGGGAGCCATAGCTGGGAAGTGGAGTGGAGGTGGATAAGTGGCAGAAGAGAAATGAGAGAGAAAGGATGAAGGTCTTTTTGTTGCTGGACTGTGCTGTATAAGGTGGGAAACAAGGGAAAACGTTTCCCACAGCTGAATAAAGGTGTATTGTGTGCTGGACTTGGCCAATAGGGTTTGGGGAGCTGTACGCCCCCTGGTTACCACAATGGAGACTAATTTCTGTGTTTTGGACGTATCCTTACATGATGGTGAACATGTCATACTCTCATATTCTGATCTATCCTTACCTGTTTCAATGCTCGGTGGTACTAGGATCCCTCGCAGGAGACTTCAGCTCTCTTTTACTGTTATCTGTGTGTTTAATTAATTTTATTATTTTTCATTTATGATTTAACAATTTGCTTTTAATGCCTTGGAGTTGTGGGTCTGTGTCTGAGCACAAATGAGTTGAATTGAATTGAATCAACGCACAGAGACGTACAGCAATGGGACCCAGACGATCACAGACACACCTCGACACACGGGAAGTTCAATCAGCTTTATTTAGTTATATCTTTAATAATGTAGTGTGCAGTGAGGAAAGCAACAGGGGCCACTTTCTCGTTTAGTATTCTTACTAAAGAGGAGCACTTTGGATCTGGTGAGATGAGAAATCGACACATGACCCCTTTCCGGCTAAATGCGTGTGCTTTCTCTGTTGCCCATCAGAATGTGTTACGTTTTCAAAAGAACTTACACGGTCCTCACAGTGAAGTTTCCTTCTTTTTTTCACGCAACTTTGTGCTGCCGGCCTGGTATCACGCAAAGCTAATCTACACAAACATTTGTGACACTAATTTATCGGCCGATCAAACAGACACTGATGTTTCTGCTGTCGTCTTGGTCCCTCTTGTCAAGTGAGGCTGACAGGGAGCTGTTGACAGGGTATTAGAGCAGGAGGCAGCCTTGAGCCGCGTTACGTGACGATGAATTTTGATCACCACCGATCGCTGTGTTGGCTGTTTCCCGGACACATCATTTCTTTCAGCCAAGGGATTAAGAGCTGTCCCTTTTTTTTTACAGCCAGATTTTGTCAGTTCGATTTTTCCTCATGTCTTTTTATTTAATTTGTTTTTCGCCTTTGCTCCAGCAAGATTTATTTTAAGGGAACTTGCATCATGAATATTGATTAGCCTTGGTGAGGGTGCTATTGTATTCGGTGGTATGTCAATAAGGTAGATGTAATTTTGGGGTCATTTAGTACTAGCACACGTTAACCAATCTGCATTCATTACGTGAGGAATAAAGAAAGTCAGCTCTGCAAACACAATTAACTGCCTCCCCATTGTCTTTTATCCATGTGCTGCTTTTATGTTGCTCCCAATCCACTCTTCCTCTAGTTACACCCACGGTGTTTCTCTTCAACTCATCGGAGTCCGCGGCTCAGCCTCACTAAAGGTTTGAAATCTTTAACATCTACCCACATGCCTTGGCAGGGAGGCAGTTTGTTTACCTTCTCTGTCTGCCAGCCTCTCTTTGTTCATGCCCGTCAGGTGTGTAGCCATGGTGACCAAAGCGGCAAAACTACCTCGAATTTCAAGGATGATCCTTCAACAGCACTCATCCAGGGACAGAAGCCAAAGGGAAACATTGGTTTTAATAAGAGGCTCTGCCTTCTGGCCTGAAAGCTGCTCTTCTTCATCACCTTCATTTCCAGTTTTACCTGCCTCCTCAGCCAGGTAGTATCGTCTCTTTAGCAGAAATGGTTTGGTCCCTTTGTTCTACTTTCAGATCATGGGGACACAGCTGAGGCTGTGCAGGTTAATAGTTTTTGCCAGTTTTAATTGATTTGTGTGAGCATTTTTCCTATCACTGTAAATATTTTAAATAATTTAAACATTTTTGTATCATTTTAAACATTTCCTTAATAGTACAGAAACATCATGGAAGATGAGCATCAAAGTTCTGATTCCCATTTCCTTGGTTTCAGCACTCCCTCAAGTTTCAGTATTTCTGTCTGTCTGTAGAGACGGTTTATAATACATTTATTTATATAGCGCCTTTCCCATGCTCACAGAGTTTAAGATAGAACAGCAGGGTACACAGTATATAGTACTGTACAAACCAGATAAATAAATAAAGAAGATTAAGACAATAAATTCAGAGAAAAAGCCTAACAGACAACATAATTGATGGTCTAGCACACACACACACACACACAGGTTACATGAGTATCTTGACATAGAGGTAAACTGAGAGAAGGGTAAGAAAGTCAAATAGAGCTAAAAACCTTCCTGAACAGATGAGTTTTGAGTTGTTCTTTAAAAGAATTCATGGAGTCAGGCTAAGATGGTGTTATTTCCGCATCCGTACTAACCCCTACTTTCACTTCTGTTCTTTTTCCGGTTTTTGTGGCGGCAACCTGCGCCACCACCACCTGATCAAAGCACCGTGATGTCCCTCCATTGATGGATTAAAGGCCAGAAGTCCATGTGACTGTCATCATCAAGTCCTTCCATGAAAACCCTGAATACCATGAGGACTGATCATTGATGTTAAGTAGAATGCCTAGAGGGGGCTGGGTGGTCTCGTGGCCTCTGAACCCCTGTAGATTTTATTTTTTCTCCAGCCGTCTGGAGTTTTATTTTTGTTTTTTCTGTCCTCCCTGACCATCGGACCTTACTTTTATTCTATGTTAATTAGTTTTCTCTGATTTTAATTCTTACTTTGTCTTTTTTCTCGTTCTTCATCATGTAAAGCACTTTGAGCGACGTTAATTGTATGAAAATGTGCTATAGAAATAAATGTTGTTGTTGTTGTTATTTCTCAGTTGGACCAGGGGTTGGTGCTGTCGCCTGATCCTCTCTCCTTTTGTCTCTCTGCAGACCAGCCGAAGACCTGAAGGCAGCTCAGTGACATCACCACCGGTCCACGTACTGTTGATGTCACTTTCGGTCCCCGGAATCCATCTTCCTGCCACATCAGTTCCTTTTTCCAGCCTCCCTGACTCCCCCTCTTCATCCATCCAGCCATATTTATAGACCAGTTAGTAAGTTTGGTTTTTGAACTCCACATCTGTAAAGACGTGTTTTCTTTATTTTTTTGCTGATTTTTCAGTATATGGGTGGCCATTTCCAACCCTTTTTCAGTCTGCTGCCTATTTTATTTTATTACAGCCTGTTTTTAAACGCAGTATTTACTACCACCATAGCAAAAGTTCAATAAACCACTTGGAGTCTGTCAAGCATGCGCACCTGAAGATTACTAACCAAGCTCTTCTCAGGTATGTCATACCACCCTGGGCTGAGATGGGGCACTGCCACTAACTGTCTTGTCATTTTGTTCTTCCCCCAAAGTCCCAAGAAACCGCCCAGTGGGGGCAACTGACTCCACCCCATCCGTCCCAAGGCTTCAAAAAGACAACCCCCCTCTGGTATAATGGTCCAGGATGGCTTCACCACCCAGGAGCCTTTTCAACCTGTAATCTAGTAGTAGTAGGGTGTGGTACCATGTTAGCCATTATGAATGTAGTGAGAAGTCAAGCAAAATGACACCTTTTATTGGCTAACTAGAAAGATTAAAATATGCAAGCTTTCGAGCCTGAAGAAGGGGCCTGAGTTACCTCTGAAGCTTGCATATTGTAATCTTTCTAGTTAGCCAATAAAAGGTGTCATTTTGCTTGATTTCTCACTACAACCTGTAATCTCCAATAGTCATGTACCGGGTTGGTGCAAAAATGTTCAGTGCTTTTATTAAAATCCAAACAGGAAACATTTTCAGGAAAAGTCTTTCATAAACAAATAAATAATCTTATAAACACTGCGTGTCCAGCGGACGTTAAAAGCAATAACTAATTCCATTGAAAACAAGTTTAAAAATCACGGCAGGAAACTGTTATTTAGTAAACACACAAGCCTTGGTGCATTCTTCTAAAAACTTTGCTTGCGCTTTTGTGCACAAGCCAGGGGCTTACTGTCATCCTTCTCTTGCACCTTGTGTTTTTTTGTTTTTGCTATATTTCAACAACAGCATTTGTTTATATAACACATTTTCATACAAATGCTGTAGCTCAAAGTGCTTTACAAGATGAAGAAAGAAAAGTGTATAAAAAAACAAAAATAAGATTAGGCAATACTAAATAGCAATGAATAAAGTACGGTCCAATGGCCAGAAGGACAGAAAAGATGAACTGGAGAAAAAAAACAAAATCTGCAGGGGTTCCAAGGCCACAAGACCACCCAGACCCCACTGGGCATTCATCCTAACATAATAATCTAAATCATTCCTCGTGGTTTTCAGGCTTCATGTCTTTTTATTTATTTATTCCTCAGTTTACCCCAAATGGGATCCTACAGCCAGAGGAGACCTCCTCCCGACAGGCAGAGCAAACCTTTAAAATCGAGGCTCGGGTCCCTGCTGCTGTCTAAGGGCCCCAATAGGGTGCCCTGCCAAGCTTCGCTCCTCCAACTCCCGCTGTCACTCCTCAGCCTTACACATGGCACCTACTTGAGAAGCGGGTCACTCCAGCTACCTGAAGACGCTCAGCCAGAGGGACCCTCTTCATTCCCTTTGAGCGTCGCCCATACGTTCTTCTTCAGGGCTCTTTACCTGGCTGCCTGACTCCACTCTACTGCATGCTGGCTTCTTACAATCCGACTCTCTCCATAATTCATCTATACTTCCTTCCTTCCCTTTAAACCTCCATTTCTCTTTTTGTCTCTTGTCTCGTTCTTTGATTATTTATTTAAAATCGCACTTCGCTAAGGGCCTCTTATCACATCTGGACGGAGGCGCCACTTATCATAGAGACGACCTGAAGGAAGGAACTCTGAATCTGATGATCCAATAGTAGAGATGATTTAATAAACAGCCACCCTTTTACGTGGTGATTACTTTTGTTGATTTCTTTACGACATTGCAAGTAAACGGGGGAAGGCCGTGTTGGCATCCGTAAAAATCACCAGCTCTCACGACCTTCTCTCACTCAGATGACCACAAGACCAAAGGGCATACCTGCAAATTTATAGCATTCAATTGTTCTGTAATGTCTTCCTGAGAGTGAAGTTTTTGGGAACTTGTAGATGATTCTTTAGGCAGCCCAGGAACTATCATCTCACTCATCCCCCGCCTGTCACGGTGTCTGCACAACAGAAGAGATTCCTAAGCAGATGTCGGGCTTCACACCATGCTAAAATCAAATTCATTACGTCTAAGAAGCGATGCAACTCAGTAATTAATACAGACTGTAAATGTTGACAGCTGTTTATTTGATGAGGTTCCTTAGCAACTCTTTGAAAAATTGTCTCTAACTATCCTGAGAGCCGCCTGAATTTTCACGGCAACGAAGACGGAGCCATCTTTTCTCGGTTTTTGGTCTGGCCCGCCAATTCTTTTAACTCTAGCTTCACCTCATTTGATTTTTTTCCCTCTGTTCATCTGAACCTAGAAAGAGAGTAAGCACTCAGCAATGACAACATTTTTATTTAGTGCCAACAGTGAGAAAGACGTTGGGGGGCTGTTTTCTCTTGGACCAGGTGCTTAACTAAGGCCTAATGTTCTTGGTCCTTTGGAAACCAGTGTGACATGAACGTTCATAGTGTTAGCACATTGTGGGTTTTGGGCATCCTAGCTTTCATTTCTGTTCTGCTCTTGAATGTATTTGTCCATTTTTTATATTTTTTGTATTTAGTTTCTTCCCATGATCTTCAGCTCTCTCTGGATCGGTTCACAGCTGAGTGTGAAGCGGCTGGGATGGGAATCAGCACCTCCAAATCTGAGACCATGGTCCTCAGCCGGAAAAGGGTGGAGTGCCCTCTCAGGGTTGGGAGCAAGATCCTGCCTCAAGTGGAGGAGTTCAAGTATCGCGGGGTCTTGTTCACGAGTGAGGGAAGAATGGAGCGTGAGATCGACAGGCGGATCGGTGCGGCGTCCGCAGTGATGCGGGCTCTGTATCGGTCTGTCGTGGTGAAAAAGGAGCTGAGCCATAAGGCAAAGCTCTCAATTTACCAGTCGATCTATGTTCCTACCCTCACGTATGGTCATGAGCTATGGGTAGTGACCGAAAGAACGAGATCGCGAATACAAGCGGCTGAAATGACTTTCCTCCACAGGGTGTCTGTGCTCTCCCTTAAAGATAGGATGAGAAGCTCAGTCATCTGGGAGGGACTCAGAGTAGAGCCGCTGCTCCTCCGCATCAAGAGGAGTCAGATGAGGTGGTTCGGGCATCTGATCAGGATGCCTCCTGGACGCCTCCCTGGTGAGGTGTTCCGGGCACGTCCAACCGGGAGGAGGCCCCGGGGAAGACCCAGGACACACTGGAGGGACTATGTCTCTCGGCTGGCCTGGGAACGCCTCGGATTCTCCCAGAAGAGCTAGAAGAAGTGACCGGGGAGAGGGAAGTCTGGGTATCTCTGCTCAAGCTGCTGCCCCCGCGACCCGACCTCGGATAAGTGGAAGAGGATGGATGGATGGATGGATGGATATTTTCTTCCCACTATTTTGTGTGTTTTTGGATGATGACTACAATATCATTGGTAGCCGCAGTGTTGACATCATGTGATGACTAGAAGGTGTAGCGCATGGCATCATCATCATCACCACAACAGTATTTAAGATGGAGGTGTGCTAGTCCTGGCAGCATCCAAGATTTTGGATTGCAAAGAAAATCCAGGGTGAGTCAAAATTCTGTTAACACTAATGGTACTACTATGTATATACTTATATACAATTTACAAATATGTGCCACATGTTGAACATGAAGGCGAACCGGTTGAGACATTCCTGTAAATCATCTTGAACATATGAAGTATGTTTTGTGAAAAAATTGTTTCCACCATTCAAATGTTAACATAATTGTGACTCACCATGTACTTTTTGTGCCGGTAAAATTTTATATGAAGTCAAAACATTTCTATTAGTTATTTGACTATAAGTTTGTGTTTTTTGTTTTTTTTTTTTCTTTTTGAACTTGGTGATTAACTAAGACCAGCTAATGTTCTCAGTCTTGTGGAAACCAATGTGTCTAGAACATTCACCACATTAACAATGAGGGGTTTTGAATATTGTACATTTTGTTTGCGCATTGTTCTTGAACATCTTTGCCCATCTCTTATTTATTTTCTTTCTACTATTTTGTATGTTTTTGGATGATGACTACAATATCATTGGCTGCCGTAGTATTGCCATCATGTGATGACCAGAAGGTGTAGTGCATGGCATCATCATCGTCATCATCATCATCGTTTAAGATGGAGGTGTGCTAGCCCTGGCATCCAAGATTTTTAGGAAAATCTTATTAGTGCCGGTAAAATTTTATATGAAGTCGGGACATTTCTATGTTATTTGACTATAAGTTTGTGTTTTTTTTTTGTTTCTTTTTTGAACAAGGTGATTAGCTAAGACCTAATTTTCTCAGTCTTTTGGAAACCAATGTGACTGGAACAATCTCACATTAAGAATTAAGTATTTTGAATGTTGCAGATTTCAATTTTTGTATTGTTCTTGAATGTCTTTGACCATGTTATTCATTTTGTATTTATTTTCTTTCCACTCTTGTGAGTGTTTTTGGATGATGACAACAATATCATTGGTAAGCCACAGTGTTGCCATCATGTGACGACGAGAAGGTGTAGTGCATGGCATCATCATCATCATCATCATCTGCACAACAGTGTTTAAGATGGAGGTGTGCTAGTCCTGGCATCCAAGTTTTTGGATTTTGAGAAAAATCCTTTTTCTACCAGTAAACTTTTTACATGAAGTTGGGACATTTCTATGTTATTTGACTGTAAGTTTGTGTGTTTTTGTTTTGTTTTCTTTTGAACTTGGTGATTAGCTAACACCAGCTAATGTTCTTGGTCCTTTAGAAACCAGTATGACTGGAACATTCATAGCATTAAGAATTACAGGTTTTCAATATTGTAGATTACATTCTTGAATTGTTCTTGAACATCTTTGTCCATCTCTTATTTATTTTCTTTCCACTCTTTTGTGTTTTTGGATGATGACAACAATATCATTGATAGCTGCAGTGTTGCCATCATGTGATGACCAGAAGGTGTAGTGCATGGCATCATCATCATCATCATCATCATCATCATCATCATCATCATCATCACCACAACAGTGTTTAAGATGGAGGTATACTAGTCATGATATCCAAGATAGTGGATTTTTTATGAAAATCATATTTGTGCCAGTAAAGTTTTATATGAAGTTGTCACATATCAATGTTATTTGACTATAAGTTTGTGTTTTTTTGTTTCCTTTTTGAACAAGGTGATTAGCTAAGACCTAATTTTCTCTGTCTTTTGGAAACCAATGTGACTGGAACATTCATCACATTAAGAATTAGGTATTTTGAATGTTGCAGATTTCATTTTTGTATTGTTCTTGTTGTTCATTTTATATTTATTTTCTTCCCACTAATTTCTGTGTTTTTGGATGATGACAACAGTATCATTGGTTGCTGCAGTTTTGCCATCGTGTGATGACCAGAAGGTGTAGTGAATGCCATCATCATCATCATCATCACCACAATAGTGTTTAAGATAAAGGTGTGCTAGTCCTAGCATCCAAGATATTGGATTTTGAGGAAAATCATTTTTACGCCAGTAAAATCTTTATATGAAGTCGAGACATTTGCACATTATTTGTGTATTTTGTGTGTTTTTGTTGTTGTTTTCATTTGTTTGACATTTTGCTCACACCTCTGCTTGTTTTCCCTGACAACACGCTTTCCATTTACATCTCCTGATCATTTATTTACATTTTTTTGCCAAGTCCATCCTGGCAGGACACATTCCTAGTATCCAAATGGAGAGCCAGCATTAGAAAAACAATCCATGTTGAGCTAAGTTTGTCACTTGAAACATGTCACTCCTTAAAGGCCATTAGCTCTCTTCAGTAAAGCTCACTTGTTGATTGCTTTTCTTTTGTGTTTTGTACTGTCTTTTGAATTTTTTAAATTGCTCTGTAACTCACTTTACCTTCAGCCTCTGCCTACTGTTTAATACCTCAAATGATTAACAGTACTTTTATTTTAACTTACAATGCTGGTATCTATTTCTGAGCACTGTGCTACATTGGAAACATCACTTCAAGACAGTCCCCCTGAAATAGCAAGCAGATTAGGAAGACAGGCTCAGTTATGAGACATGCTCTTCACCAACTGGAGGTACAAGTAAAGGAGAGAATGAAGGAAAAACTGATGGCCATTATGAACAACAATGCACATCTTCTCTGGCACTGCAAGCTTTCAGCAATGGATTATTCAACAGAAGTGTGTCAAGAAACCCTACGGGGTGTCATCCATACACACGGCAACACGCTTTTATAAGGCCTCACTCTGACTGCTCTTTTATCTTTAGGCAACCACAAGTTTTCTTTTTTGTAATTCTTGTGTGTGTTTGGTTGTTGTTGTTGTTGTTTGTTTTTACATTTTATGAGCTTCTGTTAAAGCTAAACATCCCCCTTGGGACAGAAAAACTACTATCTATCTATCTATCTATCTATCTATCTATCTATCTATCTATCTATCTATCTATCTATCTATCTATCTATCTATCTGTGTATAGTGCCTTTCATATCAATCTATCTATCTATGTGTATAGTGTCTTTCATATCAATCTATCTATCTATGTGTATAGTGCCTTTCATATCAATCTATCTATTATATAGTGCCTTTCATCTATCTATCTATCTATCTATCTATCTATCTATCTATCTATCTATCTATCTATCTATCTATCTATCTATCTATCTATCTATCTGTTATAGAGTGTCTTTCATAGCTATATCTATAGACAGTATCTATCCATTTTCTGACCTGAAGATGTCATTTTAAACTAACAGCTGGTAACCACCAGACTAATTCCCTTCATAATTTCTAACTCATCTATTTCATCTCTTCAGTCTTTCCCTGTAGCTCCTACCCCACAGCCTTAAAAAAACCTCATTTTTCAACTTTATCCTTAGTGTAGTGCTGCTCGGTCTTTTTAAATGCATTCTCATTGTCTTCATTATGTTGATCTCTCTGTCTGTCCGTCCTTCTCTCTGTCCACATGAAACAACAGCTCCCAATGGAAAGATTTTATTAAAATTTGGTACTCTTGAAGAAAAGTTTTCTGTTTTAAATTTAAGTCTACCTTTGAATTATTGTAAATGAAATGATTGATTTGAATTCTTTTCCGTGTAATCCTTTGACCTTGTATGAGGGCCATGTTACAACTCTGGAAGCGGCATTATGACTTTATTGTCATCCGTTGAAGCTTTGAGAATGAAGACCATTAAAACTGTATTAATCCAGTTGAAAGGTCACGAGGGTGTGATGAGTTTGGTAAGCTGATGGAATTGTGGGTTGTAACCCCTGAAAAATGAAACTTAAATAAAAACATGTGAAGTTGAGTTGAGGCAGTGCAGTGGTGAGACGTCATCTGGAGCCCCACATTGAGAAGTTTAAGGCAATGACAGCATGGCTGGGCTCACAATCAAATTCCACACATAACCTGAACAGCCAGAGGTCATATGATTGGAATAAGAGAAGCAGGGTCATTGAATCAAAGTTTATACTTTCAGGAAACTGGGAGTCATACTGAGGGGATGAAGTTGAGGAAAGACACATTCAAGGCAAAGAGTCCGCCAGTATTTTTCATCTCGAGTTCATGGCATGGGCACCATGGTGGAGAGGACATGCTGAAAACTCCTGTCCAGTGCCATGGAGAGCAGATGCTGGTGGTGGGGTATCACAAAAGTTGTTTCCCCTTTGCCTTGCGTAATTCATTGGGTGTCAGCAGATCAGGACTTGACTGATTGGTGGTCTGTGAGCTTACCAGGAGCTTTGCTTTAGACTAGTGGTTTTCAAAATAGGGGTTGTGGCCCCCTGGGGGCGGGGTCAGCAGGCTGTGCCGAATTCTTGTTAGAAAGGTTAGAAAGACAGCACAGAAAAACTTCCAGAGTTGGTTATAATTGCTGTGATGCCTTGTGCCCACTTGCCATGGGCACCAACCCCTGTAGGGACATCTAGTAGTTCATGATGGACCAGGGCAAGTGAGGAGGCAGGCCAGATTTTCTGTGATCAAGAGTATACAGACATTTATTCAAAAGAGAGAAGTAAAATGTCACAGTGCATAAATAAAAAAATCATTCAATATATCGTACCTACAAAACAGTGCTGTATATATAAAAAGTGTGTCATTTCTACAGGGTTGGATTGAAATGTATGCAAATCCCTTTAAATTAAAGTCTGTCAAGTGCACTTTAATCACATCTAAATTGTTTTATTTGTTTAAACTGTAAATCAAGGGACAATGTGTCTTTGTCCCAAACATTATGGAGAACACTGTATCATTAAAATCCCAAGTAAAATCCAATCCATGATGTATTGCTATTCCTTTGCAAGACACCAGAAAAAATGATCCATGTGAGGTCTGTAGAATCTCAACCCACCAGCTCAACTGGTACTCGCCAACTGACCACCAGTGAAGACCCCAGTAATCTCCTCCAGCTCTGTCCTCTTCATACTGATGCTGCAACTGCCACCCTTCTCCTCTGTTATCTGTAAGTAGCTCAGCAGGTTTAAATTCTGGTGTCCTGCTGTGTCCTGCTGCCTCGCCAAGCTCAGCTGACATGCCACCGTCTGTCCTACCACTCTCAGCCTGCCTTACACCCCCACACTGTTCTCCCATTGACCCATAGATCTTTTTCTTTCTTTCATTTTTCTCCTACCCTAGCACTTTCCCTGCCATCTCCTAAACTGTGGCTACCCCAACTGATTACCCAGCATTCCACAGTATATAACTGAAAGTAGCAGTCGCATGCACTCATGTGTGTGACGCCAACCAGCAATGGTTAAGTCATTGGGAATGGGCACTTAAAACCAATAAAATCCATTCATAAATTAAATGATTAAAGAAAGAAAAACAAGAAAGACATTAGAAGTTAGTGCCTTTGTCTGAATTATTATTATTATTATTATTATTATTATTATTATTATTATTATTATTATTATTATTATAGCTGAGTGTAGGTTTTCCATTCCTTGTCCAGCTACAGTCACTTAACTCCTTCAGGGTGGGTGTCAACTTATGTCTGAACAAATCCAAATCATATGTAATATTATCTACCAGTAACGGCGTACTGCACGATAACTTGCAGTGAATACACTTGACTTGAGCATTCCTAGTTTTCATCCTCTTTCTCTGTACGTTTATCATTCATTTGCTCAGAGGTTGATGCGCTTGCTGCTTCTTGAGCAGCTCTTCTTTTCTCCACCCTAGCGGTCTGCTTCTTCTCTTCTTTCGCCGGCATCTTTTCACATTAAAACTGATTAAGTCAGTGTTTGTGTTGCAATTACTTAGTACGTTTTCCTTAACTTTTCACTTAAGCTGGCACTTAAGTGTTCAATCTGCCTCAAGAATGATTTAAGATATGAAGAGATAGGGAAAGTGACGGCGAAGGTGGTAGGGATGAGAACAACACCCTTACACATGCGCCGAGAGTTGATTCATCAATAAAATAAAATAAAAATAAAAAGAGGAATAACCTTGGAGGCCAGTCATCACCCTGAAAGTGGATAGTAGACATCATGTAGTATACGTGTACCAAGTTTCAGGTCAATAAGTCAAACGGTTTGCGAGCTAAGGGTGATTTAAAATCCTGGACAGACAAACGGACAGCCATGGTAAACGTATTATATAAGAAGACTGTTGACTTCTGCTCTGTACTTGTAATATTTTTATTTTTATATGGTATTGATGACTACTTGTGTTCTGTTCTGTTCTGTGTATTATATTGTACTGACCCCCTTTTTTTGACACCCACTGCACGCCCAACCTACCTGGAAAGGGGTCTCTCTTTGAACTGCCTTTCCCAAGGATTCTTCCATTTTTCCTCTACTAGAGTTTTTTTTGGGAGTTTTTGTTTGTCTTCTTAGAGAGTCAAGGCTGGGGGGCTGTCAAGAGGCAGGGCCTGTTAAAGCTCATTGCGGCACTCCTTGTGTGATTTCGGGCTACATAAAAATAAATTAAATTATTTTGTATGTCGACACATAGGTTTGAGGCAGATGTCAACATTATTCAGTATCCGGGGGTAGAGGGTGGTAATCACCGTCGACAAAACTGTTAAGTTAAAGTTCAGCTCTATTTGCTAATAGTGTGCTGCTTGCAATGGCGTAGCTCGAGTTTGTGCCGCTCGGGGCATGGCGGGGTGGTGCTTCAATTTGCCGCCCTCCAACATATCTGAATATGTTAACCTATTTAAATAGAAAATTAAAATAACGTATAGAGAAAAATTAAGATAAATTTTGCATAGATTTATTCATATATAGAGAAACAGCAATGATTTTTCACATATAATTATTTATAAGCATCAACCAGACAAGAATATCGTATAGGCGCACTGATTAGCTGTGTTCTAATTATTAGTTTAATATAATTACGCTGCGAAAACCAGAAACGGTGTAGTGTACAAGTGATTGGTGGGGATGTTTTCTGCGCAGAGCAAGAATGCATTCGGACTGATAAGGAAACAAAACTATAAATTGTAAATTAGTTGTTTATCTTCCTAGAATTATTATCGGTGTAATGTTTATGTTTATTTGTGTTCTTGCTTCATAAATTTTAACTGCTGTGTCTGATGCCGTCACAGAAGGACAGTCTGCGGATAAAAATCAGAGAATTTTACTTTTTTCCCTTCATGACCCTGCTGCTTATACACGAATTGCACTGAGCCTTTTGGCCAATAATGCCGCCCCCAACAATGTACGGCCCGGGGCAGACTGCCCCCCCCCCTAGTTATGCCACTGGCTGCTTGCATTATGTGTTACATTGGTGCCACTGTTTCAGGACTCTGCTGATACGTACTGTGACATCTGTCACCACTGGCTGCTGCTCAAAGGCGGCCCTCACCGGCTGCATGAAGACGATTGCTTGAAGATGGCCGCCGCCGGCTGTGTAAAGACAGCTGATTGAAGATGGTCACTGCCATCTGCCTTCGCCCAGCTGCCAGCTGCCAGACCAGTCACAGTATGCAGCACCAGATGCCGGAAAGCTGCACTGCCAGTGTAACACATACTGGAAGAAGTGTAATGTGGCAATGCACACCATTGGCTGCTTCTAACGTTACTATACCTTGCAGGACTATGCTGTGTAATAAGTATGTGAATTCACACAGTGTAGAGGCTCATGTGGGTGGAATGGTGGCTTTGAGGCTTGGGATCTGCAGTAGCAATCGGAAGATTGTTGGTTCGAATTCCATAAATGCCACAAGTGACTCTACTCCATTGGGCCCTTGAGCAAGGCCCTTAACCTGCAAACGCTCCGTCCTGGGTGTGATGTTAATCTGCATCCAGCCCTGCAAGCAGGTCCTCCAACTTACAGGGCAAACTTGGGGGATGGTGGCAGGATTGGCATTCCAGGTGGTTTGTTGTGTGGTGGGTGTGACAACGTGCCATCAGCGCAGGCTCCCAACCTCTCAGAGGGTCATGGAACATAAAACACAGGGACATTTGTCATATTTTATGTTGATGTATGTGTGAAACCATTGCTTTGTGTGCTTTCCAGAAAACTGAGTTGTTT
Source organism: Erpetoichthys calabaricus (assembly GCF_900747795.2). Classification (NCBI taxonomy): domain Eukaryota; kingdom Metazoa; phylum Chordata; class Cladistia; order Polypteriformes; family Polypteridae; genus Erpetoichthys; species Erpetoichthys calabaricus. The sequence goes on along the minus strand of NC_041396.2, from coordinate 35,911,461 downwards.
TGGAATAAAATATTCATCCTTGTGCCAAAATGGAGAAAAAAAAAAATCAGCCCTTAAAGAATTAAGGGGACACCTTTGAGAAAAAGGTCATGCCAGTCAGCAAGCAGCCTGCCATTAGAAGTCCCTAAGTTTGAATATATGTTGTTCAAAACAGACAGTGTGTCAGGTAAGAGGGTACAGATGACAGGTATACAGCTGGTTTTGACTTTTCTTCCTATCCCCCATTAAAAAAAGAACCTAAGAGGTCAGTTGGCACTTTTCATGTTAGGTGATCTGATAATGTGATGCAATAATTAATTCCACCAGGGGGGGTAAACGTTAATATTTAACATTATACATAGTTATTGTCTGTTTTTTTCACCTGTATTATTATCATTCTTTAATTTAATATTATTTATTGTATCAGTATGCTGCTGCTGAAGAATGTGAATTTCCCATTGGGATTAATAAAGTATCTATCTATCTATCTATCTATCTATCTATCTATCTATCTATCTATCTATCTATCTATCTATCTATCTATCTATCTATCTATCTATCTATCTATCTAATATCCATCCATCCACTTTTGAACCTGTTTTGATGTCTTCTGAACTGGCCACAGCCGCACTGTGGACAAGAATGAATCCCGAATGGAACTCCAGTCTATGAAATCACTCACATTCACGCACATCCATACCGGGTGGTGCACCCTCATGTGGGATTTGTGCAGAAACAGGAGCCTCCACTTCTACACAGACAGTGGATGACCAGGAAGCACACCCATGGCCCAGTAGATGTGAAACACTAGCTCTGAACACCTTATATACACTACTAGCTGTCCCCCGTGGATCTGCCCATGTAGTAGTGAAACAGGACAAACATTAAAAATCAAATCAATAAAAAATAATAAAAAAAAAGTAATTCTGACCAAGCGAAAGGTAAGTACACTCCAACGTCAAACATTGGCACTGTATCTGATCGTGTTCAGCTCTGACGGGAGAGTGTTCGTCACGTCGGGAGAAAAGCACATGGCCATGATATCTCTTCCAATCAGCAGCTACCCTCTCAAACACATGTAGCTCTGAGCTCTCTCTCAAAAACGTCAATCGTTACTTCTTAACAATCTGTAGATGATAATGTCTGCTGAGCAAACAGGCAAGGTATGCTCCAACACATGGTGAGAGGTAGAGTGACTCGATCGGAGGCTGGTGCGTGAGTGTGTAGGGCCCTGCCTGGCTCCCCTCGGCCTGCAGCCTCTCTCTTGGATTCATGCAAATAAATTGGCACCAGAAGTGAACTATGATTCTTAGCACAATGACAGAAGCCACAAAATCAACCGGAATGTTCAAGCAAATTATAGAAGAAAAACCTGATCTAAATCCGTTAGGTAGTTCTCTCGTGAAAAGTGGACAGACATACAAGCAGACTGATGTTGGATTTTATATATTGTGAAAGACAGAGGCACTGTTGATCCTTTGAACCCTCAGATCAGATGTCAGACACCAGATAAAAGTCCAATATGACTTTATTTTATAATAATTATGTGCACCAAGCACACTCCACTCCACTACACTCATAAATACACAATAATCAAATAAACAATCAATACAATAATCAATCCTCCACTCCCAGACGCGTTGCCACCCTTCCACCCAGCTCAGCTCCCCATCTGGAATTTCCCACAGTCCTTTTATAGTCCTTGACCCGGAAGTGTTTTGCCTCTCTCTGTCCATGTGACCGTGAACACTTCCAGGTCAGATAAAAGCTCCTTTTCTTCAACCCGGAAGTGTGTCATTCGCTCTGTCGCCGTGACTAAGGCGCACTTCCGGGTTATAGGTGAAATGAAAGTCTCTGGGCCTTCTTGCAGCGTCCCCTGGAGGTTCCCATGGTATTCAGCAGGGCTGTGATGAAAAACTCCACTGTCAATGATGCCCTGCTGGAACTTGGAGCACCTCTATGTTGCAGGCAGGGCTCCACCTGGCAGCTTGGGGGTATTGGTCGGGATGAACTACTGGTCATATTCCACAATGTATATAAAATATATATATATATATATATACACTAGGGGTTTCCCCCACTCGCCAACGCCAAACCCCCCCCAGCTTGCATTATGTGTCAGGCATTTCACGTCTCTGTCTCTCTCGTTGTGAAGAGGGGGGCTGAACACACCCCAAGGAGATGCGGTCGCTCCTTCGAAGCCCCCTCTTAAACTGTGATACAATGGGAAACAAATCTAGTTTTTTTTTTCCTCCTCTTTGCTCGGTCAGCTGCTGGCTTGCTGCTGCCGTGCCGCGTGATCTGCATCTCATGCGACGTTTCGAACATTAAAAAGCCTGTACAGCAGCTGTCTTTGTCATCTACTCTTTGTCTTTTATTTGCGGCCCCGGGTGTGGTTAAATCTCTTGGCACAAAGTCTACTCTCGTGGGACATGAGTTCTTGATATTTTTCAGTTTATAATTTAAAAATGGAATAAGAATCTGAAAATCTAACAACATCACATTAAAGTTCGATAAATTCTGAAAAGAATGATACCAAACATATATCTGTAGGTTTTAAAATAAGCCTGATTTAAAGCATGTAAAAAAAGTGACGTAAAAACATCACCATTGCACTTTTAGGCTTGGAATTTTATATACAGAGAGTAGATAAATATAAATTTATTAGTTGCTTTATTTTAATTGTACTTTCAACTTGGCCTCTAAGTCATGGCAGCATGATGGCAGATGGGCTATCAGTGCTCCCTATAGACTCCAGGTTTGAATGCCAGGCCCACGTTTTGTCTGTGTGGAGTTTATAAGTATCCCTTGAACTCTCATGCTTTTTTCTTCTGGCACTTCCACACCTCAAAGAAATGCATGTTATACTAGTTGGCAATTCCAAACGGCCTTATGTAGAAGTGTGCATGAATTTAATCACAAACCAATAATAACAGATCCAGTCAGGTCAGGTCAGGTTGGGGAGTATGTACTGGTACAGAGTGTTGCCACACCGATATCACGACTAAATAGCTCGGAATCCTGGTGGGCGACCCCCCCAGGCAGTACTGTAATCCAGTCCTACCTTCCGGAAATGACCCTCTATCTTCCATAGCCAGGTGTTACGTGGGTGTCCCCTTGGCCTGGTCCAACCACTTGAGCCAGATCACCCTCGGGGAATCGCGCCACATGGCCGTAGTGCCGTAACTGATGCTCCCTTAAAATGCAGGTCATGTACCTCATCCGGGACTCCATGCGCAACACAAAGTCAAACCAGCGGTACCCAAGGATTCTCTGAACAGACACAAGGAGTGCAGTCTTCTTCTCAGGTCATTGGATAGCGTCCATGTCTCTCAGCCATATAGCAAGACAGGAAGCACCAGGACTATAAAGACTTGGACCTTCGTCCTTTTGCATAGATATCGGGAGCACCTCACACCCCTTTAAAGCAACCTCATGACCCTCACCCCATGTTCTCTCAATAATATCCAAAGCTAGGAAATCACACAGAGTCCAAGAGGTCTTTCAGTTTAGACTTTTATTAAAGATAATAAACAGCCACGCTCTGTCCAGAGAGAAACTACTGTTCCTGAGCACAAATACATTTTTATGCATAGCTCAACATACATACATAAGATATCTTGACATGCTTGCTATGCCAATGGGCAACACCTAATGGCATTTTGCCACTATTGTGTGATCACCTGTCAGTCATGCCCACTTTATTAGTTTATGCCCATCCATGTTCATTACCCATTGTGCTAATAGCCGACATCGCTTGGCATTTTGCCGTCTTTGACCGATCTGCCTTTCGACCAAGCCTTCTTATGGCTAATCCTCCACTCAGTCTTTGACATCAGCTTTCAGGGTCTCATTTTAGATTGGTGGAGTGGCTACATGTAAGATTCAAGGCATCTCAGGGCATTCTAGTGTTATGACGATCTAAGGCTCAGTGCAATTCAGATCATATTAGTGGTGATATTACAATATACTTTAAAAATAATAATAATATCTTCTAAGGTGCAAAATCATATATTAAGACAAGTTTAGGGTGGAGTGGTGGCTCTAAGGCTAAGGATCTGTGCTGGTATCCAGAAGGTTGCCGGTTCAAATCCCCATCACTGCCAAAAGAAATCCTACTCTGATGGGCCCTTAAGGCTCTTAAAGTGCAATTGCTCCCTGGGCACTGTACAATGGCTGACCCTGCGCTCTGACTCTAAGGGGTATGGAAAACTGACCCTGCACTCTGACCCCAAGGGGTATGCAAAAACTAACAAATTCCTAATACAAGAAATTGTATAAAGTGAAATAAAGAACAAGAAAAAATAGTGCTTCATCATATTATACATTCTAATTTCTGTGTGCACTCTGTTCTAATTATCCAGTGTGTGATTGTATGCCCAAATATCTAGTAAATGTTCACGTAGATATATTTACATAGTAGCTCCTGCAATGGACTGGCCTAATGTTAGGGGGTAGGTCATGGCCCACTGTGGGTCTGAGAGAGAGTTGCTTTGTGTCACATCACCTCATTCCATTTGGAATGGAGAAGAAGTTAAAGGCAGCCTAATCTATGGCCACATTCACGCTACTATATTTTCACAGTACCCCAGCGGAGTCTTTTAAAAACGCTCTCCAAAGCCACATACTTCTGAAAACATCGACTCAGCATTGCAATGTGGACAGCTGAAAATGTAAACACTTGAAAAGGTAGAGCCTAACCTCACTCTGATTGGTTTGTGCTTACTATGTAGTCCTTCCCTGATTGGCTCCTGCTCATTACAATGTCTCATTCTCTGATTGGTCAGGGAAGAAAACCACAATTCCAACATAGTGGACAGAGAAGAGTTGCTTTCCCTGGCACTTGTGCTGCTTACCTGTATGCATCTAAATTGCGTTTTGAACAGATTGAATGCTGCATGCGGACATTCACAAAGGCATTTAATGATTCAGAGAATTAAAAGTTGAGGCAGGTCATGGAAATCAGTATATCAGACTATTTCCACATATTATTTAATGCAGAAATACTGATAACTACAACGAAAGAGAAGCGTATTGTGAAAAAACATTATTTCGCTACACTTGTAGCTTCAATGTTTGCTAATATTTTAAACAATCAGTCAGATTGTAATGCTTACCTCAGTAGTGCTAGTAGTATTAACAGTAAGGTGGAGAATTTTTATGTTATGACATAATGACCCCTAAAAAGACAGTTAAGAAATCTTCTAGCATTGTCATACCTTGTAAGACCCAAAGAGTGTCTGATTTAAAGAGAGCATGCTGGAGAGCTGAGCGTAAATGGAGAAAAACTAAACTGCTAGTTCATTATGAAATATTGAAGGGTAAAATAACTACATACAGTATAACAACGCAGTCCTCCATTAGACACAATCTTATTTCTCCTAAATTATAAAAGATAATGATGGTAATCCTAGAGTGTTATTCTCAGCTATTGATTGTCTTCTAAACTCTTCTCACTCAATGGAATACCTCCTTAAAACTAACAGAGAAACTTGTAAGTTGTTTTCAATATTTGTTAAACACAAAATAAATTACTGCGGTGGGCTGGCGCCCCGCCCAAGGATTTGTTCCTGCCTTGTGCCCTTTGTTGCCTGGGATTGGCTTTAGCAGACCCCCGTGACCCTGTGTTCGGATTCAGCGGGTTGGAAAATGGATGGATGGATGGATAATGACTGACTGACTGACAAAATAAATTATATTAGAAATAATATAATACATTCCTACAAAATTAATCTGATTGAATCCCAGCATTCCCCGTTAAGCGAATTAAATTCTGTCACTGGAACAGATCGACTTGAACTACGTAGAGTAATTTCTCAGTTGAAACTCTTCACCTTCGCCCTCCACCAGTACCAGCAGGCTTTCTCATAGAAGTCTCCAATGTCCTAATTGATAGCCTACATGACATAGTGAACTCAGCATTAGATACGGGGGTCTTCCCTGAATGCAGTTGTTAAACCCCTGCTCAAGGAAAATAATCTCGACGCCTCTGTCTTTGACAAGTTTAGACCAGTTTCTAACCTGCCTTTCCTAAGTAACATTCTAGAAAAGGCAGACATTACGCAGCTAAATGATTACTTGATTCGACATTCAATTCTTGACAAGTTTCAGTCAGGTTTTAGAACAAATCCTAGTAGAGAATCTGTGCAAGTTAAAGTAGTAAATGATTTGCGGGTTAATTAGGTCAGAGGCCATGTATCTGCTCTTGTTCTGTTAGACTTGAGTGCAGCATTGGACACCATAGACCACAGCATTCTTATAAATTGCCTTAGACAAAGGGTGGGCCACTCTGGCAGTGTCTCATATTGGTTTCAAACTGATAGAAAAATTTTTGTTAGCTGTGGTGATTGTACTTCAGAGACCCATGATATTGTATATGGTGTACGACAAGGGTCTATCCTGGGCCCGCTGCTCTTTTCGAACTATATGCTTTCATCAGGTCAGAATATCATAAGGCATAATGTGAGCTACCACAGCTATGCAGATGACGCACAGCTTTATTTATCTCTAGCGCCTGATGACCATGATGCTCTAGGCTTTCTGATCCAATGTCTTATCAGTATTTCCATTTGGATGAGTAGTAACTTTCTCAATAAAGACAAAAAACAGAAATCTTAGTGATTAGCAAACATGAATATGGTGAGGGTGTTAGAAATAAAGTTGATCCCTTAGACTTAAAAGTCAAGGCAGAGGTAAAGAATTTGGGGGTAATCATTGACTCTGACCTAAATTTTAAATCACATATTTACCAGATTACTCAGACTGCATTTTTCATTTTAACAATAGTTAGATCTTGTATACCATTAGGAAACATTGAAAAATCAGTTCACTCTTTTGTTTTCAGTCAACGAGATTACTGTAACGCATTCCTTACAGGACTACCTAAGAAAGACATCAGTCGGTTACAGATAGTGCAGAATGCATCAGCCAGAATATTAACTAGAAGAAAGAAAATCTGAGCACATCTCACCAGTTTTAGCGTCATTATGTTCTGCATATTATTATCTCCTCTCGGTACTCAAATGTGGCACTTGGTGCCACGGCCCACCTGCCAAGTTGTTTTGCCTACCTAAGGTAAAGTCATCCCTGATGGAGGATCGCAGGAATTCTGGGAAAGTTGGGTCCTTTCATCGGATTGGCTGGCCCAGCACTGTTCAGCTGTGGAATGGCGAAATGGGGGAGGCAGGTTGATGGATGAGGTCTCCAGGACTCTAAACAAATCCAAATCTTCTTATGTGATATCATCTACTGTTAAATTCTGCTCTGTACTTCTAAAATTTTTATTTTTATACTGTATTGAGGATTTGTTTTGTTTTGTTCTGTGTATTGTATTGGATTGTATTGCCCCCTTCTTTTGACACCCACTGCACACCCAACCTACCTGGAAAGGGGTCTCTCTTTGAACTGCCTTTCCCAAGGTTTCTTCCATTTTTCCCTACAAAGTTTTTTGGGGAGTTTTTCTTGTCTTATTAGAGGTTAAGGCTGGGGGGCTGTCAAGAGGCAGGGCCTGTTAAAGCCCATTGCGGCACTTCTTGTGTGATTTTGAGCTATACAAAAATAAATTGTATTGTATTGCATTGTATGTTGGTTAGCCGTGTCATTCAGAATCGACTTTGAAATACTACTAATGGTGCATAAAGCCTTAAATAATTCGCTCTATTCTATATTTTGGAATGTCTGTTCTTCTGTGTGGGTGGAGTGGTGGCTCTGAGGCTAGGGATTTGCACTTTATGGTTCAAATCCCGTAAACGGCAAATGTTACTCTACTTCATTGGGCCCTTGAGCAAGGCCCTGTGACGATGCAGGTTCGGCTCCACGCTCCCCTCTTCTATTAGGGAACCCTTGAACCCATCACCGTCGGTAATGTCACCGATGAGCTAGACAGTGAGGCAATAAACAATCGAGCAAGGGGATGATGGATAATTGTGCAAAAGTGCTTTTATTCAAATAACAAATCCAAAGTGCAAAGTCAAGTGCAGTAATGCATTCAAAGGTCTTCATTAACCAAATAAATAATCCAATAAAACATGTGAAAAGTGGAGGTTAAAAACAATAGAAAAACTCTTCTAAAAATAACGAGATTAAAAATCCTACAAGAAGCAATCCTTTAAAGTTTTAAAGCCCGGTGTCTTCCATTACCATGGCGGCTCCCCTGCTACTCCCATTTGGGCTGCTCGACAGGAGAGTCGCCTACCTGCAGGAACAGATGCCCTTCATTCAGGTCCGGTAGCCCTCCGATCCTTGGCTTCGTCGGGCTCCTAACCGGACTGAGACTTGGGATATTTCCCAGCGGCCAAGGCGCTCATGCTGGGACTACACCTGCCCAAAGCCTCCTCGACTCCCACTCCTAGCAACGGCCAAGTCGATACTTCTACTGGTCACTCCAGCTACTTAGTCGCTCAGCTGGAGCGACCGCTTCCTTCAGCCCCACTGAGTGTTGGCCAAACACTCCTCTCGTAGGCTCTCCTCCCAACTGCCTGCTTTCTCTAATGTGAGCCTGCTCTTGCTCGCTTGCTCGCTCCCCTTCCTCACACCGACTTTCTCCACCTGCTTCCTGTCTTCTCTCTACATCCCGTTCTCTTTCCTTTCTACTTCTTTTCTTTCTTCCTTTTCTAACCGGCTCGTGCTTCTATTTATATGCGGAGAGGACATAGCAGCTGCAGCCCATTAGCCACAGGAACGATCACGGATGTGGGCAGTCTCTCACCTGTGCACTTAGGTGAAAAATGCCCACACCGCAGATCGCCCTGCTGCTTGCTATAGCCACCACGCCTCCTCGCAGCGATTATTTATTTAAATAAGATATTGAACTGCACAGCACTTTGTTTGCACTTTGGAATTGTTGTTTAAATAAAAACACTTTGCACATTGTATACATCATCCCCTTGCTCAATTGTTTATTGCCTCACTGTCTAGCTTATCGGTGACATTACCGACGGTGTTGGGTTCAAGGGCTCCCTAACAGCCGATGGGAGCGTGGACCCGAACCTGCATCGTCACAGGCCCTTAACCTGTAATTGCTCCGTCCTGGGTATGACGCTACTCTGCATGTAGGCCCTCCAACCTGCAGGGAAAAACCTGGGGGTTGGTGGGAGAATTGGCACTCCAGCCATCATAAAAAACCTCACACTGTTCCATTCCATCTGAACTAGTGTGCTGCTGAGGTGTCACCAGCTGAATGGCTGCCCTTGGGTCTTAATCTGGGATCCTGAGTTGGTTTGTCATGTGGTGGGTGCGGCGATGTGCTGTATCAGCATGTGCTCCTAACCTCTCTCATGTTCTTCTACACTCCCAAGTCGTAATCTCAGATCTTCAAATAGAGGTCTGCTTATAATTCCAAAAGCCAAACTTAAAAGAAGTGGTTTGCTGCTATGCACCTAAAAGCTGGGATACTTTACCAATTGAAATTCGCAAGCTAATACTGTGGACCATTTAAAAAAAATCAGCTAAATCCCATTATTATAATCTGTTTTTTTTAGTATCCACATTTCAGTTGTATTCCAAATAGACTGTATGGGAATAAAATGATCATATTCTTCAGGGATCCGCAATCTGTACTAATCCCCACTTTTCTATGCCGTTTTTTCAATTCTTCTGTGGTGGTGAACGGCACCCCCACCACCTGATCAAGACACCATGCAGTCCCCTGCGTTGATGGAATAAAGGCGGGTGCCCCAGTTGTCCACGGGACCATCCTCATGAAATCCTATCCTACCAGTGAGGGCCGGTGGTCTTTTGGCATTAGGACCCCTGTAGATTTTTTTTCTCCAGTCTAACTGGAGTTTTTTTTTAATCTTTCCACCTGGCCATCTGACCTTACCTGTTTTTTTGTGTTACTTATTCTTTAATATTACTTCCTGATCTTAGTTGTTTGACTTTTCATGTAACTTTCTCTTTCTCATCTTGTACAGCACTTTGAGCTGGTTTGTTTGTATGAAAACATCGATATAAATAAATGTTGCTGTTGTTAATCGTTGCTACAGGTTTGTGATAAATCCCATGGCCGGTGGCGTTACCGTCCTTTCCAGGATTTTTCCACCGTCATGCACATGCCCAGTTTTAGACGAACATCTACATCATATGTGTTTTGGTTGTTTTAGTGTGGACAGATATACTTTTGTAAATGATATGAAAACGCTAGTGTGGATGGAGATCATTATGATTTAAAAGTGTTGTTTTTAAATTAAAATGTAGATGTGTAGGTGGACCGGGCTTTGGACATCAGGCAGCAGAGGGAAAGAAAATTAAACTTCAAGCCAATCTGGGGCCTGCAGCCCTGATGAAAACATATTAGATTGAAAGGCCATCTAGTTACCTGCCCAGCCATCCCGGGGCATTGTACATTGCTGACTAATGTCCATGACTTTGCTCTCATATGCAAATTTAGACCTGAGTTGGGACAAAATGGCTCACCCAACTGTCCTTCTGCCAGATGGCTTCGAGCTGACTTCTTCAGGCAGGGTAGGTATGGCCGTTTATTTCTTCTTCCTGGTTTAAAGGTTTATGCCCTTCTTTCTTTCACTTCTTTTGCCCCTTTATCATGTTGGGGACATTATCCCTTTACAACAGCCTCTCTTTATTATGCTCAGAAGACTTCTTGTACCACCCTCAAAGCAGGTACCCAGTAAAGTTATTTCTAGATAACAGTTGTTCATGCCAGGTTTAACAGCCTTGAAAGTCCTTCATGAAGGTTTCTCTCAGATGCTTCACTGGGTGGGAAGTTAACCAGCAATCCTAACCCTTCATGTCCCCCAGCTCAGGGTCGGACAGGTAGGAAATCCATCTATGGTTCCATTACTCAATCAGGTCCATCCAGTTTTTGGATTTGAGGTGAATTAAGATAGAATCGGTCCTGGTTGGAATGCCATTTTGTCTTAAGGGACGCAAACATACACACACAGTCTGGCCCAGTGTGGGGTGTTAAAGTTTTGCAATTTGCTTATTATTGAGATAACAGAGAAAATGTGTAAAAAGCCTTGACAATGCCACTGTGAGAACATTCAAACTTTATATTGGCAATGCCAAAGCCAGCATCCAAACCCAGTATATATGCACGGTACTGCCACTGTGCAGCCTTGATATTTTGATTGTGACATGATGGACAACAGCAGCACTGCAGTGACGTAGTGGCATCTGTGACACAGGGTCACTCTGTGTGGTGTCCTATGTGGCCCTATTACTCCAAAACCTCAGCTATTGCACTTCAAATCTCAAATGATTCATTGCATGACACAGAGATCATAATACCTTTCATCTTAATGTTAATAAAGTTTAATTTGTTGTTGGTGTGCACAAATCCGACTTTTCCAGGTTTTACTGCTCCAGTCCATCCCACTCATCCTCGGTGAATACATTGTTCTTTCCTTCATCTGTCTAGCACATACGATGATGGGGCAGAAGCAGCAACAGGGGACCCCTTAAGACAGCCAGTGACAAGAACGCCTGAGCCGCATCGACGATGGATGTCTCTGGCGTCCTACTGTCCAAAAGCATCATGCATTACAGGCGGTGGGCAACGCAGGCCTACTGCAGCTTGCTGCTGGGGTTCCCCTGTGGCTCCTTGTCAGCTGAGGCAGAATGTCCTTTTTTTGCTTTTTTTACAGAATGATCCACACGCCCAATAAATCTTTGAAAAGTTAATACAGCTTCTGAAACAACTGCATTACTCTCAGTTTATAAACATGAGCTACAGTTGTGTGTCTAGAGGCATGGCAAAAAAAGTGTGAGTCCTCCAAAACCTGCTAGTCAAGCAGGCCAGGATCATCACTGGTCTGTCCAGCAGAGCCTCACCTTAATCCAGCTTGGTCCCTAAGGCTACCTGCTAGCAGACCCAAAAATGTGGAGCTGGCTAAACAACTATAAATATCACCAAAATATAACACAATATCCACAAAAGAGGAGGGATTACTGTAAACCCTTGGCTTGTGGTAAAAGGACAAATGAAGAATCTTTACTAATGAAAGATATATTAACAAAAATAAATAAATGAAAAAAAGAGCAAAGGAGGCACAAACGAGCTGACAAAATGGCAAAAAAGAAACAATAAGATCCAAAAATCAGAATCCTTAAGACAAATAGAGGTATAATTAAAATCCAGAAAATATAATCTGGAAAACATAAAACCCACTCAGACTCCAACAAACTGAGGACTCCAAACTGCTGTGCTGTTTCAGCCAATTTAACACTAGAATTACCAAAGCCTAAAAAAAAACCCGGGCCCACCTTAAATCCGTTCGCACCTCTCCATTCAGCGTTTTTTGTTTTGTAAATGTGTCGATAAGACCAAGCAGCCTGCTAAGCCCCAAAAACGCAGCAGAAAGGGCAAAAAGCTCTCCCAGCTCAAGCCTTGTTTAACAGGAAGTGACGCAGTACCTAGAGCTGCATAGGCTAAATAATATATTGTTATTTCGAACACATGCATTTCATGTGTGTTCCATGTCTACAAAGATCACTTCATTTCAAATGTCAGCGTGCCCGCGTCGATCAAACACAAGAAGCTCTGCAGTCTACTTCTGACTTTAATCTGTAGGAAGATAAGTAAATAAATTAAAGTAAATAACATTCAATCTGGCTTTTACTGTATATAAGTAACATATACCTGTTTGTATGACGCCAGACCTCTTGCTGCATCCAGATGGTGCCATCTTTCACCTTCACGCCTGGTGAAGCTGTGTTGTGCTTATGTGTGAGTGGACGTTTCTTGCGGGGAGGGCTTCTGTTCTCTTTCTCCAATCTGAGTTCACCTCTGTTATAGCTTGTCTATATTTGAAAATAGCAGTGTCAGATTGGGGCGAGCGTGAACCCGACTGAGAATAAAACTGAATAAAAAATTTAAAAACCTCTAACCTTTACAAGTACCATAAATGTTACAGACTCAAATTAAATGTATGTTTTTTATTGTATAATAGTAACAATAAGAGCAGCTCACTACTCAAAACATTCATTTTGGGACACGTGAAGACTTGAACCCGTGACCTTTTGAGTAGGAGTTGGCAGTTCTTACTGTTATACTACCAAAGAAGTCACAACAACAAGCCACACTAACCCGACTTCATTTTCTTCAGTTATAGTCTTGAATAAAAGCACATTTGTTCTGTTACACTTTTGTGAAAGTGCTTATTTGATATTTCGACTTCAGTCTTCACACATTACACACTTGATGTCAAAATTTTGTCGTTAGTACTAAAACAGGAAAAAAGTTTGTCTTTTAGGTATGTGTTCAACATTTCTTGCATTTCCTGTCATCCTACACTTGCATAGAACTTTGTAGACACAGAACACACATAAAATGCATGTGTTCCAAATAACGATATATTATTTAGCCTATACAGCTCTAGGTAACTGACTCCCTGATAAACAAGGCTTGAGCTGGGAGACCTTTTTGTCCTTCCAGCGGCGATTTTTTGGGGTTAGCAGGCTGCTTGCTGCTTGGGCTTATTGACACATTTACAACACAAAAGACTCTGAATGGAGAGGTGCAAATGGATTTAAGGTGGGACGGGTTTATGAGTTTTTTCATAGGCTTTGGTAATTCTAGCATTAAGTCAACTGAAGGAGGGCTTAGGAGTGATGACACAAGCGCAGTCCTGCCTCCTGGGGCTCCACCCACAAAGAACAAGGAGCATATTACAATTACAAAATCATATATGAAATCAACAAAAACAAACTATGAACATGAAAATTCTTCTTCATTATCTTTCGGCTGCTTCTGTTAGGGGTTGCCATAGCAGATCATCTTGTTCCAAATATTCCAGTCTTCTGCATCTTGCTCTGTCACACCCATCACCTGCATGTCCTCCCTCACCACATCCATAAATCTTCTCTTATGCCTTCCTCTTTTCCTCTTGCCTGGCAAACATGACTATGGGCATGAAAATTAATAATATCAAATAATATTAACTCCAAACTGCACAATTTACTCACTGAGCTCTGCTGACGAATAGCATCTGGTGGTGCCACCACTGTGTAGTATCAAATCTCAATCCAGACTCTTTTCATGTGTACCTCCTGGGTAGTGGAATGAGATGTCCAACTCCATTTGAACTGCTGACTTCCTTAATGTGCTTAAGAAATATTTCAAGACTTTCTTGCTGGGTGGCTTTCTGTCTAACTGAAATCAGCTGTTAGGTTTTTGGAAGTAGCTTCACTTGTGTTGACCATTATTGTAACCAGTTGCCGAGCCAAACACATTGACCCCTTCTGCAAGTAGCTTTGGAATGAAGAGTCTGCCAAGCAAGTAAAACTGAGAAACTTGACTTAGGTGACAAAACCCTGACTACACAACACAAGCCCCCTGCTTTCAGTCAAAGATCCCATGCTGCCCCCTAGCCACTTGGCCATCTTCTCTGACTTTTCACTTAAATGTCAACATGGTCTCAGCTTCTTGGCGAAAAAGTATGTCTTGCCATCTACTGGACAGGAGGTCTTGTGTCCGACAGTCACTTCTCACAAAGTCATAGCATTAGCTGAATTGTTAGCCCTCTAGTGTTCTACGTCAGCATTGCATGTTTTCTCTTAAAGTGTCCCTTCCAATGCAGCATCACTGCTTTTTTATGCCAGGGTGGATTTATTGTTCAGACGTTTACTTCAGTAACAGTACTTTGAGCAAGGGAAAGTGTTTGTGTACTACTACTACTACTCATAATAATAATAATAATAATAATACATCCACTTTTCAAACCTGCTTGACCTGAGCACGGTCAAGTGGAGACGGGGCCTATCCCAGCATGCATCACGAGCAAGGCAAGAACAACATCTGGACAGAGTGCCAGCCCCTCGCAGTAATAATCATAATAATAATAATAATAATGATACCAATGATAATACAGTGGTACCTTGGTATACGTCTTTAATCAATTCCAGATCCTTGGACTAATACCAAACAGTACTTATACCAAACAAATTTTTCCCATAAGAATTAAAGGGAAAATGATTAATCCGTTCCCATGAAAAAAATCCTATTGTTATTGGCATATTATACATTGCTGGGGTTGTACAAAATAATTTAAACACTGCATAATACTAAAATACATAAATACAAAAGCAATTAGATGAAAATTTAACCTCACTTTACCTTGCTTGTTTGGTAATCGATTTCACCCCCTTCGCAATGTTAGCCAATTTAATAACATCTTTGTTTTTCACCATCGTTCTTGGCATACGGTATGCAGCAGCCAAGTCCCGGATATGCATGCCACCTTCATACTTTTCAACAATGTCTTTTTTTACCTCAATGGTGATCCTAACCATTTTCTTTGTTTCTTGACTCTTCTCATTAACTTTCTTAGAACTCATGGTTAATGAATTTACTAAAAATGTACGCTAAAAAACATAAAATCACGTGAAAATTGACAGAGAGTTATAACGCGGGTTGTTCACTGAATGCTAGCCACTGGCGTACTGACGCTCATGGGCAATCGTGGCTTTGTCTTGAGAGAGGTAAACAAGGGTAGCATGCGGTGTTCTAGCAGGCGAGAAGTATTCCAAACAAAGGTCGTATACCAAGCAAAATGTTTTGCGTCCAAACAGGACGTATACCAAATTGAACTTATTCCAAAGTGGACGTATACCGAGGTACCACTGTAATTGTTGCTGCTATTGTCACTTTCCATCACCACACTCCACCACTCTGCTGGTATTCAGTCCTCTCTGGAATTTAGTTTGACTTCAATTTGCTCAAGGTCTTTGATGACTCATTCAACCCCATCACGTTGCTTATAAGTCTTTTATTTTTGACATTATTTTTAGCTTGGCTTTATTTTCTTTCCTTTTTTATTGAAACAAACTGCTGTGGATTGCAGTCCGGCTCAGGGTGACATTCTGCCTTGCATCTGCTGATCATCCTCAGCATTTTATTGGATTAAGCCATTGTAAAGAGTGGATGGATGGATGGAGTGGCATTACATAATGCTATTATCAATATCCACTCATCCATTCAATCCATTTTCTGCTTAATCCAGTCCTGGGTCACTCAGAGTCAGAGTCAAACCTGGCAAGCACTGTGAGACACGAAAGCAGCAGAAAGGTATGGCACTGCAGGGCATGAACATTTAGAGTAAATGAGCAGTTTGCCTTTGAGAAGCAAAAGGGCACCAGCGTGCAGAGATGGGGGGGGCACTCTGACAGGCAAATGCCCAGGCTGGAACTGAACGTGGGGCTCTGAAGCTGAGAGGCTAATTGCCCTGTGCTACTTCTACTCCATTATTAATACCTTTTATTGAAAGGTGCCACTATGAAAGCATTCAACCATCCATTTTTTGAAACTGCCTGGTCCGTTATGGTGCCACTAAGAGCTGGAAGTGATATTTCAATAGTCCATCCATCCATCCCATCATCCATCTCTTTTCCAGCCTGCTCGATCAAATTCAGGGTCATGGATTGAGTTCAATATTGACCGAAGTAAATAGTCAAATTCGAAGCCTGTCTCAGGAGAATAGGGAGCAAAAATGGAAATGCTCTGGACAGGACACCAGTCCACCACGTAGCAACGTTCACATATGCTGGGCCACCAGTCAGTCACAGCTGGACATACTCAATACCCAAGAGGGCAGTTTCATGTGCAGTTTTTAGGCCTTTGAACCACTAGAGATGTATGTACTCCACCATCCCTGCTGGCCATTATACCATACAGTGGATCCAGAAAGTATTCAGACCTCTTCACTTTCTACATGCTTTATTGTGCTATAGATTTAATTTTAAATGGATGCATTTGCCATTGTTGCCCATTGATCTACATTGAGTCTGAGTGTCTGGGCTTGCGAGTGTCCTGATAAAAACCAACATCCAGGTCTTTAATGACTTCTTAGGCACAGCCATCAGCAGTGTGTCTTTTTGTGGAGAGAGTGTCGACCTCGTCGAGAGGTTTACTTACCTTGGTAGTGACATTCATGTCTCTGGTGACTCTTCCTGTGAAGTCAGTAGACGGATTGGGAGAGCATGGGGGGTCATGAGGTCGCTAGAAAGGGGTGTGTGGCGCTCCCGATATCTATGCAAAAGAACGAAGGTCCAAGTATTTAGAGTCCTGGTGCTTCCTGTCTTGCTATATGGTTGCGAGACATGCACGCTATACAGTGACTTGAGACGAAGACTGCACTCCTTCAGTACTGTGTCTCTTCAGAGAATCCTTGGGTTACCGCAGGTTTGACTTTGTGTCGTATGAGTGGCTGTTCATTGAGTCTCGAATGAGACACATTACTTATATTGTGAGAGAGCGTCAGTTACGGCACTACAGCCATGTGGTGGTATTACCTAACAGTGATAAGGCTCACAGCATCCTCATTGTTGAGGACCCGAGCGGCTGGAGCAGGCCAAGGGGACGCCCACGTAACAACTGGCTGTGGCAGATTTAGGGTCGTTTCTGGAGGGTGGGACTGGACCGTGTGTCTGCCTGGGGGGTTGCCAACCAGGACCCTAAGTTTTTTTCATCATGTGCTGGATGTGGCAACATGCTGTACCAATGCATGCTCCCCAACCTGACCTGACCTGACCTGATTTACACTCAATTACCCATAATAACAAAGTGAAAGCATTTCCAAATTTATTACAAATCAAACCCTGAAATTTTCATTCATGTTAGTACTCAGACCCCTAATTCTGTACTTTGTGGAAGCCCCTTTGACAACAATTCCTACTTTGACTCTTCCTGTGTACGTCTCTGCAAGCTTTGCACACATGGATTTGGACAGTTTATCCCGTTCTTCCTGGCAGATCCTATCAAGCCCCATTAGACTGAATGAGATGTGTCCATAAACTGCCATCTTCAGGCTTCTCCACAGATGTTCTATGGAATTTAAGTCTGAGTTTCAGTGGGTCCTCTCAAGCACATTCACAGACTTGTCCTAAGGCCACTCTAGTGTCTAGTCTGTGAGATTCTGGTCATTATCATGGAGAAAGGTAATCCGTCACCCCAGTCTGAGGTCTCATCCACACTGGAGGGGGTGTTTGTTCCTTATGGCCCTCTCTGTATTTGGTTGCATTTGCCCTTCCCTCAATTCTGACTAGTATACCTGTGCTTGCTGCTCAGAAGTCCCCCATCGCATAATGCTGTCACTATCATTAGTATTAGGCAGGTGATGAGCAACTTTTGTCTTTTGAGAATCTTTTTCCACATGCTCTCTGAATCCTTTAAATGCCCTCATGTGCCTTTAACTCAAGGGTGCCTTCCATCTTGCTGCTCTTCCATAAATGTTCAAATGATGGAGAGCTGCTGAGATAGTCATCCTTCCAACAGGTTCTACCATCTCAGCAGAGAACGTCTGAAGCTCAGTTAAGATGACTAATTTGTTTTTGGTCACCTCCCTGATCAAGGCCTTTCTTGCCCAGTTATTCAGTTTGGCCAACTCTAGGAAGTGTCCTAATGGTTTCAATCTTCTTCCATTTCACAATGTTGGAGGCCACAGTGCTCCTGGGAACACTCAAAGCTTTAGAAATGGGTTTATCCCCTTGCCCTGATCTATGCCTCACCTACAGAGAGTTTTTTAGACTTTAGAAATAAATAAATGCATATTTTAGTTATATGCTACCATGCAGTTCCATGTGTTAGTAGACTCCATTAAACACCTGCTTTTTAACAGCACTTTATAATGGAGTTAAAAACGGAGCACAAATAGGTGTGTGGTGGCTTAGTGGATTTCATACACAGAAGACTGCAATTCAAGTGATGTGGAAATGGCATTGACTGATGTATGGTGGAGATTGAGGCAGGGCCAGCACCACCATTAAGGTGAATTAGGCATTCACCTGGGGGCGAGCTGCTACCAAACAGTTGGTTGGCACGCCCATAAGCTTGGCCTTGGGTGCAAAATAACCTAGCACTGGCACTGGGTGGAGGGTCTGTGACTAATTGCTGTTCAATTTTTCTAAACATACCATTTTTGAAAGTACGTTATCCAATAATTAGCTATTTAAAATATCCGTTAATACAAGATGATCAATAGAAGCATAAAATCAGTAATAGTATTACCATATGAAAGGAGAAAAGCAACCACAATAAGTTCCCCCAGAGACTTGCGGTCAGGGGAGGAAGGTGAGGCAGAGCCTCACCTGTCATCATGAAAAGTAAAAAAATGAACAATGATAACATAAAGTAAATGTGTCCACTGGTCTGTGCTATAAATTTGTTTTTTGTATGATTCCAATAATTTTGATCATTTTTAAAGTCAAAATCTCTGAATTGGCACATTTCCTGTTCAAATACTGGGGAGAAACGTGAGGTGCGGCAGCGACAAGCCTCACCTCACCTCAAACTGACTGCGCTCTCCCTCACACATGCTGGGTTGATGCATGTAATTGGCGCATGCCTGTTGCTGTCTCTCTGTATGTCGCCAATCTAATGTTTGCAGACACGTTTATTATACACTCTGACTTTCCACAGTCAGGCTAATATCTTTAATGAATGTGTGTGACATATTTAGTCTTGCTGATCGGACATTAAACCGCAGTGAAAAGGCACAAGGTGAGGCAGACATTACCATGCCGGCCTGAAGGGGGCGCATGTGAGCCCAACAGGTGCTTCTTGTTGCTGTTCTTCTGGGCAGAGGTGCCAATAAATTAACGATATCAGAAAGTCAAGTGCACTGCAGCAGTCCATTTATTTATTTATTAATGTTTTGTTCTTCCTGACTGTCAATATAGATTAAGATTTTTAAAACTAAAGGAAAATAAGGAGGGACTTTTACAAGAAAGTGTAGGAGATTTTCCTGGAGAAGGACAGGCCACCAACTTCATTTACAAATAAAGGTAAGACCATAAACGTTTTCAATTTTATAAAAAATGGGATAAGACTAAGAAGAAAACAATCCAATATTTAAAAACTAACATTTGTCCTTAAATAAAATACTCTTTTGTTTTTCTTGTTATCCTTTTGTTGAACAGTCTCTATTAAAATTGCTTAAAGCATCAGAATAAAAGTTTAAAAAAAATAAATATTTCAATTAAGGTAAAAATTGAAATCCGTTTTTTTTTTTTATTTATCATTCAATATTTGTATTTGTATTGAATGAGTATGAATTGTGGAATTGCAACGGCAAATTTAGAACACATGTATGGCAAATGCGTTCTCTCCGCTCTCCCTCGCCGCTTTAAATGTAATGTTCTTTCTTAGCCAAATATGTATACATTACCTATATGTGTGTAAAGAATGCTGATGAGATGTGAAACATAACCAGTAGTCAATGTGCAAGCTGCAACTGAATAATGAATAAGCTGTTCTTTTGGGTCCATATACAGTATTTGTAAATCTGACTCTGAAGGAGTCAGTGCCTCATGAACTCACTGCACGTCACCGAGTTCCCAGTCTAGCTATTCATATTAATTAAAACACTGTTATCCATTTAAATGATATAAATAAGTAAGAATTTTTAAAACAACTAAGTTATCATATAACGGGAATACAAATGGTACAAGATGAGTAAGAAGATCAGGGGCTTGCCGTAATTGTCCGTGTATAACGTGGTCTAAAAGATCAGGGGTTTTAGTCACTGAAGCCCCTCACCTCCAGGCACCACAGTCCATTTGTAAACCCGTCCTGTTTCTGTCAGTTAGGGCAGCTGCGCCTTTTCCGTGTCATTAATGAGTTCAAACACCATTCAGCTGCAGGTTGATCACGTCGGTTCTTTACAATAATAATCCGCAGATGATATTACTTCAATCAGTGCAGTCAATTATATGCGTATGTAATTCATTTCCTCTTCCATTAATTTCCAAAGTAGTGACTTTATCGTCCAATTAGTTACTTACCTAAAGCAGCTTAAGAACGCGCTACTGTGGCCGCTGTTTGCGCCTGCGCTCTCTTCCTGGCGTCTTACTCGTTTGCATTCGACATCCAAGTTGCTGTCGGACGAATAAAATAAGAAATATCAAAAATATACAGAAGTTCAAGCAACTGCTCACAAGGTGAAACCGAAACAGGAAACTGATTTCTAGAACGTTTCTCTGTTTGTTTCAATGGGAAATTCTGACCTTTTAAATCTGTATAGCGCGATCCGTTTAGGATATCTGAACGAAAATTGAACTGTCTTGACAACATTTTATTGAAGAATAACTGTGCCACCTCTCATCAAAATTGATGCACGGGGTGCCAATTTGATTCATACAGACAGACAGCCACACATGCAGACTTGGGCTTTCGAACATTATATGCAAAAACGAATACTAACTTCATGCCATCAGGACACGGGATAGGGCGACAGTGACAATTAACACTTGCACTTCTAGGTTTATCGAGTTTTCCTCAAAATTCTTACTTGTATTGTAGGTGCTAATCAACATGCAACATGTCACCACTCTCCAGTGCCATACTGAGAAAGTGAAACCTCCTCTCCTTGAAAAATGTGCCTTCTGCTGAAAAATCTCAAAACAAGTTTGTCATTACCCAACAAACGGAAGAAGGAAATGCATACAATACATATTAGGGTGCACATCTTTTGCAATATTTTGTATACTGATAGAACTTTATTTGTCGCCATGGGGAAATCTGACTTTTTGCAGAAGCTCGTAATAAACAAATTCATCAATAGATAGTCGGGAGGTGAAAACATAGTCTCAAAAACAAAAAAATTTTGGGATGCCAACCGAGTTGCCCCTTTTATTCGCCAAAAAGTATGAAAAACTGAAAAGAAAATATGCAGTGTAGTACTACTTCCCGAAACGGGTCTTCTCATAAATAACGAAAAAAAGATTTTCTTTCTCTATGTGTTGTTAACACAGCGCTCCATCCTGTGGTTAGCTCTGCTCTTCACAAGACGCCTTTTCCTGGGACTTCTGGGTTTTACGGTGGCAGAACCAGAAGGGGCGGGGCTAGGAAGAGGCGCTGTGAGGGAAGAAGAATAAGAAAACAAAGTTAGTAGTAGCCCCTCCCCCTCTCGTCCCAGTGGGGTATTGCATATCTGAATTGAGCCCTCCAACGCATGTGCGTGACAATAGACACACACTATGATTTCAACACACTCCAGAATGACTGAAAAGCAAGAAAATTAAAAAGTAAGAAAATGTACAGGTGTGTTCCCGTTGGTATAAAGGAGCCCCTGTAGAGTTTCTGCTGAGCAATTCATTGGCTGAAAGTCCTCAGTGTTAGTGTGTCAGAGAGAGGATGTGCAACATTGTTCACAATGGCACTCAGTTTTGTTTTAATCCTCTCATTCACTTCGACCTCTGGGGGTCCACAGCATGTCCCATAACTGAGCTTGCCCTTTTAATTAGCTTGTTGAGTCGGTGGGCCTTTCTCTTGAAGTGATGTTACCAGCCCAGCACACCATAGCATAGAAAATTGCACTGGTCATCAGAGAGTCACAGAATATGTGAAGGGTGTCACTTCCCACATTATAGGAGCAAAGTCCGCTAAGAAAAATGGAACCCATTCAAATATAGTTCCTCTGTCTTCCGAGACCAGTCCAACCTGTCATTAATGTGGACCCTCCCCCAAGCAGCAGTCTTAACAATTGTGTGTTAAAGGCTTTAATTTTTTGCCTCCCTTTTATTTATTAATATTATTACCTTTTTTTATTAAAAAAAATGCCTAAAATCAACTGGACTGCAATCCATCCCATTAGCATCTGTGTCACAAGCTGTTGTCATTTACACTTGTACTGTGTTGGAAATGTGCCATGGGCTTGTATTTTTTAATCCATCCATCCATCCATATTCCAACCCGCTGAATCCGAACACAGGGTCACGGGGGTCTGCTGGAGCCAGTCCCAGCCAACACAGGGCACAAGGCAGGAACCAATCCCGGGCAGGGTGCCAACCCACCACAGGACACACACAAACACACCCACACACCAAGCACACACTAGGGCCAATTTAGAATTGCCAATCCACCTAACCTGCATGTCTTTGGACTGTGGGAGGAAACCGGAGCGCCTGGAGGAAACCCATGCAGACACGGGGAGAACATGCAAACTCCAAGCAGGGAGGACCCGGGAAGCGAACCCAGATCCCCAGGTCTCCCAACTGCGAGGCAGCAGCACTACCCACTGCGCCACCATGCCGCCCTGTATTTTTTAATCCCATATTTTATTAATATTAGCTTGAAAACGAATTTGCATTAAAAAATAATAATAATGAGGAAATGAACTTCTCCATGCTGGTGGTAACACTAGCATTGTAAGCAATCTTTGCTTCCATTTGGGAGATGGGCATCATCCCAACTGAATGGAAAACGGGACTTGTTGTACCTCTCTGGAAAAGGAAGGGTTGCAGCAACTACAGGGGGATAACACTGCTCTCGGTGCCGGGTAAGGTCCTTGCTAGGGTCGTCTTCAATAAGATCCGTGATCACTTGCTCACCTACCAGTAACTGCAACAGTCTGGTTTTACACCTAAGAAGTCTACCATCAACCATATCCTGGCACTGAGGGTTCTCATGGAGTGCAAACTTGAATATCGTCAGCCTTTGTGAATTGTCATAAAGCATTGTTGATCGAGCTGCCCTGTTGATCAAGTTGCTGGATATCATGGCCGGCCTGTACACTGGTACTGTGAGTGCTGTGCAGAGTAGAGGCAGATCCCAGTTGATTCTGGGGTTCATCAGGGGTGTGTTTTTGCTCCTAATCTGTCAGTTCTTGCATGGACTGGATGGGTGTTGTGCAGGGTCGTGGGGTTCAGTGGCTGTGGGGCATCTGTTGGTGAAGAGAAATTCACTGACCTTGACTTTGCCAACGATGCAGTGATCTTCATGGAGTCAGTGGAGGCTCTGATTGGGGCACTTGAGAGACTGAGTGAGGAGTCTTAGTGTCTGAGCTTGTGAGTGTCCTGATTAAAACCAAGAACCTGGCCTTTAATGACCTCTTGGGCACAGCAGCAGCAGTGTGTCTGTCTGCAGAGAGAGTGTCGACCTCGTCGAGAGGTTTACTTACCTCGGCAGTGACATTCATGTCTCTGGTGACTCTTCCTGTGAAGTCAGTAGATGGATTGAGGGAGCATGGGGGGTCATGACGTCTCTGGAAAGGGGTGTGTGGTGCTCCTGATATCTATGCAAAAGCATGAAGGTCGAAGTCTTTAGAGGCATGGTGCTTCCTGTTTTGCTATATGGGTGCGAGACATGGACGCCATTCAGTGACCTGAGACAAAGACTGGACCCCTTTGGTACCGTGTCTCTTCGGAGAATCCTTGGGTACCACTGGTTTGCTAATGGAGTCCCAAATGAGGCACATTACCTGAACTGTGAGGGAGCGTCAGTTACGACACTACAGACATTTGACGCAATTCCCAGAGGGTGATCCAGCTCTCAGGACCTTCACTGTTAAGGACCTGCATGGCTGGACCAGGCCAAGGGGACATCCATGGAACATCTGTGCTGAGGAAGATGGATGGTCATTTCTGGAGGGTAGGACTGGACCACAAGTCTTCCTAGGAGGTTGCCAACCAGGATCCTGAGCTGTTTTGTTGTGCGCTATACCAGTGCATGCTCCCCAACCTGCCCTGACCTGACCTGACCTGGTGTTTCTGCTTAAGAAGTGGAGATTTATGCTCTGTACTCCTCTTCTGATTCCAGACACTTCTCCTCCCAAAGCAAAAATAAGTTGCAGAATTCAAATGAATGCTTTTATATGGCCTCTGTCTACCATTTAACCTGATTCTTGCACTGTGGCTCCCCTATTCACGAAGTAACGCGTGTTGGTACAGTTTTGAGCAATCTATATAGATTGTGGCCTTGATGGTGGGCTGATGTGAAATGTGTGGTGAATAAGCACTGATGGGGTGTCCTGGCAAAGGCACTATGTTCAAATGAAGTTTGATGGACTGGTTTAGTGTAATTCATCCCCACCTTACAGCTTGCTTGTGCCCTAGCAGATCCTGTGCTCAGCGATTCTCCACTTCCATTAGAGCCTGTCTGTAGCGAGCCATTCAGCTTGAACGGCTATCCGCCCGTCTGTCTGTCAGCCTGCCTGTGACGAGCCGAGTTAAGCGTGTAATGGCTTCAGTCAGCCAGAGACAGGTGCAGCGAGGATGTTTTGCCTTTCTCCAAGGTCACGGTGCTTCTAAAGAGTTGTCATGTTTACTTCTCAATTGCTTGGTCCATTGGCGTGCCAGTGAAGCCAAGCGGCAGCCGTGCGGCCTGATGGCTGATTGACGGCTTTGTTTGTTTCCTGTCACGGGAAATGCAGACAAGAGATAAAAAGGATCCCCAAGAGCGTGCGTGTTCCCGACTCTGCTGTCTGTATGTGCGTGAATCGAGGCCCATGCGATTCCATAAGTGGCTCTCTAAACCAAGTGCGACCAAATCTTTGTCATTTCTCGAAGACGCCTGTCAGATCTTCATTCTGTCAGGCTAGATAGCCAGCAAATGGCTTACAGAAGAAAGCAGGGGGCTTTTGGCACATTGTGCATGTAACTGATTTGCTAATAGAAGAACAACAATCACTGACTTCAGACAAGTGCCAAGGGGACCTTGAGCTCAGTGCATTGACAATGCAGACGAGCAGGCGTCTGAGTACAGGAGCACTAAAAGTGGGAAATGGGAGGGACGTGGCATTGTTCTTAGCTTTAAAATGAAGATGGAGACCCATTAGATTAGCTTAGTTGGCTTGTGCTGGAGCTGCTGGCACAGTGGAACACGATGCTTAAGTGTTTGTCACAATTCCGCTTATCATGACAGTAATGGTTATTACCTCTGTAACCTTTAACTGCATTTCTGCTCCATGTTCTGTCTTCTGATTTGGCCGCTTGACTTCTCCTGTAGTGATACGAGCTCACAGCAGATGGAGGAAGTGCCATCATTACAGATCGATCCCAAGTCACCTCTGTGGTCTTGGACAGTCGCCGGAGCAGCCTGGTCGATGTACTGTTACAGTGTCAAGGCCGGGGCTTTGTGGAATGCTGGGCTTTAACTTCCTGCAAAATATGTGCTTTTCTAGGGTCTTCTTATTGTCTTTGTCACTGATGTGCTTTGTGTATCTTATTCGTGTGCTTTGTACTTCAATGAATCAAGCATAAGCTCAGCTTTAGTGTCACGTGTAAAGAGAACAATGAAATTCTTACTTATTCAGGATTCTCTTCAGAACACTGCGAGGAATACAACACCAACAGCAAAATGTAACAAGCATGCACAGGTACAGTGGATAATTCAAATATTCAGACAACTTCAGTTTAGATTTCATTTTTTATGGATAACATTTCATTTTGTCATTATGGGTTATTGATTGTAGATTGATGAGCAAAAATGGAAAATGTATCCATCGAAAATGAAGGTCTTTACACACAAGAGTCAAAACAGAACTGAGGTTATGGTACAGACAAGGGCGGAAGGAGGAAGTGACATCTTCTGTGATGTCATAGGGCCCAGGCGGAAGAAAGAAAAAGGATCCAGGAACTCTGCCACCCCCTGGTCCGACCGGGAATTACCTTCCATGTCTCTGTGTATGTGACTAACCTATCTCTCTCTCATTCTTCCTAGGGCACGAAGCGGAAGCGGAAGCAGAAACAGAAGCGGACAATGGCCGATAGTGAGGTGAATCGCGTTGAAATTGTAGTCGAGGAACTCCAGGCACTCGATGAACAGATTCAGAAACTTCTGTCCAGACGAAGATACCTCAGAGATCTGAAGGCTCGGCTGTTGGATAAACCGTCCTCGCCATCTGTTATCAGCGTAACATCAACCCCGCGTTGTGCTGCTCAAGTCACCTTCACCCCCGCGCCTCGTAGGAGCAACACCGATGATGACCTCGGTGTATTTCAGCTATGCAGGCGGGGGTTCAAGGCCAGAACACCTCCCTCGGCACAGGCAAGCATCGTAACGCAGAACCGGTTTGACCCTCTAAGCGTCCCCAGTTCGCCTTCAGCTCCTGGTGATGTAATAGTGGTAGGTGATTCTATTGTTAGGAACCTCAATATCACTTGCCCTAATAGAAAATCTTTTGTTTCTTGTTTTCCCGGTGCTTGTGTCCAAGATGTGACGAGACGTGCGCCGGCGATCTACAAGAACAGGGCAGTTGGAGCAATTGTTTTACATGCTGGCGTAAACGACATAAGGCACCGACAGTCCGAGATCCTCAAGGCAGACTTCACTGCATTAATTAAAGACACAAAGGAGAGGACCCCATCGGCAAAGATCTTCATCTCGGGTCCACTCCCTCTCGTCAGACGATCAAACGAGTACTACAGTCGTCTGCTTGGTTTAAACAACTGGCTGCAGGGCTTCTGCAAGAATCAAGACATCGGTTTCGTCAACAACTGGGACCTCTTTTGGGAAAGACCGCGTTTTTTCAAGCGAGATGGCCTGCATCCGAATAGCTTCGGCGCCCGGGTCCTCTCCGAAAACATATCCAAGGTAATCCGTTTATCTTGACTATCTATCTCTGCTTTTAACCCCTTCCGAAATGCCACTCCTGTGCTTGGTCATGATAATTGTTTAATAAAATCTTCCATAAAAGTGCACAACATAAATACTGTAATAACCAATCTTAATGCACATAGAAAATCTAGGCAATACGGCATAAACACCAATAATTTAATTAAAGTTACTACTTTAGATGAACAATGTATTAAAACTATAAAAACAGATCATAGGTTAAACAAAAAATACACGCAGAGCGGCGCTAATAAAAATAACTTAATTCCTGTTCCATATATCAATAACGCACATAGTATTGATCTCTGCTCCTCTGAAACATTGAATATGGCTCTATTAAATATTAGAGCTTTAACTAACAAGACGTTTTTTATCAACGATCTTATTAGTGATAAAAAAATAGATTTTATTGCACTAAGTGAAACGTGGCTTAGCTCAGATGGCGCAGCTGTTTTAATCGAATCTGCGCCTCCGGATTACAGTTTTACTCGTGCTGATCGCCAAGGAAAGAGAGGTGGAGGATTAGCAAACATTTACTCAAGCAGGTTAAAATGTAAAAATATCAGTTTTGGTAAATTCAAGTCTTTTGAGTATCTCGCCATTATTATTCAGGGAGATTCTCACGTTCTAGTATTATCCGTGTATAGACCTCCAAAATTCAACGCGTCTTTCTTTGAGGAATTCTCTGACTTGATGTCAATCTTAATTACGAACTATGACACACTCTTAATAGTCGGCGACTTTAATTTTCATATAGATAATCAATGTGACCAAAAAGTAAAAGAATTTATGAACCTCCTGGACTCTTTTGATTTGAGACAGCTCGTTAATCACCTTACACATAAAGCAGGTCATACGTTAGACTTAGTGATTACTAAAGGACTAAAAGTTGATATAAAGCAGGTCATTGATACGGGTCTATCAGACCATTTTCTTCTACTCTTTAATATAGAAATAATGATAGAAAACACTCATGAGAAGCATATTGTTAAAAAACGCTTCTTTGACTCATCAGCAGCTTTAAAACTTTCAAACATTCTAACCAATCAGTCCGTTTATAGTGCCAACTATAATAGCGAGGAGAATGTAAATAGTAAGGTGGAAAGATTTAATACTAAAGTGAGGGCTGCTGTTGACTTAGTTGCACCTGAAAAGACAGTTAAAAAATCTTCTAGCATTGTTATACCTTGGAAGACCCAAAGAGTGTCTGATTTAAAGAGAACATGCCGTAGAGCTGAGCGTAAATGGAGGAAAACTAAACTAACTATTGACTATCCATCCACCCATCCATTTTCCAACCCGCTGAATCCGAACACAGGGTCACGGGGGTCTGCTGGAGCCAATCCCAGCCAACACAGGGCACAAGGCAGGGAACCAATCCTGGACAGGGTGCCAACCCACCGCAGGACACACACAAACACAGCCACACACCAAGCACACACTAGGGCCAATTTAGAATCGCCAATCCACCTAACCTGCATGTCTTTGGACTGTGGGAGGAAACCGGAGCACCCGGAGGAAACCCACGCAGACACGGGGAGAACATGCAAACTCCACGCAGGGAGGACCCGGGAAGCGAACCCAGGTCCCCAGATCTCCCAACTGCGAGGCAGCAGCGCTACCCACTGCGCCACCGTGCCGCCCTAACTATTGACTATGAAATATTAAAAGTTAAAATAACAGAATACAATAACACAGTCCGTCTTGAGAGGCGCTGCTATTTCTCTAAGATTATAAATAACAATGCTAGTAATCCCAGAGTCTTATTTTCGACAATTGATCATCTGTTAAACCCAGGTAACTCAAAGGAATGCCTCCTAAGTACTTCCAGTAAAACCTGTGAGGCTATCGCTGTATTTTTCAATCAAAAAATTAATGATATTAGAAATAACATAGTATATCTCCCCAACACTAAGGATCCTCCTAAACCCCAGTACCCCATAATAAACAAATTAAAGTCTTTCACTAGGATAGATTTACCTGATTTACATAAAATAATTTCTCAAATGAAACCCTCCACCTGTGCCCTTGACCCAATACCAACAAATTTTTTCAAAGAAGTATCGGCGTGCTTATTGATAATGTTCTTGACATAGTAAATTCGTCATTAGATATGGGGGTCTTCCCAGACTGTGTTAAGACTGCGGTAGTTAAACCCCTACTTAAGAAAAATAATCTCGATCCCTCTGCTCTTGAAAATTATAGACCCATCTCTAACCTGCCTTTCTTAAGTAAAATTCTAGAGAAGGCAGTCATTATGCAGTTAAATGAGCACCTCAATAAACATGCTATTCTTGATAAATTTCAGTCAGGTTTTAGAACAAATCACAGCACAGAAACTGCACTCGTTAAAGTAGTAAATGACTTGCGGGTAAATGCAGACAGAGGCCATTTATCTGTTCTCATCCTCTTAGATCTGAGTGCCGCATTTGACACCATTGATCATAATATTCTTAAGAATCGCCTTAGTCAATGGGTGGGCCTCTCTGGCAGTGTCTTAAATTGGTTTGAATCCTACCTGGCAGGGAGAAAATTCTTTGTTAGTTGTGGTAATTATAACTCAAAGACACATGATATTCTATATGGTGTTCCACAAGGCTCTATCCTGGGTCCACTGCTCTTCTCAATCTACATGCTTCCATTAGGTCAGATTATCTCAGGGCACAACGTGAGCTACCACAGCTATGCTGATGACACACAGCTGTATGTATCAATAGCACCTGATGACCCTAAATCTCTTGATTCGCTAACACAATGTCTAACTTGTATCTCAGAATGGATGAATAGTAACTTTCTCAAATTAAATAAAGAAAAAACCGAAATCTTAGTGATTGGCAATAATGGATACAATGAGGCTATTAGAAATAAACTGGATGCATTAGAATTAAAAGTCAAATCGGAGGTAAAAAGCTTAGGGGTAACCGTTGATTGTAATCTGAATTTTAAATCGCATATTAATCAGATCACTAGGACAGCATTTTTTCACCTAAGAAACATAGCAAAAGTTAGACCTCTTATATCATCGAAAGATGCAGAGAAATTAGTTCATGCGTTTGTTTTCAGTCGGCTAGATTACTGTAACGCACTCCTCTCAGGTCTACCCAAAAAAGACATCAATCGTTTGCAACTAGTGCAGAATGCAGCTGCTAGAATCCTTACCAGGAAAAGAAAATCCGAACACATTTCTCCAGTTTTGATGTCACTACACTGGTTACCTGTGTCATTCAGAATTGACTTTAAAATTCTGCTTATGGTTTATAAAGCTTTAAATAATCTCGCCCCGGCTTATATATCGGAATGTCTGACACCTTATATTCCAAATCGTAACCTCAGATCCTCAACTGAGTGTCTCCTTAGAATTCCAAGAGCAAAACTTAAAAGAAGTGGTGAGGCGGCCTTCTGCTGTTATGCACCTAAAATCTGGAATAGCCTGCCAGTAGGAATTCGCCAGGCTAATACAGTGGAGCACTTTAAAAAACTACTGAAAACACATTACTTTAACATGGCCTTCTCATAACTTCACTGTAATTTAATCCTGATACTCTCTATATCCAATTCATTATAATAACTATTCATTCAAAAACTCTACTAACCCCTACTCTCTCTTCTGTTTCCTTTTCCGGTGTCCTGTTGGTGGTGGCGTGCACCACCACCATCTACCCAAAGCACCATGATGTTCCAACAATGATGGATGGATTAAAAGCCAGAAGTCTGTATGACCATCAGCATCAAGTGACTCCGTGAAAAACCCGAACTACAAAGAGGACTATTTCATTTATGTTAGGTAGAATGCCCAAAGGGGACTGCGCGGTCTCGTGGCCTGGAACCCCTACAGATTTTATTTTTTTCTCCAGCCTTCTGGAGTTTTTTTTTTTTTTTTTTCTGTCCACCCTGGCCATCGGACCTTACTCCTTTCTATGTTAACTAATGTTGTCTTATTTTAATTTCTTATTTTGTCTTTTATTTTTCTTCTCTTCATTATGTAAAGCACTTTGAGCTACTTTTTGTATGAAAATGTGCTATATAAATAAATGTTGTTGTTGTTGTTCTTTTGAACCCTTTAGCTGCCTCCCATGCGCACGTGTGTGACATTAGATTGATGAGCAAAAGTGGAAAATGTATCCATAGAAAATGAAATCTACAGCATAATAAGGTACGCAAAAAGTGAAGGGGTCTGAATACTTTCTGAATCCATTGTGTATTTACTGTATATATTGTGTGAATAATAAAGCCTTGACACATTAAGAAGGTTTGGGTCAGCCTCCCGTATCATTGTAGAGTAGCTGAAAAAATTGAAGGTTTGCTGAAAAAGGTCTTTACATACAAGAGTCATGACAGAACTGAGGTTATGGTACAGACAAGAGCGGAAGGAGGAAGTGACGTCTTCTGGAGTGGAACTGGAAGTGATGTCATAGGGCCCAGGCAGAAGAAAGAGAAAGGATACATGCACTCTACTATCCTCTGATCTGACTGGTAATTATTTTCTTTTGAGCCCTTTAGATGCCTCCCATCCACACGTGTGTGACACTATATGAAAAGTCATAACAGAACTCCAGTTATGATACAGACAATGTGGTTTTAAAGGAGGAAGTTGCGTCTTCTGGGGTGGGACTGGAAGTGATGTCATAGGGGCTAGTTGGAAGAAAGAGAAAGGATCCAGGCACTCTGATACCCCCTGGTCCGACCGGGAATTACCTTCTTTTGAACCCTTTAGCTGCCTCCCATGCGCACGTGTGTGACACTATATATATATATATATATATATATATATATATATATATACTGTATATATTAGATTGATGAGCAAAAATGGAAAATGTATCCATTAAAAATGAATTCTACAGCATAATAAGGTAGGCAGAAAGTGAAGAGGTCTGAATACTTTCTGAATCCATTGTGTATTTACAGTATATACTGTATTGTGTGAATAATCAAGCCTTGACATGTTAAGAAGGTTTGGCTCAGCATCCCCTGTCATTGTAGAGTGGCTGAAAAATTTGATGGTTTGTTGAAAAGGGTCTTTACAGACAAGAGTCACAACAGAACTGCAGCTATGGTAAAGACAAGGTGGTTTTAAAGGCGGTATGAGGAAGTGATGTCTTCTGGGGTGGAATTTTTCTGCAGGCAAGAAAGAGAAAGGATCCATGCACTCTACCACCATCTGGTCCAACCAGGAATTACCTTCTTTTGAGCCCTTTAGCTGCCTCCCATCCACATGTGTGTGACACTATATATATATATATATATATAGATATATTGTGATCTGCTCTAACCCCAACACAGACAGGTAGGACACAGGTTCAGCGTGCAGCATACACTTTTATTTATAGCTGGGGAGCACTTTTCTCTTCTACCCACAGCACAACACAGTATAGCAAAGCACCAACACTGCCCCTTTGCCGCCCCTTCAGTCCTCCATACAGGCTTTGTCCTCTTTCTCCTGACTCTGGCTGTTGGACGCTGGTGACTGGCCCCTCATTTTAGGGCACACGGAAGGACTCCAGGTGCTCAACAAGCTTCTTCTGGCAGCACCACAGTGTGGTGGACGTGCTGCCAAATAGGGCCCTGTAAATGTCCATGCGCCCCCTGGCAGAGGCCACGGGCCCCAACAGGGGTTGAACTTCTATGTTCATGACCTGTTGCCCCACTGGAAGCCAAGGGGGCTGCCCTCTGTCAGGCCGGGGGAGAAACTGTCCTGGAAGTACTCCCAACTTCCATCGGTCCTTCCATAGTCAGGGCGTCTGGTCGTCCGCTACTATATATTGTCAAGCCACCAGGGCACGTACAGCCACCCTAACCTAGACACAGACAGGCAGGAGACAGATTTTGCCACACAACACCCATTTATTTACAATTGGGGAGCATTTGCCAATCACCAGACATCCAATAGACAGTTCAGTTCTTTCCTTGCCTCCAGTCCTTCAGCCTCCACTCCTTCTCAGGCTTTGTCCTCTTCCTCCCGACTCTGGACCATAAATGGTGGGAACTGGGTTCCAACAGGTTTGAGCTCCCATGCTCATGACCTGTGGCCCTGCTGGAAACCAAGGGGGCTGCCCTCTGTTGGCGAGGGGGAGAAACTGTCCCAGAAATACTCTCTTTCCCGGTCCTTCCACACTCTGGGCATCCCAGCCGTCAAGAGTTCTAGCTGCCCGCCACACACTATACATATATATGTATATGTATATATATATATATATATTTCGACACAACGTTGAAACAAAACAAACGCCGCCATGCAACAATGTGCAAGTGAGAGACATCAGCAAAGGAGGGTAAGGCTTGATGTTGTCACTAAAAACATTGTCTATCTGGAAGTATTTTCTCAAAACAAAGATTACTAGGACTCACATGCTAGCGATATGGCAAAGATATGATATCTTCGTAGGAAGGCCAGGGGGGCAGCAAGCACAGGTGGGTCCATGTCCTCTGCCCTGGGTAATTCTTAAGAGTCATCTGACGATGCGATGCTGTTAGTGAAGATCAATTCCACTGAGCACCTGTAGAAGTTCCTGAGTACAAGTAGAGAAATGTGAGATATCCTGAGACATCTGAGAAAGTAGGCGCACTGGTGGGCCTCTTTGAGGAGAGTGATAAAATGTGTTGCGCCCACTTCAGTTCATCAGTGATGGTCACTTCAAGGAATTTAAAGCTGCTCGACCTCTCAGCAGCATGCCGTCTAATGGAGGTGCGATGGTGGTACACACGTCACTTGCTGTTTCATTTCCTCAGCTCATTATCCTGCGGTATCTCAGGTTTAATATCTCTTTCAAATGACATATGACTTTGTTTTCAGGTGTTAACACTGTTGGTCATTGCTGCACTATGCTGTAATTTTACTTTAAAATGTTGACTGCATTTTGACCGCTTCTTGCTGCTTACGAGATCATTTTCAGATTTCACAGTCTTGCACAACTTGATCATTTTATAATTCTACGCTCCAATGTCTCTTTTTGTTTAGGCTGTTCCTTGTGTTCCTCACACTGACCACCTCGTTTATGTTGCTAAATTTCTCATGTACTCTTTTACTGCCATCCTTTTTCCACTTAGTCTCATTTACTTTATTTACTATCTCAATTATTCTTCTTGCTGTCTCGTTTTACACTGCCTGCCACCTTTTTTTGCTCCCCACTCTCTCATTTACACTCATTTCTTTCTCATTTGTACTCCTCACATTTGTACCTTAAGACTATTAGCTTGCTATCTCCTTTACCATTTCTTAGATATACTTGTCACTATCTTGATGTTACCGCTTGCTATTGCCTCTGCATTAGCCGTCTTTCCATCTGACTCTCATCTTTAGGCTGTTTTCACTATTGCTTCATAGTTTTCATTGATTTTATTCCAGATGTTTCAGTTTTACTTGCACATTCCCCAAGAAGTTAATTGCTGATTCCAAACTACTCCTGCATCCACGTTAGCATCTTCATGTCATTTACAAAAGTATCCTCGTGCACACTAAAATGACCAAAAACACACATGACACTGGGCTTGTGGGGCACATACTGTAGATCAGTGTTTCTCAGCCTTTAAGTATTTGCGACCCGAGTTTTCATAACAGTTTTAATCGCGCCCCCCCTAACGTTTTTTTGAAAGGAGCCCACTAATACCAATTTGTTCTTTTTTAATTAATGATATATCATAGATGCATATTTTATTATACCTACTGTCACACACGTGCGCTTAGGAGGCAATCGACAGGCCCAGAGGTGAGTGAATGGTTACAAGATGGGGAGTTGTATGACGGTGTTAATGCCTCTCCTTCTGACCTTACAGAAATAAAGAAGAGAAATAATTCAGTACCCGACATAATTAACTCGGCAGATAACGATTCATCCTACCCTTCAACCTCCATAACAACACTTCCGGCTCCTGTTGATAACGTCT
Organism: Erpetoichthys calabaricus; assembly: GCF_900747795.2. Classification (NCBI taxonomy): domain Eukaryota; kingdom Metazoa; phylum Chordata; class Cladistia; order Polypteriformes; family Polypteridae; genus Erpetoichthys; species Erpetoichthys calabaricus. Next base: position 35,876,312 of record NC_041396.2, on the reverse strand, counting down.
CTTCCAAACCTGACATGAGGACGTCACTTCCAGATCCCGATGATGACGTCACTTTCCAGTCCTGTCATGATGACGTCACTTCCGGCGCGCACAGATGACGTCACTTCCCGCTCACACGGATGATGTCATTTCCTGCTATTATCACTTCCTCACTTCCTGTAGCCATTTTGTTTCATTTTTGTATAAAAGCCGAAAGAAGTCACTTATCCATTGTGGAATGTCTGATAAAAACTTTATTTATCATCTTGACCAGGAGCACAACATTACAAGGGGCCAATCCCCAAACCTTTATAGTTGTTTGTGACTTGTTATTCATCACACTACTTAACTTTTATCAACACTTATCTAACTCTATATTTATTTTTCTAGTATCAGAATGTAGTTTAAATTAATTTGTTTTGGTTTTAATAGATGTATTTTTCATATTTTCGATTCTTGTTTTCTTTTTTTCACATCTTTGTGTCCCCCTTTTTGTTACTTCGCGCCCCCCTAGAGGGGCCCGTCCCACAGTTTCAGAACCACTGCTGTAGATGTCTTACCACAAACTGTCAATTCTTGAGTGGATGGTGACGCCGCCAGCCACAGGATTTATTGCTAATCTTTAGTGACTGGTAAATTATTTGCCTTTTGTGTACGTATGCAACATTCAAAATGTTCAAAATGCAATTTAGATGCATACAGGTAAGCACAGGGCGCAGTCACCTGAGGGGCACCATTTGTGAAGTTTAACCTTCCTCTTGTGTTAGGGTCTGCACCGACCCGTTTTAAATTTTAAATGCATACAAGAATCACATAAATTTGTTTATTGCATCAAGGCTTTTTGACTTTGTCAGGAACCTCTATTTCAACAAAATAAAGCAAAAAAAAATATTTTTACTAAATTATAAAATGCTCTGGTTGAAATTATGACCTTTGTGTTGTTAGGGTCGGTTTCGACCCAGTTATGATAATACGATGATAAAGCAATAATTCGAGCCAAAACTGAAATCCTAAGTGCACTGTCAGCTGACACACTGACAACCAGCTCCTCTCCTAATCATGTGAGCTTTCTCATTTTGTTTGGCTTTCCAGTATACCTGCACAAAAACAAAACAAACAAAGACGGGCATTTCCAGACATGTGAGGTGAATTCACTCATTTGAGTGGCCATTTGACTTGCAGAGTGCACATTTACAATTTGCAGCATGCAAAAATGAGAAGATTTACAGTGAGCCAAGTTCTGGATCATATTTTTGGTGAAAATGAAGGAGAGGACACAGAGCAGCATAGCGATTCAGATGAGCAGGTTTCTGAGGAGGAAGACAATGTGGAGTATCATCCAGAAGACACAGACACATCTGATGAGTCGGATGAGGAGGTCACTGGTGCTGAAGCTGCTCCTGCTGAAAGATTAAAGTCCAAAAATGGTAAGATCTTTTGGAGCTCAGTACCTCATGATGTACATGGCAGGGCAGCTGCTGCAAATGTCATCAAAATGACCCCTGGAATCACAAGGTTTGCTCTGACCAGAGTCAGTGACATCAAAATATGTTTTGAGCTATTTATGCCATTGTCACTAAAAAGAATCATCATTACTATGACGAACCTTGAAGTAAAAAAAGTCCATGGCGACATGTGGAAAGACATTGATGAGGAATACCTGGATGCTTTCATTGGTGTTCTTCTTGCTGGAGTGTACAGATCCTGCAATGAGGCCACTGATAGTCTATGGGACGCATCAACAGGCATAAATATTTTCCGGGCAACAATGTCACTTCAGACATTTCAAATGATATCAAGAGTCCTCAGATTTGACAACAGAGAGACCAGAGTGAGATCTGACAAGCTTGGTCCCATCAGGGATGTCTGGGAGAGATGGGTGCAGCTCCTTCCGCTGATGTTCAACCCAGGGCCAGAGGTGACAGTGGATGAACGTCTTGTCCCTTTTCGAGGAAAATGCCCCTTCCGGCAATACATACTCAGTAAGCCAGGGAAATACGGCATAAAAATCCGGGCAGCCTGTGACGCAAGAACCAGCTATGCCTGGAATCTACAGATTTACACAGGCAAAGCTGCGAGTGGCATCCCTGAGAAAAACCAAGGAAAACGTGTGTTCCTCGATATGACCACTGGACTGCAGGGTCACAATATCACTTGTGACATTTTTTTTACCAGCTATGACCTCGGACAAGAACTTCTCAAGAGGAAACTTACCATGGTGGAAACAGTGAAGAAAAATAAACCTGAGTTGCCTGCTGAAATCTTGCAGGTGAAGGGCAGGGCTCCACTTTCCTCAAAGTTTGCTTTTACAGACACCACCACTGTTGTCTCATATTGTCCAAAAAGAAACCGGAATGTGATACTCATGTCTACTCTTCACAAAGACGCAGCTGTATCATCAGGAAGTGACAAAAAGCCGACAATTATCCATGACTATAACAAAAACAAAGGAGGAGTGGACAACCTGGACAAGCTGACAGCCACATACACATGCCAGCGAATGACCAGAAGATGGCCAATGGTTGTGTTTTACAACATCCTTGATGTGTCTGCATATAATGCATTTGTGTTGTGGAGCCACATCCACCAAGGGTGGAACTCAACCAAAAAAAAACAAGCGGAGACTGTTTCTTGAGGAGTTGGGAAAAGCCAAGCAAAATCACACCTTTTATTGGCTAACTAGAAAGATTACAATATGCATATTGTAATCTTTCTAGTTAGCCAATAAAAGGTGTCATTTTGCTTGGCTTTTCCCTACATTCATAATGGCTAACACGGTACAACACCCTAGTACTTGAGGAGTTGGGAAATTCCCTTGTCAAGCCACACATTAGGCGAAGGGAACGGGTGCCCCGAGACCCAGACGCTGCAGCCTTTGTCAGACAGCTGCAGAGCTCACCCAGCACTCCATCCTCACCATCAGCAACACAGAGAGAATCTGCATCAGCATCCTTCTCAGCCAGCCCTGCCTCAACACCAACCGAAACAGCAACAACCCCAGTCAGGCCGCCTGATTCGAAAAGAAAGAGGTGTCAGGTCTGCCCAAGCAGTAAGGACAGAAAGACAAATGTATTGTGTTTCAACTGCAAGAAATATCTCTGCTAAGAACACTAAAAAAGTGTCACTTTTTGCCACACATGCCTCTAAACACACACATACACAAGCATGTTCTTGCACACAGAGGTTTTTACTCTGATTTAGCTTTGTATTAGTTTTGGAACTTGTAATTGATTTCTATTTGTTTGATTTTCTTGATTGGTTTTTGTTTATTTGACCATGCAAATATATATTTTGTGTCATGACCTGTTCTGCTTTTCATTTTTTTCAGTTTATATTAAAGTTCTATTGCTGAAAAAAATATTTTTTTGCCTTTCCTTGATGTAAATATCTATGGGTCGAAATTGACCCATAACACCATAGATGTCACTTTAGTTATTAATATTAAAATGAAAAAATAAATAAAACAAATTTATTTAAGAGATGTGTTCTATACCCCTCAGTATTAGTCAGATAACACAAGAACCTTTTATTTATTAATATGATTCTCTTGAGGTTCATTTTACCATTTTTTTAAATTGAAATCAAGGGGTATACTGACAAAAAAAGGCCCAGAGGCCCACACCAAAAGTATTAAAACCAACATTTTCATGGATAAGGAAGCCTAACAAGGTAACCAAGAGATGAGAAACAAATTGGATGATAGCTTATTGTTTTTAGTGTATTTTATAGCTGATTTAATACATGGGTCAAAACCGACCCGTTAACATAAGAGATGATAACAGAAAGCTAACACAGGAAGAAGGTTAAGGTGTGTAAACTCTGGATACCAAAGAGGTAGGATTTGTGTTTCTAAAGGGGCACACGCTCCAGACGCTGAGGGGGATAAACCTTCCCTGGTTGTCAAACTGTGATGATAATGAGTGATTAGCCTAGGTTAGATAAAAGTTTATTTATCCTATGGAGAAATTCAAAAGCATACAGCAACAGAAACATAAAAAACAAGAATACAGACTCATATGACAGATAATACAGCAAGCAAGCAAACAATCGATCAATCAGTCGATAAATAAATAAACTTAACAAGTACATCCCCCTGTCATCAAACTCTGATGATACATAGTGGGCGCTATTTCCTGCTGTGTGCCATTTATAAAGTACTGGATGTGTGTGGTTTTCATGACACTAAAACAACACAATGATTCCCTAGCAGTTTGACTATATTGGTGAACTTGGAGAGGTGTCTGCTAACTCTTAAGAGTTACCCAGGGCAGAGGATGTGGACCCACCTGTCCTTGCTGCCCCACTGGCTTTCATAAGAAGACATTAGCGACGACATATCTTAGCCGAATCGCTGGCATGTGAGTCCTATTAATCTTTGTCTTGAGAAAATACCTCCAGATAGACAATGTGTTTAGGGAAAACTTCAAGCCTTGCCCTCCATTGTTGATGTGTTTCACTTGCATGTTGTTGCGCAGTGGCATTTGTTTCTTTTCAACGTTGTGTCTGTTCAACAACAACGTTGTTGTTCCGAGGTGGCATTTGCTGCACCACAAGTCTTTCGTAGTGAGAAGTGAGGTGAATGCAAGCACCGAAAAAATGTAAAAGTGCATTCATGCGCCATCTAGTGGTTATGGTTGAGCATGAGCAGAGCAGACTGCTCCATACATACACACACACACACACACACACACACACACACCCACACAGGTTTTTCATTTATATATTTTGTGACAGATGTCTGGGGACATTGCCCCACCGGGACACCGGGAGAAGGAAAGGACTGGGAGAGGGGCAGCATTTTCCCCGGAACATAAGAAGGCAGACTTCCTGGGTTGCATGGGAGCCACAACCCTGTGGGGGGATGTGGTCACCACCAGGGGGCGCCTGGGCAGCTCCAGAACGGTGGAGGCGGCCGAAGAAGAAAAGAGAAAGACAAAGGGGACTGAGAGCTTTAGTACTGCTGATTTGTGCATTGTGGTGATTGTGTTGTGTAAAGGAAACACAATAAATCGTGTGTATAATCGGGACATTTCGGTGTCTGTCTGTCTTTGGCCGGGCTGGTTTATCACAATTTCTAATAAGTGCGCATGCTCGGTACACCAAGGGGCGCATGCTCCTTATATTCCACCATATGTGCATAAAAGAGTGCTTTTTGGGCTATTGAAGGGGTATGAACTCAGGACACTGAGGGGGAACAACCCCCCACAAGTCTACCTGTTATGAACAACAAGGGGTAACATCCGTCAACCCTGCCTAAGACTCCAAATGGGCATTGACCAGCACTGGGTAAACAACATAACAAACAGGATGAAAAGCAACTCCTCTGTGTCCATTAAGGGTGGCCAATCGGGGAATGACATGTAATGAGCTAGATCCAATCAGGGAAGGACTACACAATAATTACGAATAAATCAGGGTGTGGTTAGAGTCTTTGTTTTTGAAAATCTGCATTTTTGCCCATCCACACCAGAATGCCGAGGTTGTGTTTTCAGAAGTATACGACTCTGGAGAGTGAATTTGCACAAGTCACCGTTTTGGGTTGTAGGGAATAAAAGTGAAACTGAAGATGAATGTGTGTGCTTTTATATAGAAGTGTGGACTGGAATGCTGGTACTCTGCTGATTATCTCATTTTCGCTGCTTACTCCAGGGTTGCTTTATCTCTATATAGATTGTCTCACATTTGCACTGTTTGCCAACTTCTCTGTACAGATTATTTTGTTTGGCACACCAGTGATTACGCCACTATCCCCTTTTTGCCTCTTTCTATTCCCCTTACACTACTTGTTGTCTGCTAATGTCCAGTTATATTCAAGTTCTCGGGTTCATAGATTGCTCTGTCCTTAGCCCTGCTCCCTTGTCTTTTATTTTGTCTGTTCTGTTTTCATGTACACCAGTTGGTATGACACCATCACTACTTATTATCTCATTCAGACCAGTTCCTATCTTCTTTGTGATGATTATTGTTGTCTTTGTACTGCTCACTTTCTCAGGGACACCAGTGCTTATCTCACGTTCCCGGCTTATTAGCTCATGGACACTCGGTGTATCCCCATTTTGACTGCTTGCTTTCTCTGCCTCACTACTCTCATTTATTTGTCTTTCTGTCTTCTTCATGTGGCTGCTTATGTTCTCATGGACTCTAGTGAGTTTCCGTCTTTTTATGTCTTTCAGATTTTTTTTGCTGTAGTCTTTATGCTGGCTGCTTTCTCAAGTACACTGGTGGTCACCTCATCCTTGCAGTTTGTTATCTCATTTAAGGTACAGTAGTTGCTCTCTTACTGTTGCAGATGTCATTATTTTTTAAACTGGGCCTTCCCTCGTCTCCACGAGTTGTCTCCTTTAATTTCTGAAGTTGATCCATTTGCACTTCCTACTGACTTCTTTACACCCGTCATTTCCTGTATGCTTGTTATGCTTACCTTCTGTTTTTTTTTTTATACTGGTTACTTTTTTATGGATACCAGTGGTCAGTTTCATTCTCTCTGTTTTACTGGCTGGTCCCACCTTTTCATGGCCTATTGTCATCTTTATATTAGATCATTTCTCATTTAGTCCAACTGTTAGCCCATTGAATTTCTTGGCTTCATCAGCTGCTCTTCAGTTACTGTATTTTGTTTTTGCTAATAATTCCTTAGATACACAAGTGGCTTTACAGTTTCATTTTAAATGAGTTTCGGTGTCACTTTCACTGCTTACTGTATGCTTGTTAGGCTACTGTGTTCTCTTCTTTTCACTTCTTATTCCCTGTTTTGTTTAATTGCTCAGTTATTTACACTTCTTGTCTTCTTCTTTATACACGTTACTATCTCAGCTTCACATGTGGTTGCAGTGCTTGTCATCTCATTTCCATTCACTGCTATCCTATGGTTACTGCTTCTTTTCTCAGGTTCGCTAGTGCTTGCACTGCTCATCCTTTCATTTAAATTCTCTGCAAGAGCATTTTTATTGCTCTGTGTTGCTACTGACTTCTTCATACTGGTTATTGTCTTATGTTTGCTACTTATCTCATTTTCACATTTTACTACCTCACATAGATTAGTTGCTCTTCCATTTGTACAGCTTATCGCCTTCTTTATGTTCGCTAATTATGTCTTTTTTCACTGCTTAGCATCTCAGGTTCACCAAGTGGTCTTTTATTTACAGTGCTTTCTGTCCTCTGTATGATTCTTAGGAAACCGCACTCCTTAAATGTGGGAAGTGACATCCTTCACATCTTCTACAACTCTGTGATTGCCAGTGTGACTTTCTACATTGTGGTGTGCCGGGCTGGTAATATAATTTCAAGAGAAGCCCACTGAATAAACAAGCTAATTAAAAGGGCCAGCTCATTTATGGGATGCACTCTGGACCCCCAGGAGGTATAGAGAAGAAGACAAAACTGAACTGAGTACCATTATGAACAAAGCTGAACATCCTCTCATTAACACACTATCACTGAGCACTTACAGCCAATAAATCATTCAGCAGAAGTGTGTCAAGAAATGCCATGGGGGCATCTTGATATCAACAGCAATATACTTACATAATGCCTCATTGGGACTGGGACTGCCAAGGAAGAAGTGTTTATTTATTTTAAATCTTCCTTCTTTGTTAGTCACTCTGGCGTGTGTTCAGGTAATAATACGTGCATGTGTGTGTGTGTGTGTGTGTGTGTGTGTGTGTGTATATATATTTATTTATCTACCTACTTAAGGTTTTAATTATTTGAAGAGCTTCAGTAAAAAGCCAAATTTGCCAAATAAAGCTATCTATCTATCTATCTATCTATCTATCTATCTATCTATCTATCTATCTATCTATCTATCTATCTATCTATCTATCTATCTATCTATCTATCTATCTATCTATCTATCTTCAAGCATGTGCACCAGAGGGTCATCTTTCAGGTTCTCCTAAAGTGAGTAATACCACCCCAGGATGAGAGGGGGCGCTGTCACTAAACATCCTGTCTTCCTTTTCCCTCTCAGCCCCGAGAAACCACCCCTTGATGGCACTGAAGCCCAAGAAGCTCCGCCTCTCCTGGTCCGCCCAATATAAAAGCAGAAGGCAGCATCTCATTTTGGTGCTGACCTTGATAATGTGCAGATGTGCAGATCAAGACCAGAGCTTGTTGTATATAATGCCTTTCTCATATCTATCTATCTATCTATCTATCTATCTATCTATCTATCTATCTATCTATCTATCTATCTATCTATCTATCTATCTATCTATCTATCTATCTATCTATCTATCTATCTATCTATCTATCTATCTATCTATGGAATATCCTAGGATGACAAAGCAGAAACATATTTTTAGATTGTTTTGCAAATGTACAAAAAAATAAAAAACTGAAATATCCCATGGACACAAGTATTCAGGCACTTTGCTATAACACTGGCTCAGGTGCCCCCCCATTCTGCTGTTCATCACTGTTCTTTCAGATTAGTTGATTCTTCTTTTTTTTCTTTCATAGCTGACTGGGGTCTTTATGCTGGTTGCTATCTCAAGTACACTGGTGGTCACCTCATCCTCACAGTTTGTTATCTCATTTAAGGTACAGTAGTTGCTCTCTTACTGCTGCAGATGTCATTATTTTTTAAACGGTGCCTTTCCTCATGTACAGGAGTTGTCTCCTTTAGTTTGTGAAGCTGACCCAGTTGCACTTCTTACTGACTTCTTTACGCTTGTTATTTTCCTTTTTCACATTTTCTTTCTTTCTCTTCCTCTCTTTCACGTTATTTCAGTTCTCAGGTGTGCTAGCTGCTCTCCCACCGATGCTGCTTATCTCTTTATACTGGTTACTTTTCATGGACACCAGTGGTCAGGTCATGCCATTGTTCACTGCCAATCTGTGATTTACTAGTTGCTCTCATCTGTACAGGGTCTACTGTTATCTTTTTACTGGTTGATTGTCCATGATTAGAAAAGGCACACACCGCTTTCTACTGCCGGTGCAACAGGTGACAACAGCTGAGGGACAACTCTGGGAGTGTGGCTGGGTGGCCGAGACAGAGCTCAGACTTGAACCGAATCAAACTTCTCTTGAGAGACCAGCAAGTAGTTGTCCAACAACAGTCTCCATCCAACCTGACAGAGCTGGAGAGGATCTGCAGAGAACAATGGCAGAAAATCCCAAAGTGTGTAAAGTTTATCATGCCAAACCCAACAAGAATCCAGGGCTGCTGTATGGGGCTTCAACTAAGCACAGAGTAAAGGGTCTGAATGCTTTTGTCAAAGTGAGATTTCAGCCTTTTATTTTTAATAAATTTGCCAAAATTTCTAAAATCCTATTTTCGCGTTGTCATTCTGGGGAACTGAGTGTTGTTTGATGAGGGAAAAAGAATGAATTGAAATGATTTTAGAGCAAGGCTGCAATACAGCACAATGTGAAAAAAGTGAAGGAGTCTGAATACCTTCTGAAGGCACACTGTGAGAATTAGTTTCCTCTTATTTATGACATTTTTTATGAGAAGGTTCCTATCTTTTGAGGAGGCTGAGGTCATTTGGTGTGAGAGATCTACCGCTGAGGACTTTCGTTGAGTCTGTGGTACTGAGTGTCATCTTTTATTCTGTGGTGTGTTGGAGCAGCCAAGGATACGAACAGATTGAACAAGATCATCAGAAAGGCCAGTTCAGTCTTTGGGGTAAAACTGGACACTGTGGAGGTGATAGTAGAGAGGAAGAGGATGCTGGAAAAAGTGTCATTAATTATGAAGATTCTCTCTCATCCACTCCATACATTGCTTCAGGGCCAAAGGAGTGCAATGAGCAGCAGACACTTTTGCAGGTCTTTTCTTCCTACTGCTATCAGACTATACAACCCTGGGCTTTAAAAACAAGCAGTGTGCGGGAGTGGGTAAGGCTTGGGACTCAAATCCCACTACTGACACTGTGTGACCCTGAGCAAGTCACTTGACCTGCCTGCCACATTGGAAAGCCAAAAGAAACTGAACCAATTGTACCATAAACGTTGTATGTTGCCTTGGATAAAGGCGTAAGCCAAATAAGTAAACGTATCCATTACTGGATTATTTAATGAATGGTATATATGGGACATCAGACTCTGTAATCACTGGTACGTTATCCATCACTAGACACTATATCTGTCCTTACTGGTCATCTTATGTATCACATTTTTTGCACATATTATAATAATGTGACACTGCATTGTATTTGTTACTGAGGATGGGTAATACACCACTATTTTGGGTATTTCATGGTTTTTATTTATCTTATTTATTTCATCTGATATATTTTATTAGATGTGTTAGTTATATAATCTATATGTACTTGTTTTAATTTTGCTGTGAGCTGCTGAAACACCTACATTTCCCTTCGGGGGTTAACAAAGCGATATCTTATCTTGTCTCATCTTGCCTCATCTCACTTTTATCTTATCTTATCTTATCTTATCTTATCTTATCTTATCTTATATTTTCTCACCCCCATCTTTTCTTATCCCCTCTTATCTTGCCTTGCCTATCGTATCTTATATTATCTTATCTTGTTTTGTCTATCTTATCTTTGTTTTATCTTGTCTTGTCTTATCTCGACACATTTTCACCCTTTCTTGTCTTGCCTTATCTTATCTTGCCTTGTCTTACATTATCTGGTCTTCCATCCATCCATCCATTATCCAACCTGCTATATCCTAACTACAGGGTCACAGGAGTCTGCTGGAGCCAATCCCAGCCAACACAGGGTGCAAGGCAGTTAACAAACCCCGGGCAGGACACCAGCCCACCACAGTTATCTGGTCTTTTATTTTCTTATCTTGTCTTTCCTTGCCTAATCTCATCTTGCCTTATCTCACTTTGTCCTATCTTATCCTTTCTTTTCTTGTTTTATCTTGTCTCATCCCATCTTATCTTATTCCATCTTATCTTATCTTTGCCCTACTCCAGCTTACCTTACCTTTGCCTTATCTTATACTGATGTGAATTGTCTTGTCTTGTCCTGTCTTATCTCATCCCATCTCATCTCATCTCATCCCCCACCCCACCCCACCCTATCATCTCATCTCATCTCATCTCATCTCATCTCATCTCATCTTATCTTATCTTATCTTATTTTATCTTATCTTATCTTTCCTTATCTTATGTTGTCTCATCTTGCCTCATGTCACTTTGTCCTATCTTATCTTTTCTTTTCTTGTTGTATCTTGTCTCATCCCATCTTATCTTATTCCATCTTATCTTATCTTTGCCCTACTCCAGCTTATCTTACCTTTGGCTTATCTTATACTGATGTGAATTGTCTTGTCTTGTCGTGTCTTATCTCATCCCATCTCATCTCATCCCCCACCCTATCATATCTTATCTTGTCTTGTCTCGTCTTGTCTTGTCTTACCTTATCTTTCCTTATCTTATTTCTGCCTTTTCTTGTCTTGTCTTGTCTTACCTTATCTTACGTTGTCTCATCTTGCCTCATCTCACTTTGTCCTATCTTATCCTTTTTTTTGTCTTGTCTTATCTTAAACAATCCACAAAAAATGATATAAATAAGTAATACACAAATTCCTAAAATCTCCACAGGGTCACACACTGCCATGCTAGAACACAAAAAACTATCCCAAACTGTTGTCATAAAGTTAGAAGTGCACAATTGTCTAAAATGTCTACATGTTGTAGCATTAAGAGTACTCTAGCCTGAACCCTGAAAAATGGCTTCACACCATTATCCCTCCTATGCAGTCCAGAAGGGGGTGTTCTCCTGGCATCTTCCAAATCGAGGTTTGTCCAACAGACTGCCAGAAGGTGAAGCATGATTCATCACTCCAATGACCCTAAACTTGATGCTTGGCATTGGGCATGAAAACCCACTTCATGAAGCTCCCTATGCACACTTCTTGTGTTGGTGTTGCTTCCATAGGCAGTTTTCATGCTCTACTACTTTATGGCTGAGCTGAGCTGTTGTTGCTCCTTGATGTTTCCACTTCACGAGAATGGCACAGTTGATCTAACTGGTCAGATCTAGCAGAGCAGAATTTTCATGTAGTAACTTGTGGTAAAGGTGGCTTCCTACGACAGTGCCACATTTAAAATGACTGAGGTCTTCAGTACGACCCATTCAACTGCCAATATTTGTCAATGGAGATTGCAGGACAAGGGGCTGAACTCAATAATTTGTTGGCCATATTGTGTATCTTATTTTCACTGCCAATTACCTCATTTCCAATATTTGCTTTCCCTGCTTATTGTCTACTTTCTACTGGTTACTTTCTCGGGTTCAGTAGGCTACAATGCTTGCCACCTCCTTTATGGTGGTTACTTCGTAATGTTCACTAGTTATGTCAATTTACCTTCCATTTGTACAGCTTGTTGTCTTCTTTACACGGATTAATGTTCACATAATGTTCTATGTTCACTTGTTACCTCACGTTCACTGCTTTGTTTCTCAGGTTCATCAGTCACTCTTCCATATTTCCCTGTTCTCTGTATTGATTTTTTTTGGTATCCACTGATGTTATCTCATTTTCATCACCTACTAACTCATTTAGATCAGTTGTTCCCCCGTTTACACTTATCTGAATATTTGTTGTTGCCACACAAGCATGTTAGAGGTTCATCTTACAGGCTCATCTGAGGTACGTAATACCCCTCCGGACTGTCGCTAACAGTCTTTTCTCCTTTTGTTTCCTTCACAGAAGCCCCTCCTCTTTCGGCCCAGAGAAGTCCCGCTCCTTCAGGCTCAGACAGCATAAAAAGCAGACATCTCCCACAAGGTGGCATTGCTTTTTGGACCAGAGCAATGCCCCATGTGGATCTCCCCAATGTCTGACCCAACCTTTAGAGAGCCATTTCCAGGCCGAATGTCAAGGCGATTGCTTCTGTTTCAGTTGCCACACTGTCTAGCTCCTGTTTCTTTTGTTCTTGAAACTACTTTGTTTGATACATTAAATGGGACGGCTCAGTTGGTGCCGCATCTTTTCTCAGGGACTCTGTCAAATCTGTCCAATAGACCACAACATTCACATACATCTTAGTCTCCAATCTGGATTTCTTAGTTTTATGTGGAAACCAGAGCCGCTCCAGCTGCCCCAACCCCGACACAGACAGGCAGAGACACGAGTTTGCCACACGACACTCGTATATTCACATAGGAAGCTTTTTTCCCTCTCTCCCCATAGCAGCACAGTACAAGCACCAAAATAGCACAGTCCCTTTTTCTTTCTTTGTCGTCCCCAACTCCACTCCTCCTCTTGGAAAGCTTTGTCCATCTTCCTTCCGACTTCGGCTCCCTGAATGGAGTGAGGCGGCTCCTTTTAAGCAGTCCCTGGGAGTGATCTAGGTGCATCGTTAATCAGACCTGGAATCACCCCCAGGTGTGGTGAATGCCCCATGTAGGGCTCTGCAGCTCCCTCTGGCCAACAGGGCTGTGCCACACTCTAACTCCCAGCGTGCCCTGAGGGTATCCATGCTGCCACAGCTGCCCAGGAGGGCTGCCTTCCAGAGTCCCGGGGGAGTTTGTGTCTTGCAGATGCCCTCTCCCCCGGTTTCTCCAACTAGTCGGGTAATGGTTGTGGCTGCCCCTCATAGCCTATGACTCGCATTTTCCCATGCATTAATATTAAGGATTTTCAGTTGTGTGTGAATGTGTGCGACTGCAATTTGCTGTATCACTTGCAGATTTATAGATGGACTTTTGCACATTTCATTTGCTCGCTCATTCCTGGAGGTTCCCTTGTTGTATTCAGGCATTGTGCCATCTTGCTTTGGGGCTTTTTACGGTCTCATATGTCTAACATTCATCACGTCTTAGAGTGTTACTCTCTTGCATGTATGACTGATGGCCTCGTTTACAGGATTTATAGTGCTGTGTGTATGACTAGCAAACTCATTTGCACAAGCCACTCTTTCATTTATGAGATTTATTCTCTTCTTCATGTAACTTATTATCCCCTTTCAGTGACTTAGGATCTCACCCTTAGAGCTTATCGTGCTGAATGGCCTGTTGTTGTCAAAATTATTCAATTGTAAGATTTATAACTTCACCTAACATTTTATGAACGTTCCATTGATGAGGAATCGAGAATGGCTGCCATGACACACTTAAAAAATTGGGGTGCTCTGCAAATAATAAGTAGCCTTTGCAGTAGCATGTTAACCCAAATTATTAACACTAGCTTACAGGCCACAGAAGGTTATGTTTAAGTTATAAAGCGCAATGATGAAGGCTCACCTGGACTGATGTGTGCAGTTTTGGTCTCCATATTACAAAAAAGACATAGCAGCACTAGAGAAAGTCCAGAAAAGGGCAAGTACCCTGAATCCAGAACTGAGATGTATGAGCGATGAGGAGAGATTGAAGGAGCTGAACATTCTCAGCTTAAGCAAACAGAAATCAAGTGGTGACAAGATTAAAGTGTTTAAAATTATGAAGGGAATTAGCACAGGAAATCCAGGCTGTTCCTCTAAAAAGGAGCTCAACAAAAACATGGGCTCACAGATGGAAACTTATTAGGAGCTTCTTCTTCAACTTTTTCCCACTTTTGTGTGGGGTTGTTATGCCTGATTAACCTTCTCCTCACTGATCGGTCCTCCGCCTCCTCCCCAGTCCAGTCAGGCCCTTTTCCTTCAGATGTTCTAATACTTTATCCATCCATTTTAGATTACCTTGCTTTCTTTTCCCCTGTACTTCCATTCCCATCACTCTTTTGCCCACATATTCATTGCCTCTCCTCATCACATGTCCATACCACATCAATCTACTTTCCTGTCCTTTCTCAGATATCTTTCCCACTTTTGTTGTACTTCTGATTGTCTAATTTCTTATTCTGTCCTTTTTTGTAGCTCCAGACATCCATTTGAACATTTTCATTTTCACCTCATCTAACATCTTCTCCTGTGTCCCCTCTACTGACTATGTCTCAGCTCCATACATCATTGCTGGTCGTACCACAGTCTTAAAAACCTCACCTTTAATCTTTACCTTCTTCAATCACACAATACTCCCTCTTCCAATTGTCCATCCACACTGCACTCTAAGGGTTATGTCTGCATCTAGTTTTCCATCTTGGGCTACCACTGATCCTACATATTTAAATGTGTCCACTCTTTTCAATAGCTCTATCTGCAAGATAACTTCTAAATCCTGATCATGATTAAGCCTCATATATTTTTGTCTTCTTTCTATTTATCTTCAACCCCCAATGTTCCAAAGTCCTTCTCTATTCTTCCATCTTCCTCTCCACTTCCTCTTTTCTGCTGCTATACAACACAATATCACCAGCAAAACGCCTGCACCAGGGTGACAGGTCCTTTATTTACTGACTCAACACATCCATAACCAGATCAAAGAGGGAGAACTTCAAGAAGACCCCTGATGCAGATCTAACTGAGATCTTATCTGCTACTCCTATACTGTTTTCCACTACCCAATACCCAAGCCCTCACTCTCTCATTCATATCCTGGACAATCCTCACCTTCTTGTCTGGTCCTCATTTCTCTTTTATGCACCTCCAGACCTCCTGACGTAGCACTCTATCATAAGCCTTCTCCAAATCCATAAGCACCATATGCAGTCTTTTCTGCTTTTCTCGATGCTTCTCCATCAGTTGTCTTAATGAAAGACTGCATCAGTTGTTCTTCTCCCTGGCATACACCCAAACTGCTCCACTCCTATGCCGGTCTCTTCCCATAAGCCACCTCTCTGTAACCTTTTCCAAAATTGTATTGTGTGTGACATCAACGTTATCCCTTTATAGTTTCCATAATCCTGAATATCACCCTTCTCCTTATACATCACTGTTCCTCCATTCCTCTTATATCATCTTGTGTTCATAGATCTTCTGCATCAGATCCCACAACACATCTACTCTCTTGTCTCCTAAACTCTTCCACACTTCTGCTGGTATTTCATCCGGTCTCATTGTCTTTCCACTTTTTAGTCTTTTCTCTGTCTCCTTTACTTCCTCCCACCTTATTCTTGGCACTGGCCCTTCATCTGGGACTCCATCCCCTAACATTACCCTTGGATTTTCTTCATTCAACAGCTTTTCAGACTTCCTCTTTCATCTATTCTTGATCCTGTTATGCTCACATCTTGCTCATCTTTCATCTGCTTTATTAAGAGCTGGTGTCAACAAATGTTACAACGTTTTTCTTCATGTGACCAAGTAGTGAGGTAGAGAGTAGGACTTTAGGAAACTTTAGACCTCATCTTGATGTTATTTTGGAGAATTTAGGTGAATACGATTGGAGAGCTTGCTGGGCTGAATGGCCTATTCCCAATTGGGCTAATGTTCTAATAGTTGGGCCCTTAACCTGCAATTTGCTCCATCCTGGGTATGTCGTTAGCTTGCATCCAGCCATACAAGCAGGTCCTCCAACTTGCACGACAATCTTGGGGGCTGGTGGCAGGATTGGCCCTCCAGCAACTGTAAAAACTAGTGTGGTGCTGAGGTGTCACCCGTTGCATGGCTGTGCTCAGGTCCAGGGCCGTCCTAACAGTATTATAGGAGCCTGGGCAAAGCAGTGCACTGGGGCCCTTACCTACACAACCACTCACAGGAATAAAAATGTAAATGGTCGATAAAATTAAACATATATTTATTGTATTGGTACAGCATTAAAAAGCATGCTGTACAGCAAAGACGAATCAACACAGTCATTTGAACAATATAACATGAGCCTTGAAAAACACAAAAATTTCAAAATTTAAATGATACTCAATTGGTAAACCATACAGATGGAGATGGCATCGTATGAAATCACTATGAATTATTTATTATTAATCAAGTGTTCAACACAAACATTTGTGAAATTTCTTTGCAGAGAATTGAGTTGAAGTGACGTTAACATGTACGCTTTTACATGATGTCATGTGTGTAAGATCTGTACACAGACAGGTACGCGATGCTGCAGAGGTGACCGTGATATTAAATCAGAGGCGGATGCCAATGTCCACTTGTAACACAATAACAAATATTTATAGTTTAGTATAGTATAATACTGATTTATTGACAGCAAGTCACAACATACATAAATTAGCATGGGGCCCCTATGCTCGTGGGACCCCCGGACAACTGCCCAGCGTGCCTATGCGTTAAGACGGCCCTGCTCAGGTCCTAATTTGGGATCCTGAGGTGGTTTTGTGTAGTGGGTGCAGGTGCATGCTCCCAACCTCATACCAACCTCAGTGGCCTACAAGTGTTTAGATGGTTTCTCTTACATGTAAACGTAAATGTCAAAGACCTTCAAAGGCAGTAAAATGTGTGCATTTCATTCTGGGAATGGTTCTGTAAATGAAATCTGCTCTTTCAGTTTTGGAAAGGTTTCTAATCTGTGGAAAAAGAAATCTTCACAGCATGGAAGGCTACAACTTAGCAAGATATGGACAGATAAAGCTACCCTAATCTAAGCCTGAGTTATTTTGTGGGGCAAGTCCTTTCAAAATTTGGAACTTACTGGTATTTTATGAACTTATTCATAGTTATTTCTGATGCCTGTCATAGATATACATAAGAGTTTCTTTCTGGATCCTTCATGTGGATGGTTCTTTAGGGAGCTATAAATGGTTCCTCTATGGCTTTGCTCTGAAGAACCAATTAGGCATCTTTATTTTTAAGAATGTTGGTCCACATCACCCATCTCCTGTTCCTCATGAAGGTCCCATTTACCTGAAGCGCATGCCATCTATGTTGTCAACACCTGATTTTCTAAAACAAGCGACTACTTAAATTGTGGAGGTCGCTCACAGGGCCATCTTAGCAGCATCAAAGGCCCCCAGGCAAAGTAGGTGCGCTAGGTCCATGTTTTGATAGCAAAACAGAAACATGCATAAGCATCAGAAAAATTGTATGTGTGCTCCTGGGGCCAACGCCTATTGTGCCCATACATTAAGACAGCCCTGGGTTGCTGTGAAGAAAAGCGGGACATTATACAGGGTGGGGCATAAAGATATCCCATATTTTGAGAGAGAACTGTATGGACTGTAGTAGGGATAGAGAGGTGGGTAGGTCTAATTCGGAAGGTTAGGCTCTACCATTTGCAATACCCATCTTGAGTTGGACCGGTGAACATCAGGACTTTGTTGTTCAAGTGTATTATGAAAACAACTGTTTTGTGATAGCGATTCAGAGAGAGTTCCGTACACTCTTCGCACTCGGTTGAAATGCATCAGTACCTAATCAGAAAACAATTTTGCAATGGATTTCTAACCTTTGGGCAACTGGGTCCACACCAAAAAGAAAATCACCTGGCAGACCTAGGACTGTTAGAACACCAGAAAATGTGGAAGCAGTAAGAGCATCCATTCAGCAATCACCAAGGCATTCCGCTCGTAAGCAAGTCATGGCACTTTGAATATCAAGTCGGAGTTTGAGGAGGATTCTGCATTGCCGATTTAAAACTGCAATCTTACAAAATGATGTTTGCTCAAGAGTTAAGTGAGAGAGATGATGCCAACCGCAGAGCCCTAAGTGCAGAAATTCTTGAACAGGTTCCCACTCTAGCAATAAGGCTCACTTCCTTATCAGTGGAGCTGTAAACAAGCAGAAGTTTCACCACTGGGCTGAACATAATCCTCATGAACTCCATGAACGACCGCTCCACTCTCTTCACGTAACTGTTTGGTGTGCACTTGCCGACTTTGGTGTGATCGGCCTGTACTTTTTTGAGGAAGGTAGTGCAACAGTAAATGTAACCTCTAACCGGTATGTTCAAATGTTGGGGACCTTTCTGCGCCCCAGACTGGACGATGTGGATTCAGAACATGTGTGGTTTCAACAGGATGAGGCCACAGCTCACCCAGCATGACGTTCTCTTTAAGGGGAGACGTGGGGTGGCCGACACGGTCACCAGATTTAAGCCCATGTGACTTTTTCCTTTGGGGATACCTAAAGAAAAAGGCTTTCAAACATCATCCTCGATCTCTTCAGGATTTGAAGGAAAGGATCAGACAGGAAGGGTGGGACGGTGGCGCAGTGGTAGCGCTGCTGACTCGCAGTTAGGAGACCTGGGTTCGCTTCCCGGGTCCTCAATGCATGGGGTTTGCATGTTCTCCCCGTGTATGCGTGGGTTTCATCCAGGTGTTCCGGTTTCTTCCCACAGTCCAAAGACATGCAGGTTAGGTGCATTGGCAATCCTAAATTGTCCCTAGTGTGTGCTTGGTGTGTGGGTGCGTGTGTGTGTCCGCGCCTTGTGTAGGCTGGGATTGGCTCCAGCAGACCACCGTGACCCTGTAGTTAGGATATAGCGGGTTGGATAATGGATGGATCAGACAGGAAATCAACACTACTCCTCCTGAGATGACCCGGACAGTGATGGAAGAACTCCCGGGAATGTCTTCAGCAATGTATTGCCAATGACTGCCGCCATTTGTCTAATATGATTTTTTAAACCAATTAAAACAAAACTGTTTTTTTATGTACTTTTCAGAAATATATACATTTTTTTTTAGATAGCTTCGTTCATTTTTTAAACCCTTTCAAAATGTGGGAGATCTTTACGCCCCACCCTGTACATGAAGCACGTGAATTATATGCTATTGTCTAATCCAGACCAGGGTCGCTGTTATGGGCCAGGGCCTATCCCAGTTAGCATAGGGCACAAGGCAAGAACAAACCCTGGACAGGCCACCGGTCCATCACAGGGCGGTGAGTGAATTTCCTCGTCTAAATCATTTTACCTGTCAACATTGTATAGTTTGACATTCTGTGCAAGAATCCATCTTCCATTGGGGCTTCTTGTAGTGCAGAGCATTAAAAGGTGTTATTTCAAATTGTCTTCTTTTGGGTTTGGTGTGAAAGGCGCTTTATAAATTGAAGAGTTAATTAATGCAACGACGTAGAACCCAGTATTTCCAAAATGAGGGTAATGCTTAGTAGAGCAAAGTGACTTTTCTAAGAAAAATTGGCAGCAGGAGAAAATGACAAGTGACACATCACAGAGTCGGCAGGCGTAGCTCATACCGGCATGTTCATCTGCTCGTGACGGCGGAGAGCATTCAGGCTGCTGCTGAAAAGACAGAAACATGGTGAGGATTGGTGATCCATCTTTAAAAGGAATAATATTAAGTGGGTTTCATTATGCTGTAGTAGTAGTAGTAGTAGTAATAATAATAATAATAATAATAATAATAATAATAATAACTGCTAACCACTCTTTTTTTCCGCATCCATTTAATTTCTCTTCCGACATACGCCATGCCTATGTAATGTCCCTGGAGAAACCACACAAAGAGCAACCTAAAGCATATTGCGATGCATTGTCAAAGCCTCATCATCCCAAATTATGAAATGTCACACAAAGTGTAAATAAAATGACACGGTAATCCTTCAGAGAAATGACTGCTTCTCTTTTCAATTACAAGCTCATATTTTCACGGGACGTGCCGTTCTCGCACCGCCGTCATCATTGTGGCGGCTTTCCTTATAAAAAATACAACAGGCATTAAGGTAGCGCTTCAAGGTCAATAAAACAAAACGACTGTTTTCCGCCTGCTTTCCTCCCGTGACTTTTTTTTATTCTTTTAATATTCCGCTGCGCCAGCTCAGCCTCCAGGTGCTGATTGTCTTGCAGGAGTTAGGACCCCCCTCTAATTCCTCCAGCTCTGGCATTAGTACTGACTGACAGATCGCAAAGGTCAAGTGTGCCTATGAAAATGCATTTCTTCTTTGTTTTAATGCCGACTTTGCCTACAAGTACGTGTCAGCTTGTTCTCACTTAAATTAAATGCAAAAAAAAAAAAAATGCAATCATTAGAATGGCACACGACTGGCACGCTTTGTGCTCAGTTCCTCTTCGTTCTGAATTAATCCTGCCTTAGAGCGAGACATGCCAACTGGTGTACCCGAAAGGGTAATTAGGGTTAGCCCACCTCTGGGAAACTGGCAAACCTTTGTTAATAATTCACACCTCTGGGTGGATGAACAGGTCAAGGCAAATTTTGCACGCTGTCTCCAGAAGATAACAGAATTTGAGCGAGTCACCTCATCTCCTGGAAAAGATTCCAGCAGGTCCTAGTAATACGTCTACCATGCCTGTAAAAAAAAATAAAAATTATTTTATTGCAGTCCAAGTGAGCAGGGGAGTCTTTGAGATGTCAAAGGTGGACCCCCCAGTTTTGTCTCAGACCCTTTGTTTCACCTTCAGCTTTGTCAGTTCTAATTATTTCAGAGGACCCTGCAATGAAATCTGTTACAGTGAGTGCGTTTACATGGGCACACTAAACCAGAATCAAGTGAGTAACCCGGTTAAGGCAGTGTGGCACCGCCCATCCGGGACGCCCAGGAAGACAGGAGGAGGGCTCATTCCTCCTCCAGACCGCGAGGGGGCGTCCACCCTGGTTGTATTGGGGGCCACCAGTACAGGGCTTGAAAGCCCAACCCTGTAGGGGCCCGTGGTCACCGCCAGGGGGCATCCCCCTGCCTGAAGGACCCTGGACCCCAGTGCTTCTGCCACACCAGGAAGTACTGGTGAGAAGAAAAGAGGGAACACCTGGAGTGTGCACTTCCGCCACACTGGGGCATGTCCGCGGGGTGGCCGGTGTACACCTGGAGCACATCCGGGTAGTGATAAAAGGGGCCGCCTCCCTTCATTCGAGGCTGGAGTCGAGTGGAAGAGGACAAGGTCTTGAAAGGAGAGACAGGAGGCAGCCTGAAGAGTGAGGCATCGTGGTTTGGCCTGGACTTTGGGGAAGTCTGTGGGTTGTGTGGCACAATTGTAAATAGTAATAGTTGTAAATAAATGTGTGTTGGGTGACATGAACGTGTCTGCCTGTTTGTGTCCGGGCTGTTCCCCACAGCAGAAAGCACCCATTCACATAGACGAAACTCCCTTGGCAAAACACTCCATCAATGTCACTGCATTAGAAAGAGTTAAAGGTCATTAACAGCCACCATGAATGTGAAAATAAACGTGGAGCCTGCGATCCGTACTAACCCCTAATTTCTTTGCTGTTCTTTCTCCGGTTTTCTGTGGTGGTGATCTGTGCCAACACCCAAGGCCATTTTAACAGCATCATAGGCCCACAGGCAAAGTAGAGCACTGGGGCCCTTGTTTTGATAGCAAAAACAGAAACATACATAGGCATCAGAAAAAAAAACTGGTCCCCTATGCTCGTGGGGCACCCGGGCAACTGCCCAGCGTGCCCATACGTTAAAATGGCCCTGCCACCACCCCCTGATCAGGGCACCACACAGTCCCTACATTGATGGTTTGAAGGCCAGATGCCCTCATGACCATCATCATCAAATTCTTCCATGTGAAGCCTGAAAACCATTGATGTTAGGTAGAATGCCCAATGGGGGCTGGGTGGTCTCATGGCCTTGGAACCCCTGCAGATTTTGTTTTTTTTTTCTCCAGCCTTCTGGAGTTTTTTTTTTTTGTTTGTTTGTTTCTGTCCTCCTGGCCATCAGACCTTACTTTATTCTTTGTTACTTAGTATTGCCTAATCTTATTTTTATATATTGTCACACTTGGGTTACACAATTGCACAGATTCATTCAGGGTTTTCAAGAAACAAGCTTTATTTGTAAACAGCATAATAAAGCATAAACCAGAAGATGTCTGGGGGAGAAGTGAGACAAGGCAATAAGCATAAAGGACAGGTGATGTACAAGCTAGTAACTATACAAATTACTGCGCGAGAAGCAGATCACACGACACAGCAGCATCTAACGGAGCAAAGAGGAGGTAAACTGTATTTGTTCCCATTGTATCAGCATTTAAGAGCAAGTTTCGGAGGAGCGACCACGTCTTCTAGGGGTGTGTACAGCCCCCTTCTTCACATCCATCCATCCATCCATCCATCCATTATCCAACCCGCTACAGTTAGGTCCATAAATATTTGGACAGAGACAACCTTTTTCTAATTTTGGTTCTGTACATTACCACAATGAATTTTAAATGACACAACTCAGATGCAGTTGAAGTGCAGACTTTCAGCTTTAATTCAGTGGGGTGAACAAAACGATTGCATAAAAATGTGAAGCAACTAAAGCATTTTTTGAACACAATCCCTTCATTTCAGGGGCTCAAAAGTAATTGGACAATTGACTCAAAGGCTATTTCATGGGCAGGTGTGGGCAAGTCCGTCGTTATGTCATTATCAATTAAGCACATAAAAGGCCTGGAGTTGATTTGAGGTGTGGTGCTTGCATGTGGAAGATTTTGCTGTGAACAGACAACATGCGGTCGAAGGAGCTCTCCATGCAGGTGAAAGAAGCCATCCTTAAGCTGCGAAGACAGAAAAAACCCATCTGAGAAATTGCTACAATATTACGAGTGGCAAAATCTACAGTTTGGGACATCCTGAGAAAGCAAGCAAGCACTGGTGAACTCAGCAACGCAAAAAGACCTGGACGTCCACGGAAGACAACAGTGGTGGATGATCGCAGAATCATTTCCATGGTGAAGAGAAACCCCTTCACAACAGCCAACCAAGTGAACAACACTCTCCAGGGGGTAGGCGTATCGATATTCAAGTCTACCATAAAGAGAAGACTGCATGAAAGTAAATACAGAGGGTGCACTGCAAGGTGCAAGCCACTCATAAGCCTCAAGAATAGAAAGGCTAGATTGGACTTTGCTAAAGAACATCTAAAAAAGCCAGCATAGTTCTGGAAAAACAGATGAAACCAAGATCAACCTCTACCAGAATGATGGCAAGAAAAAAGTATGGAGAAGGCGTGGAACAGCTCATTATCCAAAGCATACCACATCATCTGTAAAACACAGTGGAGGCAGTGTGATGACTTGGGCGTGCATGGCTGCCAGTGGCACTGGGACACTAGTGTTTATTGATGATGTGACACAGGACAGAAGCATCCAAATTAATTCTGAGATGTTCAGAGACATACTGTCTGCTCAAATCCAGCTAAATGCAGTCAAATTGATTGGGCGGCGTTTCATGATACAGATGGACAATGACCCAAAACATACAGCCAAAGCAACCCAGGAGTTTATTAAAGCAAAGAAGTGGACAATTCTTGAATGGCCAAGTCAGTCACCTGATCTTAACCCAATTGAGCAGGCATTTCACTTGTTGAAGACTAAACTTCGGACAGAAAGACCCACAAACAAACAGCAACTGAAAGCCGCTGAAGTAAAGGCCTGACAGAGCATTCAAAAGGAGGAAACCCAGCATCTGGTGATGTCCATGAGTTCAAGACTTCAGGCTGTCATTGCCAGCAAAGGGTTTTCAACCAAGTATTAGAAAGGAACATTTTATTTCCAGTTATTTCATTTGTCCAATTACTTTTGAGCCCCTGAAATGAAGGGATTATGTTCAAAAATGCTTTAGTTGCCTCACATTTTTATGCAATCATTTTGTTCACCCACTGAATTAAAGCTGAAAGTCTGCACTTCAACTGCATCTGAGTTGTTTCTTTTAAAATTCATTGTGGTAATGTACAGAACCAAAATTAGAAAAAAAGTTGTCTCTGACCAAATATTTATGGACCTAACTGTATATCCTAACTTACGGTCACAAAGGTTTGCTGGAGCCAATCCCAGCCAACACAGGTTTCAAGGCAAGAACAAATTCCCGGGCAGGGCACCAGCCCACTGCAGGGCACACACACACACACACACCAAGCACACACTAGGGACAATTTAGGATCGCCAATGGACCTAACCTGCATGTCTTTGGACTGTGGGAGGAAACCCACGCAGACACAGGGAGAACATGCAAACTCTATGCAGGGAGGACCCAGGAAGCGAACCCGGGTCTCCTTACTGCGAGGCAGCAGCGCTACCCACTGCGCCACTGTGTCGCCCCCCTTCTTCACAATATTTATCTTGTAAAGCACTTTAAGGTACATCATTCATCCATCCATCCATTATCCAAGCCACTATATCCTAACTACAGGGTCATGGGGTGAGCTTCATCATTTGTATGAAAACATGCTCTAGAAATAAATGGTGTTGTTGTTGTTGGAGCCTGCTACTCATAGAAGAACCATTTTTGGTTCCCAAAAGACCCAAGCACGTGAAGGCACCAGAAAGAGCCATTCATTAATTTAAATCTTTAACAGGCTCAGAAAGTAAATAACTAAATAATAATAATAATAAATCGCAACAGATTTGTGAAATACGAATAAGTCCTGATTTTAAAGGGACTTTCACTGCATACAATAACACAGGCTAAGTCCAGGTCTTCTTCATCTGTTAGTGTCCCACTGCCATACATTAAAGATTTCCGTTTGTTTTTCTACATATTAGGATGTTTTTCAAAGCACAAAGGACCGACTTCATATGCAGGGAACTCTTTCCAGGAATGAAATGGTGCTTTGTCAACCAAAGGTTCTACAAGGAACCACATAACCCAGTAAAAAACCATAAAGTGTCATTAAAGAACCAGGATTTCTTCTTCTGAGCAGATTGGGCGCGGTTGGGGAGGGGGGGCACTTTTACATTAAAAAAAGTCATTTAGTTATAAAAGCCATTACTAATAATAAAAGTAACTATGTTATATGGTTAGTTATTACATACTGTACTGTAATGCACAAACAGTGAGTTCCGTGTGCGTCATTTTTTAGACTTTTGTATGATAAACCAACCATTGGCACTGAGTCTCTTCAGAGAATCCTTGGGTAATAATAGTAATAATTCTTTTCATTTCTATAGCGCTTTTCTCACTACTCAAAGCACTCAGCAATTGCAGGTTAAGGGCCTTGCTCAAGGGCCCAACAGAGCAGAGTCCCTATTGGCATCTACAGGATTCGAATCGGCAAACTTCCTATTGCCAGTGCAGATCCTTAGCCTCAGGGCCACCACTCTGCCTTACCGCTGGTTTGACTTTGTATCAAATGAGCGGTTGCTCATGGAGTCCCTAATGAGGCACATCACCTGCATCACAGCACTATGGCCAAGTGGCGTGCTTCCCCGAGGGTGATCTGGCTTGCAGGGTCCTCATTGTTGAGGTCCTGAGTGGCTGAACCAGGTCAAGGGGACCCCCACGTAACATCATTTCTGGAGGGTGGGACTGGACCGCGTGTCTGCCTGATCCCAAGCTGTTTTGCCGTGTGGTGGGTGCAGTAACGTGCTGTACCAGTGCATGCTCCCCAACCTGGCCTGTATGATAAACTGGCCATTTGCCTGGCAGCATGTGTTATTAAATCCTAAGTCCATATATGAACCTTCATGAAGATGACCAGAAACACAGCCAGACAAGATCATTTTCTTGTATTTTATAGTTTATAGTTTTTAGTCTTTCAGGTTGATGATGATTCGCCAGTATGAACACTGGCCGCAGTGCCACCTGATCACACTGTTTCAACATATCTGTAGCAAATATCGGGCTCAAAATTGAACTGACGTATTATTAATTATTAGGTTCTGATACCGGATTGCACCCAGCACGCTCTTTCTGCTTGGCTGTGCAATTGAGCCCTGCAAAGGAGCAGCACGCCGATATGTGACATTCACGCCTTACACCCCATGCTGTTGTAATAATGATAGCACAGGTATTTTTACTTCAATAAAATATTGCATTAGGCAACTTGTTACTTTTAAACATAATCAGACCACATAACGCTTTTACTTTTAACATGATCCCCTACTGCCCTCGAGGTGGTGTTGCTGAGCTTAGCACTTTATGTTCAGCTCATCAACGTAAATGTAATAATTTCTGAAATACCAAGGCAGCTAATTGAAGCTAGGAGAAGGAATAAAGTGATCACCTGAGCATTTGTATCTTTGTGGACACTTCCATTACTTTCTACCCGTGGCTACTGAATATTTGTGTGAAACTTACATTCGTGTAGGCTAATGTACACGTGCAGACTACGAAATCCTTAAGTGAAACCCGGTTAAGGGTTTACATTTTCACATAACAGGGTTACTCACTGAGGACTCTGCGTCTGTTAACTTGTTTTGTCAGAGACCAATAACCGGGTTTCTCTAACAAGAATAGCAGTTGTGACAAATGTAGAGGGCGCAGCAGCCACTCAACCAGACACAGACAAATGCAGGAGGCACACAAATGTTTTTATTTTCTTTTTTCACCTGTGGGCAACGCCATCCCCATTTCCCACGGGCACACACAGTCCCACTAAGCACAATAACACACAATACACAATACTTTCTTCTTCTCCTTCTCTTTTCTTCTCCACTCCTCCCGGCAAGCTTGTCTCCCTCCTCCCGACTCTGGCTCACCAAGTAGTCTCTGTTGCCCCCAGTACTTCCAGGTGTGGCGGAAGAACCATTCACACGGGCTCTGGAGCAGCTGCAGTGCCCCCTGGCAGTGCCCTCTGATCCCAACATGGCTATATCCAACTCCATCTCCCATGAAGCCCTGCGGGAGTCCGAGGCACCGCTGCCACCCAGGGGGCTGCCATCTAGCGTTCTGGGGGATGTAATGCTCTGGCCACACTTGCTCCCCCGGTCCTTCCAAGGAAGAGGCATCACAGCCAGGTAAGGGCCCCGGCCATCCATGACAGAGTATACATGGCATTTTTGAAAATGGGTTTCTGTGAATAAACAGGCTATTAAAACACATATATTACTATTATTATTATGTATTATTATTGTATTATGTATTATTATATGTACTGTATTATTATTGTATTATTATTATGTATTATATAATAATATGTATCATTATTCTATTATTCTATGAATTATTATTATTATATGTATTATTATTATTATTATTATTATTATTATTATTATTATTATTATTATTATTGTATTACGAATTATTATTCCCAGAGGAGGCTGCAAGATCAGATCCACGACATTCTTCTTCCATCTCAACAGTGGACTGCAGAAGCCCACCTCACAGCACATCCATCAGCTCCTGCAACACAATGACGATTCTAACCAGGACATCCATTAACCTCCATCTAAACCATGGACACCTCTTATCATGCCATCTTATCTCTCCCCATCAAGAGTCCATACTACTTCTAAACTTCTAGTTTAGTCGTTGACTCCCCGTACCACCCCATACCGTATCATTTTCTTAGTCTTTGTAACACCAGGGGCCTCATGTATAATGCTGTGCGTAGAACTCACACTATAACATGGCGTAAGCACAAAACCGGGAATGCACGTATGCACAGAAAAATCCAGTTGCATAAATCTGTGCGTTTGCCAACTTCCACGTTCTTCCGCTGCATAAATTACAATCAGCGTGAAAAGTAACGCACATGCACGCACCCGCTGCCCCACCCCAACTCCTCCCAGAATTACGCCTCTTTGAATATGCAAATCAATATAAATAGCCCTTAAGCTCAGCGTTTTGTGAAAAGACAATGGGAAAAGCAAGAGGGAAAATAGAAGAATTTCAGCGAATACCAAGTGGAGGCAAAGAAAAACGTACTATTTGTTGGTTTAAACAGTGGTATAAACAACAAAAGGAAGTTGATCGAGTGACAGAGTGTCGGAGAAACTCAAAAGTTCAAGTTCACAAAGTCGCACAGTGTCCGAAATAAAAAAGAAGCTGTCATATGTTAAAGTCGCCATGAAAAGGCATGTTGTAGCCCACAGTCTGAATGTCATATGAAAGTTTATTAGGGTACAGAGAAAAAAAAATAGGCAAACAGTGGGAAAAAAGCACGAAATGTCAACTTTAATCTCGAAATTTCCACTTTAATCACATAGGTTATTTTGTCATTAAAGTAGAACATCATAAACTTCATCTTAAAATCGTTTCATTTACTAGTTTCTCAATCCCATCATAACTAAAGTAGCATATTAAATGCTTTGTTTTGTATTTGATCTTCTATGTGCTCTATATGGGTGAATCACTACGTGCTTCCGGGCTTTCTCTTCCTCTGACAGTACACAGAATCCATTACATTCGTAATATTACAGCTCTCTGAATAATTAAAATACTGAGATGTATACGTGATATCTTTTTCATGATGATAGGAATGAAAGCATATTATTAAACATGGGAGCACAGTGGCACAGTGATTGTTTATGTCTCATGCAAGATGCTTGCTGCGCCATGCGCGACTGTCGATGAAATACTTTATTGTAGCAGTACTCTCTCTTTCAAACGTATTAACCTTCAATTCCTGTCCTTACTTTTCTTTCTCCAAATACCCAATCACCACACAATCATCTCTGTAATAGGTGTTAAGCCATCTGTAAGCTTAGAACGGTGATTCTTCAAAATGTTTAAGGAACATCGAAATATCTTCGTAGTACATGTTTAATTATTCTATCCATCTATCCTTCCAGTGTCGTGTCAGCACCAGCAAGAATACAGCGCGAGGCAGGAACAATCCATGAACGCTAGCGCTGCAGCACCGTGTCCTCACATGTTTAATTATTAACAATACAGATTATTTAAATGAAGTTAAAGTTTTATCTGTATAATATAATCAACATATTTTGCTACATTTCATCTAAAAAATTATATTGTCATCATATGTAAATACACACTTTATAAAGTGGCTCAGGTTGTGCAATATTATAACTGTAGTGCAAGTTTACAGTGAGGTAATTATACTTATAAGTACAAACAGTTCTACAAGGAGAACTTGATGGACTGATTGAGTGTGTTTAGAGTTCAGGGGATATTTGTGAACCGCGAGGTCCATACTGGAAAGTCTCTGAAGCGTTTTGCCGTTGCTGAGGCAGCGTGTGCTTGATGCTGTATACCGATAATTCTCTTTCCGATCAGCTGCTGCTGTGACTCCCCACTCAGATACAGTGATATAAATACTCCGAGTGGTGCAGTGAGAGTAATTTGGAAAAAGATGATCTGCTGTGGCAACGCTTAACGGGAACAGCTGAAAGAAGAAAAAGAAGGTGCAGTGAGAGTAACAACGCTAAAGCAGTTATGGTATTTGGAATACTATGGCTATTCCCTGGACCATTATATTGTTACAGGTTAATTACATTCAGATGCATTACACTAATAAACAATATGCAGTTAGTTTCAGTGTATTTATAAACTCGCTGTGTCCATCATACAATATCTGAAAATAAAGAAAGGTGAAGGTCTCAGGAATGTTGACCTGCTCAGGTCCACAAAACATTTTAAGAGTCATCTTAGAAAAGAGAAAATCAGCAATTTCGGACATGTCTGCTATTGCACAATTAGAGCAGCAACAAACCATGGAATTAAAGAACGGGTTTAATCAACAACAAGAATCAGCACCGAATGAAGCAACTGGTTGGAGTGAAATTAGTTGGAGTTTGAGGCCCTGACTTAGTTGGTCTTCTGTCACTTCACATTTCATTTCTGTTTGGGTGCCATTTAAGGAAAAGAAATGAAGCAATTCAGAGGAACGATTAAGAAATTCAGGGGAACAAATCTTAAAACAAATCAATTCAAAATCAAGTCAAAAAAATTAGTTAATTAGCAGCAAAAACATGTCACTAATTAAGAAGAGGGTTAGAATGAAAACCTGCAGCCACTGTGGCCCTCCAGGACTGGAACTGAGGACCCCTGCACTAATGACATTGCAGCTTGTAACCTTTTAGACCACACCCCCTAGCAACGAGTCACCGCATCATGGCGACAAAACCACAAAATGGTGGCACATCATGATAGGATTTATTTTTAGAACCATTCAAATGAATTTAATTCCATGATTGCTGAAATGTTTTTTTGTCAACCCTCTCACCCAAATGCTTCAGAAAAGCCTTGCCAACAAGCTGTCAATCAAGTCCCACCGTAGGTCAGCCATTGATTTCCAGCTCAGCCGCTGTCTCCCCATGCCATTGTGGTTCCTCCTGGTGCTACAGGTAAGCTCAAGTGACATCAGAACACTCATTTCCTTAGTTGCCCATAGAGCTCAGTTTTAGGTGGTGATTCTTTGTATCATTTCATGTCATGCTGTCTTGTGTTTCAACAGAGACTGTGTGACAATAATGACATCCATTTCAGACCCAGACAGGTAGCATCACTGCATCTCATGTCAGTTGCACCATACAAATGCTTTGGAGAAACCAGTGTAAAACAATACCAATAAGGATCAACCCCAGTTTACCTACTGACCTCCAGATCAGTCCCTGACTTGTGATGACTCCCCTTGTCATATCACCCCTTAGTGATTCAAAAGGGCCTTTGTGGCACCAAGAGGACTCCAGTTCATCCTCTGACCTCCAACTTAACTGCTGACTCATGGTAAACCTTCCCCTAGTGCTTCAGAGGAGCGAGTGGGACACCACGCTAGTGCAGCCATCATGTCCCTGCTCAGTCACTGACTGTGAGTCACCAGTGTAGCAGAACTGACAATAAAATTCCTTTGACAGGAGATTTCAGAATTGCAATTTGCATAACTCATTAAAAAGACTTTCAGAATTTTTTTAAGGTGTTCTTTGGTGAAAAACGAGGAATACTGCTTCCTAAAGCCTCTTTCGCACTTCTGTGTTTACCTGTGTTCTTCTCTGCAGCTGCATAATCCATTCTTGCTCTTCACGCTGCCATTTTTTCCACACAAAGACACATCAAAACGCTCCATGGTGCACATTAGCATGTTTTAGACTGGGCTTTGGACCACATAGGATTCCTGATGATGAGTCTTGATGAAAATGAGCCTCAGCTCGGGACACTATCCTTCAGTTTTCTAATTTTGCATTTTACCTATGCCATCGCCAGAGAAGTTCCCGATTCTGAAGGTCCTTACCTGACCTCAGGTGGCCACATATGCCAGCCGGCTCCTGGGGCAGTTCACAGTGACAGGCTTAACGACTGTCCCCTCCACTCTTACCAACTGTGACTTTAATATCAGCTGCCCTGGAGATCAGCCTGTCAGCGAGACTCCGCTGGGCTTTGCTACTGTAATCATCAAGTCCACTTTTTTCATTAAACCAGCATATTGGTTTTTGCGTTGCTCGATCAATAAAACATTTACAGAAAGTTTCCTTTGGTAAGTTGCTGAAGTGTGAAGCAGTGCAGGAATCCGCCAGGACTTCATAGGGAGACATCTGAAGTGTGGCAGGTGTACCGGCGCAATCTCCTCTTTGCCCTCATCTTTGTGGGTAGCCACCCCAGAACTTTATCCTTCACCTTCATTTTTCACCTCATCATCTCTCCCCACCTAGTGAGATCAAAGGCACAGGTTCCTTAGAGCTATTTAGTCCATGAAACAGAATGGCCCTGCATTCTCATGTTAAGTGTAACCAAAGAGAAACATCAAAGACTGGCCCTAAGGAAGCGGACGGACACTTCACAGTGGAACAAAATTTACACAGTCAAGAGGCCGCCAGTCACTCGTGTCCTCTTCTGCGAAGCGCTGAATCAGAGAGCTCCCCCGGGTCTGCCGGCACTGCAGTCTTCCTCGGCTTATGCATATTAATCATTTTTATCCATCTGCGTTCTGTAAATAATTGGCGTTGGATTAGGGTTGTGCCTGGTTATTAAATCTAAAAATTCCATTAGAAAGTAATCAACTGCAGCCTTGACAAATTATAAAAGTCTAGTGAGGCTTTCAAATAAAATGGGTTGTATGGTTGTATTAGCTCTAGGCAGGGATCAAGCAAGAGGGCACTCAGTGGTGCAGGTGGGCACGTCATGATTTAAACTTGCCTGTTCTGGCCTTTGGTGGTCCAAGCGTTAAGGTCTGGTGTGGCTTAACGGCACAAGACAGTATCCCCCTGGACATTGCTGCTCATTATTGACCCAGGGGTTTCTAACGACTTTGTGGTCCCTCAGAAGGCTCCTCAAAGTGTAGCTGGGTGGAGAACATCCAGAGAGACGTGTCCTGAGACACTCATTACACTACATTACAACATATTTTTTATATAGCGGTCTTCACTGACTGTGCTGTGAACAATTCTTAGTTAATTCTTAGTTAAAATACAAATAGAAATGATACTGTTTACTAAATTCAGAACTGGTATACGTATATATAAATGGAGATTAATTAAAACACACAATGAACAAGGTAGAAATTCATTAAACATAAAAGGAAACCAAGAATATCTGTCCATTAATTAACTGATGAACTATGGCCAGTTGATTAAAACTGTAAATGAGAAAGTCAAAAACAAAGTCACAGTTCTGGAGACCTTGACCTGCTTCTGTGCTTTCTATAGTGGAATCTGTGCTGGCTGGCCACTCTGATGAGAGATTCTTTCCATCGGATGATTCCAATTGAGTTAAATAATGACAAAATATTGTTGTGATCAGCGTCATTCCCTCCAACAATTAACATCTCTGTTTTATCTGTATTTAAAGACAAGTAGTTCTCATTCATCCACTCCTTTAATTCACTAACACAACTAATTAAAGACAACATTGGAGAAACTTCATTTGATTTAAATGAAAGGTATAACTGGGTGTCATCTGCATACGAGTGAAAATTAACATTATGTTTCCTAATGAGAGATCCAAGTGGAAGCATGTAAAGTGAAAACAGTAAAGGTTCCAGTACTGAGCCCTGCGGGACACCATATTGAACTTCTATGTATAATGATGGAGTCCTGTCAGCACATTTCTGTACATATTGGTATCGATTTGATAAATAAGAACTAAACCAAGCGAGCACAGTGCCTGTATGCCCAACATCACTTTCTAGCCTGTGCAGTAAAATAAAATGGTCGATGGTGTCAAATGCTGCACTTAAGTCCAACAACATAATTACAGTGAGTTTCCTTCATCAGAGGATATCTGAATGTCGTTTACAACCCACGTTACTGCCGTTTCTGTACTATGACCAGTGCGGAAACCAGACTGGAATTTCTCAAATAAATTGTAGAGAAAAGTCAAGCAAAATGACACCTTTTATTGGCTAACTAAAAAGGTGTCATTTTGCTTGGCTTTTCTCTACATTCATAATGGCTAACATGGTACAACACCGTAGTACTTCAAATAAATTGTAATGCATAAGGTGTGACTGAAGCTGACTGGCAACTACTTCTTCTAGTATTTTAGTGAGAAACGGTAAATTTGAAATAGGCCTATAATTATTTAGTATGTGTGGGTCTAGGTCTGACTTCTTAAGTAATGGTTTAATAACTGACACTTTTAGTGTATCAGGTACTGTGCCATGCAATAATTAACTACTGATACTGTTTAGAATATTCGCTGCAAGAACATCCATTGCACTTTTTACTAGTTTTGTTGGCACTAGATATAGGGAGCAAGTAGTGGACTTCATTTTAGAAATTAAAGTTAAGACTTCCTGCTCAGTTACAGGATTAAAATTACTAAAGTGCTGAATGCAATGTGAGGCAGGGTCTGCTAAGCTAGTATGCAGTTTATACTGTGATGCTGAGAACAGGGATCTTATATCTTTAATTTTCTCATTGAAGAAGTTCATAAAGTCTGTACTGTTAATATCTGTTGGTATTTTGCACTGTTGATCTGAATTTCCATTTGTTAATTTAGCCATTGTTCTAAACAGTACCCGAGGATTTTTATTATTGCTATCTGTTATTGTAGAATAGTAATCTGAGCAAGCTTTAAAGAGGGCTTTTTTATATTTATTAACACTCTCTGTCCATGCAATTTGAAAGACCTGCAGTTTTGTTGTTCTCCATCTGCACTCCAGTTTTCGACACTCTAATTTAAGAGCTCGAGTGTTTTCATTAAATCAGGGAGAGTTTCTATGTGCTTTGATCACTTTTGTTTTAAGGGGAGCCACTGTGTCTAGAGCATCTCTCAAGGTCACATTATAATGTGATATTAGCTGATCTAAATTGTTTTCCACGTTTACATTTGATGTTAACTGATCTAAATGGTTTTCCACAATTACACTCGACTTACTCAAAGTATCTATAAATTTTGAAGCAGAATTACAATCTAGATGTCGCACTGTCTTTGATTTAATCTGTGAGTGTGTTGGCAAGCGCAGGACTAAATCAAATGTAATTAAGTAGTGATCGGAAATAACTTCATTTAATGGAGTAATATTTAAATTTTGAATTTCAACTTTGTAAGTTATAATTAAAACTAATGTGTGATTATGATTATGAGTTGGACCTTAGACATTCTGACAAAATCCTACTGAATTTAACAAATAAGTAAAACATTTGCTAAAAGTGTCAGTTTCCACATCAATGTGTACATTAAAATCCCCCATCAGTACCACATGATCATAATTTATAGCCAAATCAGATAGAAGGTTGCTAAATTCAGTCATGAACAATGAATACTGCCTTGGTGGTCTGTAGACTAACACTATAATTGTGTTGGAATCTATTTTAATATTTAAAATGAATGCCTCAAAGGATGTAAAGTTGCCTAAATTTTTAGAAGTGATTTGCATTTTGTTACAGTGAATTATTCCAAGTCCTCCTCCTTGACCAGAATCTCTAGACTTATGAAGGAACGAGTATCCATCTTTTGACACCTCGGCTAGAGGAACAGTGTCACATTTACTAAGCCAGGTTTCAGTGAGAAGACACAGATCAAATTTTGTACTTAATCCTCTTTAATAAAATCCCTGTGTGCGTCCAGGTGTCCGTGTGTGTGTGTGTCTTCTGGTGAAGTGCGCATGCGCAGGGCACGGTGCGATGCGCGATATTATTGTCAGAGAAAGTTACAGGCGTTTTACGGAAATACAAACCAGTATTACTGCGAGAGGAAATTAATGGTACACAATACAGTGACTCATATTACAGCCACATACAAGCCAGTATTACTGTCAGAGGAGATTAAAGGCATATTACCGACCCGCACACCTGTATTACCGCCAGAGAAAATTAAAGGTATATTACGGACGTACAAGCCAGCGGACGTACAAGACAGTATTACTGTCACAGAAAATTAAAGACACACAACACACGGCGGCAGCCCACGAAGAACGGTCAGCTCAGCAAGTAAACATCAATAAAAGAAAGGCTGAAAGAAAGAAAAATACGACCAACAAAAAGAATGAGGTCAAAGTCCCT
Source organism: Erpetoichthys calabaricus (assembly GCF_900747795.2). Classification (NCBI taxonomy): domain Eukaryota; kingdom Metazoa; phylum Chordata; class Cladistia; order Polypteriformes; family Polypteridae; genus Erpetoichthys; species Erpetoichthys calabaricus. Next base: position 35,840,601 of record NC_041396.2, on the reverse strand, counting down.
TGCCATTTAATATAGACTGTTCCTACTAATGTTTATGCACTACTGTTCTAGTGCCCGTTATTGTAACGGGCTAAATGACTAGTATAATATAATTTACCAAAACAGCTTTAGTGCCAAGAGAGCAAATGTTCAATAAGCAGCATTTAAAACTGCATGCTTCTTTCTGAACTGGTGATATATTTTTTGTTTTACTTTAATTTAATTTGAAGTAAATTTCTATTACAGATGCCCCTGGTGGAGGGTCTGGTTTTATCCCTTGGTCTAATTATACACCTTATTTTTTGGTTATCAATTAATTTAAGTTTTTGTATCAAGACTAAATTTACTGGATGCTCCACAACAGGGATTTTGGGTAACAGCTTCAGGATAATAACAATTCTTTTCATTCTTGTCTCTATGGTAGTTCTTGTCTATGATGTTTAGTTTTTTATTGGGTTTTGGTGCTATGGTTATATGAAATTGATTCATTTCTGTGTCCAGTACATTCTCTATTCTGTCACTGTGCAGCTCACTGGCAGTATAGCAACGAGAAGCCAGGAGATGAAAGCAGAGGCACACATCATAGAATGTGAAGTGTCAAAACAATAGGAACCAAAGGATCAGATCCATCCATCCATTATCCAACCCGCTATATCCTAACTACAGGGTAACAGGGGTCTGCTGTAGCCAATCCCAGCCAACACAGGGCGCAAGGCAGGAAACAAACCCCGGGCAGGGCGCCAGCCCTGTGTGCAGGGCACACACACACACACCAAGCACACACTAGGGACAATGCACCTAACCGGCATGTCTTTGGACTGTGGGAGGAAACCCACGCAGACACGAGGAGAACATGTAACCTCCACACAGGGAGGACCCCGGAAGCGAACCCAGGTCTCCTAACTGCGAGGCAGCAGCGCTACCACTGCTCCACCGTGACGCCCAGGATCAGATCTAAAGGATAAAATAAGGGCAAGTGAGAAACCATAATTACACAATCCTAACACTAGGACCTCCTTGGGAAGTAAACTAACTTCAGTTAAACCTCGATTATCCATCAGGGGTCGGGGACACATAACTGAACAACAACTTTAAAAATGATATACAGTAGGTTAGATTAGTGAATAGCTATATTTACTTTTTAAACAAAACTATATTAGCCAAATATAATATAGAATTAACAAAATGAATTAATTCATTTAATATTGTAACAAACAGCATAATAAGCAAATACAACTCAGAGGTACTGGACTTTTACTTGGAGACTTTCGTTCCATAACAAACAGTACCCTGTCTTATACTCCATTATCTGGGTTACGCAGCACATTTCCAACACAATAAAAGAAAGTTTTCCCTACCAATCAGTTTATCTCCTGCCACTCACGTTCCTTTTTGTCTCTACACTACAAACACTCCTGCTTATTGTCTCCTGACACCCTACTCCAAACATCCTTCCACCGCACCTTCCTTTTCCTCCTAACTTCTCCTGTCACGCGTGTCCGACCCTCACGGAACAGAAGCCCCTCAACGAGTCCCATCGCTTACACAGCATTCATTCCGCCCTTTCTGCTCCCACACAGCGCATCACAAGCTGCCTGCTGGCCACAATATATTAACAAAACAGTATTTAAAAAGAAAATTACAATACAAAAGAAAGTTAACATTAATGCAGAATAACATCACTATCAGTGGTTTTCATTTTCAACATCTTTCGATTTTCTCGGCATCACGCTTTATATCATTCACTGTTGTTCTTCCTACTCCATACACTGAAGCAATACTTGAAGCACTTTTACCATTTCGTAAATGTTTAATAATTTAAATTTTTTGTTAGAATTCTAACACCACACGCTTACATTTATCGGCTATAACAATGTATAGTAAACTAATTATAACAAAAGAGAAAGGCTACGAAACGCTATTTAAACTGAAGGTACACTGTGATGTCAAAATGAGGCCTGACACTGTGGTGCTGGAGATGAACAGTATGCGCTAGCAGAAGGCCGTTCCAATGTCCAGAGCTCACAGCACTGGTTTTTTACTTTCTCATATACGAAATATAGGGAAAGTATTGTAATCATCCAAAATTTTGATGAATCTCGACATTTTAGACCTCCCTGATTCTCTTGTAGGGAAAGTATTGTAATCCTCCAAAAATTCCATTTCAAGTTTTTGATGAATCTTAACGTTTTAGACCTCTCTGAGTCTGATTTACTTTCTTGCAAGAAAAGTATTATAATTGTCCAAAAATTCAATTTCGAGATTTTGATGAATCTCGACGTTTATACCTCCTCAAGTTTGAAAATACCATTTTTGGAATTATGTTTGTGTGTCTGTCTCTCTGTGTGCGTATGTGTGTAAAAAAGATAACTTGAGTACGCCTCCACTTAGGTCAACCAAATTTTCCATACAAGTATTAGCTACAAAATGTAATTTTCTATCAACTTTTGGGCTATTTCCGGTAACTGGAAGTGGTACTTTACCTTTTATTCCAATTTAATCAACTATACTATTATAATAATTGTTCAATATATTATTAATTTGATTTGATTTGTTGTTGATGGCTCTTTAATGTACATAATATAAAAATATAATCAATGACTTGCGGTTTACTCCTCAAATATCTATCCCCATATCTGAGTATACAAGAAAGATTAGGGAAGACCACTCCCGATTTTTTTTTTTTTTTGGCCCTGACAGTTAATAGAGACTGTCGGTTAATTGAGTACCGGATAATTGAGGTTTTACTGTACCTTGAAATATATTTAAAGACATGCTGTATTCACCAAAGGAATAAGAAATGAATAGTTGCCACCATATTTAAATTGCCACATCCTGTTATGAGTGCAACGGATATGGTCATGTGACTGATTCAGAATGGCGTCACGCAAATAAATAAACACAATGGTGATAAAAATCAACTTTTTTTAATACCAAATTAGTAATGAAATCAATGACAGAAATAGGATGCTCAGTAAAGAAAACTGACAGAAACAGCCTTTGAAATCATATTAGTATTAACACTGACACGTTCTCCTGCTCATTTAGTTCTCTACTTACTGACTCTTTGCTTTTTCCCATTTTGACTTTTGGACTGGGCTTTGGCACACCTTTGATTGTCTTTTTGCTCCTTGATCTTTGCATTGTTTAACAATAACATTTCATCTCCTGATTCTAACTTTATAGACTCTAGCCATGTGCGCCCAACTACGTTGTGCGTGTTAAAGTTGTCTGTGAAAGGCTCCCTGTTTAAACGCGGCTGCCAGTCGTGAACTGGGCCCTTCATCGCACAGCATTCTGATTTTTTATAAGGGAAACAAAATTACAAAACAAAACCCTTGGACATTGATTCGATAGGAACGGCCTACTCGGAATCACTGTCCGAATAGTAATTATGTGGTGGTGGAGGAGCATTTCTGCTTCTCTCCATTCACAGTCCGTCTCGTTTTCATGACGCTGTTGTTTCCTCTCACGATCTCTTCTCAACCTTTCTCCAATCTTGCAGGTTGCTTTGTGGCAATCCAAAGAGTAAGGAAGAACCAATGCTTCTTTCTTGAACTCCAAACGCAGACTGATGGAAAATCACAGAAGTGTGTCCGACTTATATACTCTGACTGCCGACTCCAAGAAGTGGGTGAACATTCAATTTGGACGAAGTGCTGCCAACGACAGTCGATAGAAACACAAAAAACCACAGTCTCGACAACGAAGCCGGTGTTGACGCCAGATCTAAACACAAAGAGTGGTATCGACAGTGTTTGTAAACAAAAGTAACATCCAAGGAAGTGTCAGGGGAACATGAATTCGCGGACAAACAAAGATCAAGATCCAAATGAAGATTATATATAAAGATTAAACAACCTTGCATTTTACCTAAAATTGCATTTGGCTGAGTTGTGTATGATGTTCAAGGCTCTTGGGCACCCCCTGGTGGTCAGGGGAACATGAATTCGCGGACAAACAAAGATCAAGATCCAAATGAATAATAATAATAATAATAATAAATTACATTTCTATAGCACTTTTCTCAGTACTCAAAATGAAGATTATATATTATAGACTATAGACCCTCCTTTACCCTGAGTATGAAAAGCACAGTTCCAGGATCATCGCTGTCTGCTACAGCTTCCCTTAAATGCTGATATTTGGAAGTCAGGCTCTTTCTCAGTAAATAAAGCTGCTCCACGTTATTTGGTATCACTTCCTTTATCAGTGGGGCGCCAATGACACATACCAGAGACGTGAGTCTCGTCTCTGGAAGGAAATGGTAACTAATGCTCAAAACAATTCCAGACTTTCTTATTGAACATTTCTTTGTGCTGTAGATGCCACTTAGGCTAGACGGGCATTGCAGTCGGGAAGGAAACAGGAAGCAGACCCAGAAGAAAGAGAAGGACTGACAGTCCGTGTAAAAGAAAAGATATCGCTTCAGAGTTTTTATTCCCCCAGCATGCTAGATGGCAGCATTCCCAGAGATCCACGCCCAGTGGGAAGCCAGCAGGGTATGCTGGGAAATGTAGTCCAGTGGGGGTGGCCCTGGTACCAGAAGTACTCCCGGGTCTGTAATAAAAGGGGCCGCAGTCCCTTATCTACAGGAGTCGGAGCTGGGTGGTAGAGAAGCAACATTTGACTGGAGGAGGGCAGTGAGATGGTGAAAGAGAGTTAAAAACTTGTGGGTTGTGCTTTTTTGTACCATGTTGAAGGTATTTGTGGTTAATAAACAACTTTTATTTGAACCAAGGACTGTAACCACAGTGCCACATATGAGTTGAAGGCACACTTCATTGTGCACCCCTTTTTCTTCTCCCTCTGACATGTACAGATGAAATAGTTGCATGAAAACTCGCATTTCCATGATATTTCAGTTCTTCCATCCCCTTGCTTATAGCCTGATTGGTACTGCTGTGTGGATCTCTCCTCAGATGGACTTGTGCTTACCTTCATGCCCCCTTCTATAGCACAGTCTGCTCTTATTAATATGATGTTTATTATTTATTTATTTAGTAAACGCCTCAACCCAAGGATAATTACAAAACAAGTTATAATACATTGCAAGAACGAGACTAAACAGATAAAGAGTTGGCGGGCTGTAGTGATCCCCACATAATTCGCAGTTCGAATAAGTCACAAAAGAATTAAAGTTTCGACTTTGCAAATTTGAGTTGATCTATAACTAACTCCAAGATGGTGACGGAGATGGTTTTCATTCTGGACACCAAGGTTTGGTGGGTTCAGGTGGTTGGGAACCAGAAGTGATGCAACTGTTAATCGCTGCTTCTGCACAGGCAGGAAGAGAAAAGGCATTTGGCAACAGCGCCAACCACTGGTTGGGAGTGTAATTACATGTATATGAGCCTTGTCTCCAAAGTGCACGTGAGTGACAGCGTACAAGAATGAAGAGGTGCAAGCATCAAAGCGACAGAGAACAAGACAAATAAAGTGAACACAAGGGAATAGAGTACTACAACGTAATTATATCTGCAACAAGACAAAGACAACAATCAGTATCATAATCTCTGTAGTGGTTAGTCAGTTTATTTCTCTTTCCTCCTCTAAGTTTGATGTGTACTGCATTAAAGAGCCCTCCTTCATTTCTTTGCTGTCTGATATGTACTGGTTTAAAGGCTCTCTCAGTTCCAGTATGATGTATGTTGGCATAACGGCGTCTCCCTCCACGTCTGGTGTGCACTACTTTATTGATCTGTTTTTCAAATGCCATCAAACCTCTCCAAGTTAGGAGTTTACTGGTTTAAAGTTCAATTCTTCACACGTCCCTCTCCCTGTGCCTGTGATGTCCACCGGTTTATCAATCACTCAATCATGACACCCTTCTCTACATGTTCTGCTCTGTTGACCTCTCACTCACTATATGAATGTAACGGCCGTTCTTCATGCACTTCCCTCTCACACAGTCAAGTGTCTACTGGTTTATGGTCCTCTGCTTCTCTGCACCCCTGTCTGATATAGAGTGTCTATCAACGTTATTCGTCCATTTACAAGTTTTCACATTTCATTGTAAAATGAGACTAGTCCTGCCATTGTCTGAGTATATTAATAGAATGAGTTAAGGAAAGAAAGCAAAGGTTTATGTGTTTTTTAAAATGGAGACCCTGTTGTTATTGCTAGTTGTTCCATCCGCCATCCACACTGCCTCTCTATCTAAGGCTCTGCTCTAATGAGTCGAGAATTGTGGGTCGTAACCTTGAATGCTGTCATGTCTGACTCATCCTCTTAGATCAAGGTGGATAGTCCATAGTCATTCAGTTATGAAGAAAGGCAGGTAAAGCAGGAGTTAAATAACAGCCTTTTGATTCTCCTTAGTGTTACGCTGCACTATCACTCTCTCGATTAAGACTCACCCAACACTCCCTGCAAAAGCACACGATGCTCCATTTTTTTTTAAACATTTTGTTTAATTTATTAAACGCAAATACATTCCATACAAGCAAGTCAGATTTTACAAAACTAAGTTCAAATCCTTTGCTCCTTTTTGTATTACGGAGGACAGAAGCAGCACTCGGTGTTGCCCAGGTAAGTAATATTATTATTACTCTCGTCATTTTTATTATTGCTCTCAATTTTATCCTCAACTAGGTGAAATACCCAGCATTGCCAGGGAGGAAAATAAAGCGCTGCTGCCTCGCAGTTAGGAGACCCGGGTTCGCTTCCTAGGTCCTCCCTGCGTGGAGTTTGCATGTTCTCCCCGTGTCTGCGTGGGTTTCCTCCCACAGTCCAGAGACATGCAGGTCAGGTGCATTGGCAATCCTAAATTGTCCCTAGTGTGTGCTTGGTGTGTGTGTGTGTGTGTATGTGTGCCCTGTGGTGGGCTGGAGCCCTGCCCGGGGTTTGTTTCCTGCCTTGCACCCTGTGTTGGCTGGGATTGGCTCCAGCAGACCCCCGTGACTCTGTAGTTAGGATAGCGAGTTGGATAATGGATGGATGGATGGATGAAAAAAAAACACAACTTTCAAAATAGCAATAAATTAACAAACAACGAAGACTCATTAATGTGCTTGTGTTGCGGTCTTGTATGTTTGTTATCATGCAATTGAAGCTCGGAGCCGGTCAACTCTATTTAATTTCAAAATCAACAGGGGTGCAGTGCTGCTCAGACATAAAGAATGCTGCCAGTCACCTCCAGTGCACCCTCTGGGGGTCATTCCGAGTGTCAACTGGATGATATCATACATACAAGACCGCAAGATTGTTACAGTCTGCTTTATATATATATATATATATATATATATATATATATGTATATATATATATATGGCTATTCGAGTCACAAACACAGAATGAGTCCCAAAAATAGTTGGGATGCCAACCCGGCCAACTCAACAGGGGCGCGGTGGTGCTCAAACATAATTAATACTGGCAGTCACCTCCAGTTTGCCCTCTGGTGGTCGTTCCGAGTGTCAACTGGATGATAACATGCTTACGAGACCACAAGATCACCTCCCACCCCACCCAGAAGGGGGTGGGTTAGGGTTGAGTTCACCCTACGGTATTTTTAGTCGACCAATGAGGAACATGTGTACCATGTTTCATGAAAATCGTTCCAGCTGTTCGGAAGTATATACAGTGCATCCGGAAAGTATTCACAGCGCATCACTTTTTCCACATTTTGTTATGTTACAGCCTTATTAAATTTATTTTTTTCCTCAGAATTCTACACACAACACCCTATAATGACAATGTGAAAAAAGTTTACTTGAGGTTTTTGCAAATTTATTAAAAATAAAAAAATTGAAAAAGCACATGTACAAAAGTATTCACAACCTTTCCCGTGAAGCTCGAAATTGAGCTCAGGTGCATCCTGTTTCCCCTGATCATCCTTGAGATGTTTCTGCAGCTTCATTGGAGTCCACCTGTGGTAAATTCAGTTGATTGGACATGATTTGAAAAGACACACACCTGTCTATATAAGGTCCCACAGTTGACAGTTCATGTCAGAGCACAAACCAAGCATGAAGTCAAAGGAATTGTCTGTAGACCTCCAAGACAGGATTGTCTCGAGGCAGAAATCTGGGGAAGGTTACAAAACAATTTCTGCTGCTTTGAAGGTCCCAATGAGCACAGTGGCCTCCATCATCCGTAAGTGGAAGAAGTTCGAAACCACCAGGACTCTTCCTAGAGCTAGCTGGCCATCTAAACTGAGTGATCAGGGGAGAAGGGCCTTAGTCAGGGAGGTGACCAAGAACCCGATGGTCACTCTGTCAGAGCTCCAGCGGTCCTCTGTGGAGAGAGGAGAACCTTCCAGAAGGACAACCATCTCTGCAGCAATCCACCAATCAGGCCTGTATGGTAGAGTGGCCAGACGGAAGCCACTCCTTAGTAAAATTCTGAGGAAAAAAATTAATTTAATCCATTTTGGAATAAGGCTGTAACATAACAAAATGTGGAAAAAGTGATGCGCTGTGAATACTTTCTGGATGCACTGTATGTGTGTATATATATATATATATATATATATATATATATATATATATATATATATATATATATATACAGTGGTGTGAAAAACTATTTGCCCCCTTCCTGATTTCTTATTCTTTTGCATGTTTGTCACACAAAATGTTTCTGATCATCAAACACATTTAACCATTAGTCAAATATAACACAAGTAAACACAAAATGCAGTTTGTAAATGGTGGTTTTTATTATTTAGGGAGAAAAAAAAATCCAAACCTACATGGCCCTGTGTGAAAAAGTAATTGCCCCCTGAACCTAATAACTGGTTGGGCCACCCTTAGCAGCAATAACTGCAATCAAGCGTTTGCGATAACTTGCAATGAGTCTTTTACAGCGCTCTGGAGGAATTTTGGCCCACTCATCTTTGCAAAATTGTTGTAATTCAGCTTTATTTGAGGGTTTTCTAGCATGAACCGCCTTTTTAAGGTCATGCCATAGCATCTCAATTGGATTCAGGTCAGGACTTTGACTAGGCCACTCCAAAGTCTTCATTTTGTTTTTCTTCAGCCATTCAGAGGTGGATTTGCTGGTGTGTTTTGGGTCATTGTCCTGTTGCAGCACCCAAGATCGCTTCAGCTTGAGTTGACGAACAGATGGCCGGACATTCTTTTTCAGGATTTTTTGGTAGACAGTAGAATTCATGGTTCCATCTATCACAGCAAGCCTTCCAGGTCCTGAAGCAGCAAAACAACCCCAGACCATCACACTACCACCACCATATTTTACTGTTGGTATGATGTTCTTTTTCTGAAATGCTGTGTTCCTTTTACGCCAGATGTAACGGGACATTTGCCTTCCAAAAAGTTCAACTTTTGACTCATCAGTCCACAAGGTATTTTCCCAAAAGTCTTGGCAATCATTGAGATGTTTCTTAGCAAAATTGAGACAAGCCCTAATGTTCTTTTTGCTTAACAGTGGTTTGCGTCTTGGAAATCTGCCATGCAGGCCGTTTTTTCCCAGTCTCTTTCTTATGGTGGAGTCGTGAACACTGACCTTAATTGAGGCAAGTGAGGCCTGCAGTTCTTTAGACGTTGTCCTGGGGTCTTTTGTGACCTCTCGGATGAGTCATCTCTGCGCTCTTGGGGTAAATTTGGTCGGCCGGCCACTCCTGGGAAGGTTCACCACTGTTCCATGTTTTTGCCATTTGTGGATAATGGCTCTCACTGTGGTTCGCTGGAGTCCCAAAGCTTTAGAAATGGCTTTATAACCTTTACCAGACTGATAGATCTCAATTACTTCTGTTCTCATTTGTTCCTGAATTTCTTTGGATCTTGGCATGATGTCTAGCTTTTGAGGTGCTTTTGGTCTACTTCTCTGTGTCAGGCAGCTCCTATTTAAGTGATTTCTTGATTGAAACAGGTGTGGCAGTAATCAGGCCTGGGGGTGGCTACGGAAATTGAACTCAGGTGTGATACACCACAGTTAGGTTATTTTTTAACAAGGGGGCAATTACTTTTTCACACAGGGCCATGTAGGTTTGGATTTTTTTTCTCCCTAAATAATAAAAACCATCATTTAAAAACTGCATTTTGTGTTTACTTGTGTTATATTTGACTAATGGTTAAATGTGTTTGATGATCAGAAACATTTTGTGTGACAAACATGCAAAAGAATAAGAAATCAGGAAGGGGGCAAATAGTTTTTCACACCACTGTATATATATATATAGTACTCAATTTTACTCTGTTTTATTATGACTTTGAATTTTATTATTACTCTTGTCATTTTATTATTACTCTCATTATCTCGTCAGTTAGTCTGCTAGTCTGGCTTCAGTCATTTTGGGTGTTTCAGCAGCTCTGAGCCAGCAGGTGGCACTGATGTGTGAACTGTGAAGCACATAGGAAAAAAAAAAAAAAAAAACACTGGGACCCCCAGGGTTCAGATGTGGGGTTCCAAAGAAGCCTATGTTGTTCATAGGGTCCTAGAGAGCAACTATACCAAATTTGCTCCAGATCAATCAAAGGGTGTAGGATTGTATTGGAGACAGACAGACAGATAGACAGACACACAGACTTTCTGTGTTATTGAGCCACAGTGGAATTAATTTGGCTGTCTTGACACTGATCAACAGAAACAAGACTCTTCAACGTCAAATTGAAAACTAACCGCTTCAAAGCAGTCTAAATTAACTGCAACAATCAAATAGAAAATAATCGATCACATAAGTATTCACCCCCTTCAAGTCAGTGTTTGGTTGATGCAGCTCTGACAACCATGACAGTCTGTGAGCTCAGATCTCTTTTTCTCTATCAGCTTTGCACATCTGCCCACTGCACTTTTCCCCCCGTTTGACTTTTTAAACCTGCTCTGTCAGCTTGCATGGAGATGGAGTGCAAACAGCCTTAATCAAGTCCAGCCACAAATTCTCAATTGCATTGAGTTCTAAAATCCAAGACATTACAATTGTTGTCTTTAAGCCCTTCCTGTGTAGCTTTGGCTTTACACTTGGACTCCTCGTCTGGCTCTAATACAAATCTTCTCCCGTGGTGCAGGTTTCTTGCAGATGGAATCAGGTTTTTCTCCAGGATTTCCTGTATGTTTTGCTGCATTCATTTTACCCACAAAAGTCTTCCAGGGTCTGCTGTAGAGAAGTATTAGAGCAAGATATTGCTCTGTCGATGCCAGTCTGATGTTTTCTTATGTGATGGCCTCTTTCCCACTTTTCTCTTTCCCTTTCAGTCTGATCTCTATTGGTTTATTAATCTTTCTTTCATGCCACCCACCCTTTCATTCTCCATCATTGTCTTATGTATATTGATGTATTTGTTGCCACCCACTCTCTTGCCATGTTTTTAGTTTATTGGTTTATTCAGGATGTGTCCTTCTACCTCCCAGACTGTAGCGATCTGAATATCACTCTGTCATGCCACCTACTCTAAAAATTGGTTTACTGATCACTGTTTCATGCTATGCTCTCTACATGCCAGTCTGTCATGCCACCTGCTCCATACATTAGTTTATTGATCACTGTTTCATGCCATTCTCTCTACGTGCCAGTCTGACATGCCATCTACTCCATACATTGTTTTATTGATCACAGTTTCATGCCATTCTCTCTATTTTACCCACACATGTCTTCCAGGGTCTGCTGCAGAGAAGCATCCCCACCAGCTGAGGCTGTCACCTGCACATGCGTCACCAGGTGAATGGTGTGTTTTAGATGATATGCAGTGTTCAAACATGGAGTATAGTATGATAGTCAAAAGGCACAATTTTAGTCTCATCAGATCACTAAAGCGTCTCCCAGCTGACTTCTTAGTCTCCCATGTCCCTTTTGTCAAACTGTAGCTGAGATGTTATGTGTGTGTCTGGGTGTTTGTTTTAACATTGCCCCTCTTATTGCCACTCTCCCATAAAGCTACAACTGGTGAAGCACCCGGGCAAAATTGTTGCTTGCTCGGTCTCTCCAATCACTTCCACTGTAGCTTGTAACTCCTTCAGAGTTCTCAGAGGACTCTTGGTGGCCTCCATCACTAGTTGTCTTCTTGCACGATCACTCAGTTTTAGTGTCCGGCCTGCCCTATGTGCAGACTTACAGCTCTGCCGTACTCTTTTCATTTCAGAATGAGTGACTGCTCCAGACTCCAGTGGATATTCAGTCACTTAGATATTTTCTCGCCTCCATCCCCTGGCTTCTGCTTTTCAGTCAGCTTTTCATGGAGTTGCTTAGAGTGTTCTTTTGTCTTCACTGTGTAGATTAGTCCACCAAACTGACTCACCACAAGGTGGACCTTCCATATACAGGGGCATTTAAACTGCCGTCAACTGAAACCTCAAACTCCAGTGGATTAATTCTGTGACTTGTAAAGCCAGTTGACTGCACCAGTTATGATTTAGGGGCATCATAACAAATGCAGTAAATGCTTCTGTGATCATCAATTATCTTGTGTTTTATATCTGTAGACCACTTTAGAGAGGTCTCCAGGGGGGTGAATACTTTTTAGAGTAGTAGCACAGTGCAGACGTGTAATGCAATCAACATGCCAGCCTCATTCATGTTCCTGGTGTCGCTGGAACAAACTGAGGCCCTTAGCTTGGTCCTGTCTAAGATGACAAATGAGGTCATTATGGATGACAGACACAAGCACTTTATTTCTTTTTAGTGGATGTCCAGCTCTAGCAGATTCACAGCTCTGCCCCTTCCAATTCTTAATGACTGATTTCACTGGACTCCATGGGATATTCAGTCACTTGGCTATTTTCCTGTCTCTGTCCCCAGACTTGTGCTTTTCAGTCACCTTCTCACAGAGTTTTTCGGAGGGCTCTTTTGTCTTCATTGTGTATATCAGACCACCACACTGACTGACCACAACTTGGACCTTCCACATACAGGGGTATTCAGCCTGCAATCAACAGAAACCCCAGACCTGTGACCACCATTGAACTAAATCTGTGACTTCTAAAACCAGCGGACTGCACCAGTGATGACTGAGGTAGACCAGCGATCTGCGATCACTTTGACATTAAAGAGTCTTTGTCTGTTGATTAGTGTTTAAAAATCCAAATTAAATCCACTCTGATTTATTGTTATATAAGAATAAGACGTGGAAACCTGCAAGGAGGTGAAGACATTTATATGGGCACCATGAACTGGTGCAAAGGCCCCTTTTTATTTGGTCTCTCTCTTTTCCCATCTGATGTTTCCCCTTTTATCACTCTTTCATGACTTTTATTTCCTCCATATTGGTAGTTTATTAGTTCAGGAACCAGCCCTCCCCTCCTCGAACCGCCACCTTACCGTGGTGGAGGGGTTTGCGTGTCCCAATGATCCTAGGAGCTCTGTTGTCTGGGGCTTTATGCCCCTGGTAGGGCCACCCAAGGCAAACTGGTCCTAGGTGAGGGATGAGACAAAGTGCGGTTTAACAGACCTCCTATGACGAATAAAAAATTTGGACGGCGTTTTCCCTCGCCCGGACACGGGTCACCGGGGCCCCCCTCTGGAGCCAGGCCTGGAGGTGGGGCTCGATGGTGAGCGCCTGGTGGCCGGGCTTGCACCCATGGGGCTCAGCCGGGCACAGCCCGAAGAGGCAACGTGGGTCCCCCTTCCCATGGGCTCACCACCTATGGGAGGGGCCAAGGAGGTCGGGTGCAGTGTGAGTTGGGTGGTGGCCGAAGGCGGGGACCTTGGCGGTCCGATCCTCGGCTACAGAAGCTGGCTCTTGGGACGTGGAATGTCACCTCTCTGAAGGGGAAGGAGCCTAAGCTTGTGCGTAAGGTTGAGAGGTTCTGGCTAGATATAGTCAGGCTCACCTTGATGCACAGCTTGGACTCTGGAACCAATCTCCTTGAGAGGAGTAACCGAAAGAACGAGATCGTGAATACAAGCGGCTGAAATGAGTTTTCTCCGCAGGGTGTCTGGGCTCTCCCTTAAAGATAGGGTGAGAAACTCAGTCATCCGGGAGGGACTCAGAGTAGAGCCTCTGCTCCTCCGCATCGAGAGGAGTCAGATGAGGTGGCTCGGCATCTGATCAGGACGCCTCTCTGGTGAGGTGTTCCGGGCACGTCCAACCGGGAGGAGGCCCCGGGGAAGACCCAGGACACGCTGGAGGGACTATGTCTCCCGGCTGGCCTGGGAACGCCTCGGGATTCTCCCGTAAGAGCTAGAAGAAATGACCGGGGAGAGGGAAGTCTGGGCATCTCTGCTCAAGCTGCTGCCCCCGCGACCCGACCTCGGATAAGCGGAAGAGAATGGATGGATGGATGGATGGAACCAGCCCTTGATGGGTAACTCCCTGACTGTCCCATTCTAATGTGCACCGGTGTAAAGACCCCTCTGACACTCCACTCTCTCTCTCTGCTAGTCTGATCCTTTGTGCTTTCTCGTTTATTGCTCTGTCTACACCAGTCTGATGTTTTCTTATGTAATGGCCTCTTTTCCACTTTTCTCTTTCCCTTTTGGTCTGATCTCTATTGGTTTATTAATCTTTCTTTCATGCCACCCACCCTTTCATTCTCCATCATTGTCTTATGTATGCTGATGTAATTGTTGCCACCCACTCTCTTGCCATGTTTTTAGTTTATTGGTCTATTCAGGATGTGTCCTTCTACCTCCCAGACTGTAGTGATCTGAATATCACTCTGTCATGCCACCTACTCTATATATTGATTCAATGATCACAGTTTCATGCCATTCTCTCTCCCTGCCAGTCTGTCATGCCACCTGCTCCGTACATTGATTCACTGATCACCGTTTCATGCTATTCTCTCTATGTGCCAGTCTATCATGCCTGCTATTCCATACATCGGTTCATTGATCCCTGTTTCATTTGTCACACACAAGCACTTAGGAGGCAACCAACAAGTCCTGAGGTGAGTGAAATATCGCAAGACAAGGGGTTAAAATCAAGTGTGATAGACGGCCGGCAGCTCAATCCGGCCGGGACGTCCCAGAATGGGAAGAATGGAGAAGGGCAGCTTTTCCAGGACACTGTCTCCCCCAGGACGCTAGGTGGCAGTTCCCCTGGATTGTAACTGTACCCCGGATTCCCTCAGGGCATCATGGGACATGGAGTTCATTTTCTCAGCCCTGTTGGGTGCCGTAGGTACCACCAAGGGGAGCTCATAAAGGACCTGGGGACTTCTACTTTTCCTACAACCCGGAAGTACTTTGGAGTCGAGGACGGAAGCCCACAGTACTTCCGGGATGCTTGAGAACTGATGATGTGGCATTTGACCAGGAAGAAGAGAAGGAGCACTTCCGGGTCAAGGAATATATAAAGGAATGTTCGAGCCGGAGTTGGGAGGGTGTGTGACGGAGCTGCTGGGAGTGGAGGATTATTGTATTATTGATTATTGATTATTTGTATTGGTGAATTGTGGCAATTGTGGTGCTATGTGCACTTTATTTAAGAAAAATAATTTAAAAATAATACTTGGTGCTTTTATACGTGTGTTCTGAACTTTTGTCTGTTGGGTTTCATGGGGCAACAGCGGCACCTAGCATCCACACAAGTATTAATGCCTCTCTCCTTTTTTCACCAGAGTTGCTGAAGAGAAGTAATAAAATAATTCCCTCACCTTCAACAGTTCCAGATTCCCAAAATGGCTCACATTTCATTTCATCACTTCCGCCTCCAACTCCCGAAGATGACATCACTTTCGGTTACTTTCCGATTATGTTACTTCCGGGCCTACCCTGATGATGTCACTTCTGATGACATCACCTCTGATGATGCCACTTCCATCTTATAATGTTATTTCCACTACTACTTCCTTCTGGTCGCCTTTTTCTATAAAAACTCACATCCAGTTTCTGTTTATCATCAAATGATATGATTTTGATCATTTTTTGTGCAAGATTGCCAGACATTATAAGGGGACAATTCCCCAACTCTTTTTTGAGTCTCGTGTTCGATCATTTCTCCTACACATGCCATTCTCTCTATATGCCAGTCTATCAGGCCTCCAACTCCATACATTGGTTCATTGATCACTGTTTCATGCCTTTCTCTCTACATGTCAGTCCAGCGCACACTGCAGTGATGGCATCCCTCCTCCTCCCTGAGTCATATGCTTGCTGCTCTAAGGGCCCCCTCCTGTCTCTCCCAGCCTAATGTCTACTGGTCACTCACTCCATCACTCTCATTATCTCTGACGACTACTGGTTTATCAATCACTATTTCTTGCCAGCCCCTTCTGGGGTGCTCTATTTTATGGTTCTTCATTCTTACTCTTTCATTACAGTCTCACATTCGCTGAAACGATCACCACTCCTTCCTATGTAGGCATAAACCATGTAATGTGTGAAGCCTGAAGTCACAATAAACACTTTCACAAAAGAGAGAAGTGTGCGCATTGCAACAGGTACACATGTCGTAAATGTAGGAAGGACAGCCCTTGCGTGTGTGTAAACTGTTAACATTTAAATTTGATGACTGCATATAGCACTGAACTTACCGCTCTGTACTCTTCTTTCCTCTGCATGTCCTGGAGTACAAAAGAAACATCACCATACAGCAACGTGGAGACTGGCAAGATCGGGGGAAAAAAAAAAAACATGTGGTCACTGATTACAACCACAAGATGTTATGCAAATGTATATGAATAATATGAATAATGTCCGTGACACATAGTTTTCCAAAATGTACTATACAGGTTATAAAATGAAAAATTCCAAATATCATATATACCTATGTCTCTGTTTTTTTGTTTTTTTTTTGACATCATAGACCATAAGGCACAAACTAATTCAGCGTGAGCAGGAACACTCAATAAAACTGAATTAAAAAAAAAATCAAGTGACGGTGAGATACGAAGAAGGCAGATTCACCAGCGTTTGTGTGTCTGCTTTTATCCCTCCAGATCAGAGAAGGTCCAGTTTCATTGCCTCAAAACACAACTCACATCTACAGTTATTCCCAGTTTCAAATAAAAACTAACAGCGTCAGATCCCTGAGTGGGGTGGGGTGTATGTGTGTACTGTATAATATTAAGAGCAGCTCACTACTGAAAACGGCAAATACAGGAGGCAGTGGGGATCAAACTGGGAACTCTTGAAAACAAGTCAGCAAATCTTATCGCTACGCCACGGAAGCTGTTGTATCATCCTTGAACCTTTTGTGAAAGTGTTTATTTGATCTTTAGACTTCAGGCTTCATACATTATATAGTTTATGCCAACATTTTTGGGATTAATAAAGTATCTATCTATCTATCTATCTATCTATCTATCTATCTATCTATCTATCTATCTATCTATCTATCTTTTCTCATTTACTACTAAAATATGAAAAACGTTTCTTTTCTAAAAATGTGTTTACACAGGTTATTGTAGAAACGGAACACACATTAAATGCATGTGTTCCAAATAACGATCTATTATTTCCACTCTAAAACTCCAGCACTTCACTCCCAGATAATCAATCAAGGCATGAGCTGGAAGAAGTTTGTGCATGGTCTTAGTCGGTGGGGGGATGGAATAGCAGGCTGCTTGCTGCTTGTCTTTATTGGAACATTTACAGGACAAAAGACGCTGGCGGAGAGGTGCGAACGGATTTAAGGTGGGCCAGATCTACAAGTTTTTTCGTAGGCTCTGGTAATTCTAGTGTTAATGTCAACATAAATGGTGCACATGATTATCAAGCATCAGAAAGTAGGCAAAGTCCTAAATGACTCACTTGACGCAAATTTGGTCCTACTCTTAGGAGTAGAAGTAAACACATTTGATCAATTTTTCAAATTTTAGAAACTACTTCCAACTCAGGAGTGGCCCTAACTCATTAGGATCTACCAGGAAATGACACATACATCTCAGGAAAATTCTGGAAATGCTGGATAACAATGAGCTTGTAAAAAGAGATTGATTTCAGGGAGATAGAATTATATTTGTAACAAATCTTGTACGTTACGTGATCGCTCCATCTACACGGAGAAGCCATGTGCTGTCAGCCAAAATGATAGTGTTGGTAACATTATGAGTGAAGTGTAGCTTTGTAATAGTGATGATTGGAGTATGTCACAACCAACCATTTCTCAAATTTTGCATCAAATTTTGAACACCCTTGCACAGCATGAGGTAACCCCCAGATTCATACATCACCCCAGCACTCCAGGGGAGGTAGTGTTAAAGCAAATTGACATGGACATAAAGGTCATTGCCCCAAGTGTGGACTCAAAATGCAAATTTGAATCCCAAGTACAGTATCAACACACAGCCGTATTGTACTAGCCAACATATTACCCTGAAGATGGGACGGGGTGGGGTGGGGCTGGATGGGTGATTGACAGCAAAATGTCAAACAGGTATGCAGGATTCTGTCTTCCTTCCATGAACCCCTGGAACATTTGCATTACATTTTACAAGCCTGGGAATGTCCAAGAAGGACAAATAGAGCTTTGCAGAAGATAAGAGGGGATTAATAAAAAGAGAGGGACATGGCACACAATTCTGGTGGAGAATCAGGAACACTGGATGAGTGAACATGACTTAAGAAATGGCGCCATGACTAGCTTCAATAAAACCATTACTTTACGAGGTGTTTCCTGTGGCCATGACAGCAGGACGGTGGTTCTTCTGAAAGTGCAGTTGTGAATCATTTATTGTTAAATAAACATGCCAGTTATCGGGCGTAGCTCTCATTTAGTGTGTGTGTCTCTGTCTTTTCATCTCAGCATTAATCTTGATGTTGTTGTGCAGCTGAAACAATTATATGCAGCTTTGTGCTGTCACACACCCATGCCAGACCAGGGGGTGGTGAGGTGCACTAACTGTTTTTCTCAATTCCTTGCAGACCATTCTCGAGAAATCCTGCTTCTGATGATGTCACTTTCTGGTCCTGGTGCTATCGATGATGCCACTTCCAGCCCCAGATGACATCACTTTCTGGTTCTGGCGCTGCCCATGACGACACTTCCGGTTCCGTTGTTATTGATGATGTCACTCAAGGCCCTGGTGATGTCACTTCCGGTTCTGGTGCTGCCGATGACATCACTTCTGGTCCCGATGACGTCACTTCCTCCACTGGCCTTTAAAGCCGCCATCTTACCTCCACATCATCAGTTCTGTTTTGGACTCATCATCTTGTAATCATCTCACAATAATTCCTATTTGCAGCCAAGGAACATTATACGGTTGGCTGCCCCAAACCTTTATGATGTTTTTGTGTTGCTCTTGTGACGGCGTGATATCCTGCTTTGTCATGTTTTCCTTGTTCTTCTCTGAATGTTAATATTATTATTATCTTTCTGGTGAAGCTTTAGCATTATTATCAGGAAACTACAAGGCGTCTCTACGAATACCACTTTGAGGTTCGAGGGAGCCATAAAATCGTGACATCTGTCATTCTCAAACATGACCTCCTAGTCGTCACTGGCAGTAGGTGTAGGACACTTCATAAGTGCTTCTCCTGTCCTACTCTGGGGAAGGCCAAATTCATTCCCTGGTCAGACTTTTAGTGCAACTCCTACAAGTAATACTGAGACGCTTGATAGATACGGGCACAGATCTCTGAAAAGAGGTTTAAATGAATTCCAAATATGAAACACAAAATAATCGATTGTACCCCTCTCCTTCCCAGTCTATGTATACTAATTTAACTCCTTGAGTGCTGAATATTTTTTTCGAAAAACTGTGGCAGCTGCATGGGGGTGGCTTCACGGTGGGCAGGAATATGTGGCACGCCGGCTTCCTAGCTGTCATCACGCGGCAGGTTGGAAGTGTGACGCAATCTGGTTGGCACCTCCTGTCATCATAAGTGGTGGTCCTCCCAGGTGAATGTTGCCATTGGCGCATCAGCTACATGAATGTGTTCAGCACCACAGTCAGCTGGGGAGCGGTCAGCTGATGCCGGTACCTCACTTTCGTTTTCGATCTCCATCTCCAGATCACTTACTTCAAAATCAGAGTCCAATTTAGTGATAAGATGCAAAACGTCACCTGCGGAGAATTTTACTTCTCACATTTGCTTTGGTCTCTCACCCGAGGTCAATGCCATTTTAGAGGTTGATTGCTCTTCGCTACTCAGGCATGCGCAGGAAGCAGAGGTCAAATCAACAAAGCTAACTTTCCTTGTAGCGAAGAGAGTCAAACTAAAATGTAATGGCGAGGATTGTCGCCGTTTAGGGCTGACTATTGTCCTCTACCCCTGAATCTCGACAAAAGTAGACATCCGCCTTGAAAGAGTTAACGGTCTGATCCAGTTTGGGACCCTCTCTTTTCTTTCCCATTCTGATTCCTGCTGGGCTGTGAGTTGCTATGCCACGCTGCCTTTGTCCTCTTTCTCCCAGTTGGGTGTATTTTGATATAATGCCCTCCTCTTCATGCATCCTTAGTATAAGTTTAAGGTCCTATCCCTTTTGTGCCCCCTCCTCTCTCACCCATTTAGATGCCCACTGGTCTATGAATCGCCATGTCATGCCATCCTCTCACTCTCCCTTTCCCTCTCAGCCTTATCTCATTTTTTCTGCCTCTTTTTCTTTGTTCCTGGACAGTTTTCCATGATTGCATTGTTCCTGCTTTTCCAGGTCTCCTTGCTCACATTTTCACCGTGTCCCCACCCCGCCACCCCATTTACCCTAGTCGATGCTCTCTGGCCCCCAGTAAGCAGTCAGATGAACATTGGCTAGGACTCCACACGAGGGGGTGAGCGGAGTGGCTGGCAGGTCACAGCGGGTTTCTCAGTCTCGCTTGAGAAATTGAGTCGGCTCGCTAATGAGAGCCGTTCTGTTCACGCGAGTTTATTTTTCTTCCTTAACGTGTCACCGGCGAGTAAATTGGTTTCTCTGCATATTGCGCGCATAATAACAAAATGGCGGCCCCCCTAATCCAAGCTCTAATTCACTTTCCTTGCCGGCAGCATGCAGCCTTCTCATCCATCTCACTTAAACGCGGCAGCAGCCAGCCTCGCATGGAATTGAGACATCATTTTTATTATGTTGCATCTGGCAAGGTTTCTAAATTATTTAGCTAGGGTATTAGAAATTGATGTGGGAGAACTTTGTTTCTCTGTGTAGCCTGGGTAGTGGAATTAAGAACAAATTATATTCAATAAGAGAACAACAAAGGCCATCCTGATCGGCCCTGGGCGCCGGCGGTGGTGGTGGACTGTGCCGCATGAGACTCTGACCTCTGGGGGTAAAGGCTGATGAAATTACCTCTGTGGGGTCATTCTAAAAAGTCTGTGCCCCTCTTCTTCTGCTGCAACAGGGTACAGATCCATCCTCTATGTCCAAAGTGTGGGGTTTATGCCCATCTCTTTGGCTTTCTAACACAGAGTAACCCTGCAGGTGTGCCACTTTGCTCCAGTACAACAGTTTTAATGGTTAAGAAAGAGCGATGAGGGGCTCACCAAGAGGAAACCACGAGAGGTCACATTAGACACTCAGGACTAGCTCTGCTGCCTAGTAGTCCTCGCACGACATGCCCCTGTCGTCACCATCTTCTTCCAGAAATATTAAAATGAGAGCTGGCAGGCTGGTGGGAGACACAAGGACGCCGAGGCAACAGGAGAATTGAAACCTTAATATCCCGAGCTGACCTGCAAAGGGCAGCGTCATCCGTCCAATTCCGTCATTATTTTTTCTTTTTCCCAGTAATTGAGGAGCTGCCTCATGACAAAATGAAATCACAATTGAAAAATACCAAATGTGGCTTGCCTTGTTTGCAATATTTCTCCATGATTAATGCTCGCCTGCTGGCCTTTTGACCTCCCAGACAGATTTATGGACTTTACCGTACAGTTACATAGCTTTTCTTTGTACATACATTTCCTGGACATTGATGTATGTCAGAGAATGGAGTCTGAGGCCCATGTTCAAACCCCCCCCCCCCCACAAGCAAACTCTTAGGTGCCGCAATGTGGGAGAGACAAAAGAACAATAAACAGGTGCTCAGTGACTCACGTTCTGTCTGCAAGAGTAACATCTGCACTGCACACTTCGAGAGCAAGGAGATGAACATCTGGGATTAAAGGGGCACTGAAAATGGGGCTGGCTGGGAAAAGGTTGATGTTTTCAAAGGGAATTTGCACTCGGGGACACGTCCTGGCTGGAGTGAACTCTGTCCACCTGGTCTTCGTGTTGACTTTCACCTGGAAGATTCAGCTGCCTTGTCTGAACCTGATCGACACTGCACTTAGTGTGTGTGTTCACACGTCACGTGTACATATGGGGGGGTCTATTTGTGTCCAACTGTATGTGTGCATAAATTTGTGTCTAAGCGGGTGTTTGTATATGCTATCACAAGAATGAGACTTAGACATCATGAAGGCTTTGGGCAGCCACCCGTATATTGTTCCACGGCTGCAAAATGAGTTGTTTTGAACAGAGATGTTCACAGATGTGAGTCCACAACTGAACTGATGCTATGGAAGTAAGATGGCGGCTTTAAAGGTCAGTACAGGAAATGACGTCATCGGGGTCGTAACCAGAAGTGACGTCGTCGAGACCAGAAGTGACGTCATCACTGGCATCGGAACCCTGCGGGATTTCTCATTAATGGTCTGCAAGAGAATTGAGAGAGACAGTCAGTGCACCCCTCCGCCCCCTGGTCTGGCATGGAATTACTATCATTTAGGTCATTCAGCTGTCTCCCAATCGCACGTGTGTGACAATGCATTTATGACATTTCAAAAGTCTGTCCAACCATCAATGTATTAACTACCCGGCCTGTTCAGTGGAGTTTGGGGTCATGGGGGTATCTCAAAAATATTCAAGCCCTGCAAGGGTAGAACAGCCCTGGGTAGGTCAACCCATAAGAATGAAAAATCAAAAATGAGATCTCCTTAATATCCCTTAGATGTCACACATGCATGCATTGGAGACGGTTTACAGGCTCAAATAATGTTGTTTCTCAGCCAAGCCAGAGGTTGGCGCTGTCATCTAACGATCTCTCCCTTTCTACCCTTCCAGACTAACCGAAGATCCCCTCCCAGTAAGGCCGCATTCAAGGCTTAAAGGCCTGCCTCTTCCACCTCCCAGAGTCCTCCTCCTCATGACCTCACTTCCACTTCCGCTCCCTGAATTCCCACCTCTTCCTGTCTGCCACAGCCTTCCTATTGTTAGTCAAGTCAGTGGAGTCCAATCTGTGAAAATTTGTTTCATTTTGTCAAACATTCAGTATATAGGGTGGCCATCCCCAAACCCTTTTCTACCTCCATTGGAGACATCTTCTTTTGTCTCGTGCTTCTCAGATTTTTCTCCTAGTCTGTTATTCCCACCAGTGTCTCCTCTTGAGTTTCAGCAGAGATCTCAGTAAAGTCACACAATGGGCTCAGATTCCCCAAGTAGTGTCTTGTCATTTTGTTTTTTAGTTAGAAAGCATTTGCATTGTGTGCTGAATAATATACAATGAAATGTATGGCCAGTTGTTTGTGGTAATGAAATACTTTACTATGATTAGAAAGCTGCAGTCTTTGCCTCTGAATAATACCGTTAGTTGCAGTAATTTATATTCCTGTGCTTCAGTTACATCAGACTCATTCTAGAAGAATGGGAAGGCAGTTTGGCATAGTGGTCAGGACTTTGGCCTTCAAACCCTGAGGTTGGGGGTTTAAATCCCACTACTGACACCAATGTATGACCATGCGCAGGTCACTTTGTCTGCCTGTGTCCCAATGGGAAAAAGAAATGTAACTGACCATAGCTCTTATGTTGAAGTCACCTTGGCCAAAGACATCAATCCAATGATACCTCTTTGAGGGCTGAATATTTTTTCCAAAAAGCACAGTTTTCTGAAAACAACACAAGGTTTCTCACCGAAAACAACATAGAATGTCAGTTGCTGTGTGTTGTGGCCACTGGTTCACCAGGAATGTGCGGCAGGCTGGCTGCCAAGCTGTCTTTGGGTGGAAACCACAGTCACGGTCACAGTGCATCACAATCTGATTTGTACCTCTTGTAAGTGGCGTTTTCCAAGGCGAACGTTACTGTAGGCACATCGACTACACGAACATGTTCAGCACCACGATCAGCTGGGAACCAATCAGCTGATGCTGGTACCCTACATTCGTTTTTGATCACGTGTTATCAAAATTGGAGTCTGCCCAGCGATAATATGCAAAATGTCGTCCACAGAGTATTTTGCTTTATGCATTCGCTTTGATCTCTCGCCAGATGTCGATGCCATTTTTGTCATTGTTTGCCCCTCACTATTCACACATTCACAGGGAAATTCCGTCAAACCGATGAAGCTAACTTTCCTTCTAACAGAGAGAGTCCAACTAAAACATAACGGCAGGTTTTTGTCACCGTTAACACCGCCAAACCCCTCCTTTTGACAAAAGTTGACATATGCCCTGAAAGAGATAAGTAAAAAATTGGAAATCTTCAAAGAGATTGAAACAAGACTAGAAAGAGATCTCACAAAACCTAAAGTGCTTTTCAAACCAAATTCTCAGTTCTGACTCAGTTGTATCTCAGGTCTCCTTTTTGTCTAAATCTACTTCTCCTGAGGAATTTTAGGAGAAACATCTGTGGCAAAGTTTATTCCTAAATGAAACTTAAATGAGAATCTCTTGTAAGTCTCACAAGCCATCAAAGATCAACCTATGAGGGGTAAAACTTTTCTAAGGGCCCAGGCCATCACTGATCTCTGCACACCAACACTCACTCGCTCACTCACTGGCTGACGTCTTTATCCAAGGAGACTTACAACATTTGACAGATACAATTGGTTCCAATTCTTTTGTATTTGCATTTGGAGCACAGGCAGGTAATGTCACTTGCTCTTGGTCACGCAGTGGTGTCAGTAGTGGGATTTGAACCCACAGTTTCAGATTTTGAGCTCCAAAGCTGTAACCACTATGCCACACTGTATTCCTTCCCTTTTCTTATTCCTCATCTTATTTCTGCAACATCAGGCATACCATAAAAACCAACTCTGGACAGGAGGGCCACAGCAATGAAGGGCCTACTCACGAGTAAACCAACACTGGCCCTCGGGGAATTGAAGCACAAATACGCCAGAGAATTGGAAAAGGTAGAATGGCATCCATCAGGAGAGCTGTTGTGTACTTTGATTTGATTTGAATCCATTCTTGTTACTGAGAAAGAAAATTTAGAATTAAGGTGCGTCAGTCTTTCCAAATAATAAAAGTATGATGCTAATAGAACTATAAGAAGCGCGACACTTACATATTAAATAAGAATGTGCTAAAGATAACTGAACAAATGTAATCTAATGCAGATACTAAAGCTATAAGAATATAATTTCTTTATAATTAATGTAATGTACTGAACTAACTTTTATTTAACCCTTGATATTTTATGAGCAATGTGTGTGAAAAAAGAATGAGGAAATGAGCATTGTCTAAAACCACTGAGTTGCATACACCCTATAACCATTAGGACAAAACTTGCTATAACTGGTCTTATGTACGTGTAAGTTAGCAGAAGTGTATTTCTTAAAATTGTGAAAGTACTGACCACTTTTTATCTGTAAAAAGCACTGTGTGCTCCTACATGTTAATAATAATAATACATTACATTTATATAGCTCTTTTCTCAGTACTCAAAGCACTATCCACACAGGGAGGAACCGGGAAGCGAACCCACAATCTTCCACAGTCTCCTTACTGCAAAGCAGCAGCACTACCACTGCACCACCTGTGAGGACAGGGTGTGACCGCAAGCTATAACGATCTATGTATGACATCAAAATGAACTGCCGTGTTTTTTTCTTTTTTCTTCTTAATGAACTTGAGTATTAAAGGAAATCTCGGCTTCTTACTAGCAGGCTGACGGTTTGTAGCACTGGAACGTGACAGGGTCTGCAGCAGCCTCCTCTCACCAAGAATAAAAGAAATTGATTTTTATTTTATATTGGTGTCCGTTTCCTTGTTGTTCCCGACTTTCAGCGTCCACATTACTTATGGCACTGGTTAAGTATGATGGTTTCCATGTTGATCAGACATATAAGTAAAAATTTAACTAAGGTACTCAACACACGTGACAATTCTGTCTGCAAACTGGGCCTGCACATTAAATAATCCCCTCTGAGGCAAGGCACATTTTTTCTTTAAGCTATTATTCCATCCTTTTAAAGATTATACATGAATAAGGCATGAAATGTGTATTGTCAACGGGAAAAGGAGAGGAAAAGTCTGTAGAAAAAGTTGGGGGACCACCCAGTTTAATGTAAGAGTATAACAAAGAGAACTTAAATTAGTTCTCGGGGGCACAACAACAGAACATAGGCATAACAAGTGCCCGGTTAGCCTACGCAGCTACTCTAATATACTGGCACTGTTGAGCGGACTACAACCTGGACCTGCATGTTAAATAATGCCATCTGAGGCAAGGCACATTTTTGGTTTCAGTTATTATTCACACTTTTTAAAGACTATACATGAATAAGGCGTGGAATGTGTATTGTCAATGGGCAAAGGTGTGAAGGAGTCCGTAGGAAAAGTTGGGGGACTAACTGTGCCACCCGTTTTAATGTAAGAGTTCAACAGACAGAAAATTGGCATAATAAGAGCTTGGTTAGTCTATATGGCTTCTCTGATAATCTGGCTCTATCGCGTGAGACAGGGACAGGGTTAGGGACAGGGACATCTCTCATAAAGAGGGTCTGTCTCCCAAATGTGACTGCTCCTTTCAGGGATGTCTGCATTTATAGGGCTAAACTGGAAGGGGCAAAGCTCAGTTGTCCCCACTGGGCATCTTCTCAGTTCTTTGTAGGGAAAAAGAAATGATAATGTTAGTGAGAGTGCCCCCTCTCACCCCAGAACACCACTGCAAGTATCAAAAGAGTCCAAAAAAATGATCCTTAGATGTCCATGCATGACAGTATGTAATTATAAAGGTTTCTACTTAAATCAAAATTCTTTGTATTGCATGAAAATGCTGTCCTTGCAATAGTGTCACGTGAGGCAGTCACCTAAATGCCTTAAACTCCACGTCACCCCTGCCTATAACTACTGCTGCGTGTGTCAGTGTAAGATGACGTATCCACATATTGGTACCTGTGTGTGTGTGTGCATGTCATATCCATGTTGGAATGCCCAAGGTTGTGTGTGAGGACATACGTATGTGTGTGTGCATGTGGATGTGTGCCTTGTCAGTGTGCACAGTATATGGATGTATGCACACACGTGTCTAACAGTTAAGATGTGTGTATTCAGTTTCAGTTTATTTTTGACACAGAATGCACTGAGAAGTTCACAGGTAAATGCAGTTATAAAGTATAAAAATGGCTAATTACATACTGCGCACTGTAATGTGTAAATGCATAAAGTCACAGGTTTGTTTCAACAGAAGGCCATTTGACAACTGAGGAGATGAAAACAAAAACTTCATTCAGCAGCATCACATGGAGAAAATTAACCTCTGGGGGGTTCACGGTCAGTTATAATGGAGAAAGTCAGAAATAATGTACTGTATGTGCCAGAGTGTGTTAGAGTGTGTTACAACAACAACATTTATTTCTAGAGCACATTTTCATACAAATAATGTAGCTCAAAGTGCTTTACAGGATGAAGAAAGAGAAAAAAGACAAAATAGAAAAAATAAAGTTAGGTGATATTAATTAACATAGAATAAAAGTGAAGTCTGATGGTCTGGGAGGACAGAAAAAACAAAAAAAAATCTCCAGACGGCTGGAGAAAAAACAAAATCTGCAGGGGTTCTGAGGGCACAAGACTGCCAGCCCCCTCTAGGCATTCTACCCACCATCAATGACCTCAATCAGTCCTCATGGTATTCAGGGTTCTCATGGAAGAATTTGATGATGACGGTCATGTGGACCTCTGGCCTTTAATCCATCAATGTAGGGACATCATAGTGCTTTGATCAGGTGGTGGGGGGCGCAGGTCAACACCACAGAAACCGGAAAAAAAACAGCAGAGAAAATAGGGGTCATTACGGATTACAGAGTCACCATGAATTATAATGTGTGTTTTACTGTGTGTTTGTGTGTTACAGTGTGTGTGTGTGTTTGAATACTGCTGTGTGTGCATGCAGATGTCAGTGTGTGTCTAAGCACTGGTGTGGGAATGTCATTGTTTTCCCTTGCTCACCTCATACTCCTTTTATATAGTATAGGCTTTTATATAGTATAGTATATGAAAATATACTTACTGTGTAATGAAAATGAACAAAGGGGTATCACATATTTGTTATTGTGTACATGGCAATCAATTTTGGTTCAAATGATCTCTGTGGAATCAGCATGGTTCTTCCCCTGGTCTTTGTTTTCTTTTGTTGAGTTGATTTAATTTGATATTTTCCATGTGTTGTTTTATTGATTTTCCTATGTAAATGCATTTATCAGTTCCTGTCCTTTATTATCTAATTTATTGTTTTTCTGGTTTGTAATTGTTGCGTCATGTTTGTAGTTGGTAAGTCTGTAAAGTTAGTGCTAAAAGTTATATTAAGCCTAAGGGGGTGGGACCCCCCGAAACAGCAGCTGGATACCACCACCTCCCTGTGTTACCTCAAAACATTTTCTGAGTGCTTCATTTGTTGTTCTTCTGTTTCTCTCATGGATGTCATATATATATTTCTGAAAGATATTGTAAGTTCTCTTTTGGATTCTTTGGTTTACGGCTTCTCCTCTTATTTCTGGATTTGAATACTGGTTTACAGATTTAGATTTTGCATTTTGTCTTTTTCAATTTTCTTCTGGTTCATACTTTTGAATTATGTTTGAATAAATTGTGTTATTATTGAGGAAATTAGCTTTGTTCTTTGCATTAGGAGTGTTTGTGATTTCGCTGTCTCGTCTTTCTCAGTTTGGGTGTGCTGGCTGCAAAGCCTGCTTCTTGAGCTTTGAGACCAGCCTTACCTCGTGGCACTGTCAGTCAATCAGTCAGTCATTATCCAACCTGCTATATCCTAACATAGGGTCATGGGGGTCTGCTGGAGCCAATCCCAGCCAATACAAAGAGCAAGGCAGGAAACAAACCCCGGGCAGGGCACCAGCCCACCACAGCTCATGGCACTGAGGCCTACTTTATGTTCCTAAGCCTCATTCTAGTTTTCAGGCCTCATTTTTGCAGTGGGAGTTCTGATTTCACTACAGTAGATAAAACATAAAACAATATGATCAAAAAGAGTCAACAGTCAAAAAACAGGAAGGACAGATGTTTAATATGATTTATTTATTTATTTATTTATTTATTTATTTATTTTTCTCAGTTCTATTGGAGTTTAATACAATTTATTTATTTTCCTGTGTTGTTTAACATTCTTTTTAATCTGTCTTATGTCCTATTACCCAGCATTACTTTGTTTTTTAAGGAATTTACTTATTTTCTCATCTTGCCTCTGTTGTGAGACACAAGAAAGAAAGCATCAGAAAGACATCAGAAAGATTTATGTAGGCAGAGACGTGGTCAGGAAAAGCAAAGGGTCAAAATTTTGAAATCAGAATAACGAGGCAACCATGAATCAAAGCGACAAGACATGACACAAAAGTCTAAGGCAAAGCAAAGTCAAAACCAAAAATACCACTAGGGCCTACTGGAAGAGGAAGATAATCGCACTAATAGACATTTTGGAATGTTATGTATCTACCAAGAGATAATGCATGGTGTGCGCGCTGCCACATGTATAGAGTCACCTCCTTGTGATCATCAGCGTGATAACTGCTGCCATGTGATGCTACCAGCAAGTGTCACATAAACAAACAAATTCAAGAAGGATCCACAAAGAAATTTGTCAAACTAAACTAGAGTAAAAGCTTAGAAACTCTTATATCAGACTAATTAACAGAAACCACACAAAAACACATATAGAAAGAGCTTAATATTACAAATATACTGCCATGTTTGCCTTATCTGTGTTAAGTATTAGTCTGAAAATCCAAATGAAAATAGAAAATCCAAAAGAAAAACACAATACTTGTAAAACCTTTAAGTACTCCAATACTCGACTGATGGGTCTCACTTCTGACTGGAATTCTGCAAGTAGCCAGAAGGAGGAGCCAGTGGCGATGACATCAGCATGACCCCACCTCCTGAGGCTCCACCCATAAAACACAGGAAATGGAGGCACATTGTAAGGCACAGGACTCCAAAAAACATATGATAAGTGGAACTAGCAGCAATAACACAGCAATGAGAAAAATAATAACTCAAAGTTAACAAAAAAAACAATAAAACATAAAATAAACAAAGGTTCAGACTTATACATTACATCAGGAGGTGTGACGCATAGCGTCACTGTCGTGAAAACTGAATAAGGAGAAAACAGACATTTTAGTGACTGGCAAAAATGGATATAATGAGGGTATTAGAAATAAACTTGATCCACTAGGCTTAAAAGTCAAGGCAGAGGTGAAGAATTTAGAGGTATTTATTGACTCTGACTTAAATTTTAAATCACATATTAATCAGAATACCAGGACAGCATTTTTCACTTAAGGAATACAGCAAAAGATAATTCCCTTATAACTTTGCAGGATGCTGAAAAATCAGCTCACACTTTTGTTTTCAGTCAGCTAGATTACTGTAACGCACTCCTCTCAGGACCACCCAAAAAAGACATCGATCGATTACAACGAGTATAGAATGCAGATGGCAGAATCTTAACTAGGAAAAAAAAATCCGAGCACATCTCTCCAGTTTTGATGTTACTACATTGGTTACCTGCGCTATTTAGAATTGACTTTAAAATACCGCTTATGGTTTACAAAGCCTTAAATCATCTCGCTCCATCTTATATTTCAGAATGCCTCTCACCTTACACTCCAAATCGTAACCTTAGATCTTCAAATGAGGGTCTGCTTAGAATTCCAAGAGCTAAACTTAAAAGAAGTGGTGAGGCGGCCTTCTGCTGTTATGCACCTAAAACCTGGAATAGATTACTGAAAGAAATTCGCCAGGCTAATACAGTGAAGCACTTTAAAAAACTGCTGGAAACTTTATTTTCACATGGCTTCCTCATAGCTACATTTTAGTGTAACCCTGATATTCTATATATGCATTTGATTTTCATTTTTAGCATGGCCCTGCAATCCGTACTAACCCCTACTATTCTCTGCTGTTCTTTTTCCAGTTTTCCGTGGCAGTGATCTGCCCCCACCGCCTGATCAAAGCACCATGCAGTCCCTACATTGATGGACTCAGTCTTGTGAACAACTCGCTATCTTTAAAAATACCTTTTTGTAGCCTAGGCACATTACACAGGTGGCTGCTCCAAACCTTTATGATGTCTAAGTGTCGTTCTTGTCACAACACATACTGCCTTCAGTCCTCACAGGGTCAACCTAGTGGACTAGAAAATTAGGCCTTGAAGACTTTTCTAAAAAATTCAGAGACTTGTTGGCCGGGGTCTCCAGGACTCTGACCACATTTGTATACTCATATGTGATGGCTCTAGATTTAGCCAGTGATATCGTCTACTCTTACATTTTGCCTTGTACCTTGTACTATTGCGTTGTATTCCTGAGGCGGCCATGACAGATTGGTTGTCTAGCTCTGTGAAGAGGATTACTGGTGTTCTGTTTTGTGTGTTGGATTGTATGTACCCCATTTTGAGATACCCATTGCACTCAACCGGCCTAGAAAAGGGGTCTCCCTCTGAATCACCTTTTTGAAGAATTCATTTTTTTCCCTGCAATAGTTTACCCGAATTGGCTTTCCCAAGCCATCTTCCATTTTTTTTCCCCCTTACCAGGGTTTTTTATTTGGGAGTTTTCTTGTCTTCTTCGGAAGTCATGGTTTGGGGGTGTGGCTGCCAAAAAAAATCAGGGCCTGTTAAAGTATTCCTTGTGTGATTTTGGGCTGTACAAGAAATAACTTGCTGTTGCTGCTGAGAAGAATTCTGGGTTATGAAAAGCTGCTGGCGCTGCAGCCTAACTTTGCCTTTTTTCCCCAATGTTGTTGACTGCACATTAAAAAATGTCACAAATCTTCCAGCACCGTCCCAAGTGTCAATCAGAACTGTAGGCACTCAAGGAAGGGTTACAAACTCAATGGAGAATCTCGACCCACTGTGCCTACAACCATTCAATCCAGACGCCCAAGGGCCTTCCTTAAAACCCCAAATTGCCCACCAGCATGCCTGACACTTTCATTTAAAGGGATGTAAAAATCACACCTGCATATTATGGGCTGCATTTGCAGCACTGATTTATGACTTCCTTGGTTTCACAGCGAGGGAACCAGAAACTTTACAGTCTTGTGCTTCAGCCTGTCATTGAGTTGGAATACTTCTGAGTATATGAAATTTCGTTCTTAATGTATTTTTAAAAAGGACGTCAGTGAGGAAACAGCTGAACAATAATAAACCTCCATTTTTTTTCTCACCGCTGCAATTTACTAGGCTTTACAGTCACAAGAAGTCATAATTAAACTTTTCAAGTTGTATAGTGTATGTATGTGGAATCTGAAATGTGTCTATAGGAAGGCCAACTGCGTATGGCGAAGACCCATTACTGTTTCTCATTATAAAGATGAAACAAGACCACCAGAGGCAACCCCACGTCTGTTACAGTGCATCTGTTGTTCTGGTTTAACCAGGGTTGCGTCCCTGGCTTAGATAATTTTTTCTTTTTATTTATATTGTTTTTGTGTATTTATTTAACTCTTTCAGGGCTGACATTGACTTTGTTGAAATTCAGGGATAGAGGACGGTAATCGACTCTAAACTGCGACAAAACTCGCCCTTACGTTTTAGTTTGACTCTCTTTGCTTGAAGGAAGGTTACGTAGCTTTGTTAATTTGACCTCGATTCCATGAGTAGTGAAGAACAAACAGCTTCTTAAAATGGCATCAACATCTGGCGAGACTAAAGCAAATGTGAAAACCAAAATACTCTGTGGACATTTTACGTATTATCGCTGAATTGGACTCTGACTTTTTGGACTCTGAGTTTGATGCATGAGATCTGGAGATGGATATCGAAAACAAAAGTGAGGTACCAGCATCGGCCTATCGATCCCCAGCTTATCGTGGTGCTGAACACGTTTGTGTAGCTGATACTCCTACAGCAGCGTTCTCCTAGGAGGACCACCACTTCTGATGACAAGAGGTACAAATCATATTGCATTACATTGCGACTGCCACCATTGCCCACCTGCTGTGCGAGGACAGAGAGGTAGCCAGCCCACTGTGCATTCCTGCTGGTCATCGAGCCGCCCCTACATAGCCACTGCTGCCACTGATGCCGAACGGGCGCCTAAGGCAGCCACAGCATGTAGCAACAGACGTTTTATGTTGATTTATGTGTGAAAGCAGTGCATTGTGTGCTGAGTTTTTTGGAAAAAATATTCAGCCCTAAAAGAGTTAATATGTTGTTGTGATTATGTTATATCTAATGTTTCTTTAAATTATATGTCCCTTAGGGGAGACACCTGATGCATCCCAGCACTATTTAAGAAGAAGTCATCCTTACAATGGCTGCTTTGGCATTGACGTTTTTGGTTTGTTCTTACTTCCTGCTTTTGGATTTTGTCATTTTAAACCTTTAATATTCACACCTCTTTATACATAAATGGTGGCTCCGAGACTAGGGATCTGTGCTGGCAATCGGTTCGAATCCCATAAACACTAGAAGTGAGTCCACTTTGTTGGACCTCTGTGCAAGGCCTTTAACATTCAATTGCTCCGTCCTGGGTATGACGTTAATCTGCATCCAGCCCAGCAAGGAGGTCCTCCAACTTACAGGGCAAACTTGGGGGTTGGCAGTCCAGCCACTGTTCCAGTGTGGTGCTGAGGTGTCACCCGCTGCACTCGGATCTCAATCCAAATCAGCACATGCTCCCAACATCCTTCTCTCTCTTTATGCATAAGTTTTGGTGCTCATTTTGCTTTTTATTCATGCAAAGTCTACTTCTCATGATGGTTTTCATTACCATGTTTGTTGTTTTCATGTTGTAATAGAAATAGAGTGGACAACAACGAAGAGTTGGAAACATATATACAGTAATCCCTCCTCGAGACAGGAACGTTATTCAAACACTGCAAACAAACATTTGTCTCTTTTTCAAAAGTTTAAACTGTGCTCCATGACAAGACAGAGATGACAGTTCCGTCTCACAATTAAAAGAATGCAAACATATCTTCCTCTTCAAAGGGGTGCGTGTCAGGAGCACAGAATGTCACATAGATAGAGAAAAGCAAACAAATCAATAGGGCTGTTTGGCTTTTAAGTATGCGAAGCACCGCGGCACAAAGCAGTTGAAGGCGGCAGCTCACACCCCCTCCATCAGGAGCAGGGAGAGGGAGAGAGAGAGAGAGAGAGAGAGAGAGAGATAGAGATAGAGAGAGAGAGAGTTTGTTTTTCAGTCAAAAATCAATACGTGCCCTTCGAGCTTTTAAGTATGCGAAGCACCGTGCAGCATGTCGTTTCAGGAAGCAGCTGCACAAAAGATAGCAACGTGAAGATAATCTTTCAGCATTTTTAGACTAGCGTCCGTATCATCTAGGTGTGCGAACAGCCCCCCTGCTCAATCCCCCTACGTCAGGATCAGAGAAAGTCAGCGCAAGAGAAAGAGAAATGTAAGCTGGGTAGCTTCTTAGCCATCTGCCAATAGCGTCCCTTGTATGAAATCAACTGGGCAAACCAACTGAGGAAGCATGTACCAGAAATTAAAAGACCCATTGTCCTCAGAAACCCGCGAAGCAGCGAAAAATCCGCGATATATATTTAAATATGCTTACATATAAAATCCGCGATGGAGTGAAGCCGCGAAAGGCGAAGCGCGATATAGCAAGGGATTACTGTAATATATAATTGGAAACAGACGTGTCCCAAGATGGCAGCGCTTCTGGGCTTTGGCCCTTCTGACAGGAAGAGGTGAGTCCAGGTGGACGGACACTGGAATTGACGTCAGAGGAGTTCTAGCCAGCAATCAACCAATCTGCAGAGGAGGGATGAGAGAGAGAGGCGTTAGGACACAGTGCCAAGCCCTGGAGCGGAGGTAGAATTGCGATCACTAGGGCCCTTCAGCTGAACTCTTATGTGCACACGTGTGACAAAGTTTACACAACATATTAGTTTTGATGACGTGACCGCAGCTGTCGCAGTTTTCAGTCCCAAATCCTTTGCTGTCAGTTAGCTTCAAGTCTAAGGAGGCCCAATCCTCAAATTTTGACTTTTTCTGGTTATGATCTTCAATTCCTTTTTGACTTTGAGTCTTGTTTCTGCCCTCTGGTTTTGATGGCTTGTTTTTATTCAGCCTCCTGTTCTTCTCAGTATTCTCTTGATCTTTTTATCTTCTCTGTACTCAAATGTGGCACTTGGTGTCACGGCCCACCTGCCAAGTTGTTATGCCTGTCTAAGATAAAGCCATCTTTGATGGAGGATCGCAGGAATTGTCAGGTAGAGGGGTCCTCTCATCGGATTGACTGGCCCAGCACTGACGTATCTGTGGAATGGCCAATAGGGGGAGGCAGCTTGATGGCTGAGGTCTCCAGGACTCTGAGCAAATCAAAATCATATTCTGTGATATCATCTACTGTTGAATTCTGCTGTGTACTTGTAATATGTTCTGAGTATTGTATTGTATTGTATTGGCCCCCTTCTCTTAGACACCCACTGCATGCCCAACCTACCTGGAAAGGGTCTCTCTTTGCACTGCCTTTCCCAACGTTTCTTCCATTTTTTCCCTACTAGGGTTTTTTTGTGAGTTTTTCCTTGTCTTCTTAGAAAGTCAAGGCTGGGGGGCTGTCAAGAGGCAGGGCCTCTTAAAGCCCATTGAGGCAATTCTTGTGTGATTTTGGGTTATACAGAAATAAATTGTATTGTATTGTATTGTATTTTCCAGCTCATAATAATCCTTGGGCACTCTGTGTGTCTACAACAGAAGCCCCTGCTGTCATCTTAGGTTACAGTTTCTTTTTTTTTTATTATTGCATAATTTTACTCCTGCGGTGGGTTGGCACCCTGCCCGGGATTGGTTCCTGCCTTGTGCCCTGTGTTGGCTGGGATTGGCTCCAACAGACCCCCATGACCCTGTGTTCGAATTCAGCGGGTTGGAAAATGGATGGATGGATAATTTTACTCAACTTGCCCTCTCTGTTTGTCTTGGTCAAATTTTGCAATCAATTTTTTACCCACTTTTTCCAAACCGATTTCCTTCAAACCTTGGTGACAATGCAATAATTCATCAGTTTTGAGCCGGGATCTATACATTAATTATGTCAAATTAAAATTTCTCATTTCCTTATATTATACTTCTCGCGTTTATATGTGTATATATAGTGCTTTTAGCCAACATACATATATATGAATTAGTGGTGTTGGTCAAGTTCTTAGTGTGTTGGACTTTTGATCAATTGGTTGAAGGTTCAAGACCAATGTAGAGAAATTAAGTTAAAAAAAATTGTTTTGACTAATTGATATTGAAGTTTTGTCAAATTCTTTGAATATGACAGTTAAGCAGCATTGGTAAAGTGGTTAGCGAGTTAGACGTTCATTCAAATGGTCAAAGGTTCAAGACCAGTGTACACAAACTATTTTTTTTTCAGTTTTCCATCATTTATATAGAAATTTGGCCAAATGCTCTTTTCATGGATTTGGTGATATTGGCTCGGTGGATAACGTGTTGGGCTTTTCTAAGAGAGACTGAAGGTTTGATTGTCCCATAGAGAAACACACATTTCCAGTACTTCACATGTGTAAGGTTTCATTGTGGTTAGGATTTTCTGAAATGACAAATGAACAGGAATGAATGTTACACTTCACTTTAAGATTGTAGGTTCAATTCCACTCTGTCACTAATGTCATTTCTGTCAAATCACCTCCCCACCCAAGTCAAGGTTTTTATAACATGCCGAGGACTTTGTGGCATTATGGTGACTAAAAAAATAGATTTTTAAGTGACACAATTTTACTTAAAAATGCACTAAAAAGTAAATTTCTTTTTTCTTGTATTAAGATTTTCTTGGTCACATGTGACTAAAAATAAAATCGTGTGGCACCCATAAAAGAATTAATTTAATTCAATTAAAATGCATAGATTCCTTAAATGATTAAAAAAAAATAACTTTTACAATTTGAAAATGTCTCCAATTATAACCATTATCCTACATACTTTAATCAACTGTTATATGAGGTGTCATTTTCTTTCCATAGTTAAGCTGGTTAGAAATTTCCCTTTAATGAATCAATGCCATTTAATTGAATTACATTCATTCTTTTATGGGTGGCCATAAAAGACAAGAAAAAAGAAACAAGAAAAAAAGACATGAAAGCACATGAAAATTTCTTCTGTTTAGTGCATTTTTTAATAAAATCATGTCACTTAAAAATCTGTTTATATATATATATATATATATATATATATATATATATATATATATATATATATATATATATATCCATCCATCCATCCATCCATTTTCCAACCCGCTGAATCCGAACACAGGGTCACGGGGGTCCGCTGGAGCCAATCCCAGCCAACACAGGGCAGGAACTAATCCCGGGCAGGGTGCCAACCCACCGCAGGACACACACAAACACACCCACACACCAAGCACACAATAGGGCCAATCTAGAATCGCCAATCCACCTAACCAGCATGTCTTTGGACTGTGGGAGGAAACCGGAGCGCCCGGAGGAAACCCACGCAGACACGGGGAGAACATGCAAACTCCACGCAGGGAGGGCCCGGGAAGCGAACCCGGGTCCCCAGGTCTCCCAACTGCGAGGCAGCAGCGCTACCCACTGCGCCACCGTGCCGCCCTATATATATATATATATATATATATATATATATATTTTTTTTTTTTTTTGGACTTTGAGTCTCGTTTTTGCCCAAATTCATTCAGCCTCCTCTTCTTCCCAGTGTTCTAATCGTATCCTGATCTTTGTCAGCTCATAATAGTCCTTGGGCACTCTGTGTGCCCACAACAGAACCCTCTGCTCTCATCTTAGGTTATTATTTCTGGTTTTTATATTATTACCACTAGGGGGCTTCACTCATCAACCAACCTCCACGGCCTGCGCTACATGCCAGCCACTTCACATCTCTGCCACTCACGTTGTGAAGAGGGGGGTTGAATGCACCCCAAGGAAATGCAGTCACTCCTCTGAAACCCCCTCTTAAACGGTGATACAATGGGAAACAAATACAGTTTTTTTTACCTCCACTTTGCTCAATCAGCTGCTGCTGCTGCTGTGCCGTGTGATCTGCGTGGCGCTTCGAACATTTAAAAGCCTGTATAGCAGCTGTCCTTTTGTCTCACTGCCTTGTCCTCCACTGCTCCTGTTGGGGGTCCCGCTCCTGAGGCGTGCCCCTATG
Organism: Erpetoichthys calabaricus; assembly: GCF_900747795.2. Lineage (NCBI taxonomy): Eukaryota > Metazoa > Chordata > Cladistia > Polypteriformes > Polypteridae > Erpetoichthys > Erpetoichthys calabaricus. The sequence continues at coordinate 35,802,522 of NC_041396.2, read as the reverse complement.
AAGAAGAACATTTTCTATTCTTTTAATTGAGAGATGGAACTGTCCCCTCCAACTACACATGGAGCGCGATTCACTCCTGGAAGAGACTTATGTTTGTTTGAAGTGTCTGAATTTGAAGTATGAAGTGGGAATCAGCACCTCCAAATCCGAGACCATGGTCCTCAGCCGAAAAAGGGTGGAATACCCTCTCAGGGTTGGGAGCAAGATCCTGCCCCAAGTGGAGGAGTTCAATTATCTTGGGGTCTTGTTCACGAGTGAGGGAAGAATGGAGCTTGAGATCGACAGGCGGATCGGTGCGGCATCCGTAGTGATGCGGGCTCTGTATCGGGCTGTCATGGTGAAAAAGGAGCTTAGCCGCAAGGCAAAGCTCTCAATTTACCAGTTGATCTATGTTCCTACCCTCACCTATGGTCATGAGCTATGGGTAGTGACCGAAAGAACGAGATCGCGAATACAAGCGGCTGAAATGAGTTTCCTCCATAGGGTGACTGGGCTTTCCCATAGGGTGACTATGTCTCTCGGCTGGCCTGGAAACGCCTTGGGATTCTCCTGGAAGAGCTGTTCCTTGTGACTCTCTAGTGTTACTCACAGTTCTTGAGTCTCACAAATGGTGGTCTGCCCGACAGATAGTCCATTATCCAGGACCCCACAGGCTCATTCACCTGCATATCTCTGAGTTTACCCTGTAAGATGCTAGGGGTCGCTGTTGCCCCTTCAAACCCAACAGACAGGTACACTGGACACAGGTTAAAATCACCAAGAACATATTTTAATCTTTTTCTTCTTGTTATAGTTCTCAGAAGCACCTCCGCCACAATAAACAGGCAATACAACTCTATTAAGCACAATCAATAAACACAATTCTCTCCTCCACACCTCCCAGCAAGCTCTGTCCTACTCCTACCTACTCTGGCCCCCCTTGTTGGGTCTTCAGCAGTCTTTTATATAGTCCTTGACCCACAAGTGCTTCTGTCCTTCCTTCCACATGACTTCCCAGCACTTCCGGGTCAGATGGAGATTTTGCATTTTCTTGTATGTCGGAGCTTCTGTTCTTGTGGCTTGGGAGTACTTCCGGGTTAAGGATGAGGCATGACTCCTCCGGTCCTCTTGCAGTGTCCCATAGCAGCACCCAGCAGGGCTGCATTGTTGGACTTCATGTCCCATAAAGCCCTGCGGGAATCCAGGGCTCTGCTGTATTCCAGGGAATTCCATCTAGCGCTTTGGGGGAGGCAGTGTCCACAAGTAGCTGCCTTCCCCCATCCTTCTATTTCAGGAGCATCCTGGCTGGGATCCGTCTGTTACAAGCCCTTACTAGGGATGGCTGGATGGTATTGAAGGCACTGGAGAAAACAAAAAATCAGAACCGTCACAGTGCTGCCAGCCTTGTCCAGGTGACAATAAGCCTTTTGATAGTTTCCCTCACGTCCACTCAGTTGAGCACTATGAAGAAGGAGGCAGCATTCCTTAAAACTTAAAGAATATTCAATGCCGTGTGAGGTCTTGTGCAGGTCACGGCCACTGGTGCCGATGTCCTCAAGAGTGTACTGTGGACTTGGAGCACTTTTCTTGACTGCCACTTTGTTGATCCACAGGTGCCAGTATGCAGCATCCTTTTGCACGCAGAAATAAACAACGCAGTGTGTAACCAAGGACTGCGCACAAGTGTCTTTGTAGATAGACGGCGTGGTTGCTTGAATTAGATAAAATTATATCAGACTCAAGGAAACTGTGAAGCTTTCAGAGTATGAAAGGCTTTTATTATTTTTTTTTTATTTGAAAGCGCCATCACAGAAACGTTGTTAAAAGGACGAAAGAGGATAAAGTAATTGCTTGTTCATCATCCCCTGGCTTAACTGGGAATGCAAAACAATGTCTTTAATTTAAATTTCAATACCACTTAACAGATCACAGCGGGTACCTAATGAATTTGACCTTAGTGTGACATCCTGACAAAACTGAATCAAAACATAATTACCCAATTATAGACGTGGTGTGTTCGGAACAGACAGAGGTAGATTGACACAATCCTCCTGACATGAATACTGCAGCACAACGACGGAAGGACTTTCTCATCATGATGTGCAGTGGGAAGATCGATTCCTGTTTGGTATCAGGAGGGGGAATTGTGCTGTGGCAGCTGTCACGCTGAAGGTCAGAGTACAGTTCTCTTCTTGCTTGCGTTGAGAGGGGATTGCAAGCTCCATAGGGGCACCGTATGTGATTACAGCAGCCCTTAGACCCCAGACGTCCTAAGAAGGAGTCGATCGAAAGTTGGGCATATTCCTCCTATGATACTCTCACTGTGCGAAAGAATCTACAACTGTACGGTCAAATAGGGTTGTCATCAGTATCAAAATATCTGTAAGTATCGAAGGTAACATTTTTTAAAATTGTTTCAATACTCATTTTTCATGCTATCGATTCTACATCCTACATTATTAATGCAATGCATTCTGTCTTTTGACAGTTGAGTCTAGTAGGCTACCGTTGGACAAGGCTTGTGCTGCAGCCCCGTTTCTTACAGCAACTGACTTCTAAATTATGAAATTATTAATCAGTATAAGTCTGTAAACTGTTGCGCTAGAAGTAGACATGTGACGTTTGTTGCTTTTCCACCAGTTAAAACACTTTTTGTAGTAAGTTAAACATTTATCACATTAATACAGGGGTCTGCAATTATTGTTACCTGTGAGATTCAGGGACAACACTCTCTGGCACTAGGGCTCCATTGCTCCCTCAGTTTTTTAATTCTCATTATGAAGTGTTCTGCCATGGCGCATTACTTTCTTTTATTTTATTGCTAGCCATCCCCCGCGGCTCTGCCCGCGTAGAGGTGAAACAGGACAGTGAGGAAAGCCCTGCCTGGCTCCCTACTCCTGACGTTACGCCTCCCCCTCCTCTCGGCCGACAGCCTCTGCCTTGGATTAACTCAAAAACTTATGGCTCCTGCAAGCAAACTAAGATTCTTAATGCACTAGCTAAGCGGACGTAAGATATGCCCCAAGGCTGGCACGTGACTGAGGAGGTCCCTGCTCGGCTCCCTACTCCTGACATCACACTTCCTCCTCCCCTCGACCCGCAGCCTCTGTCTTGGATAAGCGCGAATATATCACTCCTGAGAGTGCAATGAGAGAAGTCGCAATATCAACAAGAATGTTCAAGCAGATTCTAGAAAAAAACCTGATCTAAATCCTTTATATAGTTCTCTCGTTCGTTAGCTAAGCAGATGTAAGATACGCCCTGAGGCTGGTGCGTGAGTGAGGAGGGCCCTGCCCCCTGCCCTACTCCTGACACCACACTTCCCCCTGCCCTCGGCCTGCAGCCTCTGTCTCGGATAAGTGCGAAAATATCGATCCTGCAAGCGAACTGTGATTCTTACTGCGATGAGAGAAGTCACAAAATCAACCGGAATGTTCAAGCAAATTCTAGAAAAAAAACCCAATCTAAGTTAAGTAGTTCTCTCATTTTCTATCTAAGCAGAGGTAAGGAACACCCGGAGGCTGGCGTGTGAGTGAGGACGGCTCCGCCCACCTTCCCTTGGCCTGCTGCGTGTCTCTTGGATTCACGCAAATACATTGGTACTGCAAGGGAACTATGATACTTAGCACAATGAGAGAAGTCGCAAAATCAATCGGAATGTTCAAGCAAATTATGGAAAAAAACCTGATCTAAATCCGTTAAGTAGTTCTCTCGTGAAAAGCTGACAGACGGACGGACGGACGGACGCACGCTGGATTATATATATATATAGAGATGTGCAATTTTAAAATTATATAAGCCATATAACAGGAGTCAGCTTCAGGGCTCATTCAATGGTAATACTACTCCGGGTTAAGATTTGGCGCAGTCGTCTAATGCTTTAGTTTGCTTCTCTTGGGCAATAGGATGACAGCTGACGTCACTCACAAATTCTCTTAAGGGGGTCCACCAATATCTCGTGTCAGTCAAGACTGAGGCTTGCATCTGGAAAGACGTGTCCGGCACGTTAAACTTGTTTTGTTATTTTTTTTCAATCAAACACACAGGGTTCACTGCAAAATGCCCCAGCCCTTTATCATTGCATCTTTTTCTAGAATTTGCTTGAACGTTCCTTTAAAGTCCAAAGCCTTAACCGCTACACCTCACTGCCTACTTTAGGCAAAAAAAGTGAATGAGCATAAGCCGGCCAAATTTGGGGTTTTCATAAGAAATGTAATGATTTACTTCATGAGGTCGAATTACATAATAAAGAAGAACAGTTGCATCATATATTTGAAATATTAAAATGAGAGCTTTGATTTAAATGTTTAAAGTCTAAATATTCTCAATTATAATATAAACTTGACCATGAAATAGTCTAAAGTGATACTCCACGTGCTTATGTTTGAAATGTGTCATTTTTAAACATTGGAGTACCTCTTAGAGGGCTAGGACCACCAGTAAAGAATCAAATATCAAAAATATTATCATTTTAGTAATCATCCACCCCACAATAGCATAAAATGACACTCTACGGGCCTATATGATCAATTCCCTGTGGACCCAATGCGGTGATAGGGACACAATGCTGAAAAAATGGTGCCGTCCTTCAGATTAGGCATAAAACTGAGGCTCTGACTCTCTGCAGTCATTAAAGATCCCTGGGCATCCTTCATTAAGAGTAGAGGGTGTCCCAATGTCCTGGCTAACTTGCCCAGCACAGCCTAGTCATTGTAGCCCCCTCATCATCCCCTGTCTCTAATTGGCTAACTCTCTCTCACCACTTCACCAAATAACAGCTCATGTGTGGTGGGCTTACTGATGCAAAATGGCATATCTATCTATCTATCTATCTATCTATCTATCTATCTATCTATCTATCTATCTATCTATCTATCTATCTATCTATCTATCTATCTATCTATTGTGGACACTTTTTGTGACTGAAGACAGAGAAGAAAATTAAAATGAGTAAAAACCTTTTATTGATACATACCAGGCAAGGGTAAAATGACAGAGAAATACAGTCCTAGGACACCGCACTTCATCTGCCTCGAGCGCAGATATCCTTGTTCTTTTATAGCTTTTCTAGTCTCCTGATCGTTGACCACGTAAGCAATAAAAATAGCGTCCTGACTCATTTTGTATTATTCCAATTGGTAAAGTCTTTACCCTAAAGGTATATTTTCTTGTCACACACATCATTAAAAGGAAAATTACAGAAAGTATATATGCTTTTTGTCACGTACGCAAAACACAAACAAGTTTGATCATTCTGTCCTATTTTCTGTACTTACACACATACATTTTGTTCAATTACTGTACATCATTTTATGTTTTTACACTATCTATCTATCTATCTATCTATCTATCTATCTATCTATCTATCTATCTATCTATCTATCTATCTATCGATTATACTCGAATATAAGCCGAGTTTTTCAGCACCCAAAATGTACTGAAAAACGTCACCCTCTGCTTATATTCGAGTCAGGTCCCACTGCGAGCGAAAGACAGCGCGCAAGAGAGAGACAGAGAGACAGACAGACAGGCAGACACCGTGCGAGAGAGAGACACACACACACACACATGCGCGAACACAGCGCGAGAGAGAGCAAGGGTGGCGGCATAAGGCAGAGAAGGCAGTTAAAGAATGCACCCGGCTTGTTTTTAAAGATTTAAATTAATGTATGGTAATTTTATTGATTTTGATTATTGAAACTTACCAGTAGCTGCTGCATTTCCCACCCTAGGCTTATACTCGAGTCAATAAGTATTTCCAGTTTTTGTAGGTAAAATTTGGTACCTCGGCTTATATTCAGGTCGGCTTATACTCAAATATATATGGTATCTATCTATCTATCTATCTATCTATCTATCTATCTATCTATCTATCTATCTATCTATCTATCTATCTATCTATCTATCTATAATATAGTTCCTTTCACATTATCTATCTATCTATCTATCTATCTATCTATCTATCTATCTATCTATCTATCTATCTATCTATCTATCTATCTATCTATCTATCTATCTATCTATCTATCTATCTATCTATCTAAAGAAAGAAGACTGCTAGGACTCCTGCCTAGTGAGATGGTGTGATGCTAATGGCCATAGCAAGTGACACAGGGCATGAGTCACTTTCAGATTCTTCATGTGAGATGACTGGAGAGACCCTTTTTCTAATATTACTTATTCTTTTAATGACACATCTCCCTGTGTGCCAGGTGCCCGTATTCTCATTTTGATTGTAATGAATATACTATTTTACAACCTAAAAAAAAAAGATTTCCTTCTTTGCTGAGAAATGAGCACTAAGCAGTCCAAATGTGTCAGAGCGCCCCTAGTGGTGCACACCAACTAACGTGGCCTCCGTCTGGCCAAGATCAGGGTTTAGATGGAGTGCCACGCAGAAGCTCGCCGTCTTCCTCCAGCTGGCACGTCTCCTCCATTGGATTCTCTCTCTCACTCTGCTAACTGCGTCAAGTCAGCTACTAATTTATTATAAAGAACGCGAAAACAAATAAGACTTCATATTTAAAAAGCATTGATGCTTGTAAAGGTTTTTAATGGTTTATATTGATGGTGTGTGACATTTAGAATAGATGTTTTATTACTCCGTGTAACATCTTTTTTTTTCTTGCCTTTGCAGTTTAAATTTGAAAGAAAGAAAGAAAGAAAAAAAAAACCTCCAGACGGTGGCATGGATGATTTATTCTGATCTAACTGCTTGCCGTTCTTTTGTAAATTAGCATGTTACACGGGCACCGAAACAAATGTGAAAAGGTCACCAGGCTGTTTAGGCTGTGGAAAGTTATCGCAGGTGCTTTACAATGCAATAATGCATTTTTCATCGTGCAGAGTTATGTAAAGGTGCATTTTCAATAAAAAGTGTATTATTTTTAAAGTGAAGCAGATACTGTTTGATGCCCCCCATCCCCCCCCCCCCCCCCCCCCCCCCCCCCATATGGATGAAAGTACCACCCTAGGCCATGGGCTTCTGAGCAGGCCTGTTGCCACCAATGGATTATAGCCGCCCCCTGATTGGTTGTTTTCTTCATTGCATTGTAAACATCTTAGCAGCATTGAGGAGATTTGCATAGCCGGAGCGATAGAAACAGTGGGAGACCAAAAGAACAGGAAAGAAGAAACAGTCTGACCGCATCAGATGGCTTCTTTTAAGTTCTGTCAAATGCCACTTAGACTCTTCCTTATAAATTATTCTTATGTGTTCATTCTCCATCCGTGCTGGCTCTACGCCTTGTTAGGATCTATATTTAGTGGCTCTGTGTATAGAGTGCCAGTGAGTTACGGTACTCCATTAGGCCGGTGCTATGATTAGAAAGGCCAAAATATGCTCGTCAGGGCAATATGTGAATTATTTAATGCATTAACTTGAATCAAGAGTTTTTTTTTTTTGCAAACTGCATACTGTCAAAGACTAGACAAAGAGCCACAAAAAGATTTGGGGCAACCATCTGTTTAATTTTTCCTGGTTGCAAAATAGTTCAATTGTGTACAGTTGTGTACTGGTTTGAGTCCAAAACAGAACTGTCTTGATGAGACAAAGGTGGCGGTTTTAAGGGAGAGAAGAGGAAGTGAGGTCATTGGGGTGGGAAACCTGAAGTGAAGTCATTGGACCTGAACCTGGAAGTGATGTCATCGGAATTTCCTGCCTGCAGTGGAAAGAGAGAAAGGATCAGTACACTCTGCCATCCCCTGGCCTGGCGTGGGATTACCCTCCTTCAGGCCCTTTAGCTGCCTCCCATGCGCACGTGTGTGACAATACAAATTTCCAAAGAAGTCTGTGGTGTCATGCCTCAGTGACTGGCGGCTGCTAGCTCTGTCATTGACCATCATGCAGTGCTTCGAGCAGCTGGTCATGAGACACTTGAGAGCTGGACTCCCCCACCACACATGACCCCCTGCACTTCTCTTCATCGTCCAAAATGTTCCACGGAGGACGCCATTCTCTCTGCCTTCCCTCTCTCCCTTACTCATCTAGAAGAAAATGACACCTATGTGTTGTGTTTCAGCCATTATACCCCCTCGCCACCAGGTGGGGCTCAAATTCATGTTGATTCTTTTCTATGGTAATGTTACTTTTGTTGATTTTGTGCCTTATACCTTGTTTTTGATTTTGTCTATGTACATCCCTCAAATGCACTTCAGAACAGGCCATCCACCTGAAACTACACATTTTCGGGCCCGGCCAGTACTTGGATGGGAAGCCATCAAAGAAAAGCTTGGGTTGCTGCTGGAAGAGGTGTTGGTCTGAATATGGATCCCAATGCCCCAGTGCAGTGATGGATGGGGACACTATGCTGTAAAAATGGCGTTCTCCTTCAGATGAGACCTAAAACAGAGGTCTTAACCCTTAAACTGCCAGAACCAGCTATAGTCGGTTCCCAGTCTGTGCTATATATTCATTGAGCAGCCAGCTCAGGACCAGTGCTGCCACCCCTAGCGAATCAGCATCACTGTCCCTGGGATTCAGCCGCTGCACTAGATGAGCCTGCAAGCACCAGCGTTGACCTCTGTGTTTGTGTGCAGCCAGTTCAGGTGCAGGTGATTTACTGAATTTCATCAATGGCGTCAGTTGCACCTCGTACATATAATAATAGATTGTTGCAGTAGTTTTTTTAAAATATTTTTTACAGTTCATTAGCAGTGTGTAAAATGATCAGTGTTGCAATAATTGTGATGCTCTTTGCATGAAAAAAATAAGTGTAAAATTTCACATTTTCTTTGTGAATTGTGACATTTCCTTAGAAAATGCAGCAAAAAAGTATTTGGCGTCCAGGGGTGCATTAATCACCCAAGTATGTGGCGGTTTAAGGGTTAAAATATTTAATACATGAATCCAATACAAGCCCTCCTTTATAAAAACCATGAGCCCCAGCACTTCTTTCTAAAATCTGGTGTTTCCTCAGCTTATCCCAGGAGGACCTTGTAACAAGAGGAGACGGCCGCCGGCAGGTACAGTCAACTATTAGTCCCAGGTTCGGGTTCTCACCACCAGTCCCTCTGCGTCTGTAGGTCTCTCCGCCAAAAACCCCACTCATGTCTCCCTGACGTTTCCTTAAAAAGTGCAGCAAAAATGTATTTGGGGTCCAGGGGTGCATTAACCCCCCCAAACCCCCCCCCCCCCAAAGTTTGTGGCAGTTTAAGGGTTAATTCTCTGTGGTCATGGAATATCCCTGGTCATCTTTTATAAAGAGTAAAGTGCTTCCCGATGTCCCGGCTAAATTTCCCACCACGGCCCCGTCATTCTGGCCCCCTAATCATTCCCTTTCTCTTTGGACTAATGTGTGGTGGGCTGCCATCACATCATCCAGGTGGATGCTACACATTAGTGGTGGTTGAAGTGGCTCCCCATTCACTATGTAAAACACTTTGAGTAGTGAGAAAGGCGCTATACAAATGTAAAAAAAATTAATAATGACAGTATGTAAGCTGCCTGGGTTAGTTTCTGTGTGTTTTATAGGTGGGGCCATCTGCCAGTCACCATCAAGAACTGCCCTATAACTCCAAAGGGTCTCCCACAGCTCCTGGCAGTTCATTTCAGGGGTGTTTAGGGAGCTTTGGTGAGTTCTTGTGGTTTTTGTTTTGTTTTTGTTCTTCTGTTTTGTGATTTTTCCGGATTCCTGACTTTTGTGCTCAATTTTCTATCCATTCTCTGGATTTGTGATTTCGCACCCTGTTTTGCTTGGATTGCCTGGTGTTGTAGGCAACTCCATTGTGCTTTTTGGAATGACTTCCTGTGTATCACCGAGCATATTTTGCATTAAGAAAACTTTTTTATTTGTATAAAGTTTCTGTGTTCACCCATTTTTTCTAGCCAGGATTTGACAGTGTATCCCCCTGTAGTGGGCATGTTTGGAAGTACTTTTTGGGAACTACGTGCTTTGGGAATCCTAGTGGCAACACTATTTAAGAATGCGGTTCATTGACTTCTGCTCACCCTTCCACGCCGTCACAGCGCCACATAAAAGAAAAACTATTATAGAAAAAGTAAACATGTGGAAAATTAGAATGTCCATCCATCCATTTTCCAACCCGCTGAATCCGAACACAGGGTCACGGGGGTCTGCTGGAGCCAATCCCAGCCAACACAGGGCACAAGGCAGGAATCAATCCTGGGCAGGGTGCCAACCCACCGCAGAAAATTAGAATGTTCCCCCAAAAATTTAATATCCCACATGTAATTCAACAAAGTATGTACACACAGTAAAACAAAACTCAGAAATAAAAAATAAGTCTTCTAAATATTAATGCATTCGGAATTTGCAGCCGTTGCTCTTCCGTGCAGCGGTAGATGCCAGTTGTTAAACTATTTCAATACGAGTCGTGAACGTTTGCTTAACGCCTTCAAACTGAGCACCAGGTGCTTACATTTATTCTCAAACTTTGACATTTTTTTCTTGATTTTTTTCTAGCATCGCTTTAAAGGTTGACTCAAAGCGATTACTTAAACGTTTCTCCTGGTCTTTAATATCCTGAAGCAGCTTCTTGTTTGTCTTGTGTGTCCTTTATTTCTTTCCTTATATCATTTATGTCCTTGTTTATATTATTCTTGAGCTCCTCTATGTCGTCCCCCCCCCGTGAACGCTGACCATTATCTTCAGCTCAGACAGTTCGTTTATGTCTTCTCTGTGCTCCGCGGATGAAGTAGCAAGCCCAGTTGGAGTTGGTGTTGCTGCTGGCTCACAATGGGGTAGTTGACAGCACAGAAGATAAGGTCATCTTCAGTTTCAATGAACCTTCTGGAATCGATGAGTTCTCCTGGCCTGACTCGTTTGCACATTCACTCCCGGCTGGAGACAATGCAGCAGCGTCAGGCCCCTGGAGATCTGTGCTTTCGCCTATCTGTTTCAGGTCAGACTCTGGCAGGATGTACCTTGAGCTTGAACTTGATGTCTGTCTAGGCTTGGATGAAGCTTGAGCTGTATTTTCCGTTTCTTTCTGAGCCTTTTTCTCTGCCACTCATGTTTATATATGATTGCATATACTGTAACTGAACCCCCTTGGGTTGAGTAAATAATGGATACCTTGGGATGATAAAAAAAAAAGGAAAAATAACACCGCAGCTGATGGAGTTCTCCCGAAATGGACGACATCAAAGTAATAATCTTCTATAATGGGGGAAAACGATACTCTTTCTTCATTGCTGCTTCAAAGATTTGCTTTGTTGTCTGGCTCCCCTCTCTTTTATTCTTTTTGAATTTTGGTTTAATTAAATTTTAGAATATTAGAACAATCTTGACGAGAACAGGCCATTCAGCCCAACAAAGCTCACCAGTCCTGTTCACCTAATTCTTCCAAAACAACATCAAGTCGAGTTTTGAAAGCCCCTAAAGTCCTACTGTCTACCACACTACTTGGTCACTTATTCCAAGTGTCTGTCGTTCTCGGTGTGAAGAAAAACTTCCTCATGTTTGTGTGGAATTCACCCTTGACAAGTTTCCAACTGTGTCCCCGTGTTCTTGATGAACTCATTTTGAAATAACAGTCTCGATCCACTGAACTAATTCCCTTCATAATTTTAAACACTTCACTCAGGTCTCCTCTTAATCTTCTTTTGCTTAAACTGTAAAGGATCAGCTCTTTTAATCTTTCCTCATAACTCATCTCCTGCAGCCCTGGAATCAGCCTAGTCGCTCTTCTCTGGACCTTTTCTAGTGCTGCTTTGTCCTTTTTGTAGCCTGGAGACCAAAATTGCACCCAGTACTCCAGATGATGCCTCACCAGTGTGTTATAAAGCTCAAGCAGAACCTCCTGTGACTTGTACTCCACACATGAAGGCGTTATATGACCTGACATTCTGTTAGCCTCCTTAATGACTCCTGAACACTGTCTGGCAGTTGATAGTCCACTACGACTCCTATCTCCTTCTCATAAGGTGTACTCTCGCTTTTCTGACCACCCATTGTGTATTCAAACCTCACATTTTTCCTTTCTATGTGTAATGTCAGTACTTTACATTTACTGACATTAAATTTCATCTAACACAAGTCTGCCCAAGCCTGTCTGCTATCCAAGTCCTTCTGTAACGATATAACAGATTCCAGATTATCTGCTAATCCACCTATCTTGGTATCATCTGCAGATTTAACCAGCTCGTTATTTATATTCCTATCTAAATCATTTATAAATATTAAAAATAGCAGCAGCCCCAGCACTGACCCCTGTGGAGCACCACTCTTAACAATTCTAATGAGGTTCCTTTCACCATCACCCTCTGTGTCTGAGCCAATTCTGCACCCATCTGCACACATCACCCTGAACTCCCACTTCTTTTAGTTTGATGCCCATCCTCTCATGTGGCACCTTATCAAATGCTTTCTGGACGTCCTGATAAATAATCTCATAAGCTCCACTCTGATCATGTCCTTTTGTTGCCTCCTCATAGAATTCCAGCGAGTTAGTACAACACGACCTCTCTTTTCTGAACCCATGCTGACTGTTCAGTAAAACTCCTGTTTTTGCCGAGTGTTGTTCAATCTTATCCTTAACTAGCTGAAATACCCAGCATTGCCTGGGAGGAAAATAAAATGTTTTTTTTTTTAATTGTTTGAAAAAAATATAATAAAAACAACACAACTTTAAAAATAAAAATAAATTAACAAACAATGAAAACTCACTAATGTGCTTGTCCTGCGGTCTTGTATGTATGCTATCTAGTCGACTCTATTTAATTTCAAAAGCAACAGGGGCACGGTGCTGCTGAAATATAAAGAATGCTGCCAGTCACCTCTAGTTCGCCCACCGGTGGTCGTTCCGAGTGTCAACAGAATGATAACAAGCATACAAGACTTCAAGAAGGGGGTGGTCTAGGGTTGATTTCACCCTTGTGGAAAGCAGCCCGGACACAGACAGGCAGACACCGATGGTTTACACCCAAGCACACATTTATTCATATTTACAAAGTGTCGCACACAACCCAGTGCTCCTGCACCAAACACCCTCAGTCCAGGCCTCTCTCTCTAATGCCTCTTTTCCTGACCGCCTCCACTATTCTCCTCCAACCTCTGTCCTCTTCTACCCGACTCCAGACGACGAATGGAGGGAGGCGGCCCCTTTTACGTTCACCCGGACGTGCTCCAGGTGCCTCCCGATGAACTTCCGCCAGCACTTCCTGGTGTGGCGGAAGTGCCGGCTGAGCACCCAGAAGCACTGACGTCCAGGGCTCTTCAGGCATTCGTGTGCCCCCTGGCGGCGACCACGGGCACTTATAGGATTGAGCTTCCATGCTCTATTCCCGTGGTCCCCATATCAACCAGGGCGGCTGCCCCCTCGTGGTCTGGAGGAGGCGTAATCCCTCTTCCGGTCCTTCTGGGCATCCCGGCTGGGTACCACCACCAGCCGCTCGCCACACCCTACAGTATTTTTAGTCGACCAATTGAGAAACATGTGTACCAAGTTTCATTAAAAATCACTCCAGCTGTTCGGAAGTGATGCTGGAACATACATACATACACACACACACGTACATGGACTTTTATATACAGTACTGTGCAAAAGTTTTAGGCAGGTGTGAAAAAATGCTGTAAACAAAGAATGCTTTCAAAAATGGAAGTGTTAATCATTTATTTCCATCAATCAACAAAATGCAGTGAATGAACAAAAGAGAAATCTAAATCAAATCAATATTTGGTGTGACCACCCTTTGCCTTCAAAACAGCATCAATTCTTCTAGGTACACTTGCACACAGTTTTTGAAGGAACTCGGCTGGTGGGTTGTTCCAAACATCTTGGAGAACTAAGCACAGATCTTCTGTGGATGTAGGCTTTCTCACATCCTTCTGTCTCTTCATGTAATCCCAGACACACTCGATGATGTTGAGATCAGGGCTCTGTGGGGGCCATAACATCACTTCCAGGACTTCTTGTTCTTCTTTATGCTGAAGATAGTTTTTAATGGTTTTGGCTGTATGTTTGGGGCCGTTATCCTGCTGCAGAATAAATTTGGTGCCAATCATATGCCTCCCTGATGGTATTGCATGATGGATAAGTATCTGCCTATATTTCTCAGCATTGAGAACACCATTAATCCTGACCAAATCTCCAACTCCATTTGCAGAAATGCAGCCCCAAACATTCAAGAAACCTCCACCATGCTTCACTGTTGCCTGCAGACATTCATTATTGTACCGCTCTCCAGCCCTTCGACAAACAAACTGCCTTCTGCTACAGCCAAATATTTCAAATTTTGACTCATCAGTCCAGAGCACCTGCTGCCATTTTTCTGCACCCCAGTTCCTATGTTTTTGTGCATACTTGAGTCGCTTGGCCTTGTTTCCACGTCGGAGGTATGGCTTTTTGGCTGCAACTCTTCCATGAAGACCACTTCTGGCCAGACTTCTCCGGACAGTAGATGGGTGTACCTGGGTCCCACTGGTTTCTGCCAGTTCTGAGCTGATGGCACTGCTGGACATCTTCCGATTTCGAAGGGTAATAAGCTTGATGTGTCTTTCATCCGCTGCACTAAGTTTCCTTCGCTGACCACTGCGTCAACATTGCTGGTTTCTTTGTTCAAAAGAGCTTGAACAGCACATCTTGAAACCCCAGTCTGCTTTGAAATCTTTGTCTGGGAGAGACCTTGCTGATGCAGTAGAACTACGTTGTGTCTTGTTGCTGTGCTCAATCTTGCCATGACATGAAACTGTCTTCCACAACCTCACCTTGGTAGCAGAGTTTGGCTGTTCCTCACCCAGTTTTAAGCCTCCTACACAGCTGTTTCTGTTTCAATTAATGACTGTGTTTCAACCTACATGTGACATTGATGATCATTAGCACCTGTTTGGTATAACTGGTTGATCAAACACCCGACTAGAATCCTACAAAATCCATGACTTTGTGCAAGTGGACCTATAAGAATTGATGCTGGTTTGAAGGCAAAAGGTAGCAACACCAAATATTGATTTGATTTAGATTTTTCTTTAGTTCGCTCACTTTGCATTTTGTAAATTGATAACAATAAACAATCATTATTTATATTTATGAAAGCATTCTTTGTTTACAGCATTTTTTCACACCTGCCTAAAACTTTTGCACAGTACCCTAAGTTCTTGTCAATAAGCCGCGGCTTATCTAAGGAAAAAAGTTGTGAAAATGAAAAAATAGAATATCGGCTTATACATAAGTCCGGCTTATACATCCATCGCGGGGGTTGCGTTCCAGAGCCACCCGCGAAATAAGAATATCCGCGAAGTAGAAACCATATGTTTATATGGTTATTTTTATATTGTCATGCTTGGGTCACAGATTTGCGCAGAAACACAGGAGGTTGTAGAGAGACAGGAACGTTATTCAAACACTGCAAACAAACATTTGTCTCTTTTTCAAAAGTTTAAACTGTGCTCCATGACAAGACAGAGATGACAGTTCCGTCTCACAATTAAAAGAATGCAAACATATCTTCCTCTTCAAAGGAGTGAAGCAAACAAATCAATATGTCTGTTTGGCTTTTAAGTATGCGAAGCACCGCGGCACAAAGCTGTTGAAGGCGGCAGCTCACATCCCCTCCGTCAGGAGCAGACAAAGAGAGAGAGAGAGAGAGTTTGTTTTTCAGTCAAAAATCAATACGTGCCCTTCGAGCTTTTAAGTATGCGAAGCACTGTGCAGCATGTCTTTTCAGGAATCAGCTTTACAAAAGATAGCAATGTGAAGATAATCTTTCAGCATTTTTAGACGAGCGTCCGTATCGTCTAGGTGTGCAAACAGCCCCCCTGCTCAATCCCCATACGTCAGGATCACAGATAGTCAGCGCAAGAGAGAGAGAACAGTAAGCCGGGTAGCTTCTCAGCCATCTGCCAATAGCGTCCCTTGTATGAAATCAACTGGGCAAACCAACTGAGGAAGCATGTACCAGAAATTAAAAGACCCATTGTCCGCAGAAATCCGCGATATATATTTAAATATGCTTACATATAAAATCACAATTTAAATGACCGCTACGCGCTCGTGTTGACTTTGCGACGCCCAGAGCAGAAAGAACGCGCTCCGGCAGCTCCAACCGCGCCATGCGGGGAGTGAGAGAGACGGCAATATCTCACACTCTCTCCCCCCTTAAAGAAATTAAATGGGCGCGAGTGAGACCACTGACCTCCCTCCCTTCTATTAGTTGTAGGTTATAGTACGTTCGGCTTATCCATGAGTCCGGCTTATCTATGATACGATTTTATTTTAAAAATTCGTATGATTTTTGGTCTCCGGCTAATACATGAGTCCGGCTTATAGACAAGAACTTAGGGTACTATAATTCCTTCCATTAATTTTCCTGTGATGCATTTTTTTGTATGGATTGCTATTTGCTTTTAATTAAAATTGATAAAATAAAAAAAACAAATAAAAATGAAATTAAATCTACAACACAGTAAAGTGACAGGGTCTGAAGACTTTCTGAATGCACTGTATTCCTTCTCCCCATCAACATAAACCAGCAGAGGGGCTGTCAAAGGATAACAATGAACTGGATTTTGAAGGGGAGACATGAAGCCTCAATGAATCTTGAAGTAGGAAGTTTCAAGGCCTCCATAAAAATATATTTCAACACTAAGGCAAATATTTTGAATTCAAAAACAAGATTAACAAAGTTTACCATTTCATTTCCACCAGGGGGAAGCAGTGGAGGAGAACTTTGGAGGAATGAAATACAACATCAGCTAAGCGACCCAAAGTCTTCTTGAGGCTGGTCAGTGTTTTTTCTACTAGCTGTCCTCCATATAAACTCACAGATTAGCTAAGTGAAAGTGTGGATAGAGTGGCTGATGATTCTGAAGTAGCATGTTTATGCTTTTCTTGGAAATCAGACCCACCGGCCCTCATTTATTCATAGTAACAAGCCCCGGTGGGGGACCGGAGGGGTCTCCCTGGTGTATGCTGATCTGCAAAGTCGAGGAGCAGGTGTCCAGGGGGATTAGCAGAAGCCTCCCCGGGCAGTGGTTTGTGACTGAAAAGGACAGACAAGGTTGGAGCCAAGCCTTAAACCGAGAGCATCAGCCTTAAGCTCATCGATTCCAAGTCATTAGAAGCCGATCCGTTTCCTGAGCCGCCAAGTCTCGTTCTGCATGCTGACATTGACACTGGCAATCTGTGGAAGAAATGAAAAAAAAAGGCAGAAATCAATGTCTCAGTCAGCCTGTGTTTGTCCGGCGTGATTTAAAACATGTGTCTTTTAATTAAAGTAATGAGAAATTGTTAATTGGCAGAAGGCCGCCCACTGAGTAGGCTTGTTAGCATCACCGTCACATTGACAGGACGAAGGGCTCTCTGATCAAGGGCACCACATTGAACTGATGGTAAAGAAAAGAAAAAGTTTGCTCTGGCAGGCTTCCTAGGTGCAGATTTGCATTGGCAGACTCAACCTGCTGTCTGACCGTCCGCCATTAGCCATCAGAGAGCTGAATAATGAGACACCTAGCAGGTGTGCGGCTTGGGGGTCCGCCGATTTAGCAAGTCTACTTTGTGTTCTGATTTCTGGTCTCAGAAGGGAACTATAATAAATTATCTTTTTGATAATTCTGGCCATGGAAAGCGGGACACTATCACTTTGGGATGTGGAAAGAAAATCCAGCTTATTAAGCCTACCAGTATTGAACTAAAAGGCCAGTCCGTCACTAATGCCAATCATTACAATCTCAGTGAATAAACCGTTCTTCGAGTCATTTCATTGGAAAATAAGCAAGAGGTGCCATTTGTTTGGTGGGATTTTTACCATAGGTGGGCATGATCATGTGAGATGAGGGTTGCAGTGAAATTTTTTTGTAATTTTTCTTTACTGAGGTGGACACCTGTGCTGGACTGAGTTTTTGTAAGATTGATGAGAAGGGAATGACCGCTAACTCTTGGTATTGCTCTCAAGTCCAGAAGTGTCACCTAATAGAAGTGTAATGTCACACACGTGCGCATGGGAGGCAGCTAAAGGGCTTGAATCAGGGTAATTCCAAGCCAGACCGGGATGTAGCAGAGTACACTGACATTTTTTTCTCGCTTTTCTACAGACCGTTCATGGGAAATTCTGCCTGGCCCTGATGACATCAGAGCTGCTTCCAACCTCTTTGATGTCACTTCCGGGTCTGAGCCTATGGATGAAGACCATTCCTGGTCGGGCCCCTCTGATGCCATTTTCAGGCTCGAGCCTATGGAGGAAGACTCTTCCGGTTTTGACCCCCTGATGTCATTTCCTACATTGGCCTTTATATGCCACCACTTTTCCCCTGTCCCTTTAGTTCTATTTTGGACTCGTGCACCTCAGTGCTATCATTTTTCTCAAATTGCAGCCAGGAAACAATATACGGGTGGCTGCCCCAAACCTTGCTATGGCTCTTGGTCAAGTTTGTAACAGTAATCAGCCATGTAGCCGCAGTCCAAAATATCTATAAAAGGCTCTCACAAATGGCATTTTCAACATATCCATTCCAAAGTATATTGTTCAATTTTCATTCCAACAGATGGCGCATACAAATGGCATTATAACCTAATAAAGTATATTTTTAACTGAAAAAGCAACAAGAAAAAAAAATAGAGAAAGTACGAATCCAATTAGTGCTCATTGATTGTTACACAATAGCTCATGGTGGTTGTAATTTATCTCACAAGTGGACAAAGTGGGTCAGACCTTCAAAAGCACCCAGGAGAGCAGGTTTAAAATCCACCAGCCTGGCCAGAGAAGGTGCATCAGAAGGCAGCCTAGATTCTGCTTGAGATGATGAGTTTGGTGCACAACTCTCAAAGTTCAAAAGTATATGTTGTAATGTTCCAAAACAATTTCAAAATTCCCAACAAGGGAGGGGATCACTGTCAACCCCTGGCATGTTTAGAGCAAGGCCACAAAAAATCTTTATAAAGGAGAACTTATTGGAGGAAAAGGAACTAAAATACAACAAAGGGTTACCATAACAGGTTTGTGGCGGGGAACGATTTTAATAAATAAATGAGAATCCCATAGCAGGCAGACTCCAGTCCATGTGTGAGCGTGCATGAGCTGCTCCGAGGTTGACTGGGTGCTTTGCTGATCGCGCATTCACGTGCAAATGTGAACAGGTCAGTCAAATGTTTCATTCACAACTAGGAGCAGGTAGAGAACAGCACGTGCATACAGTCGGGGCTAAAATAAAGGGTGCCTGCAATGCGGAGGGAGAGAAAGGAAGAATGTAGGCTTAGGAAAGAGAGATAGAAGAAGAGTGGTAAGGAGTCCGTGTAGTACAGACTGAAGGCTGGTGGCAGTCTTGTGCTCAAGATCAGGGTTGGAGAAGGGGCATTCCTATTGAACAATTAAGGGGAGTAGGAGCGGTCCCTGTTGTACGGCGTCTGGCTGAGAGAGACATGAGTGGGGTTTTTGGAGCAGAGACCTACAGACGCTGAGGGACTGGTGGTGACAACCCGAACCTGGGACTAATAGGTGACTGTACCTGTCGGTGGCCATCTCCTCTTGCTGCCATGTCCTCCTGGGATAAGCTGAGGAAACACCAGATTTTAGAAAGAGGTGCTGGGGCTCATGGTTTTTATAAAGGAGGCCTTGTATTGGATTTATGTATTGAATATTTTAACCCTTAAACCGCCACATACTTGGAGGGTTAATGCACCCCTGGACGCCAAATACTTTTTTGCTGCACTTTTTAAGGAAATGTCACAATTCACAAAGAAAAAGTGAAATTTTAATGGAACATGTACGATAGATTGTCATTTCTGGGGGGTGGCATTGGACCACGTGTCTGCCGAGGGGTTGCCAACCGGGATCCCAAACTGTTTTATCATATGGTGGGTACAGCCACATGCTGTACCAGTACATGCTCCCCAACCTGACCTGACCTGACAACTGTAGACACATTCTCTAAAGTCTTTTAGTTCCACAAGGACATTCCACAAACCCTGTTATGATTATTTTTGCCACTTATTACTGAGGGGACAATATTAATCTTTCACATTTCCTCACAGCAAAAATCTCCCGACGTGAAAAAGTTGTCACATAATTATGAATTGGCGGTGGCTTATAATGTGTTGTAGCGTCACTCCAGTATTTGACAGTGCTGAGTGCTGATGCATTCTTGTTGTTCACATCACTACTGTAACAGTGCTGTCAAGTTGAAACAGTGAGCTGTCCTTTTAAAGACCGTGAGCTACGCTAAAAGAGCGGTGTAAAGAATGAGAAATCATTCACACTCAGCGCGGTAGTCAGCACATTATTCATAACGGTTACTATAATGGCAACACATTGCATCTTTAGGACAACATATTTAAACATTATTTTATTGCAGAAAGTTATCACCCATACTAGCAGGTTCATTTATAGCAGCATTTTAATAACAACATGATTATCATAAGATCAAAATGAGCCTACAGAGCATCCTGAGGCTTTTAGTGCCCTTGTCTGATTGAAATTACAGTCATATGAAAACGTTTGGGAATCCCTTTCAGCCTGCATAATAATTGACTCTACTTTCAACAAAAAAGATAACAGTGGTATGTCTTTTATTTCCTAGGAACATCTGAGTACTGGGTTGTTTTCTGAACAAAGATTTTTAGTGAAGCAGTATTTAGTTGTATGAAATTAAATCAAATGTGAAAAACTTTCTGTGCAAAAATGTGTGTCCCCTTGTAATTTTGCTGATTTGAATGCCTGTCACTGCTCAATGCTGATTACTGGCAACACCAAATTGGTTGGATTAGCTCATCAAGCCTTGAACTTCATAGACAGGTGTGTCCAATCATGAGATATAAAGCTATTTAAGGTGGTCAGTTGCAAGTTATGCTTCCTTCCCTTTGACTCTCCTCTGAAGAGTGACAGCATGGGATCCTCAAAGCAACTCTCCAAAGATCTGAAAACAAAGATTGTTGAGTCTCATGGTTTAAGGGAAGGCTACAAAAAGCTACCTCAGAGGTTTAAACTGTCAGTTTCAACTGTAAAGAACGTAATCAGGAAATGGAAGGCCACAGGCACAGTTGCTGTTAAACCCAGCAGGTCTGGTAGGCCAAGAAAAATACAGGAGTGGCATATGGGCAGGATTGTGAGAATGGTTGCAGACAACCCACAGATCACCTCCAAAGACCTGCAAGAACATCTTGCTGCAGATGGTGTATCTGTACATCGTTCTACAATTCAGCGCAATTTGCACAAAGAATATCTGTATGGCAGGGTGACGAGAAAGAAGCCCTTTCTGCACTCACGCCACAAACAGAGTCGCTTGTTGTATGCCAATGCTCATTTAGACAAGTCAGATTCATTTTGGAACAAAGTGCTTTGGACTGATGAGACAAAAATTGAGTTATCTGGTCATAACAAAAAGCGCTTTGCATGGCGAAAGAAGAACTCCGCATTCCAAGAAAAACACTTGCTACCTACTGTCAAATTTAGTGGAGGTTCCATCATGCTGTAGGGCTGTGTGGCTAGTTCAGGGACTGGGACCCTTGTTAAAGTCGAGGGTCAGATGAATTCAACCCAATATCAACAAATTCTTCAGGATAATGTTCAAGCATCAGTCAGTTAAAGTTACGCAGGGCTTGGACATTCCAACAAGACAATGACCCAAAACACAGTTTGAAATCTACAAAGGCATTCATGCAGAGGGAGAAGTACAATGTTCTGGAATGGCCGTCACAGTCCGCTGACTTAAATATCATCGAAAATCTACGGGATGATTTGAAGCAGGCTGTCCATGCTTGGCAGCCATCAAATTTAACCAAACTGGAGAGATTTTGTATGGAAGAATGGTCAACAATACCTCCATCCAGAATCCAGACACTCATAAAAGGCTATAGGTGGCGTCTAGAGGCTGTTAGATTTGCAAAAGGAGGCTCAACTAAGTATTAATATCATATCTCTGTTGGGGTGCCCAAATTTATGCACCTGTCTAATTTTGTTATGATGCATATTGCATATTTTCTGTTAATTAAATAAACTTAATCTCACTGCTGAAATACAGTGAACCCTCGTTTATCACGGTTAATCCGTTCCAGACTCTACCGCGATAAATGAATTTTCGCGAAGTAGGATTCTTTATTTATAAATCAAATATTTTCACAGTTAGAGTATAGAAAACCTGTTTATGACCTTCTAAATACATTTTTTAACATTATTAGAGCCCTCTAGACATGAAACAACACCCTTTAGTCACCATTACACTCGTATTACCCAATATATTAGACAAAATAAGAGAAAATAAGACATATTAGACGTTACAAATATCATATAATTATTATTGTACTGTACATTTAATTACACACACACACACAGTTCTTACACACAACCACTAACCTATGAAGGCACGACCTCAGTAGGAGAGTCTTCAGGTGGTGCAGTATCTTCAGCAGGTGCGTCGTTGTCTTCTTCCACTGAAGGAGTACTAGGAGTCGGCAGTGGGTGTCTGAGTGCGTGGCTGAAGAACAACTTGATAGGCAGTTGCTGGCGCTGTCTTTTCATATGCGTGAGGAGGCTTTTGTAGGGTATTGCCATCTTTGATCATATCCAAGAGTTTTACCTTCTTCTGGATGGTAAGCATCTTCCTCCGGCACTTAGTTTCATTGTCAGAAGGCTTAGAAAAAGCAGCACGTTTAGGAGCCATCATGGGGCTTAGATAAATGTTATCAGAAAGTGCATGCGTAGTGATGTAAGCGTGTATGAGAAAAAATTGCGATAGAGTGAAGCCACGAAAGTCGAAGCGTGATATAGCGAGGGATCAAGTACTACTGTTTCCATAAGGCATGTCATATATTAAAAGGAAGTCGCTACTTTGAAAGCTCCGCCAATGACAAACAAAAATCCAAAGAATTAAGAGGGGTTCCCAAACATTTTCATGTGACTGTATGCCATCAGCAAGGGATTGTGTGCCTGCTTAGTCCAGTGGCTGTGTGGAGATAAGGGTTGCTGTGATTTCTATAACCACCAGATGGCACTGTTAATGAAGTTTCAGACCTTTTTCCAGCACAATCAGGAAGAAGTCTCAAAAGCTTCACAAGGCTGTAACTGCCATCCACTACTCATGAGAACCACCACATTTAAATGAACCGCAAGGGACTTCACCATATAGGATCAGGGTGGTCCTTTAACAGTGATGGATGATTGGACAGGCACCCATCAAATACATGGAACATGTCTGTTTGCTTCATGGGATTTTGGTAATAGCTTGACGCATTGAAATTATTCCACAGACAAAATATGTTAATTTTTAAAAGCTTTAGTAAAAAATTCAACGTAAAATAGTTCAAACAAAAATAGAGAAAAATTTATATAGAAAAGTTCTCATTTAACAGAAGTTTGCCCACACAGTTGAACTATTTCTAAACAGTTAGAAAACTGTACGCCTATTCCATTCACAAACTGTCTTTCAGTCCATGCTAGCAATGAGCCTGTTCCAAACTGACTTATTTAACACACTGTATTACAGATATAGATAAGAAAGTTCTATCTCAAATTAACTTAGAGAGGGTGAAAGGCTGTATCATAATCACTAGCTATGAAAGAAAACTGTATTCTATTCAAATTAAGCAAACACTAATATGAGTTTAACTTAAAGCTTTAACTTTCTAAGATTAGCTCTTCTAACTAATTAGTCTAAAATTAACCAAAATGCATCATTAGACAGATAGTAAGTGCACAATATTACCAATGAACAATAATAAAAAACAAAGAGGACAGACAAAAGAAATTTGAACATAAGCCGAGGAGGAACCCTGACTTAACCATGGCAATGTTTTGACCATGGGGGTCTCAAACTCTGGTCTTGGGAGACCACCATGCCCTCTAAATTGCTGTTAATGGAAATTGTTGTTTATTTACATGATTTATTTCTGCTCTCATTTTACTACATTAATGAGGGAAGATCACCAGAATGTTTAATGGACTCATTCATCATTGTTTTTAACCATATTTTTTTATATTTTAATTTCCTTTATTAAGTTTTATATTTTTAGTTTGCCTGTTGCCCTAATTATACATCACATCAGGTCCTCTCTCCCAGTTTTGCCCCACTTGCACCCTTCCTGCTCCTTTGTTTTGAGTGAATCCAGATCACAGCACCATTTCTGTGCCCCACTTTTCAAGCTCATACTCCCTGAGATGACAGCTGGGGTTCACCAAGTTGGGATTACAGAACAGCCCTTTCAGCCATTGGAGCTAAAGTTGAATTCCTATGGGACAGTTGCAGACAGAGTCTCCACCAGGGGGAGGCACTCTTGAGCGATGCTAAAGATGCGGCAAATGAAATGGAAATCCCTGCAGTGTTCAAATCAGGACGGCGTCACAAAAGACCAAGACGTCTTATTGAGTCTGACGGATCTGTCGCTGAAGCAGATGATCAGGAATCCCAAGATCCAGTTAATAAATTTCAGAAGAGGCACATTTCATGTTATGATGGATTCCTTAATTTCAGAATTGTCCGGGCGTTTTGAAAGCCTAAACAACATATGTCGCCTTTTTTGTCTAATTTTAAACTTTAGGAGCATGAGCACAGAGGAGATCTCAGCCTCTTGTGCAAATTTAGATGCAAAATATTCAAAGGATCTGTCACATCATTTGAAAGATGAGGTGATTCGCATCAAGAAAGTGTATAACGCAAATGTTAAGGTCCGAAGGTGGGTACTGTGACCGTTGATATCATATCATGAAATTCACATACAGAAATAAAAATGTTGCAAAAAGATACGTTAACACTGTTAGTAATTATACAGGTGCTGGTCATAAAATTAGAATATCATGACAAAGTTGATTTATTTCAGTAATTCCATTCAAAAAGTGAAACTTGTATATTAGATTCATTCATTACACACAGACTGATGTATTTCAAATGTTTATTTCCTTTAATGTTGATGATTATACCTGACAACTAATGAAAGTCCCAAATTCAGTATCTCGGAAAATTAGAATATCAATTAAGACCAATGCAAAAAAAAGGATTTTTAGAAATGTTGGCCAACTGAAAGGTATGAACATGAAAAGTATGAGCATGTACAGCACTCAATATTTAGTTGGGGCTCCTTTGGCCTGGATTACTGCAGCAATGCAGCGTGGCATGGAGTCAATCAGTCTGTGGCACTGCTCAGGTGTTATGAGAGCCCATGTTGCTCTGATAGTGGCCTTCAGCTCTTCTGAATCGTTGGGTATGGCGTATTGCATCTTCCTCTTCACAATACCCCATAGATTTTAATGGGGTTAAGGTCAGGCGAGTTTGCTGGCCAATCAAGAACAGGGATACCATGGTCCTTAAACTAGGTACTGGTAGCTTTGGCACTGTGTGCAGGTGCCAGGTCCTGTTGGAAAATGAAATCTGCATCTCCATAAAGTTCGTCAGCAGCAGGAAGCATGAAGTGCTCTAAAACTTCCTGGTAGACGGCTGCGTTGACCTTGGACCTCAGAAAACACAATGGACCAACACTAGCAGATGACATGGCACCCCAAACCATCACTGACTGGGAAAACTTTACACTGGACCTCACACAACGTGGATTCTGTGCCTCTCCTCTCTTCCTCCAGACTCTGGGACCTTGATTTCCAAAGGAAATGCAAAATTTACTTTCATCAGAGAACATAACTTTGGACCACTCAGCAGCAGTCCAAAGGCGAGACGCTTCTGATGCTGTCTCTTATTCAAGAGTGGCTTGACACAAGGAATGCGACAGCTGAAACCCATGTCTTGCATACGTCTGGTGGTTCTTGAAGCACTGACTCCAGCTGCAGTCCACTCTTTGTGAATCTCCCCCACATTTTTGAATGGGTTTTGTTTCACAATCCTCTCCAGGGTGCGGTTATCCCTATTGCTTGTACACTTTTTTCTACCACATCTTGTCCTTCCCTTCTCCTCTCTATTAATGTGCAT
Source organism: Erpetoichthys calabaricus (assembly GCF_900747795.2). NCBI lineage: Eukaryota > Metazoa > Chordata > Cladistia > Polypteriformes > Polypteridae > Erpetoichthys > Erpetoichthys calabaricus. The sequence goes on along the minus strand of NC_041396.2, from coordinate 35,776,744 downwards.
GGACACAGAGCTCTGTGAACAGCCAGCCTCTTTAGCAATGACCTTTTGTGTCTTGCCCTCCTTGTGCAAGGTGTCAATGGTCGTCTTTTGGACAACTGTCAAGTCAGCAGTCTTCCCCATGATTGTGTAGCCTACAGAACTAGACTGAGAGACCATTTAAAGGCTTTTGCAGGTGTTTTGAGTTAATTAGCTGATTAGAGTGTGGCACCAGGTGTCTTCAATATTGAACCTTTTCACAATATTCTAATTTTCCGAGATACTGAATTTGGAGCTTTCATTAGTTGTCAGTTATAATCATCAACATTAAAAGAAATAAACATTTGAAATACATCAGTCTGTGTGTAATGAATGAATCTAATATACATGTTTCACTTTTTGATGAATTACTGAAATAAATCAACTTTGTCATGATATTCTAATTTTATGACCAGCACCTGTAATTCAAGCCTATAAGACCTCCACACATCAAGAGACACGACATGCAATATGATCCAACCATCCATCTATTATCCAACCCACTATATCCTAACTACAGGGTCATGGGGGTCTGCTGGAGCCAATCCCAGCCAACACAGGGCGCAAGGCAGGAAACAAACCCTGGGCAGGGCTCCAGCCCACTGCAGGGTGCACACACATCAACACACTAGGGACAATTTAGGATCGCCAATGCACCTAACCTGCATGTCTTTGGACTGTTTGAGGAAACCCCATGTAGTCACGGGGAGAACATGCAAACTCCATACAGGGAGGACCCGGGAAGCAAACCCAGGTCTCCTAACTGCGAGGCAACAGCACTACACACTGCGCCACAGTGCCGCCCATGCAATACGATATTATATAAATTTAATTACAGTTGCGTGAAATTTCAATGTGATTGACGTTAAGCTTGAGTGTAACACGTCACTCGATTAGCTTGGGGAAGCAAAATTATCGTAGCACAGAGCCATAATTGTCAAGGGCCCAAGATTTTCTGGCGGTGGGTCTGTTGCAGAGAGGCTGTTCTGTAATTCAGGAGCCTGGTGGGAAGTTGAGAGCAGGGCATCACTTTAAGCGAATTCCACAGCAGAGACAACAATGTCACCTCAGCCCCTTCACGATCCTTCGCTAATGCATTTCAAGCACAGCCTTTACAAACAGCCCCACAACTCACAGCCTAGAGCCCCTAAGAGGTGCAGAGTTTTCAAACAGTACTTACTGGTAAACATTTCTTTATCAGAGGTCAGTATGATCAGGTCAGTTTTCCATGGTCACAGACTCTTGCAGCAGGCAAAGGATGTGGTCACAGTGCATTTCAAGATCCTTGGTCTTCCCAATTTCCTGGCTCCGAAGCCTTCACGGTTCTTAACGTGAAATGGCGGGTCCTGTGACAGCAGGCTGGTGTGGGACGGACCAACTGAGGCTTGGGGTCTGACCGTTATCTTGTAGATCAGTAAATGAGCTTGTTTTTGCAGAACACTGACGGCACTCGAGGGGTCAGTGGAGATTGACAGCCTACAAAGTGCCTGCTGAGATGATAAATACACCTTTCTCTCTGAAATGCAGCAGCCACTCACAGGCCACCACAATTTTCCGAAGCCATGCGGCTTGAGGGTACGATTTAAAGGACATGCAGTGGAGCTGGGGAGCAGCAGGAGGGTCATCTGTGGGAGAAGGAGCTTTTTTTTTTTTACCACAAAGCCGTAGATCTCTTATTTTTCAAGCACAGAAAGCTCCACAAATAACAAAACACCAATATCTAGAAAGACATTACATAGATGTTGAATATTAAGTTGACTGGGCTTGTGATTTGTGTGTCCAACATCCAAGTATTTTCTGAATGTCCACAATAACAATAATAATCTCTCTATATATAAAATCCAAAGTCTGTCTGTCTGCTTTTCACAAGAGAACTACTTAAAGGATTTAGATTTGGTTTTTCTCTATAATTTGCTTGAACATTCCGGTTGATTTTGCGACTTCTCTCATTGCTCTAAGTATCATAGTTCGCTTGCAGTACTGATATAAAAGCGCAAATCCAAGAGACACGCAGTGGGCCGAGGGGAGGGGGGCGGGGTCCTCCTCACTCACACACCAGCTTCAGGGGTTCCTTACCTTTGCTTAGTTAGCGAACGAGAGAACTACTTAATGCATTGAGTTTAGGTTTTTTTCAAAAATTTGCTGGAACATTTTTTTGCGACTTGATCGTACTAAGAATCATAGTTAGCTTGCAGGAGCGATATATTCATGCTAATCCGAGACACAGGCTGTGGGCCGAGGGGAGGAGGAAGCATGACATCAGGATTAGGGAGCCCTCCTCGCAGTCCTTTTTCACTACTACATGGGGACTGCTAGTATATAATAAATCAAATGGAAATCTGGAACAAATTAGTAAGTTGTGCAGTTAAAGCAGAAAACTTAACAGCTTTTAAAAATTACCTGGATGTGATATCAGGTAAACTAATCTATAAATGGGCTTAATGGACTGAATTATTTCCCCTCATTCGTTTAAGTTTTATTAATGAAGATGCTGCAGAGATACAGTATGTCTAATATGTAGTTTAACAGCAGTGTCAGATTTTTTTGGTTCTTCACCCATCTTTTAGGACTACTGCCTCCTTTTCTGCCCCACCTGCTATACTAAACCATTGATTTCACTGACTGAAGCTTTCTGTATAACCTCAGAGCTGGCACCGTTGCACTGGCTCCCAGGTTTATTTAGGACTGGATTACCTATTTCCATGTGTGTACAAACTGACTGGGATAAGTAACATGTTCTGTATGTGTAATTTGGTGGTTTGGGGGAATTTTGTGATTATATCTTGCCTGAAGAAGGGGCCTGAGTGACCTCGAAAGCTTTCATATTGTAATATTTCTAGACAATAAAAGGCGTCATTTTGCTTAGCTTCTCATTACACCTTAACACTACAGGTTTGTTTTGGTAAAATTTTATGTTGTTCCCATTGTGACTGGTGGACATAATAGTCACTTTTAAATTGTGTGGGCACCAGCTGGGTGTGCCCATTTAATAAAACAGTCAGTCAGTCAGTCAGTCAGTCATTATCCAACCTGCTATATCCTAACACTTGGTCACGGGAGGTCTGCTGGAGCCAATCCCAACCAACACAGGGCGCAAGGCTGGAACAAATCCCTGGGCAGTGCACCAGCCCACCGCAGGGCACACCCACACACCAAGCACACACTATGGACAATTTAGGATCGCCAATGCACCTAACCTGCATGTCTTTGGACTGTGGGAGGAAACCGGAGCACCCGTAGCAAACCCACACAGACAAACTCCACACAGGGAGGCCCCAGGAAGTGAATCCAGGTTTCCTTACTGCGAGGCAGAAGCTCTCTTACTGTGCCACCGTGCCCCCCTTTAATAAACCAAGCAAACAAAAAGTGTGCAGAATGGCAGAATTTGCCCAACAAACAAAAGGTTTCCCACATTAGGGAGGCTTAGGTAACTCGAAGGAGCTTGCTCCAGGTGGAGTGGGCTTGGCAGGAGGCTTCCCTTTGTCACACATGTGCACATGGGGACAGTGTACAGGCTCAAATAGTGTGATTTGCAGCGAGACCAGGGGTTGGTGCTCTCACCCGATCCTCTCTCCTCTTCTTTACTGCAGTTAAGCCAAAGACCCTGCCTCTCAACGACATCACCACCAGTCCACCCACTGTTGACGTTACTTCTGGCAAACACTGATGATGTCATTTCTGGTACCCAGAGTCCACGTTCCTGCCACATCAGTTCCTGTTCCAGCCGCCCTGACTCCTCCACTTCCTCCTATCCTCCATAAGGTGGAGTGGTGGCTCTGAGGCTAAGGATCTGCACTGGCAATCGTAAGGTTGCCAGTTCGAATCCCGTAAATGCCAGAAGGGACTCTGCTCTGTTGGGCCCTTAAGCAAAGCCCTTAACCTGCAATTGCTGAGCGCTTTGAGTAGTGAGAAAAGTGCTATATAAATGCAAAGAATTATTATTATTATTATTATATTTATAGCCCAGACTAAACCTGTTAGTCATTTGAGTTGTGAACTCCACTTAAGTAAAGACGTGTGTTTTTTTTAATTTGCTGATTTTACAGGGAGGCCATCCCTAAACATTTTTCTGTCTGCTGCCTAATTATTTACCATACCAAGTAGTGAGATTTTCCAGTGAAGAAGACGCAGTAATGTGCACAAGGATGCAGCATCTCAGCAGACTTTTTTTCTCTCACTGGTTAAGCTGTCAGACATGTTCTGGTAGTATGATTCCCACTTTACCAATCATGATGACAAACTTGTTGATTACAATCCTAAAGATGCATCGGAGACTGAAAAAAGACTTGAAGGTCCATGATGCCTGGTGTGTGCTCATCGTCAGCCTCTTCTGATGGAATGAAGAAACAGTGCAGTTGCTAGGTAACAGTGTAGGCGGAGGGTTCTCTTCCTGTGCAGCGAGAGTTTCCTATGGAGAAAACACAGTAATGTGCATGAAGGGGTGGTGTGATGTTTATTCAAGCGGAAAATATGAGGCATGTCACGTTTTTAAAAAAAGACAGTGTGCTTCTCTGGGGTGAAGTGACTGAGAGGCATAAATAAAATTGATTTGACTGCCGCGTGACAGATGACACATATTACACAGCAGCAAGTAACACAGGTAAAGTCAACCCTGAGGTGTGAATAATGATTTAGGGGGCCATATCTCTCACTTTCCACCCAAAAAAAAACTTGGAAACCTCAAAAAAAAAAAAGTTTTCTTAATGAGTTTCACGTTTTGCAACTGCTAAATCACCTGCAAAACAAATGTATTGCCAGTTTTGTATTCAAATAGAAATATACTTGCTTTGCTTATCACTAAACCATTCTTGAGTAAGGAGCCCATCAGGTGAGCTGAATTGTTGTTTTCTACTGACCTGCACTAAGTTTGCTATTTTAATACCTCCTTACTTATCACGGCACCTGGGGGTTTCAATGTGTTTGAATGTTTGACATGGATGTAAGCATTGTCACTGCACTTTATTCATTTGATGATACGACTACAACAACTACACCACACTGAACGACCGGTCTTACTGCGCTCAGGACTTTGAGCTTGAATTCTTACTCTGTGACTTGTCCGTCCTATTTTTATACAAATGAACAAGAACTTTTATTATTGATTCTAAGTCACTAGGGTCCCTTTTAATTTAGTTGTGAAAAATGCAGTTTTGAAGTAAGGTAATTCTACTCACTAATGATGAAGGAGAGCAAATGATGCGTTGCTTGCTGATTTGCATGTACACATAAGAATTTCACCAAACTCAGTTCATGTGACAAGAATAACCCAATAAACCTACAAAGGTATAAAATGACCATAATGCCACTAGTGTGCACATCCTTCTCACCGCTCAGTGACAAATCTGACGTTGCAGCTTTCTTCCCTCCTTTCTTCCTGATGTTGATTTCAAGTGTAAATTTACAAAAGTGTAGGGATTTACAGAGCAACCTCTATTGGCTTCTGGGGGAACTGCAACATGGCTATGTCACTACACTGGTTACCTGTGCCATTTAGAATTGACTTTCAAATACTGCTTATGGTTTACAAAGCCTTAAATAATCTCACTCCATCTTATATTTCAGAATGCCTCTCACCTTACACTCCAAATTGTAACCTTAGATCTTCAAATGAGGGTCTGCTTAGAATTCCAAGAGCTAAACTTAAAAGAAGTGGTGAGGTGGCCTTTTGCTGTTATGCACCTAAAATCTGGAAGAGCTTACCAATACAAATTTGCCAGGCTAATACAGTGGAGCAATTTTAAAAACTGCTAAAAACTCATTACTTTAACATGGCTTTCTCATAGCTTCATTTTAGTGTATCCCTATATTCTGTGTATGCATTTAATTATCATTTTTATCATGGCTCCGCAATTTGTACTAACCCCTACTTTCTCTACTGTTCTTTTTCCTTTTTTCTGTGGTGGTGATCTGCGCCACCACCACCTGATCAAAGCACCGTGATGTCCCTACATTGATGGATTGAAGGCCAGATGTCCACATGACCACCATCGTCAAATTCTTCCATGTGAAGCCGGAAAACCATGAGGACTGATTGAGATCATTGATGTTAGGTAGACTGCCCAGTGGGGCTGCTAGGTGGTCTCATGGCCTTGGAACCCCTGCAGATTTTGTGTTTTTTTTTCTCCAGCCCCTCTGGAGTTTTTAGTTGTTTTTTCATCCTCCCTGGCCATCGGGCCTTACATTATCCGATGTTAATTAGTATTGCCTAATTTTATTTTTTATATTTTTTAAATTTCTTTCTTCATCTTGTAAAGCACTTTGAGCTACATCATTTTTATGAAAACGTGCTCTGGAAATAAATGTTGTTGTTATGAAAAAATAAAATAATAATGACTAGTGCCATTTTGTGGCTGTCCTCACTATACACTTAGCATTCAGCCCCCTACAATTTGTACTTCCTTGTGTGATTCAAGGTAAGGTCTTCAGCTGCTCTGATGGAGTTACATTGTAAAGACAGTGGAGATAATATATTAATATATATTAAAGAATTAAGCAACAAGGAGTCAGTGCACTGAAGGCCTTGTCCCACAGATAATGTTGGGCCATCTGGTCCTCTTTTTCATTTAAAGTGAAGTTAATGAAAATCTAAGATCTGAATCAATACTGGAGGATACATATGTTGTTTTATGAAGGGAATTAGTCCATTGGATCAAGACTATGACTTTAAAACCTGTTCATCAAGAATACAGAGACATGGTAAGAAACTTAAGGGTAAAATTTGCACAAACATTAGGAAGTTTTTCTTCACACCGAGAACCACAGACACATGGAATAAGCGACCAAGTAGTTTGGTAGATGGGAGAACTTTAGGGACTTTCAAATTCGACTTGGTGTTATTTTGGAAAAATTAAGTCGTTAGGCCTGGCAAGCTTTGTTGGGCTGAATGGCCTGTTCGATTGTTTTAAATTTGAGAGAAATGCGTACTTCTGGAATTGAAAATTAAACAAAAAGCTCTTAAATTCATCTCCCCAAAGCTAAAGTCTCTTTGTCAGAGAATCCATATTCCTTGAAACATTCACATCATCACCACTTGACTGCCCTTTCCGTAATCAGACATGGAAAGGTCACTGAGCAGCCACTAGGCCTTCAGTGTGGATGGTGAGCCGTGAAAGTGTTGTGGCTCAGCGCTGGACATCAAAAAGTAGAAGGAGAGGTGATTGAGGGCTCCTCTGAAGGGCACTCCTGGGCGCTTTGAATGGCTTTCATTCCACTTTCATGCTTTGAACGGATTTAACGGATTTTCCTGTTATGTAGCGACCGTCAACAAGCTTCACATCACAATTGATAATCGATAAAGCTAGTTAGCCAGTCACCTCCGTTTAGCAGTGCATGACTTGGCTAATTACTCAGTTAATTGAGCTGAATCAATATTGACTCTGGCCTTCTGGAGTGGCTTAGCCATTCATTGCAGGTAACCACAGAAGCCCCCTCATGTCTGAGCAGGAAACTCAGGATCTGGACAAACGGCCTGTCCCATTTAGATTCCACCAGTAGACACATTGAAGTGAACTACAAAATAAATACGGTTTAACCAAACTAACAAGTGGATTTAAAAACAAATCTATCTATTTACTCAGCCCATTTAGTCTATCAGGTACTGAGCAGAAACCAGTTGTGGGCAAGATGCCAATGATCTCAGGGCAATATTGGCCTGGTATGAGTGAGTGCAGGTGGGTGTGGTCTCATTCTCATTGGTTACTGCTTGACCACCACCGCTACTGGGATTGGTTCAAGCTGCTGTCACTCTATATAACAAATTCAGAAAGGATGGATGGCTGAAGCTGTTAGAACAAAAGAAATACCAATGGACCCTGAGAATTATTCTCATTATAATAACTAAACCAGAGTGTTGATCTGTGAAATTCGACACCGATTTTTTTTGGTTCACCAGTGACCTTGTTTGTTAAACGTTTCCCTAAAGAATTTGCCATATAGCTGGGTTAGGCAAGGTTTTTTTCCAGAATCCCATGAGACAGCTACCACAACCTGATTATCTGATACCGTACTGTGAGTATACTCCACCGCCACCAATCTGCTTTGCGAATGTATGATGTCACTACCTGATTGGTAGTCCAGCTGGGTTTGTACCCAGCATGCATTAAGAAACAAACAAAGAAAAAGCACAGAATTTCTATTTGAGGGGTACATTAGCTGACCACATTGTAGACTATTACAAAAGGTATTTTCTTGATCTGCATAACTTCATTATACCTTGTGTCTCCACTGCTGGATGGAACATGTTATGTGCAGATCGGGTAGTGATAGGAGCTGCCTCCAAGTATATATTACAGGCTCAGTGGGTTTGTCAACTGGCACTGGTAAGCATACATTAACTGTATGGGAAGTGCTGATACAGAGTAGTGCAAACTGATCCTCGATTCCCGCCAACTGGATCCCCAGCCTGCACGTCGGGCATATGCCAGGTCCATTTAAAGGAAGGGGTTGGAGGCCACATGCATGTTTAATTAGCCATGTGGCGTGGCAGGTGAGTCAAGACAAACCTTCAAGGAGCTCTCCTCCCAGAGTCAAAAACCACATGAGGCTCTGTGAAATAATAATAATAATGATAATAACAATATAAAACAAAAGATTTATTACTATTTACAAGTCATTTCTATCTTTTCAAGGAAGAAAAAAGTCCAAAGCATCTGCACAAAAATTTAGAAACATCAATGATGTGCCATCTGCTTGGAGCCTGATGGACCAAGCCAGTCCCTTGCTGACAGTTGGTGGCACGGTCAGTTGGTGCCCCAAAGATTGGAACTCGGTAAGTTCAATGATTTATTTTATTTTTAATTTATTTGTAGTTTGTGGTCATTTGTTGTTTTTTTTTTATTTTGCGGGTATTTGTTTTGTCTGCGTCTTTTGCTATTTGAGGCATGGTGGTGCAGGTCATATTTTTGGCCACATTAATCAGTCTGTAATAGTTGACAGGTGGTTCGCTAAACCTCAGAGACGCTTAAAAGACCACTGCACCATTATAAGCCACTGTCACACACGAGCGCAAGGAAGGCAGTCAATGGTTTTGGTTGGGCATGATATGCCGAGAAAAGGGTTGGCAGGATGCACTAATGCCTTTTTCTTTCTTCCAAACAGAAGCCTGTATAATTCTAGAAATTTCCCTATCAGTGATGTCACTTCCTGTTCTGGCACTTTGGACAACACCCCTTCCTCCTCAGCAGCTATAAAATGCCCACTTTATCCTCACCCCTCAGCCCCATTTTGGACACAGTCAGCAGTGATTACTCATTCTTTCCTTTTTCTTCCTCCATTTAAAGAATTGAATATACGGAATGGAACCCCCAAACCTTTTTCCTTGTCTTTGTTGTTTTCTTACACCACTCAAAACTAGTCTACTTTCTCCTTCCTCATGGACTTCAATGCATTTTGCAGAGTTCAGCGAAGTTTCCAAACACTGCCGAGAATTCGAGGTGAAGCGAATTCAGTAGGGTTCACTCATCACTATTCACCTCTGGAGATATGGCGGTCCTGCATATGTTATCGGTTTGGCCTGTGACCCATGCATGTGCTTGACAGGCCACTTACAGGCTCTGGTGATGGTAGTCACCCGCTGAACCAGTGGCTGGCGCTGTGTGCTAATGCCTTCACTCATTCTTACTGTACAGAATGGAAGATTGACAGCTGGTCCACCTCTGACATCACTTCTGGTGTCTACCCTCCTGGACCCGCCCCTTCCTGCCTGGAATCCATGTGACCAGCACTCCTTCCATCTTTCAGTCAGTTCACTATCAGACGTCTGCTCTATCTTTGTAGAAAGATTTTTACCTTTTTGATTTATTTTCAGTATACAGGGTCATGGACGTGCCCCACACCTTTTACGGTGTCCGCTCCTTGTTTTACACTTCCAGTGCTTCCTAAGCGCTAATTCTCAGTAGAATATACTAAACTGCCACCTTCAGTTCAATACAAAATGATCCTGTTTTCTCTTTCAAACACTAACTTGCTTCATCCTTATAAAGTTCTGTGTGTTCTGTGGCAATTGCTGCTTAAGTCCTTAGGTGATGAAACCAGTAACAAAAAAACAGACAAAACACCACAAAAAGGTTTAGGGTAGCCATCCCGTATAATGTAGGTTGGATTCAAAAATGCAAAATATGTGAGCAATCGTGGTCACTGAGGTCACAGGAAACAAAATGGCAGTTTTATGATCGGGCAGAGGAAGTGAGGTCAGCAGAGTTGGAACTGGAAATGAGTTCATTGAGGCTGGAACCGGAAATGATGTCATCGGGTCCTAAACTGGAAGTGACCGGGCCAGGTTGAATTTCCCACAACTGGTCTGCAGAGGAAAGAGAGAAAGGGTTAAGTGCACTCCTCCTGCCCCTGGTCTGGCATGGAATTACCCTCATTTGAGCCCTTTAGCTGCCTCCCATACACACGTGTGTGACATCAGAAAATGAAGAAGACATACAAACCTAAAAATACTAACATAGTGCTGTCCAGAAAAAGTGATTCTTAAAGCCATGTCACAAAAGAGAAAACCAGCACCAATGCGGGAGTACCTGCTTCATGGCTGCTGCATAGGCCAGTCACACAAATGAACACAAATGAATGATTTAACTCATGGCCTGCAGGAGCTGATCACCTTCTTTAATGATTTATGGGTGTCTGGGTTTGTGCAGTTTCTCCAGAAACCCCCAAAGCAGCAGCACTGACCCGCCTCGTACAAAGCATAAAATGTCTGGGCTGCCAGGACAGCAGCAGTGGGTGCTTGTTTAACGCAGTGCCCAATTACTTTTGCGTTCCAAATCCTTTTCCATCAAAGCAGGTCAAGGCCACCTCGAGTAAATAATGTTTTTATTAGCTGGAGCAATACGCCATGGAGGTGAGATCATTTGTCAGAGGGCTACGTGTGTCTGTGCCTAGCAACAGAATGAGCCATTTAAATAGTTCCTTAGCAACTAAAGATGCTGCTTGTTAAAAAGGGATGTGGGAGAAAGAAAACCAGCATTACAACTAGTAAGCTTGATAACTAAAAAGAAGTTGATGGTTCGTAATAGTAATGGAAGATGGCAGATTCATTGCTAGATTGTATTTAGTGAACTGGTTAAAGGAAGTTGCACATAGTGTTGTCTGCACGACTCCAAATTAAATATTGGGCTGCCAACCAGGCACACTGTTTACTGAAATGATAAAGTTCAACAAAAATAACACAATGGCACAATGGCGCTTTAAGGGACGAAAAAGACAAATCAGCCGTTGGATGGAGTAAGCAAGTTCTGAAGAGTAGTCAGGCTTCTGGATCGGTGCGCCATCTGGTGGGTCCCATAGGAAAATTTTTACAGCTCAAATGTTGATCTTTGACAACTCGTGACACTTAAAAGAGATTCTCATTTATGTTACATTTAAGAATCAACTCTTTTCTCCTAAATAGCTTTAGACAAAAAGGAGACATGAGATACAACGGAGGCGAAAAGAGTTTGAACAGCATGTTAGGTTTTGCGAGATCTCTTTTCTAGTCTTGTTTTAATCTCTTTCTAGACTTCATAGTTGTCCTTATCATTGGTGTGACGTCTTTATCCATGGTGACTTACACCACTTAGTTGCATTTCTTTTTTGTTTTTCTAATTGGAGCACAGGTAGGTGAAGTAGTCACACAATGGTGTCAGCAGTGGGATTTAAACCAACGGCATCAGGGTTTGAAGGCCAAAGTCTTGGCCACTATACCACACTGCCTGCCTTTTCTTCCATACTGAGTGTGATCTAACTGGAGCACAGCGATACAAATTAGAGCAACTAATAGTATAATTCAGAGGCAATGACTACACTTAGTAAAATGTTTTATTACCATAAACAACTTTTCATACACCGTCACCGCATATTACCGAGCAAATATTTTCCAATTGTAAATGTCAAGACACTACTTGGAAAATCTGAGCCCACTGTGTGATTTCGTTGAGATCTCTTCTGAAACTCAAGAGGAGACCCTTGTGAGAGTATATTTGTCCTCAGGGGAAAAAAATCTGACAAGTATGAGACAAAACAAAATGTCTCCATTATATTTCTTTCTGATCTCACTGGTTTTATTTTTCATTCCTATGGGGTTGCTCTTCTCCTAAATGCAAAGCCTCCTTCATGGAGCACCCTGCATACTTTATGGCTCATGGACCGGAAGGGGTGTGGTCAGTTGCCCTCATTGGGCGTCTTCTCTGAGCTGTGGGCGGAACAAGAGAAAAGACAGTCAGCGATCACTCCCTCTGGTGTCCAGGGGCCTCATGCATAACGATGTGCATAGAATTCACACTAAAACATGGCGTACGGACAAAAGTTGAAATGTGTGTACAAACAAAAAAAATTTAGATGCAGAAAACCTTGCGTAAGCCAACTTCCACGCACTTCCGTTACATAAATCCCAGTCAGCGAAAAATTTAACGCTTGTACACATGCCTGCCGCCCTACCCTGTCTCCTCACAGAATTACACCTCTTTGAATATGTAAATCAATATAAATAGCCCTTAAGCTCAGCGTTCTGCGAAAAGACAATAGCAAAAGCACGGGGATAAAGAAGAATATCAGTGAATGCCATGTTGAGGTGAAGAAAAACATACTATTTGTTGGTCTAAGCAGTTGTATAAACAACAAAAAGAAGTTGATCGAAAGTTCAAGTTCAGAAGGTCGCACAGTGTAAAAAATAAAAATAAAAAAGACGCTGTCAGATATCAAAGTCGCAGTGAAAAGGCGAGTCGTAGTCCACCGTCTGAGTGTCTTATGAAAGCTTATTAGGGTACAGAGAAAAGAAAAAAAAAATAGGGACACAGTGAGAAAAAAACTCGAAATGTCAACTTTAATCTTGAAATTTCCACTTTAATCACATAGTTTATTTTGTCATTAAAGTAGAACATCATAAACTTCATCTTAAAATCTTTTAATTTACTAGTTTCTCAAATCCCATCGTAACTAAAGTAGCATACTAAATGCTTTGTATGGTGTTTGTTCTTCTATGTGCTCTATGTGTGTGAATCACTGCGTGCTTCTTAAACGGGCTTTCTCTTTCTCCGACAGGACGCAGAATCCATTACATTCGTGATATTACAGCTCTATGAATAATTAAAATACTGAGATGTATACTTGATATCATTTTCATGATGAAATGAACTAAAGCATGTATTAAACACGGGGCCACGGTGGCGCAATGGTAGCAACGAGCTGGCGCCCTGTCTAGAGATTGTTCATGCCTCCTGCAAGATGCTTGCTACGCCGTGCGCAATCCTCAATGGAATCATTTATCGCAGCAGTACTGTCTCTTTCAAACATACAACGGTTTTCAAAACTGATCCGAAAACTTACGTATGCTATGGTTTGAGCTGGTGTGAAAATGTGCGTGGCAAGTTTAGTTTTTATACATCGCGATGTGAGCGTGGAAACGGGCGTACGCAACATTTTTGTGCGTACACGCCATTTATACATGAGGCCCCTGGTGTGGTAGTGCTTGACAAGCCCAGGAGGTGACACTCAGGTGTGACAAAAGAACGACTAAGAGAGTAAGTTGATGGAACAGGAAAGTTAGGTGTGGTCATCTCCACTCAATGTTACATGTTTATCATTACTGTGTTGTTAACTTTAGAAAGTGTTACGTTTCAGTCAGGGTTGTGGTCTTGGCTAGCGTTTAATTTTTGTGTGTTTATTCTTTCTATTATCAATTAAAATGGTGGTGCTGCTGCCTTCCAAGAAGGAGACCGAGGTTTGTGTTTTGTGCTCCCTGTTATCTGTATGGGTTTCCTCTGAGTGCTCTGGATTCTTCCCATGGTCCAAAAATGTGCATGTTTGGTGAAGTGGCACTGCTGAATTGGCCCAGTCTGTGTGTGTGTGTTCATCCTGTGAAGGACTGGAACCCACGTGCCCAATGATTGCCGGGATAGGCTCTAACGTCCCCACAAGCCTGACCTGAATTACCGTGTTAAGAAAGTGGTTGGATAGTTTACAAGTTAAATATAAGAATAAATCAAAAAGTAAAGGGAATTTGAATATTTGGAGGTAACCGTAACAGGTAGAAGCTGATGCAATAAAACACGTCCATGATGGCTTGTGGGTAGTTCAAACACACCCAGCTCAGTACTCTGGCATTTGTCTAGTTGAAGCAGAGGTCAGGTGAACATTGACGCTCCACTGTGGGATTGCAAGACATTGTTGAACAATGTGCCATAGTGAGATTTATTTGGGTTGAAGGAGTGAAACCTGCTGAAGTTGAACACATTGAAATTTAAGTAATCAATGCAGACCTTAGTGTTAACGTTTGCAGTGCACCATGCAATGGGTATGTCTCTGTTATGTGCCACTTGATATAGGATTCATAAAAGCAGTGTTAATGTTTGTGATGTGCCATCTGTTGGAATGGAAAATGCAATGCATTTTATTACTAAAAACATCTGTGATGCGCCCTCTGTTGGAATAACAGAGACAATTGAACAGACACAGTGACACTTATCCTTTAATTAGGGTGGATTAACAGTGTAAACAATCGAATTATGACCTTAGGGGTCATACTGTAAAAAATAACAACTTGTCATGAAAATGTATTTAAATCAGAGAAAGAGACAAGTAAGTCATCTAGGGAGTTGTTTAGAATGCATTTTTCTGTTTGTGGATGTGTCATGTCAAGCACAAGCACTTAGGGGACATCTTCAGGGCTTCAAAAGGGTCAGAAGTGTGTGCTGTTGTTAACATCATCTCACTTTACACCCACAGTTCAGAGGGACACATGACCTCACTTCCATGTCCTCTGTGGAATCTCCGCCTCTTATAAAGATGAAAGACTCACGGGAAGTAGGCATCCATTACAACCCTGACTCAGAAGCACACCAGGCATATTCAGTGCCCTCCTGTTCAATTTCTTTGCCAACCTTATCAAATCCCATCATTAAAAGGGGTTACCACGGACATACCCCAACTCTATGTTTGTCTTCCCTCCTCTCTTTTTTGTTGTTACAGTTAATATTGATATATTTTTTTAAATAGTTACTTGTATGTGACGTTGTGTTATGCTACAAGCAGCTCCAAATCTACCAAATCAAATTCCTGGACATTAGCTACGTACTGCTGAATAAAAGTGATTCTGATTTACTTTTGCCAGTACTTATGTGTCATCATTACATCCTTACTTCGTTTGCTGTGTGCCACAATTTTTTGAATTGGCTGCATGGGCGACACTATATTGTTTGTATCAACGCTGTTTTCATAGGTTTGGTGACCTGTGATGTCATCGCATTTCCCTATGAAAGATGGCGGCACAGTAATTTGTTTGCATTTTCAGATCAGATGAAGTAACTAGGATTAGTCAGTGAATGAATGACCTTTTGGATTTTGGGCCTTATTGATAACAAAGTCTTTTTAACTTTCACCTTTGGAAGTTTGGTTTATCTCGACCTGCCCAAATACAATTCTCTTGATTGCCCATCAGGAAGCCCACCATTTAATTTAAATTCTGAAATTTCTGTTTTGCTCTCTCTCTTTCTACCAAAGTTAATCGGACAGCACTAAGCCGCCACATCCAAATAACCAGTTGTCCCACTCATTGGTACCTGGTCATGATATAAATCAAATGACGTACTAAGCTATTAGTCTCAATTCAATATTAAGATCCCCCCTCCCACAAGTTAATAAGCTGTGTGAGAGTAACCGACTTCAATGATTTGCATGCATGGGGTACTTGAAGAGGCACACGATGCAACAAGTCATGGGAAAGATGCACAGAGGGACCACTACACGCCAAAAGTGGAGCCCACCGGCTCTTATAGAGCACAAGTTCCTAAAAGAAATGTTGACGCGTGAGTGCCTGGCACTTTGTGCGCATGATGGAGCTGTGCAGCATTTTGCCATTTTGGAAGGCTTGTCAAGACTAAGAAAAGTAATTCACATATTTACAGAAATCCCTCGCTCTAGCAAGCATGGTGACAGCTCCACGCAGGCTGCACTAACATTTCCATCCACCAAAGCTGTAAATAGATCACCAATATTTCCTCCTCTAGAAGCTCAGACAGCTTTACTGAGCTGATAAAATATAAATGATTGGCCTCTCTTGGGTCGACTTACCATACTAATGCTTTTTTGCATTTGCTGCCATTTTTGGGTGGATTTTTTTTTCTTTAATAATTGTGTTTTATGTCTCTCAGAGAAATAGTCCAGAGAGATAAATTCAAAGATCACTTAATATAAAAATTGTAATATCATATTCAACATTTGCAGATCATTATGGCTTTGCATAATTATTTATTTACTACCTTGCAACCATGCAGGCTTCCTCTAAGCCTCCCAGGGGACAAATCAAAGGTACTTAGCAGTGCAAGCTGACTACATGTTAAGTAGGATTAAAAATACAAAAAGAATAAAAAGAATGGCAGGAGACGCGTAAGTCCTGAAATGAGACACCTAACCTTGTTCTCCCAACTTTTTCCTTGAGCTTTCCAAAGTAGAAATAAAATGTAGGCAAATACTGTGCACTGTCACACAAGTGTTCATGGGAGGCAGCTAAAGGGCTCAAATGAAGGTAACTCCATGCCATACCTGGGGGTGGTGAGGGGCACTAATCCCTTCTCTCTTTCCACTGCAGACCAGTTACGGGAAATCCCGCAAGGCCTTGATGACATCACTTCCAGTAATGGTTCTGAGGATGCCACTTCTGGCCCCGCTGACATCACTTGGATTCCCCAATGACGCAACTTCCAGTTCCGGCTCCGATGATGTCACTTCCTCTACCATGTCTTAAAGCTGCCATCTTTGCCTCATACAGGCAATTCTGTTTTGGTCTTGAACCTGTACACAACTGTACACTAAATTCAACTATTTTGCAGCCAGGAGCAATTGTACAGGTGGCTGTCCCAAATCTCTTTGTGGCTCTTTGTCTCATCACTGACAGCACTAACTGGCCACTTAATTAGATACACCATGCTATTATCGGGATGGACCCCCTTTTGCCTTGATTGCCATAACTCTTAGTGGCATTCATTCAACAAAGTGCTGGAAGCATTCCTCATGAACTTTGGTCCATATTGGCCAAGATAGAATCACGCAGTTACTGCAGATTTGTCAACCGCACATCCATAATGTGAATCTCCTGTTCCGCCACATCCCAAAAGTGCTCTATTGGATTGTGACGTGGTAACTATGGAGGCCATTTGAGTACAGTGAACTCATTGTCATGTGTGAGATGATTTGAGCTTTGTGACATGGCACATTATCCTGGTGGAAGTAGCCATCAGAAGGTGGGTACACTGTGGTCATAAAGGGATGGACATGGTCAGCAACAATGCTCAGGTAGGCTGTGGCATATAAATGATGCTCAGTTGGTACTAAGGGGCCCAAAGTGTGCCAAGAAAATATCCCCCACATCACTACACCACCACCACTACCCTGAACCATTGATTACATGGAGGGGTGGATCCATGCGTTCATGTTGTTGATGCCAAATTCTGATCCTACTCTCTGAATGTTGCAGTAGAAATCAAGACTCATCAGACCAGGGAACATTTTTACAATCTTCTATGTTCAGTTCTGGTGAGCACATGCAAATTGTTGTCTGTTCTTAGCTGACAGGCACCCATTGTGGTCTCCTGCTTGCATTCAGAGAGGCTCTTCTGTATACCTTGGTTGTAACAAGTGGTTTTTTGAGTTAATGTTGTCTTTCAATCAGCTTGAACCAGTCTGGCCATTCCCCTCTGACCACTGGCATCAACAAGGCATTTTCACCCAGAGAACTGCCGCTCACTGGATATTTTCTCTTTTTCAGACCATTCGCTGTAAACCCTGGAGATGATTGTGAGTGAAAATCCAGATAGATCAACAGTTTCTGAAATACTCAGACCAGCCCATCTGGCACCAACAACCATGCCAGGTTCAAAGTCATTTCAGCCCCTTTTCTTCCCCATTCTGATGCTTGGTTTGAACTTCAGCATGTCATCTGGACAATGTCTACCTGTCTAAATGTGCTGTGTTGCTGCTATGTGATTGGCTGATTAGATATTTCTGTTAACAAGCAGTTGAACAGGTGCACCTAATAAAGTGTATACATATTAGAAGACTACAGCCCACAGACTTTATCTACTGCCACACTACATCTATTTATTCATTGTGTTTCATCCTGATTAGGGTCACGGGGCCAGAGCCTGTCCCATCAGCATCACATGCAAGGCGGGAATCAAATCTGGACGGAGTGTTCAAAAGAAGTCTTGGTTACGTCTTGTAACAACAGTATATGAGCAACAGAGGCATTTCACAGAAGCTAAAGTGTTACTGATTTATTACACAAAACAGAAAATTGAGCACAAAAAGCAAAATGATTTGTCTAAAAAGGAGATCCAAAGAAAAAGAAAAGTCCCAAATACAAAATTCTAAGTAAACAAGGCAGCAAATAATAATAACAATAATAACAATAAAAAACAGAAAATTCAATCAGTAAACAACAGTCCAAAATAAACAAAGAAATCTCCTCTTCTTGAGGCTATGCAGATGACTTAAATAGCCAGAGGGAGGGATCAGAAGTGATGATGTCAGCATGACTCCGCCTCCTGGGAGCTCCACCCATTTACATGAACTTAAAGAGACAGGACACAGTTGACGAAGAACAAATAAAGTCATCAATAACATGAAAATATAACAGATAATTAAACAAAGGGAACAAAAAACACTATAAAACAGATTAATATATGTTCATACATAATAGTTTAAGTTTTTTGAACCACCTCCAGATTCCTTTTCGCCACCTTATTTTTGTGGCAGGGAAGTTTATGTTTAAAAAAGCAAGAGGAACATTGCCTATGTGGCTACCTAGCAGAACTGAAAGCTTTTCAGTCTGGCAATTATTTTTTTCCTTTTCCTCTTTTCCTCCACAGCAGAACAATGGCTGGCTTTGTATGTAAAAGTGTGCTTTGCTCAGCATACAGACAGTCTTGAGCACATTCAGCAGCGGGTGATACAGTACAAGCAGGTGATCACTTCTTAGTCCCACATCTTTAATGGACAGCAGGAGCCAGCTCAGGATGACATGCCAGGCCATGGCAGGGCAGGGCACACTCCTCCAAGATGCCTGGATGATGCCACAGGACAAGCAGTTAGTCAAGGTGGGTACCACAGTACAAGAGTCACCCTACATTTGTCAGGGTCACACTGGGACTCAGCCCTGAGTGTTTGTTTTGTTTTATTCTCTTTGTTTGCTTCATTTGTTAATTGTTCCAATCTGGCTAATTGTTTCAAGTATCTAACATTCTTAATTACTTGCTCCTAGCATTTGTTAATTATTTTCTGTTAATTTTCTTCATTTGTGTTAATTGCTCTGTTCCTCTTGTATCTTAATTATTTTATAATAATTCACATTTCTTGTTAGCGCCAAGGGATGCAGTATCCATATTTTATACTTGTGCTGTCATTAGAGCAGCGATGGCTTGAGGCTGTCCTGTTTAAACCTGACACAGTCAGGTCGCGGACGCATCGACTGTGAGTGTTTTCATCCTTTACACTCCCCATCTCTTGAGCTGTTATTCTAATAGTAATAGCGTTTCACTTAACACTTTGAATGCGAGGTACGAGTTAAGTCATATCGCATTGAGCCTGTCAAGACGCGACATACGAGAGAACTCCTATCTCAGTATACAGTAGCTATAGACTCAGCCAGCTTGCTGCCACCTCGCAGTTATAGTGCTGCCATCTAGTGGATAGCCATAGAGTTTTGTTTTTCTTTTTTTAGCTTGCAAAAAATAGCGCTGTAAATTAAGAGTCTGTAGTTATGTTGCTGTAAAAAAAGATATAAAGCTGCTGATGTTTTGAAACAAATGGATCTATTGCTAGATGAATATTTTGATGATAATGACTGTGATCAAGATAGTGACAATAAGTTGGATGGTGAGATCGCTGCCTCTTAGGCGTTTCTTAATCATGAGACATCCCACTTGACACACATGTCAAGACAGCAGTACATGGACATTCTGCTGCCCACTGAAAGCAAAGTCACCAGCTACCAAATATGCAACAAGAGTGGCCGGTGCAAAGGAGCGTGTTATATTTATGGCACATGTGCGTCTAAGCCTGCACTCTGCGTGGTGTCATCCTTCAAAGTCTCTCATTCAAACGGGGACTTTTAGTCATGTTGCTGACCAAAATAAACTAATTAACAGTTATTGTTGATTCCTAATACATTTCCTTACATTTTCATGAATTTTGCAAATATGCATAGACCTCTGCTGCAGCACCCTGGTAATAAATTACCCAGCAGTCAATGTGCTATGGGAGAGCTCAACATTTGGAATTTGCTTCACTTTTTCTAGTTGATTAGCCTTTTAGTGTTATGGTAAGTTAGTTTTCTTTGTAACTCGTAAGTTTACTGTTCTTTATACTTGCCTTCGTAAATTATGTTTTTGAAAATATTTTAGTTTTCTGTAGTTCATTATTCTTTATGTATGTATGATTATGATTTTATTCAGTTTTTCCGTTATGCTGTAATTTGTTCCTTGTTCTATATATGTTGAGCCTCCACCAGATGACTCAGCACAGGGGCTGCCCCCGTGATTTTTGAAGAGCCAGCGGTCCATGCAATGACTGCTTAAGCATTGGCTGAAACTTCTGTTAGCTTTGGTGGATTTCTTATGTAAGTTCTTTTTGGATTTTTTGAGTCCTTTTGCCTCTGTTTTTGGATCCT
Source organism: Erpetoichthys calabaricus (assembly GCF_900747795.2). NCBI lineage: Eukaryota > Metazoa > Chordata > Cladistia > Polypteriformes > Polypteridae > Erpetoichthys > Erpetoichthys calabaricus. The sequence goes on along the minus strand of NC_041396.2, from coordinate 35,756,088 downwards.
GGGCTGACTTTTTATGGATTGCCTTTTTTGTCATTCCTTTTTATTTTTACTATGTGAATTTCCCCTTGGGGATTAATAAAGTATCTATCTATCTATCTATCTATCTATCTATCTATCTATCTATCTATCTATCTATCTATCTATCTATGTTCTGTTTTTTGAAATTTATGTTTATTAATAAAATCTTTAAATATTAAGATTTGGTATTTTTTTAATTGTTTTTTTTTTTTTGCTTTTAGTGCTTTTGTGACTTTTTGATAAGCCAACACCCTTCTTCTCAATCCTGTGTAGGCCTAAAGCCTGCTTATAGAGTTTGGGGCTGAGTCCCATTTTGATTTTTAAGCCGAGGCTATATTTTGAAGGATTATTTTTCTTGAGCTGCCACTGAAATCTTTTGTTTCATTTTGGGATATTTGCCTTATGGTGAAGTTCACATCTATTGTGAGTTTTGTGAAAATTCATCTTTCATAATCTGTATGAAGGATTTTCTAGTACTTCCCCCCTTTGGACCTTAGGACTGAGCCTTGGTTTGGGTCATGTAGGTATTGCTGCTATTCAATTTTGTTTTCTATATTCTTGTTTATTTGCAAATTTTATTCTCTAAATGAATTTTTCCAGTTTTAATTTGTGCCATTTCTTAATTCTTTACTTAATTACAGTCTTTGCTTTGGGGTTTTCCTAATTAATTACTTACATGTTTTTCTTAATTAAATATTTAGGTTATATACTTCACCATTATTATTCATCTTTATTTGAGTTATGTGTTTTTTGTGTTTCTTTCCAGCTGTTCATTACAATAGCGGCATTGATGACATCATTTGACATGGTGGCAGTGGCACATAGCTGATTTTCTGTTGGGCCTTCACGTTGGTCAAGTAGCCATGGAGCTTGGACTGAGCAATCACATGGTGTTGCATGAAATTAGGGTTTTGCCAGATGTCCTAAAGAAAAGCAAATAATTCCAAAAATGTGAAAAGAAGAATCTCCATTGTGATGTGGATACAAGCTCTCAACTGAAATCATCCTCACATATAGCAATACATCCACATATTTACGAAGCAAACATGGTCATTAGAAAACAAACCCCCCCCCATAAAACCCATTATACGTATGCAGAAAGAAGAGAAAAGGAAATCTCTCTCCATAATGAATAACTTTCCCTATAACTGTTGTCACGCATGTGCACTTGGGAGGCATTCTAAGGGCTTTACTGGAGGTACGATGCAGAGGCAGGCATTGATGAACGGTACTAATGCTTTTCTCCCTCTTCCACAGACCACCAGAAGGGAAAACCAGTTAAGACTCCGCCCACTTCCGCTTCTTCATCACGCCCTCCTGCAGACCTCATTTCCACCTGAGATCCCACCCCTTCCTGTCCTCCACCTATAAAAACCCACGCGTTCCTTCTGTTGGTCAGTCTGTATTCTGACTCCGTCTTATATGATTACTTGCTGTTTTTTTGCTTGTTGCCACAGTATATGGGTGGACTCCCCAAAACTTTATCTTTGTTGTTTGTATTTTTTTCACACTTTATACACATAGTCAGTTGACAATAAACACCTTTACAGACCTGAGTCGTAGCTCATGTTTGTGGTGGCCTATAAACTAAAATTAGCCTTGTTGCCTTCACACTTTCAACAGGATATGGATGAACTTTGGGTTCAGCTATTTTGTGGGCTCTTTCATTCCTCAGAAATTCTCACCATGATATTGGTCAGCTCCCTATTATGACAGGATTCAGTATTTGCCAACTTGGTTATTAGCAAAGCCCCCAGTGCCAGACTTTATTACTGTTGTCATGACCAGCTACATTTATACAGGATGTACAGTTGGCGTTTCTCTTCCCATGCACCTGTTGTAGAGCATCAACCCCAGAAAAGAGTCAAGTAATGCAACTCTCACCGTATTCCTTGTTGGCCAAACCGTAGTAGCAGGATGTTGTAATGTGTAAGCCATTATGGATGCAATGAGAAGTTAAGCAAAATGACACCTTTTATAGGCTAACTGCAGAGATTAAAATATGCAAGCTTTCGAGGCAGTTCAGGCCCCTTGGTTGTAATCATTGGGTCAAACAAATATTTCAGTGATTCCTGGGATTCTCTTGTGACTCAAAACTTTAAGCCAAGTCTTGTCAGCCTTTGGCAACTTGTGATCCTCAACGTTTACCTCCAAATTGACTTCTATCAACTGTCCACAACTCCTGGACTGCTCTTGCATTTATCACAACTCATTTGGATTGAAAATCCCGTCTTGATATCTGTGGGTCCTCTCCAAAATGTTTACTAGTCCTGCTAACATCCAGTGTTTATATTTCACAGGGGTTTAGCAATGGCAAAGAGCTCTCTGAGACATGTGACTAGCGGAGATCAAAGCGATTTGAGCAAAATTGAATTGACAGGAAAACTTACAGTTTTGCTTTAGAAACAAAAATAGGCAGAAATAAGCTTGGTCTACCGTTTGATTCACCAAAACTTTGATCTCAAGTGAAATTTGCCACTTTAGAACATGCAGTATATTATCATTTCATCTGCAACCCTTCTCTATATATGTAGAATCATGGCAGAATTTACTCTGGTGTGGAGTATAGAAGGTGGGTGCATTTATATGCAAACATTTCTCCAAATTCCAAAAATCAGTTGGCCTGGACATGTGGCTATCGGCGACCTTCTGAAAGAATCCTGGCTTGGATCAATTTACGACGATCTGGAAAGTGAGCATAGTGTGACTGCTGCTGAAGGGGGACACGGCCACCCTTCAGAAACCCCCTCTCAAACTGTATTTCATTGGGAAACAAACTCACTCTTACACCTCCTCTTTGTGGGATCAGCTGAAGGCTTGTTGACTTGCTGCGTAAGGGCATCAAACCTTTAGAAGACCAAGCTGTGGCTATCTTGAGCTCTTATTCTCCTGTCCACTCTTCCTCCAGACTCCCTCTGCTCCGGTCACTGTTTCCGAGCTGCTTTTCCCCTATTGAAGAGGAAGACTTTGTGTCCTTTTGACCAGGAGTCGGGGCCAAGGCATTTTGTTTTAGAGCTGTTCCCAGTGTGGCCAGACAGCTTCTGAAAGAGTCTTGTGTTTGTATCTGCCAGAACTGCAAGGAAGCTTCTGCTCCTTGGAAACCCTTCTGTGCTCTCCTATGCAACTTTGTGACCCAAGCTTGACATTAGATGGTGTTGCTTGTGACCTCAAATGAGCGATGTGAGGTGGATCCAGAAGCATGAATGTGCGAGCAGGCAGTTCATGAGGCAGATGAGGACACATGTAGCCACATGCAAGCACCTGTGGAAGATTGGTGGCCATAGCAGGAGGCAGCAGTTTCGACTGCAGAATCACCTTTAGGGAACAAAAGTCCTTTGCCTTGCTCCCCATAAAAATTTCAAAAACCTTCAAATGTAATAATATTAGTTTTTATGTTCATGCCTTTGTGTATTTTGGTGATTTGGGGCCAGCAGCTCACATTTCCATTGTCTGTTTTTTTTAACTAGTTTTGAAAAGCTGGTTTTGGTTAATATCTCATTTTTACTAATTATGCTACATGTCATGTCACCTTGATCATTGCATTAATATCCAATACATTACAATACATCCATTAAACAGTGTCATCTCCAGACAGAGGAGCAGTTTCAGCGACAGACTGCTGTCACTGTCCTGCTCCACTGACAGACTGAGAAGATCATTCCTCCCCCAAACTATGTGACTCTTCAATTCCACCAGAGGGGGTAAACGTTGAACATTATTCAAGTTATTGTCTGTTTTTTACCTGCATTTTTTATTACTCTTTAATTTAATATTTTTTGCTGCTGGAGTATGTGAATTTCCCCCTGGGATTAATAAAGTATCTATCTATCTATCTATCTATCTATCTATCTATCTATCTATCTATCTATCTATCTATCTATCTATCTATCTATCTATCTATCTATCTATCTATCTATCTATATATTGTGGTGGTAACTTTATAAATAAGTGATGGTCTCGGCATTAGCTGTTCCTGGATGGATAAAGCAATATTTAGTTAAGTTAGCTTATTACTAAAAGGGTCCTTACTTTGTGTTGAGTTTTGGTTTCCTGTCTCTTGCTTTTGGCCTTGACTTCCGATTTTGGTCTTGCCCCTTGTCATGTTTGTTGGGATGGGTAAAGTGTTTAATTATTGACCATTTTCATTTGAGGGCTGTTGTTGCGTTCAGATATACATGCTTTGTAATGTTTGTCCTTCCTGAGCCTCCTTAGAGAGGGGCGTTCCCGATGTAGGTAATGTATCTGCCACAAACACATACAGCGAAGTTCATCCTGCCTGTTTAATCCTATGGTAGCATACTCGGTAAGTTTATATGTGTAAAATGTTACCTTTCTGTACTGCTACTTATAGTTTAAATCTGTTATCAAACTGTTGTTATTTGTTATTATTATATATAACTGTTTGTTATTTGTTTGCTAAATATTATATTTCTTTACTTGTAGTTTCACACCTGCTCTTTATTAATAAACTGGAGATTTGTACACCTCGTGTCAAGTCAGTCTCCGGGTCGTCATATTGATGAAGGGAGCAGTTTAGCTGCCTGAATATCTATTACCACTTAATAGTGAGATCAGAACACCCCTTGACTAACATATTTCAGCCCACGTTTGACCTCCTGGTTATGATTTTGTTTCTTGCCCCCTACTACATCCTCTTTATCTCTTTTTCCTATTTCCTGGTATCTTGCTGCTGTAATAGATGGCCAGGAGCCCTGCCCCACCGGGATGCCGGGAGGAAGGAGAAACCGGGAGAGTGGTGCCTCTTTTCCCTGGGTACCTGGCCGGTCCTTGATCCCTGGGGGACAGCAGTTCCGGGACACCAGGAAGTGCTGACAAACCAGGGATGGTTTATGCCCTGAGTGCTTCCGGGTGCAAGAGCAGCACTTCTACCACACTGGGGAGTCCTGCCGGAAGTCGGTCATCATGCACCTGGAGCACATCCGGGAGTGTATAAATGGGGCCACCTCCCTCCATTCAATGGATGCAGTCGAGAGGAAGAGGACAGAGCTCCGTGGGGAGGAGTGGAGGTGGTGAAGGACCTTGTAAAGGACTTTGTAAAGGATAGAGAAGAAGGGTGATTGGTGCAGGGGCACTGTGTGCTGTGGACTTTCACTATAAATAAACGTGTGCTTTTCTAGACATGGAGGTGTCTGTCTGTCTGTGTCTGGGGCTGGCTTCCATACTGCTCACAATAAACCTTGGACAATTAGTTTGTCCCTTAACTCCAAAAACCTCATTTTGATGAGTTTTATTAGTTTGCAATTGCAAAATGACACGCAGCACAACATTTTAGAGGCAATTTTGTGAAACTGCATGCAAAGTGAAACTCTGCTGTTTGGCCGATCACTACACGTGACTTATTGGATACAGAAAATTGAAATGGCCAAGATACTTTCAGTGTGACTGTAACATGTTCTGCATTGCTATGGGTAGGGGCATCAGTATTACAGAAAGGAAAAGGTAGATGGGACAACACTTTCTGCCCCTCTAATGGTTCTGGGGGCTTGGAACTTCCTTTCAGCGCCCGGTGATTTAAGATACATGTACAGTGGATACAGAAAATATTCAAACCCCTTCACATTTTCACATTTTACTGCAGCCTTCAGCTAAAATCATTTAAATTAGTTTTTTTCCCAAATCAAGCCACACTCAATACCTCAGAATTGAAGAATTTAATCATTTTGCAAATTTTTAAAATGAAAAAACGCTGATGTGAGCGTCACTAGGCTTTGCGCCCTGGGAACCAAGTTACCTGAACTATTCTGTAACACTTCAGTAATTATTTACCGCTCTGATGCTAAACTTTCTGATCGAAAAATAGATAATTATGACAGTTATTGATGAGAAGAATTCATAATTAATTACAGAATTACAGTATTTGAGGGTTCCTCTAGAGTACATCTTTCTCCTGCACAATTTGGCTCAAAAACTAATCAGCACATTTTTATCTCATTACAGGCTTAAGCTTCAAGTCTGGTATTTTTCCATCCAGCCATTTTAGACCGTCCTCAAGAAACTGTGATACACACACACACCCATCATTGAGATATCGATGGTTTTGGTATCAGGGGACCCTAAAATGCCGAGATCCGTCGAAAACTGGAGATCGAAACGTTCGTTCCTCCCCCATAGATGATAGGTTATGGTGGGAGAGGGTGTAGCAACCCCGGCTGAATGATGGTCAACTCTCAGACTGATGGTTTATGGGTATTTTTTACCATTTCTGTGACCTTGTTTCATAAAAACACCATAAGAGCTGTAAAGGCAAAGTACAAAATAAAATGTATGTAATTAACTTAACATAAACATTCGTAACTTTTGTTTTACATATAACAGCGAGCTGCTTGTTTGTTAACCCCATATGTCACCATTTTCCTTTCCTTTTCCTGGCAAAAAACTGCACAGGTAATTATGTAAACCAAAGAAACCCAATAACTTATGAAAATAAAAGTTGATAACGCTGTGATTCAAGGCCTGCTGAAGCATCATGTGTTCTTTACAGAGAGCGCAAAGCAAGAATGAATCATCACATTGACACAAGTATTCAAACCCACTGCTATAACACTTGAAATTGAGATGTTTCTGCATCTTGTTTCAAAACTACACACAATCAATTTGATTTGATTGGAAATGATTAAGTGAGGTACATATCTGTCTGTAGAAAGTCCAATAGTTGATAATGTGCACCAGAGATAAAACAAAGCCATGATAGTCAAAAAAGGAAGTCCCTTCAGGGCTTAGAGATAGGAGATTATGTCGAGGCTTAGGAAATTCCTACAAGATCCAAAGAGCATGGTTTCCTTGATAATTCTTAAATGGAATACATTAGGAAGAACCTAAAGCTCTAACTAAAGCTAGTCACCAGGCCTAGCTGAGCAATCGTACGAGAAAGACCTTGGAAGGTCCGATGTTCAGTCTGCCTGAGCTTCAGAGAACCTGTGTGAAGATGGAAGAAACCTCCAGGGGGATAACCATCACTGTAACACTCCATCTCTCTGGGCTTTCTGACAGAGTGGTCTGACAGAAGCCTCTCCTCAGTAAAAGACACATGGAAACCCACTTGACGTTTGCAGAAAGGCAAACTGTGAGAAACAAGATTCTCTGCTCTGATAAGGACAAGATTAGCGCCATGTCTCGAGGAAACCAGGCAATACTAATCCAATTGTAAGGCATGGTGGTGGCCGCCTATGGCTGTGGGGTTGATTTTCCATGGCAGGGACTGGAAGACTAGACAGGGTTGAGAGAAAATGGTGCAGAGTTGAGTACAGAGATATCCTCAATACAAACCTGCTCCAGAGTGCGCAGGACCTCATAGTGTGCCAGAGGCTCACCTTCCAACAGGACAATGAACCAAAGCACAGTGCATAAACAAAACGACATAGGGACAATTTCTGAGACTGTCGTTGAGTTGTTCAGCCAGAGCCTGGACTTGAACCTAATCAGACATCTCTGGGGTGACTTGAAAATGGCTGTCCACCAACCGTCTCCATCCAAACTGACAGAGCTTGAGAGGATCTGCAGAGAAGAACAGCTGAAAAACCCCAAATCCAGTAGCATCAGTCCTAAGAAGGCTCCAGGCTGTGGTCGCTGCCATAGGGGCTTCAATTAAGTATTGAGTAAAGAGTCTGACTAGATAGAGTGATATTTCTTTTTTTTTATTCTTACTAAATTTGTAAATATTTCTAAAATTGTTGATTGATGTGGGAAAAAAAATAATTTAAATGATCTTTATATATAATAAGCTACCGTTGCTGTCCGTTTGTCTGTCCAGGATTTTAAATTACCTGTAGCTTGCAAACCGTTTGACCTATTGTCCTGTAATTTGGTACACATATACTACATGATATCTACTATCCAATGCTGGGGTGATGATTGACCTCCAAGGTTATTCCTATTTTTATTTTTATTATATTTAATTGTAGAATCAACTCTCGGCAGCAGTCAGCAGGCCAGCCGTGCGGCGCATGCCTATGGTTGCTGTTCTCATCCCTACCACCTTCACCATCACTTCCCCTACCTCTTCATATCTTAAATCATTCTTGAGGAAGATTGAAGACTTACAGTTAGGTCCATAAATATTTGGACAGAGACAACTTTTTTCTAATTTTGGTTCTGTACATTACCACAATGAATTTTAAATGAAACAACTCAGATGCAGTTGAAGTGCAGACTTTCAGCTTTAATTCAGCAGGGTGAACAAAATGATTGCATAAAAATGTGAGGCAACTAAAGCATTTTTTGAACACAATCCCTTCATTTCAGGGGCTCAAAAGTAATTGGACAATTGACTCAAAGGCTATTTCATGGGCAGGTGTGTGCAAGTCCGTCGTTATGTCATTATCAATTAAGCAGATAAAAGGCCCGGAGTTGATTTGAGGTGTGGTGCTTGCATGTGGAAGATTTTGCTGTGAACAGACAACATGCGGTCAAAGGAGCTCTCCATGCAGGTGAAAGAAGCCATCCTTAAGCTGCAAAAACAGAAAAAACCCATCCGAGAAACTGCTACAATATTACGAGTGGCAAAATCTACAGTTTGGTACATCCTGAAAGCAAGCACTGGTGAACTCAGCAACGCAAAAAGACCTGGACATCCACGGAAGACAACAGTGGTGGATGATCGCAGAATCATTTCCATGGTGAAGAGAAACTCCTTCACAACAGCCAACCAAGTGAACAACACTCTCCAGGGGGTAGGCGTATCGATATCCAAGTCTACCATAAAGAGAAGACTGCATGAAAGCAAATACAGAGGGTGCACTGCAAGGTGCAAGCCACTCAATAAGCCTCAAGAACAGAAAGGCTAGATTGGACTTTGCTAAAGAACATCTAAAAAAGCCAGCACAGTTCTGGAAAAAAATTCTTTGGACAGATGAAACCAAGATCAACCTCTACCAGAATGATGGCAAGAAAAAAGTATGGAGAAGGTGTGGAACAGCTCATTATCCAAAGAATACCACATCATCTGTAAAACACGGTGGAGGCAGTGTGATGGCTTGGGCGTGCATGGCTGCCAGTGGCACTGGGACACTAGTGTTTATTGATGATGTGACACAGGACAGAAGCAGCCGAATGAATTCTGAGGTGTTCAGAGACATACTGTCTGCTCAAATCCAGCTAAATACAGTCAAATTGATTGGGCGGCGTTTCATGATACAGATGGACAATGACCCAAAACATACAGCCAAAGCAACCCAGGAGTTAATTAAAGCAAAGAAGTGGAAAAGTCAGTCACCTGATCTTAACCCAATTGAGTATGCATTTCACTTGTTGAAGACTAAACTTCAGACAGAAAGGCCCACAAACAAACAGCAACTGAAAGCCGCTGCAGTAAAGGCCTGGCAGAGCATTAAAAGGAGGAAACCCAGCATCTGGTGATGTCCAGGAGTTCAAGACTTCAGGCTGTCATTGCCAGCAAAGGGTTTTCAACCAAGTATTAGAAATGAACATTTTATTTCCAGTTATTTCATTTGTCCAATTACTTTTGAGCCCCTGAAATGAAGGGATTGTGTTCAAAAAATGCTTTAGTTGCCTCACATTTTTATGCAATCATTTTGTTCACCCCACTGAATTAAAGCTGAAAGTCTGCACTTCAACTGCATCTGAGTTGTTTCATTTAAAATTCATTGTGGTAATGAACCAAAATTAGAAAAAAGTTGTCTCTGTCCAAATATTTATGGACCTAACTGTAAGTACCAACTTAAGTGAAAAATTAAGAACAACGTACTAAGTAATTGCAATACAAACACTGACTTAATCAGTTTTAATGCAAAAAGATGCCAACGAAAGAAGAGAAGAAGCGGGTTGCTAGGGTGGAGAAAAAAAAGAGCTACTCAGGAAACAGCAAGCGTATCAACCTCTGAGCAAACAAATGCTAAATGTACAGAGAAAGAGGATGAAAACTAGGAATGGTCAAGTCAAGTGTACTCACTGCACATTATCACACAGTGCGCTGTTACTGGTTTAAGCATAATTCTGTAATGTAGGAAAATGTGAAAAAGTGAAGGGGTCTGAATGTGTTCTGAGTCCACTGTATGTAGACATTAAATGGCCAGGCCTAGAAAGGAAGCTCCCAGTACCATAAGAGGGGCAAAAACATGTTTTCCATTGCAAAATGTGAAAAAAAAACTGACAGGGTCTGGGTTCCCCTCTAATTGCACTATAATTCTCAGAGGTGCAGGTGATACAGGGAACCATTAGAACAGTGATGTGGAGGTCCACGGGTGTGCCACAGGATTTCTTTAAAGATGGGCTTAAAGTGGAGAAGGACAAACAAACTGGAATTGCCTCTACTTCACTATCATCACACAGACTTATTTTTCTCAACTGGAAGAATCCTAACTTTCCTCTCTTAAGTCAGAGGGTAACTGATGTTATATATTATTTGAAATTGGAAAAAAATCTAATTCTCACTTAGAGGATCTTTTCAAAACCTGACATTTTAGAATAAACATTTATATTAAGAAAATGGATTCTCTTCCCTTTTTTTTATTCTATTTATTTATTTTTCCTACTATTAAAGTTTTACTCTATTGGCCCAGCTCTCTTTCTCATGGGTGGAAGTTGATTTGATTCGGACCTAATTTTGTAAAATTTGACTTGGTTGTGTGGAATGTTATTTGATTTAAAAAAAATAAAAAAATACAATGCCAACGAAGTCTACAATCCAACTTTAATACCATTTTATGTATGATATATATTTTATTTTAATAATATACATATATGTGAAACATAAAGCAATAAATGGATCATTTCATGCATTTATAACCAGTTTACATGGCTCTGCTTATTATTATTTCATATAATCAATTTTTATGACCATTTACTTCAATAAGATACACAATATGTGTATATTGCATGCGCACCATGCTGTGCAATTATTCCAATGAACACATCTTATTGTCGAGCACATCTAGTGTCCCTATTTATCCCCCACTACACCTTCTTCTTCTTCTTCTTCTTCCACCCGAATCTGACTCTCTGAATGGAGTGAGGCGGCTCCTTTTAAGATAGTCCTGGGAATGTTCCAGGTGGCTCGTTAATCAGACCTGGAATCACTCCCAGGTGTGGTGAAAGCCCATCGTAAGGCTCTGCAGCTCACAGAATCCAACAGGGCTGTACCAAACTACAATTCCAAGCATGCCCTGCAGGAATCCATGGTGCCTCAGCCACCCAGGAGGGATGCCCTCTAGCATCCCGGGGAAGGTAGTACCTTGCAGATGTCCTCTCCCTTCCATCCAGCCAGGTAATGGCCGTGGCCATCCGTCTCAACACGTATAATAATAAGAATTGTTAACATTTATACAGCGTGTCTCTCACTACTCCAAGCACTTTGCAAAAGTCAAAGAGGAGGACTGTGGATGCAAACCTGTGATCGGCTTACTGCAAAGCAGCAATGCTACCACTGTGCCACCTGCTCACCATGCAAGTAAAGGCACATGATAATTCTGAGTGTTATTTTTTATATACAAAATATCATCTCTCTATTATAATAGAAAATATTAAGACGAGACGAGACTATTGCCAAGAGATTTTTTCAAGTCCCGCCCTCCTCTTAACCACGCCCACAGCCCTCTCATTGGTGTGAATGTTTTTGTCAGACTCACTTCCTGCGCTCTCAGCTCTTATAAATTTTTACGTTTTCCTCACTTTAAGTTTCCCAATTAAAGAAGACTTATTATGTCCAAATCTTATTGAAGAATTTCATCCCGAAGGGTTATCAACAGAAGAAATGACTGCACGGGCAATCCTACCACCGAGAAACGATGAAATCAAACAAATTAATGCGAAACACAGAAAATTTTGGTTAAATACGTATCAATAGACTCTGCTGAAACAGTTGGTAGTGACTGTGCAGAAGATGAAAACATCAACTTACAATATCCCATAGAATATCTACAACTGTTAACACCATCTGATCTTCCACCCACCGAATTACTGTCGAAAGAAGGATGTATCGTAATGTTATTGCCTAATTTATGTCCGAGTGATGAGCTATACAATAGGACAAGATTAGTTGTATTCAAAATTGGTCGAACAATTCTGACATGTAAAATTTTAACAGGCGACAAGAAAGGTAATGTAGTACATCTTCCACGAAAAACATTAGACCCCAAAGTAGATCTTGATCTGTCATTCGTATTAAAACATTAACAGTTTCCTTTAGAATAGCTTTTGCTATGACAATTAACAAATCACAGGGACAAACATTTGAAAAAGTTGGTTTATTTATTAGAGAGAAAGAAATGATATTCACTTACGTTGTGTTGTAACGATGTAATATCAAACACGGAGTCAAAATTCAAAGCGATATTGACGAAAAGTTAATTCCAAATATTGTTTTCACTGAAGTTTTACAGTAAAAGTGTAAGTTTAAAAAGTATTTGTGTGTTAATTTCAAAGCCAAAAAGAACGAAAACATATAATGCAATGAATACCTCTAACGAAACATGAAACATATTATTTTCAATTTATTACGTTTTGCTATTTTTTAATATGGCTAATTACTCGCTGTACTGTAAAATAGTTAGGTCTATTATGCATATGTAACAATTCCCATGAAAATAACAATCTGTTTAAATTGTACACCCACTTCCCCATACGCGAGCGGCAGAGCTGCAAAGTGGCTAGCGTGTAGCGCCCATCCGTGGGTTGGCAAGCGAAGCAAGCAGGGGGTAGAGACCCCTAGTAAATAAAAGATTTTTAAAAGGCTATTTTTTTGCAAATTAAAAAAAATTATACCTATTATTTTGTCTGATCTGCAAAAAAATACAGTATATGTTTTTGGTGTGCCGCAGAATTTTAGTAATTAGTTTGTGTGGCATGAGATGAAATAGGTTGAAAATCGCTGCATTAGGTGTTGACCCTGACCTCAGTGAAATGAAGACGTGACTTCAAGCCTCCTCGTGGCCAACGTGTCAGTGAGGGTCCATTTGGAATAAGGAGGAAGGTGGGAAGAAGAGAGGCCAGAGATGTAGAAAGAGAAACAGGCAGCCCTAAAGGGAGACGTCCTTTAAAGCTGGCAGGCGGAGGAGCGGACATCTCCCACAACCCGTGAACAGTATAGACAGGAGATCCAGAGAGGCAGCCAGGTTTATTTATCTTCTTCTTTATAGTAAATCCTTGTATTTTGTATGCTTTGGCTACAAGAGTGTCCCCTATCGCTCACACTGGACATGAGACTGTTCTAAGGACCAATGGCCTAGCGTGATCTTTGACTGTCACATTTGCACCTCTTCCTCGTTTTCTTTCCGCATTGATGTTGATATCCAAGTCATCTCTGAGACCCTCGGTGGTCCCAGCAGGCCCAGGAGGGCAGGCTATTTAATTCCTAAGTGCTGACAACAGAAAAAGACATCAGAGTAATTTAGGGTGTAATTCCTTCTCTCTGGTAGTCATAAAAGAAAAAAAAACTATATTACAGCCATAAACATCTCCAACTTCCCTTAAAGCCTTTTTCCTTTAATTATGCAGAAAGATATTATTTGAAATGCGCCATGGCAGGCACTTATGTTTCCCGCTAGGCAAGAAAGCAATAAAATCAGAATGGAGCTGCATGGCTGTTTATTTCGTTCTGTTCATTTTTTTTTTCCCTCTTCACCTCGGTTTCTGCAGCTGCTATATTAACCTTGCCGATCCTCTGTAATTGTGCGCGATGTGTTTTTACAGCTCGGCATACAGCACACAGGAGTCCAGGACCGTTACCTGTAATTGTAACATCTAAATCACACAGCGCTGAGGGCATTTTGGAAAGCGGCGAGCCCGCAAAGCAGGCGCGGGTCCGCCTGAGTCAATAATTGGATGGGAGGCATCCTGCGAGGAGCTCAAGCCGTACTCTGGGCGACCATCCCACGTCGAAAAAGCTGATCTCTGTGGAGCTGCTGTGATCGAGATTGTATTTGATCCTTAGGCCGCGGACGTACCCGAAAGGAGCAGCCTTCGCCACGAGTGCCTGATTAGGACACTGAGGCTAAACACATCTCGAGGAGAAACAGATGAGATATTGAAAACACAAACCCGGCAACTCCCCCTCGTGTGATTAATGATAGGCTATCTGAAATGATAGCATTTAGGCAATGAGGTGGAATGGAGAATCGGTTCCTCCCTCCTGGGCTAATGGGAGCCCCCCGGCCCATTATGTGAAGCTCACGGTGGGGCACAATGAACCCCTCGTTGAGGGTGCAGCTCGAAGGATTAAGTGTGAGCATTTAAATAAAAATAAGAGTGCCAGTGCTGCTTTATTTAGAGGCTGCTGTGATCTCATGAACGATTCATCTGAAGAACAAGCATCAAAATGGAGATGGCTGTTACGCTGCCCCCGAGACAGAATATCTAAGCTAAGGGTGATCACATAATGAAGTCCCTGAGGAATCTGACAAGTGACTCCATTTGCTTTCTTTTAGTGAGCTCTTTTCATTATTATTATTAATGTGTTTGCTTGTCTCAATGTTCTCCCTGTGAGTGTGCCCTGTGACTAACTGCTGCCTTGGTTCCCACCATGATAGGCATCCCCCACGAACCTGAACTGGATAAGTGCAACTTAAAATGGAGGAATGAAGGGAAGCAGTACTTATAAAAGAGCATACATAAGAAATTTGATGAACCAGAGGAGACCACTCAGTCCATCAAGCTTGTTTGTAAAGCATGAAATAAATAGCCTTGAGACCCAGAACAAAGGTTTGGGACAGAAAACCCATTAACTTGAGCTCTGGCAAAATAGGTTGCACAGATGGGTACAGGATTAAGTCCAACATAAAACTGAGGAAACATAGGAAGTAGTCTGGGTTTTAAAGCAGGGAACAGGAAGTGATGTCAGGGTGCCCAGAAGCGGAAGTGGCATCTTCATAGCCAGAACCGGAAGTGACATCATCATGGCTTTTTAATCAGGCAAAATTTCCCATGTTTAGTCTGTAGGGATAACAGAGAAAGAGTTAGCGCACCCCCTGGCCTGTCGTGGAGTTACCTTCATTTGTTCCTTTTAGCTGCCTCCCATGTGCACGTGTGTGGCAGTAGCTAATATCCAAGCTGTCCTGATGTCCCATCCAGATTCTTCTTAAACGTTGTCAGGGCTTCTGCTTCAATGTCTCGGTCGTTGATTCCCACAATTCTTTGCTCCAAGGAGTGCTTCCTGGTTTCAGTTCGAAATGCAATTCCCTTGAATTTCCACTAGGTGTCCTCGAGTATGTGATTCAGGGGTGGCACCAGTATTGGGCCCTAGACCCACCCACTTTTCTTATTGGCTTGCCTTATTTAAAAAAAAAAAAGTTTTCCTCAAATGAGAATTAGCCTATATTGCATGCTTGCATTTCAATACACATCTCCCTTAAATAAAAGGAGCATGCGCTGATACACCCACCACATGACAAACCACCTCAGGATCCCCAGATTAGGACCCGAGTGCAGCCATGTGACAGGTGACCCCCTCAGCACCACACTAGTTCAGATGGAATGGACCAGTATGAGTTTTTTTAGGGTGGCTGGAGTGCATACCTCAGGTTTTCCCTGCAGACTGGACGGCCTACTTGCAGGGCTGGATGCAGATTAACGTCATACCCAGTAAAGAGCAATTGCAGGTTAAGGGCCTTGCTCAAGGGCCCAACGGAGTAGAGTCACTTCTGGTATTTAAAACATCAGTTGCTTATACGTAAATTTACACAGCAAACAGAGATAAAGAGATGGGGTACCACCTTGGTGACCCCCGTATAACTGAAACACATGCAGAGATTGTGACATATCTTCAGAACGGTTTGTTTTCAAGTCCCTGAATGGTTTTCTCTCTTCATGACCTGACCTCTTGCACCTTTACTCTCCTCCACAATCACTGAGGCCCTCTGACTTGTGCTGAGTTTGAGCTTAAGCTTAGAGGAGACCCTGCTTTTGCAGTAGCTGCCCCTAAGTTTTGGAATAGTCTGCCTTTTTATATTAGGCCAGCACCAACTTTGGTCACTTTTAAATCCCGCCTAAAAATCGTTTCGTTTTTTAAACTTTGTATGATATCTAAACTCTTTTGGGACTCCCCCCAATGGGACAACATGGTGAAGCGTGATCGCCCATATCTGTGGAAGACAGCCTATCCATTGCCTGGGCAATCACAGGCTCCCAGCGCTGTAGCGGTTCACAGCTAAAGTAGATCTGAGCCGACTGCGGTCGCATTATAGGTGCCTGCCATCGACGGGTGATGCAAGGAACATTATAAATGCAGGGAACAGGATTACTTGGCCACTAACCTGGCCACAACCCTGTCTGATTGCTGTTTCTTTGTATAGCAGAGCGGTAGTTCCCGCTACAATAAATAACCGTGCTGTTCCTGTTTCAAGTGGAATAAAGCTGGTTTTGCTAAAGTACTGAGACTCAGCCTCATTTTTTGGAGTGCAAGAAAGGGAATCACACGTCACAACTTGTATGTGTTGTGATGGGCAGCCATGGCCATTACCCAGCCGGGACACCAGCTGGATAGAAGGAGCAGGGGAGAGACCATCTACAAGACACTACCTCTCCTGGGATGCTGGAGGGCAGCCCTCCTGGGTGGCTATGCCACCATGGATTCCCTGCAGGGCATGCTGGGAGTTGGAGTGTGGCACAGTCCTGTTGGGTTCCATGGGGGGCCACCAGGGGGAACTGTAGAGCACTAAATGGGGCCTTCACCACACCTGGGAGAGATTCCAGGTCGGATTAATGAGCCACCTAGCACACTTCCAGGGCCTGCTTAAAAAGAGCCGCCTCACTCCATTCGAAGGGCCAGAGATGGGAGGAGGTGGATGAAGCATGCTGGGAAAGGAGTGGAGGCAGAAAAAGAGAGATCAAAAAAGGAGAAGAACGGGACTGTGCTTTGCTATTCGTATTGTGCCTCAATTCCCCATGTGAATACACGTGTGTTGTGTGGTAAACTTGTGTCTCTGCCTGTCTGTGTTGGGTTATGGAGACTGTACAGGCCCCTGGATTCCACAGTGTGTATTTATTACTGTATTTATATGTATTGGTGTATTGCTGGATTTGCTGTACAGCACTTTGGTCGACTTCTATTATTTTAAATGTGCTCTATAAATAAAATTGATTTAACACAGCTATAATCAAACTGACTGAAGATGGCTGATTTCAGGGTTATGAGCTTATTGAGGCAGAAGATGAGGGTCCAGGCGGATGAAAACCGAAGTGACATCAGTGATGGAGTGGCTGTCATTTTTCCATTCTTCTTACAAGAAAAGTCATTAGTATAGAGTGCCAGCCCCTGGTCCGAAGGGTAATTACCATCACCAAAGCCCTCTATGCTGTCTGCCATGCACACAAGCATGAACATCTACATTGGAAGGGTTAGGAAATAAAATTGACTTAAAATGTTGCCAATCACAGCATAAGGTGTCAAAACACGTGACGTTAACAGGAGGCTGTCAACTAACAACTTACTGAAGTTACTTTAGCACTCAGTTCTACTGGATTGATTCGTATAGCTAAAGCTGCTGATTAACTGTACAGACTGCATCTCTGTTGTTAGTCATTAGGACTAAAACATAAGTAATATCATAGTTATAATCTGTTACTAACCCTCACCTATTCTGTTTCTCTTCTCGGTACTGAAATGTGTCACTTAGTGCCACCTGCCAAGTTGTTTTGCCTGGCTAAGGTAAAGTCATCTCTGATGGAGGATCGCAGGAATCGTTGGGTAGAGGGGTCCTTTCATTGGATTGGCTGGCCCAGTGCTGACTCAGCTGTGGAATGGCCAATAGGGGGAGGCAGCTTGAGGGCCGAAGTCTCCAGGACTCTGAGCAAATCCAAATCATATTATGGGATATCATCTACTGTTGAATTCTGCTCTGTACTTGTAATATTTCTATTGCACTCAGGTTAGGTGGATTGGCGATTCTAAATTGGCCCTATTGTGTGCTTGGTGTGTGGGTGTGTTTGTGTGCGTCCTGCAGTGGGTTGGCACCCTGCCCGGGTTTGGTTCCTGACTTGTGCCCTATGTTGGCTGGGATTGGCTCCAGCAGACCCCCCATGACCCTGTGTTTGGATTCAGCGGGTTGGAAAATGGATGGATGGATATTGTACTAGCCGTCCCCCACGGCTTCACCCGCGTATTAGTGAAACAGGACAGTGAGGAGGGCCCTGACCAGCTCTCTACTAATGACGTCACTCATACAACACCCCCCACACCCCCGGCCCGCAGCCTCTGTCTCGGATTAGCATGAAAATATTACTCCTGCAAGCGAACTATGATTCATAGCGCAATGTTCAAGCAAGTTATAGAAAAAAAAAGATTTAAATCCGTTAAGTAGTTCTGTCATTTGCTAACTAAGCCCAATGAGTCTCTCTCGGATTTGTCCAAATAAATGGGTACCGCAAGCGAACTATGATACTTCGCGAGATGAGGGAAGTCGCAAGATCAATGGAATGTTCAAGCAAATTATAGAAAAACACCCGATCTAAATCCGTTAAGTAGTTCTCTCAGGAAAAGCGGACAGACATACAAACGGGTGTAAAAAACTATAAGAAATGTTGCACTTGGACCACAACATTTTTAAAACCGTTTCTTAGCGAGCACCTATGGGCCAAAGGTAACCTACATTCCAAATTTCAAGTCCCAAGTCCTGAGTGAGTCAGTGGTATTTGGCTTTTTATATACACTGCCTGGCCAAAAAAAAAGTCGCCACCAAAAAAAAAGGTCACACACTCTAATATTTCGTTGGACCGCCTTTAGCTTTGATTACGGCACGCATTCGCTGTGGCATTGTTTCGATAAGCTTCTGCAATGGCACAAGATTTAGTTCCATCCAGTGTTGCGTTAATTTTTCACCGAGATCTTGTATTGATGATGGTAGAGTCTGACCGCTGTGCAAAGCCTTCTCCAGCACATCCCAAAGATTCTCAATGGGGTTAAGGTCTGGACTCTGTGGTGGCCATTCCATGTGTGAAAATGATGTCTCATGCTCCCTGAACCACTCTTTCACAATTTGAGCCCGATGAATCCTGGCATTGTCAACTTGGAATATGCCCGTGCCATCAGGGAAGAAAAAATCCATTGATGGAATAACCTGGTCATTCAGTATATTCAGGTAGTCAGCTGACCTTATTCTTGGAGCACATACTGTTGCTGAACCTAGACCTGACCAACTGCAGCAACCCCAGATCATAGCACTGCCCCCACAGGCTTGTACAGTAGGCACTAGGCATGATGGGTGCATCACTTCATCTGCCTCTCTTCTTACCCTGATGCGCCCATCACTCTGGAACAGGGTAAATCTGGACTCATCAGACCACATGACCTTCTTCCATTGCTCCAGAGTCCAATCTTTATGTTCCCTAGCAAATTGAAGCCTTTTTTTTCCGGTTTGCCTCACTGATTAGTGATTTTCTTACGGCTACACAGCTGTTCAGTCCCAATCCCTTGAGTTCCCTTCACATTGTGCGTGTGGAAATGCTCTTACTTTCACTATTAAACATAGACCTGAATTCTACTGTTGTTTTTCTTCGATTTGATTTCACCAAACGTTTAAGTGATCGCCGATTACGATCATTCAGGATTTTTTTCTGGCCACATTTCTTCCTCGAAGACGATGGGTCCCCACTATCCTTCCAGTTTTTAATAATGCGTTGGACAGTTCTTGACCCAATTTTAGTAGTTTCTGCAATCTTCTTAGATGTTTTCTCTGCTTGATGCATGCCAATGATTTGACCCTTCTCAAACAGACTAACATCTTTTCCACGACCACGAGATGTGTCTTTCGACATGGTTGTTTAAGAAATGAGAAGCAACTCATTGCACCAGTTGGGGTTAAATAACTTGTTGCCAGCTGAAAGATAATCGCCCATGCAGTAATCATCCAATAGGAGGCTCGTACCTATTTGCTTAGTTAAATCCAGGTGGCGACTTTTTTTTTGGCCAGGCAATGTATATAGATTGAAGATAACTTGTGTTCTCTTCTGTGTATTTTATTATCTTTACCCCCCTTTTTTTGACACCCGCTGCACGCCCAACCTACCTGGAAAGGGGTCCCTCTTTGAACTGCCTTTCCCAAAGTTTATTCCATTTTTTTCCTTACAAGGGTTTTTTTGGAAGTTTTTCCTTTTCTTCTTAGAGAGTCAAAAGGCAGGGCCTGTTAAAGCCCATCGTGGCACTCCTTGTGTGATTTTGGGCTAAACAGAAATAAATTGTTTTGTATTGTATTGTATGATTCATTGAAAAGAGCTGTTCAAAAATAATGAATAATCAATCTCAATTCGTCCATTACATGCTACTGTTGGCTGTATGTTGTTTTAGGGGAATGTGAAGGATGTCTCAACAAACAGCCATTTTAGGCTTTCTAAGTGAAAGGAAATAAACAGAATTGCAAAACATGCCAGAGTCTGATGATGGCACTGAAATTTTGCCCCGATGTTAAGTGGAAACCCTGCTGCTAGCTGTGTTCACATTAGAGGTGGGTTTGCTACCAACAATACCACTGAGTGTGCTGGAAAATCTACGACCTCCCCGCCACCAAACGCCAAAGAAACAGCCAACTCACAGGTTGGTCTTGATATCCACGAGCCCCCAACTCAATCAGTATTAAAGTTTCAAACTTCTGTTACAGACAGTAACGCTCGTGGGTTTGCAGCTCATCGACACAAACGACAACAATCCGTGGCTGGAATACGAGACATCGAAAGATGCAATGTGGGCTTTTTGTAATAAATTAGTTGAGGACAGAGTCACTCGAGTACACACAGACTGGAAACACTCAGATCAGATATGAACAAGGAATGGCCAAAAGATATTCAGACTGCTCTCTGTTACTTAATGCCATACTACTCAAAATTATAACAGACATTATTTTTGCCTTGCAATGTGCTGGTATGTGTTTTCTCTCTCTCTCTCTATCCTCTTTAATAAAATCCCTGTGTGCGTCCAGGTGTCCGTGTGTGTGTGTCTTCTGGTGAAGTGCGCATGCGCGGGGCACGGTGCGATGCGTGATATTACTGTCAGAGAAAGTTACAGGCGTTTTACGGAAATACAAACCATTATTACTGAGAGAGGAAATTAAAGGTACACAATACAGTGACGCATATTACAGCCACATACAAGCCAGTATTACTGTCAGAGGAGATTAAAGGCATATTACCGACGCGCACGCCTGTATTACTGCCAGAGAAAATTAAAGGTATATTATGGACGTACAAGCTAGCGGACATACAAGACAGTATTACTGTCACAAAAAAATAAAGACACACAATACACGGCGGCAGCCCACGAAGAACGGTCAGCTCAGCAAGTAAACATCAACAAAAGAAAGGCTGAAAGAAAGAAAAGTGCGACCAACAAAAAGAATGAGGTCAAAGTCCCTTGCCATTTAATATAGACTGTTCCTACTAATGTTTATGCAGTACTGTTCTAGCGCCCGTTATTGTAACGGGCTTAATGACTAGTATATATATATATATATATATATATATATATATATATATATATATATATATATGTGTGTGAAATCTAACGTCTGTCCGTCTGTCTGTCTGCTTTTCATGAGAGAACTACTTAACAGATTTAGATCGGGTTTTTTTCAATAATTTGCTTAAACATTCCGGTTGATTTTGCAACTTCTCTCATTGTGTTAAGAATCGTAGTTGCGTTACAGATTTATTTGTGCGCATCTGAGAGAGACGCAGTGGACCAAGGGAAGGGGGCACTAACGTGCCAGCCTCGGGGCGTATCTTACATCCTCTTAGCTAGCGAACGAGCTAACGGATTGAGATCGGGTCTTTTTTCCTAAAATCTGCTTGATCATTCCGGTTGATTTTGCGACTTCTCACATCACGCTAAATATCATAGTTCACTTGCAGTACTGATTTACGTATTTGCACATTGCCTTGGGGCAATTTTTTTTTTTCTATAATTTGCTTGAACATTCCAGTTGATTTTGCGACTTCTCTCATTGCGCTGTGAATCATAGTTCGCTTGCAGGAGTGATATACTCACGCTAATCCAAGACAGAGGGTGCTGGCAGATGGGAAAAGGGGTAAGCATGACGTCAGGAGTGGGGAGCCGGGTAGGGCCCTCCTCACTCACGCGCCAGCCTCCACTCGAGTCGCTCTACCTCTGTGTTTTGGAGCGTAACTTGCCTCTGCTTAGCTAGCAATTCCTTTTTGTTTATTGATTTTTAAAGTTTGTCCTGTTTCACTACTATGTGGGCAGAGCCACGGGGGACGGCTAGTATATCAATAAAAGGAAGAGGTCAATCTATCTTCACCATTTGTAAGTGAATTTGAAATAGTGTTAACAAAAAACATTCAAACTAAACATGCATACCTTTTACGTTAGAATGACTGAACTTCTAAAATGCTTTTTTAAAAATGAATGTATAATACTCAGTATTAAAAATAACATTAGACCCACCCTTTTATGAAATCAGTAGAAAAACACTCTTTAATGTCAAAGTGCAATGAGAAGTCCAGCAAAACAACACCTTCTATTGGCTAACTGAACAGATTACAAAATGGAAGCTTTCGAGGCACCACAGCTTTAGGCCCCTCCTCCTGAGCTCAAGCTCTGTCAGGTGACATGGGGATTGTGGGTGATGAGCCTTTGTCAAGTCCAACAACAAATTCTCAGCTAAACTGAGACCTGGACTCTGACTCAGCCACTCCAGGACATTCACACTGCTGATTGTTAGGCCGTTGGTGTGTCGCTTTGGCTTTATGCTTGTGGTTGTTCTCTTGCTGGAATACAAATCTTCTCCCAAATTGCAGTTTTCCTCCACACTGCGTCAGGTTTTCCCCCAGCATTCCTAGTATATTTTGCTCTATTCATTTGACCCTCACAAGCCTTCCAAGGCCTGCTGCAGAGAAGCATCCCAGCAGCATAACGCTGCCACAATCACAATTCACAGTGGGGATGGTGTGTTTTAATTATGTACACAGTCTTCCAACATGGTGTCAAGTCTGATGGCCAAAAACCTCAATTGTGACCACCAAACCTTTTTACAGTTGACTTTCAAGACTCCCGAATGTCTTCCGGCAAACTCAAATCTCTCAAATCTGAACAAATGTACCTTGTGACTTCTTCAGAGTTCTCAGAGGTCTCTTGATGGCCTCCCTCATTCATCTCCTTCTTGTGCAATCACTCAGTTTTTGTAGCAGGCCTACACTAAGCAGATTTAAATTAACTGGACTCTAGTGGATATTCAGGGTTGGGTATTTAATCATCTCCATCAGGACTTCTGCTTCTCATTCAGCTTTCCATGGAGTTCCTTGGAGTGTTCTTTTGTCTTCACTGTGTAGATTAGCCCACCAAACTGACTCACCACAAGGTGGACCTTCCATATACAGGGGCATTTAAACTGCCGTCAACTGAAACCTCAAACTTCAGTGGACTAATTCTGTGACTTGTAAAGCCAGTTGGCTGCACCAGTGATGATTTAGGGGCATCATAACAAATGCAGTAAATACTTCTGTGACCATCAATTATCTTGTGTTTTATATCTGTAGACCACTTTACAGAGGTCTCCAGGGGGTGAATACTTTTTAGAGTAGTAGCACAGTGCAGACGTGTAATGGAATCAGCATGCCAGCCTCATTCATGTTCATGGTGTTGCTGGAACAAACTGAGTCCCTTAGCTTGGTCCTGTCTAAGATGACAAATGAAGTCATTATGGATGACAGACACAAGCACATTACTTCAGGTCGCACAGTAACTAATGAGATTAAAACCTGACTAAACTAGCGAGAAAAAGATTTGTCAGTATGTACTGTTAGACGAAGATGAAAAATAAAAATGACATTCAATATGGAAACTGAGTGTGGCATTGCTTCTTATTGTCAGAATAGATGGTCCCAAGACCCTCAGAACTGGTAGCTCCGAGACTGAATCTAAACTCTGGTCAGCCAACAGAATGGACTTTTCAAGCATCCTATGCGAGATCCTTTGTGGAAAGAAATGTCTGAGCCATGTTACTCTTTCATATGGGAAAGACGTTCAAATCAGCCTTTTCATATCCATCTTGTATTTCGCACAAAGACAAAAATAGCACAACTTGGGTCATTTTATCTCCATCGGGTCTGGAGATGAATCCTTCAGCCATCATCTTTCGGTTTAAATGACCACAATTGGGACACATTCTGGATAGATAGACGACCTAAGAAGAATAGGATTTCTTACTTAACGTTTATTGCCATAACAAACGGTTTGAGCGTTTCTTCCAAGATTTCTCCTAACTGACTGCTGAGGGCACTGCGACACTGAGCATGCATATCAGGAGCCACCATCTGTAACTCAGGATTTGGGGACTTTCTGTTGCCATGCTTATCCTTTCCAAATAAACAGACCATTAACTGTGTTCTTTGCCTGAAGAAGAAACATTAATCACTGTCATTGAGTTTTGTTATTTAATCAGGTGAAAGCTTTTACAAGAAACACACACAACTATACATGCTCAATATATAATATACACGCTATCTACGTGACCCTTTAAGGGCTCAGTCTCCATTTTGGCCTGTCACCTGCTCAGTCCCGCAAAGTGACAATTCTGTGCTGACCTCTAGTGGATAGGCAAGAGATTGCCAGCCTGGCTCTTTTTTCCTCATCTAATGTCTGTCCACAAGCCAGGGGTTTGTGGTTATCCCCTCCCTTTTGATATATTTTAGCACATTTCTTAATATTTTGTCCCATTCTGGGTCTAGCCAGGCTGAAGCTTGCTGGTAGTTTTATAGGGAAAGCTGATCTGCGGTGGGTCTCTTCTGGGCTGGCCGATGAAGGAGGAGGAGGAGGAGTTGTCGAACCCATTTTGCTACATCTGTGACTCCATCACAATATCTCCTATACAAAAGCTGCCATTGCTTTTGGACATGTATCGATTACCTCATTCATTGTTGTACTTTCTCCTTACATGTAAAACACCTTTCCCAGAATAACGGAATGTCGTCTGTCCTAGGTGTTTGTCACATTGGGGTTTCACTGGATGTGCTTTAGGGGTCAATCTGTATTTGAACCTGGGTGGACTGTTGGACACTGGAGGAATGAAAGGCCGGAGAGCAGAGGAGGGAGTATGGTGGATGGTGAAGCTGTGATTATTCCAGTCCCCACATGGCAGATGGGGTTTGGACAGACCCCCAAAGGGGTTTATTTTATCTTTACCCGTTCCTCTTTGTATGTAACCATCCCTTGATAAACCCACCTCTCATTTTGCATTTTTCGGACCTCTGTGGGTTTCTTTCTGGATCCAGCAATGGCTTATGAGTGCCCCTTGCAGTCCACAATCTGAAAAGGCCCATGTCACTTAAGGCAAAATAGAGGAGCAGAGAAGGAGAACAGACTTGGCCACACGACTGATTAATGAAGACCATAAGGGACCTTTTAAAGTCAGCAGTAGTTTGATGAAGTGAATTTGCATTTTACCTTAAGTGGCTTTCGTCCTCGCCTCTCTGGCGTGCTGTCCAGTTTACTTCCCTCTCGCCTGCCATATGTTGTCATCTTGCACTGCAGATTTACTTTGATTTATTTAGCTGAGCCTTTTATTTAATCACAAGGTAAGGGGAGGAATTTACAAGCACTCCTGGGCCAGAGGTCTGCCATCAATAAACATCTGAGAGCTTTGGAACACCTCAAAAGTGTACAAGTGACAGAAGTGACACCATGATATGTCAGAGATGTAACACTTTAATCCTGGGACCTGAGACAGGCTGACTTCTTGAGGCTTCAGGAAGGGGATTCTGGACTTCTCAGTATGTTGTATTGTTGTCCTTAATGTAGTGTGTCAGGTGGGGCCGATGGAATGTGGTACACCAAGTGGACTGCCAGGAAGGAACTGTCCAGCCAAGAGATCTCCAGTACCTGGACAGAAGGACCTGCTGAGGATCGGGTCAAGCATGAAACGATCCAAGAAAACCTGAAAAGGAGGAATCTTCTGTATTCCATGTAATGTCCTTGCTAATTTGAAGAATACCCATCCTTACAGACTGCGAGCTGCTCGTCCCCAAGGACATCATAAGGGCACAATGAAGGAAAGACTCGTGAGCTGCTCCACTTTTCAGAAGCTTAGCCAAAGGCGGAATTCAGCCCACCATGCTAAGTGCCCTCCGTGCAGGAAAACACCTGTGGAGAGATTTACAAAGGAGGTTAGGTCAAGGCTCACCATCACTGAGGTGGTTTAACACGCATTGTGTGATAAAGTCCAACGACTCTCTGTGGAAGGTGCTACAGTATGTAAATGAAGCATTAATTCAACTAAATCAAAACTACAAGTACATTTGTACCCAAGGAGGAGATTTCCTCGTGCAACATCACCACGCAGAGGTAGTTGTCCTCAGGCACCATGTGAGCTGTGGCGTCTTAACATAATGCAACACAAGTTAATACAATATGACACAACACAACATAACTTAAATAATGCAACACAACATATCAAAAGTAACACAACAGAATACAAAACACCACAGCAAAACATAGCACAACACAATGCAATGCAACATGACATAATAAAACACAACAGAGCATAATATAACTAGCACAACACAAAAAATAATACAACATGACATAATCTGATATTACACTATAAGTAGCGTAACACAACATAACAGGTAATAGAACATAACACAACATACCATGGCACAACACTTCATATTATACTGTAAATAGTACTACACAACATTTCAAAAGTAACACAACAGAACACAAAACACCACAGCAAAATATGACACCACACAATGCAATGCAACATGACATAAAAAAACACAACAGAGCATAATATAACCAGCACAACACAACAAATAATTACAACATGACATAATGTGATATAACAATATAAGTAGCGTAACACAACATAATAAGTAATAGAACATAACACAACATGCCATAGCACAACATAACATATTATACTGTAAACAGTACTACACGACATATCAAAAGTAACACAACAGAACACAATACACCACAGCAGAATATGACACAACACAATGCAATGGAATACAACATAATAAAACACAACATAGCATAATTTAACTAACACAACACAACAAATAATACAGCATGACATAATGTGATATAACAATATAAGTAGCGTAACACAACGTAACAAGTAATAGAATATAACACAACATGTCATAGCACAATATAACACATTATACTGTAAATAGTACTATACAACATAACGGAACAGATAAAAAAATATAACATAACGTAACTGAACAAAATGCAACACAACATAATACAAAATAAATAACACAACATGAAGAGCCCAAGATAACAATGTAACATAATATCATTAATACAACATAACACAAAACAACATAATATAATATAAACAGAACAGCACAACACAACAGAAAATAAATAATTCAACATAAAACAACACAACATAATATAAACAGGACACACAAATTTAAGATAGCACACAACACAAAAGTAAAATAAATACCACAGTAATAAATAATATAAATAATACAACATAACATAATATGCACAGCACAACTCAACATAACACAATGCAGTAGAGCATAACATGACACAACACAAGGCAATGCAATGCAACACAACATAGCATAATATAACTAGCACAACGCAACATAACACAACCAAACAAATGATACAACATAACACAGAATGACATGTTATACCATAACATATATAATTTACTGCTAACAGCACATCACAACATAACACAACCTAACAGATCATAACTAATACAGCATAACACAATATTAACAACACAACATAACCTAACAGAACACAATCCAACACAATGCAATGTGACATAACATAACATAAAGCAACATAACACAAGATAATATAATGTAAACAGTACAACACACCAGAACAAAAAATAAATTACACAACATAAAACAACTTGACACAGTATGCATAACACAAGATAACAATGTAACATAACATCAATAATACAACATATTATAACACAACACAACATAATATTGGCCAATATAAAACAAACATCACAAAATATAAACAGCAAACACAACATAACATAGCAAAACACAAAATAAAATAAATGACACAATGTTAAATAGTATAAAAAATACAACATAACATAAATAACACAACATAGCATAATATAATTAGCATAACACAACAAATGATACAAACTGACAAAATTTGACATAACCCTTTAAATGTCATAACACAACAAGCAATACGACATAACGTAACACAACACATCTTGATAGAGCCCAGTGTACCACAATGTACTGTAAACAGCACAACAGAACAGATCCTAACACAGCATAGCATGGCATTCTCAGACCTGCTTTAGCCCCCATCACACTACACGACTTTCCCCTCATAGTCTTCATTTACGTATTCTTAGCTGGTGCCCTTGCGTGCCTGCCAGTCGTGTACTTTGACATTCCCTGACACTCGGTCAGACCCATCAGCACTTATCTCAACCAGTCGGACTTGGTCTAAAAACACAGGTTTAGGGTCCCTTATGCATGATGGTATTGTATTGTAGTTTTTACAGAAAAGCTTCAGGGAAGGAGGGAAAATTGGGTTTTGGACTTTGAAATCAGAAGAAATGCTTGTCTGCTTGGTACTTCGTGTTTATTGCACAACAAAGGAATGCAACAAGGAAACAAAGGAATGAAATTGTGTCTGACCGCGCCATACTTGGAAGTATTTTGTACAGGCACCAGCGCTGTCAGACAGCATGTTAATTGGGCATTAAAATGTGTAAAGGTTGCAATTCTTTGTAAATTTGAAACTGCTGTGAAGTCACAAAGCAATCGTGTATTCCGTCAATTTTCTTCAAGGCAGCAAAAGCAGTCCAACATAAGCAGTCATTAAGTCTGCCATGCTCTCCAACTGGAAGTGGTGTAGTTTGCTGCCAGCTTTAATCCAATCTTACGCTTCTAAAGGTTCAGGCCGATTCAGGCAATGGGGCACCAGCTTGGTAAGGCGGTAACAGGATTAAAATGGGCAGGAAAAGAGAAAAGTATCATACGTTTGTTTAAGAGGAGATATCTACTGTATCTTAAGAATAGTGCTGGCATTGAACCAGCAGGGGACGCTGTGCCTCATATGGTTTAGAGGAGGTTTGTGGAGCAGGTAAGACAAGTCAGCAGTGGCTACATGGCT
Organism: Erpetoichthys calabaricus; assembly: GCF_900747795.2. Classification (NCBI taxonomy): domain Eukaryota; kingdom Metazoa; phylum Chordata; class Cladistia; order Polypteriformes; family Polypteridae; genus Erpetoichthys; species Erpetoichthys calabaricus. The sequence goes on along the minus strand of NC_041396.2, from coordinate 35,727,026 downwards.
ATCTTAGTGCAAAAATGGACAGGCAACGTGAATGGGCTTCCAGTAGAAAACGCTATGTCTCCAAATCTAAATAATTATTCGAGGGACGTAAAGTGAAGGGACAGACCAAGAATACCAAGGGTGTCTGTCCTTGAAATAACTAGGGAAATAACTCAGGGAGTCAGGGGCCTGCCTGAGGGAGATCTGGGGACAAGGCCATGGAGAGTTTTATGAGAGCTGATGTCCTCCCTGGACGCAGTCACAACCTCCAACATCAACTGCCATTGGTCAGTGTGTCCTTGAGTCAGGAGGAGATGTGAGGAAGGGTTCAAACTGGCAGGGCAGCAGTGTGTCCAGAGGTTTAGTTGTGCATGTGTGCCTATGGCTCTGATGAGGGCTAACAGACAAGCCCTTGTGTCCGGTAGACAAGAGGGTCAAAAACTCATAGAGCCAGTCCCAATGTGGCGGCTGCACTATTCTTCCTGTTCAGTAATTTGCTACCATGTTTTCTCTCACTTTTCATGTCTCCCTATTTTCTTATTTTGTTGTAAAATTAATTCTCTCTTTTTGATAAAGATCTTGTTTTGGTGCACTGACAAACCAGGTCCCCACGCAGAGTGCCATACTCCTCATGATGGTGCCCCCCACTGCCCCCCCCCTTTTCCCTTCTTCCCACTTATACAGGTAGAAGATTAAGCCACTTTGAGTTATAAGCTCCTGCTTGAATTGGGAATTGCAGATGCCACTTCTCGGAAGCTCTGGGGACTCTGGAGATGGAGCTTGTTGTTTAATTAGAGATGCCAAATCACACCTCTCCGAGGAAAAGGTTAATCAGCATGAAGGTATTCCTCCAGTGTTCTGGAATTGGAAAATCTCAGAGAGCTTACCAGTGCCACCTCATAAGCTCTCTGCCTCGATATCCACTGCCAGTATGTGGCGGAGAAGCTGAAGGGCTCAATGCCTGGCAGGAAAATGATATCTGCAGCTTGCCTGTCCTGAAACTTAGAGGCATGTGCTCAATACTTTAATCACTTCTTGTGGTGGCATTGGCCTCAAAGGACAAACATGTTTCAGTTTGTTTAAGGATTTCCTTCCATTTTCCTGGTAACTTAACCCTGTGAAAGGAGTTGCCAGTGTGGCACAGGTCAGTGGTCAAAGTCCAGCAAGGTAAGAGAAACAGAAGAAAGCCTACAGTGGCAATGGAGTATGTAGATCATCATTTCAGGGTGGTAAATTCTAGAACCATGTGGTATAGCGGGTCCGCCGCTCAGAAAAAGGTGGCCGATCTTTAAGTAAATAATCTTGCCTCAATCGGGTGCAGAGCGAAGCGTGAACGTACTCTTCTTTAAAGACAGCTGGGGCGTGCCTGGCTGATTGTGAAGGCACATGCAAGAGCATGCGTGTGTCAGTCAGGTGCCTTATTAATTCCTCGGAAGGTGTGGCGCATTCACACCTGTGCCCTGTTTGGTGCGTTAGAATAAAAAGAGCCTGCACTGGACAGAACGGGGAAGATCGAGAGAAAAGAAAGAAAGAAAGAAAGAAAGAAAGAAAGAAAGAAAGAAAGAAAGAAAGAAAGAAAGAAAGAAAGGCGAGCGGCGAGCGAGCCGGTGTAACAATGAGAGAGAGAGAAACAGAGACAGAGAGAGAGGGGCAGGTGAGTGAGCTGGTGTAAGAACGAGAGAGAGAGAGAGAGAGGGAGAGAGGGAGAGAGAGAGGGAGGCAGGCGAGCGAGCCGATGTAAGAATGAGAGAGAGAGGCAGGAAGGCAGGTGAGTGAGTGAGCCAGTGTAAGAAAGGCAGAGAGAGAGAGAGAGACGGTGTTAAAAAAAGAGAGAGCGAGAGAGGCGAGAGGGGACAGGTGAACGAGCTGGTGTAAAAATGAGAGAGAGAGAAACTGAGACAGAGAGAGAGAGGCAGGCGAGCGAGCCGGTGTAAGAACGAGAGAGAGAGAGAGAGAGAGAGAGAGAGAGAGAGAGAGAGAGAGAGAGAGAGAGAGGCAGGCGAGCGAGCCGGTGTAAGAACGAGAGAGAGAGAGAGAGAGGGAGAGAGAGGCAGGCGAGCGAGCCGGTGTAAGAACGAGAGAGAGAGAGAGAGAGAGAGAGGCAGGCGAGCGAGCCGGTGTAAGAACGAGAGAGAGAGAGAGAGAGAGAGAGGCAGGCGAGCGAGCCGGTGTAAGAACGAGAGAGAGAGAGAGAGAGAGAGAGAGAGAGAGAGAGGCAGGCGAGCGAGCCGGTGTAAGAACGAGAGAGGGAGAGAGAGAGAGGCAGGCGAGCCAACCGGTGTAAGAACGAGAGAGAGAGGCAGGCAGGCAGGTGAGTGAGTGAGCCAGTGTAAGAAAGGCAGAGAGAGAGAGAGAGACGGTGTTAAAAAAAGAGAGAGCGAGAGGGTGGGGGGGGGTTGGGGATTTGGTGAACGAGCTGGTGTAAAAATGAGAGAGAGAGAGGCAGGCAGGCAGCCATGAGGAGAGCCTCTCAGGCGAAGCGGGTGGCCAACGCTCAATGGCTGTAGTAGAGGATGTCTCCAACTGAGAGATTTATGGTGCTGCATTGATTAGATGGTGCAGGCGACTCCCTGGTGGAGTTCGGAGAGGTTGGATGATGAGCCTTTGAGCCTTGCTGCTGGAGCCATGGACAGAAAGGAACTGAGCCTAGGTCTGGGTTTGGAGCCCTGCTGTTGAGCCAAACAGAAAGCAGGGACCCAAACCCACCACTGAAGAGGGATGACTGTGCCTGTCAGTTTGGTGTCTTACAAGGTCAGATCAGGATAAGGGGAGGAAACACCAAGGTAATGGTGACACACCGGGATTTTTAAAAGAACAGTTTGGCTCTAATTTAACATCTCACACTACCAGAAGTTCTTTTCAGCTCCTTTTACCTGGGTGTAATAGTACATACAGCCTTTAGTTTGAACCTATTGGATCAGGTTAACAGGTGCCTCTTGTTTTTGGCAACATTAAGGGCCAGATTGTCATCTTGGCACCGCTGTGTCAACAAGTTAAGCTCCTCTGCGTAAGCCGTCTCATCATTGCAGGTGATCAGGTCTATGATGGTGGTGTCATCAGCAAATTTAACGATAGTGCTGAAGCTGTGTTTGGAGTACAGAAGGGGGCTCAACACAGTACCCCAGTTTTTGATCTGCAAATTTCAGTTCAGGGTTGCTCAGGAGAGCTCAGGCAACATGGGGTGCCAGTTGATCACTGGGTGCATTGAAAAGCAGTTAAGTGAACTTGCACTACCTTCAGAAAAGCTAATGAGGGCAACAAGACAGACAGTGACCAGGGTGGGAACTGAAAGGAATTTTCTAGGATTGTGACGCATTGCCACTAGCCAGTGTGCCACACTGCCACCCCTAATTATTACATCCATACATTATTTCTCGCAGAATTACCACTCCAGGTTTAAAAAGTGTGTTATTTTAAAAATAAGAGCTGCATTTATAAACTTTGTCTGGTTAAGGTAATTACTGTTTGCATCAGAGGAGCCCACCAGAGTCCTACAGGAGTATTTACTGCATGATAACAGCTTCAGTAATTTCATTAGGATTCAGTGAAGTGAACAGCTGGCTCAAGGAGTTTAATCAAATGAAGAAAGAACAGAAAAAGAAATTTGGTGCGCCAATACGCTAATCCTTACCACTTATTATGCATGCAAACGTGGCTTTGCGTCCAAAAGAGGAGCACCTCAACTGCTTGGACATCTCCTTGGGATGCTCGGAGGGGGGGATGGGGGGCTACAAGGCAGATAATAATAATAATACATTTTATTTATATAGCACCTTTCCTATGCTCAGATATCACCGACCTGACAAAATACATATGGTGCATCTATGGTCAGAATGGCTGTTAACTAGGACTAAGCATGGCCACTCTTCTGTCCATATGTAGCAAAGAAGAGCAGCCAGCAGTGACCTGCTTTTTATGGGCTGAGGGTCTACCAGGGAGCCAAAATCCCCAGAAGACTTTCAACACAATATGAAGACAGAGTTTAACCAGGGAAGAGTGCTTACAAATGGATTGAGAAGTTCAAAAATGGTCAGACAAGTCCATCTACTGCACATCTACCACCAACGACAAGTCTGTACCATGAGTCTGATGAACTGAAGAGGACTACGCCTTTAGCCCATGAAAGGTCAAAACTGTTCCACTATGACCACAGGCACACTTTCATTCAACACGCATGGTGAAAAACTGAAGAGCCAACCCTGAACAAAGCTATCACAAAAGTGGCAATGTTTATGGACTTAGAGTTGTATCAACCCTAAGTCATGTTCTTGCTCACAAAGACCACCACAGGCATCTGTGCACCTTTACCCTCCATGGGGTGCAAAGGCACCCCACTTTCATTTGGTTACAACCCCAATGTTTGAGAACTACTGCATTAATGCATGAGACGGAATAACTTTCCAGTCACGTTCTGCTCCTTCAGAACACCCTTTCCTCATTTGCGGTGCCTGTAGTCAGCAGCGAGCTGTAATTTTCAGCGTGATCACGGTAGCAAAATGGAGTGCTGGTCTGCGTTCATCAAATGAAATCTCATGACAATGTAAACAGCACTCACTCTTCTATTCTCGGTTCAGGATCACAGCAGCTCTGGACACAAGGGGTACACCCCTCAAATTAAAAGTCGCTTTCTGTCTTACTATATGGTTACGAGACATGTACGCTATCCAGTGACCTGAGATGAAGACTGGACTCCTTGTGTCTCTCTGCAGAATCCTTGGGCACTGCTGATTTGACTTTGTGGTGAATGAGCGTTTGCTCATGATGTCCAGAATGAGGTACATTACCTGCATTGTGAGGGAGTGTCAGTTACGGCACTACGGCCATGTGGTGAGATTCCCTGAGGGTGGTCCGGCTTGCAGGATCCCAAGTGGCTGGACCAGGCCAATGGGATACCCACATAACACGTGGCTGTGGCAGAGGGTCATTTCCAGATGGTGGGACTGGATCGCATGTCTGCCTGGAGGGTTGCCAACCAGAATCCTGAGCTGTTTCGTCCTATGGTGGGTACCAGTGCATGCTCCCCAACCTGATCTGACCTGACCTGGCTTTTCCTGGAGCAAGCATGCCACCCTGGCAATGCAAAATGCCATCCTTGCTATGCCTGGTTATGTGTGGTCAAAATGCAGGCAAATTACTTTTCCAAAGGACATGGCGACTCAATTTTTCCCCCACTCTCCATTCCAGAATAAATAAATAACTGGCTTCTAAAAGTGGAAGGAGCAGCCTGTGATTTTTGTTTATTTTTTATTTATTATTTTTTTCCCAGTTTCAGCCAGAGGTTTGTGGTTAATTACAATCAGCCCTCTTGACTTGATGGGGTTGCCTGATCAATGCCGCAGATTGATTCCTTACAAAAATCCGAGAACATAACATTTTTATTATTTAAAGTGGTGGGGGCTCCCCACATAATGGCAGCCTGACAGTATAATTATTCCGCGGCTGCTCTCCATCAATCTTTGCATCTCGCTGACTTTCCTTCTCACTGTAATGATCCATAGCTGTGTCAGATCAATGTCGAATTGCAAGTTATTACATTTTCAGATCATTCATAATGTAGCTCTCTATACATTTCGAGGAGGATAATTTAGACACTCTGACCTTTCCCTCTTCACAAACAGAACATTCCCTGAATTTCTTGTGGCAAACATGAAAACAAAGTGCTTTGGATGTTAGGGAAACACTGGAGAGCGGAGGGTGCCAAGGCTGAGGGTTAGAAAAACACATTGATTTAACAATATTAATAAAACAGGGTAACAAGTGTGGTATTTTCAAAGGTTATTATGTGCCACCTTTGTGTAAATAAAACTCCATGGAAAAAAAAAAAGTGACATTAAACATCGCCAGCAAGTGTGCCCATTTTAATCAGATCGTGTTTAGACAGCAACTGAAGCCAGGGGTGCTCTCATGTCTGCCGCTTCTGGTCGTAAAAAACAAACCTAGGAATTGATTTTCTTGTTCTTTTTAACCCATTAATTACATTTTTTCATTATATGAAATTTGAAGAAACTATCTGCTGCACACTACAGGAAGTGTCATGTGTTGTTGGGATATGCTTCATCTGTTATAACATCGTGGGGAGGTGGGCATCATACAAGATAAAACTAAGAACCAAGGTTGGATGGAACACCAGTCCATTTTAGGGCACATTCACTAACACACACAGCCATTATAGAGCTTCCAGTTAGCTGTTGTATACAGGGGTGGACTTAGGAGGGAGGAGGCCCTGGGCTTGAACCATTGTTGGGGTTGTGGTGAAGTGCGTCAGAGCAGGTGCAGAGGTCTGGTCAGGTAAGGTCAGGTTGGGGGGCATGCACTGGTACAACACATTACTGCATTACCTCGGGATCCTAATTGGCAACCCCCCAGGCAGACACGCAGTCCAGTCCCACCATCCAGAAAAGACCCTCTAGCTGCTGCAGCCAGGTGTTATGTGGGCATCCCCTTTGGCCTGGTCCAGCCACCAACAATGAGGACCTTGTGGTCCTGACCACCCTTGTGAAAATCACCCCACATGGCCGTAGTGCCATAACTGACTCATAATGCAGGTAATGTGCCTCATTCGGGACTCCATGAGCAACCGTTTTCTCGAAACAAAGTCAAACCAGCGGTACCCAAGGATTCTCGCAAGTCTTCATCTCAGGTCACTGGACAGTGTCCCTGTCTCGCAACCATAAAGTTGAACAGGAAGCACCAGGAGCAGAAGTTTTAACAAAATAGCATAGCTCAGAAATTGTGAGTGTAAATGTGTGGGAGGAAAGTCAGGCGGCTGTGGAGAATTTAATGGGGATATCGACTAATAGCTCATAGTATGCACAAGTGAAGTCAGCACTGCCTTCCCTCACTGAGGCTTCATGGATCATTTTGGGCACCTGCCCTTACAGGGTATAAGAAAAGGTCTGAGTAGGTCAGAACAAAGAGAACAAAGAAATGAAAAGAAAAACAAGGAGGAGAAACCAAGGGCACAGAGTGATCAGGATCAGGTGGTTGAGCCAGTGATAAGGAGACAAGGCAAAGTGGTTGGATGGCCCCAAGATGGAGTGAGAGGAATGGCACTCAGGCAAGCAGGAGTGACCGAGTGCTTCAACGGCCCTATGAGAGAGAACAAGGGGTCCTGGGCTTGGTGGTTCCCAGTGGTGAGCAGCTGAAGTGACTGGGACGTGAGCAGGGCATGTTGGGCAGTTGCCCGGGGGGCCCCACGTGCATAGGGGCCCCATGCTAATCTATGTATGTTGTGACTTGCTGAGTGGTTGTGTAGGTAGGGGTTCCAGTGCACTGCTTTACCTGGGGGCCTATAATGTTATTAAGACGGTACTGGACATGATCCAGAAGAGTGACCACGTTTGCTGGCGTCTCAGTCCTGCTGTGCATAGCATTGTGAGACGAGAAAGAAAGAGAGAGTGTTGGGGAACAAATGGGAGGAGTCAATCCAATCTTTATTTTTATTTTAACTAGCTCATGGATTTATTTCATTATGTATTTATTTTATCATCCTCACCTTACTATCTAATGGATTATTTACTGACGACTTCAATGAACTGCACCACAATTGGGACACTTTCTAATTATAAGCAGTAGGCACTTTGCACCACATCTTGCTCTTTATGGACTGTAGCACCAATGGGTAAGGTAAGGCAAGTTTCAAACTCTGGGCACTTTTGTCCAACTACCAATAAACTTATCCAGAGACAGGGCCAACTGAGGGATTGTGCCAGGTCCAGTTTGCGATTTGTCAAGAACAGTGTTCTGCACAAGTATGTAAAGGGCAGAGAAGAATCGTATTTTCAAAAAAGAAATTCTCACTGCTCTACAAAGTAAAAGGTAAGTAGTCAACAAAATGCAAAAATTTTCACTCATGATCCACATCCAAGTTGGTCCATAAGGTCTGTTAGTTGAAGGTTTTGAACTCCTACCACAGAAAGTGCAAAGAAAGCCAGCGGCTCATTATGACTGACATCAGACTACATGAGCACCCTGCAATGTTGTCTTAGTGTGTGGTGTGGTGACAGATGAAATAGGCTCAGTCACAAAAATACATCTACCTGACATCACTTAGGAACAGATTCAACTTCTGTAAGGGACCCTCTGCATCTGATACATCTTTCATACACCCTGTAGACTCATTACATGGTAGTTTTGAAAGTGGGCCCAAGCTTTTGTTACATTACACACATTCAGAAGTGGCTTCAAAGTTTACCATTTAGGCAAAATCATCACCTTCGAGTGCTTCACAATCACTAGAACATGCAACAACTGCAACCTGGTAGGACAAAACTGGACATTTCATTCAGACGACTGCTCACGGAGGTTTCATGTCGCTCGCTATCATCACCGCCACCTGCTATACTGGACCATGTTTGGACTGTGTCGTTAAGTGTTAATTGTTGATTAGAACTTCAGAAGTCCAGAAGCCAAAGTCCTGTCGTCTTTTGACTGGTCATAGGGCTTGTATTCACATCTTTTTGCTGAGCGGGTAGAGCAGAGAGAAGAGCGTTTAAATGTTTTGTACATATTACAGCTTACTTCTGAATTGTATATTGTCATGCATGTCTGCCAAAGGGTTATCTTCCAGGCTCATCTAATGTAAATAATGCCACTGTGGGGCAAAAGGGGGTGCTTCCATTAACAGACTTGTTCCCTTCTTCCGTCACAGCCTGGAGAAGCCACCCCTTGATAGTAACGAGCTGAAGGAAGCCTTGCCCCTTCCTGTCCGCAGCTTATAAAAACAGAGCGACCACAGAGATGGTCGTCACATTCTGATGTGGACCTGGCTGAAGTAAACTGAAGCCCATTTTGTTCATCTGTGTTGTGAAGAAAGGACTTTTTGATACCTTTTGAGCAGCACAGCAAAGTGTTGATTTTGGTTATTTCTTCTGTTATTGTTTGAGAAAATAAAAGAAGTTTTGTTGCTGGTTGGTACCACAAGCCCATCTTGACTTGCAATCATTTCCTCGCTCCACTACAACATATTTTCTGGGTGGAAGTAATCTGTGTTTCTGGGTGCTCACTTTTTCATCATTGTCTTCGTATCTGATTTTTTACACTTTTTGTTTTTGATTATTGTTCTGTTCATCCTTCGTGGATTGTCTTTCACAAAGAAGGAGGAAGGAAAGGATTTTTATTTATTTTTGTTGGATTGCTTTTGCTTTGGAGTCACTATAGTTATTGTATACAGTACTTGCACTTATTTTTTCTTTGTTTTTGTTAATGTTCTTGCACTGAACTCTATATATTTGAAATGCTTCATTATAAATTGTTATTGGCACTTCTGGAATAAAATAGAATTCTTCTGTTTTTTGGAAGAGTCATCCTTGCCTGTGTCTCTTTTTTCCCATCCCTTAGTCATTCAGTTGTGGCTCCAGGGAGAAGTGTCCAGCTGCAGTCAGGACAGGTTTAGGCCTCGGACAGAGCCGAGCACTTCAGACACTATGAGGTCCGTAAATTGACACCCCGTTTCGCCGGTGAACTGACGTCTATATTACACGCCCCTCATGACGATTTCAGTTCTCTTTTGTTCCTGAACTCAAATGTTCAGCATTTATTGAACTTCTGAACTATTGAGGTCTCTCAGTTCTGCTTCTGAACCAGCTGTTTTGGTGTCATATATTAGAAACAAATTGAACAAATAAATCTTAACGTTTTGTATTTTATAGTATACGTTATATATCTGCGTTTGCCATGTCTCGTTCATAAGACTGCACTTTTCAATGCGTTAGTTATATAGTGGCTCTGTGGCTAAGGATCTACACTGGTAATAAGAAGGTTGACCCCATGTAAGAATGGGAAATGCTGAGGAAGAAGATGAAGAAGAATAAATTATATGCTGCACTCAGCTACGATTAACACTACATATTCTTAGACTCTGAATCTAATAAATAATATAATTTATGTAAGCAGTCAAAATATGCAATACTACGCGCCGGACATTTAGGAGCTCTTTAGAGTCCTGTCTTTGTGGCCTTCTCTGTGTTATATCATTAGTACTGTACTATTACTGCTGTACAACATTTTAATATTTACATTAACGATGAATTAATTGTGGCTGAGTTTATGCTCCAGATGAATGATGCACTCGCCCTCACAAACACGAGGAGGTATTGTCACACACATGCGCTTAGGAGGTAGTCAACAAGCCCAAAGGTGAGTGAAACGTCACGAGACAGGATGTTGATGTGCAGTACTAACGTCTCTCTCTCTTTCTTTTCATCAGACAAAAAGAAGAAAAATAATTCTTCTTACTTACTTCTGGGTTCCAAGATGGCCACCAGGACGTCACTTCCAGCCCTTCCAAATGATGCTACTACCGGATCCCTCTGATGACATCACTTCCGGTCCACCTTTGATGACATCATATCCGTCCCACAGTTTTGATGTCATCTCCTGCCAACTCACTTCCTGTCTCCATTTTGTTCTCTGTATAAAAACGCTATTTTCTCATGTATTTGTATAAAATGCTATACTGTACATGCTTTTTGATCCCTGCAAAAGTCTTTGCATTTTTCTCTTGTCCAACAGACATTATACGGGGACGGTCCCCAAACCTTTTTCTTTGTGGAAATCCATTGATTTCAAGGAGAAAATTTATTACAGTATAAAGTAGTCGTTAGCCGAGCGACTTTACGTACCCATTGGTGATGGCTCGCGACCTTGCAGCAAGTATGAAGAGACGTTTATTACATTAGCACAGCAATTTATCCTGATGAAGCTTTATTTATTTATAATACTAGGGGGCTCCACCCCCTGCTCGCTTCGCTTGCCCACCCCTGAGTTTGGTTAACTGAATATACAGTTTAAAGAGATTGTTATTTTAATGGGAATTGTTACATATGCATTAATTTCACTTTTACATTAAAACTTTAGTAAAAACAATATTTGGAATTAACTTTTCTTCAAGATCACATTGAATTTTGATTCCGTGTTTGAACTTACATCGTGACAATGTGACATATAACTGCCCGTGAATGAATATTGTTTCCTTCTCTCTAATAAATAAACCGACTTTTTTGAATGTTTGTCCACGCACTTTCTTCTTCACTTAGTTGTTGACGTGTCATCTAGAACGTATAAAATTATTGTCTTGATAAAATTTATAAGAGCTGAGAGCGCAGGAAGTGTGTCTGACAAAAGCATTCACACGACTGAGGTTAGATGACTGTTGTCTTGTTTGAAAATAGTTGTAAGTAGGGCGTGACTTGAAAGAATCTCATGTTAAAAGTCTCCTTCTCACAGGACTTCATACCGCACCACCATTTTTGGAATCTTTTAATTCTCGCTGACACCACGAATTAGACAATCTACAAGTCTCCGACTTAAATCCAAACAATATATTCGATCTGTTTTCGCTGTTCCGTTATTTCACCAAGTAATAATTTCCATTTGTTTGTGCTAATGCGATCTTTACTATCCTTTTTTTAAGAATTTCGAATTTTCATACTTCCATTATCTCTTACCTGCTCTGCATGTGTACCACGCCAATGATTTTGGAATCTTTTAGTTCTCGTGGATACGCTTATTCATTGTGAAGAAACATTACTTACTGCTCTGCATGTGTACTGCGGCAGCATTCTCTCGGTACGTAAAAGTGTTTCTCCGAGAAAATCACGTCTTGTCTCCTTCCAAGAATTTTTTTTACACAAATTCAGTTTGCCACCATTACTATAATAGTACATTTAGCACAAAAGTTTACCACTAACACGAGATTGTGGGCATGGAAAGTGGGTGGAGTCAAAAGAGATGCAGCTGACAGGGGCGTCATCTTCTGGAACTCAGAATGTCTCAGGTCGCTGAATCTGTCCGAGACCTAAAACTGTCCTGACTGCAGCTGGACTCTATTGGCTCCAGGTGCCTGGAGTCTGAAACTGCGCCACAGTGCCATTGCAGTAATGTCTAATGTGTATGTCTAATGCGTATGTTTTATTTAATTCATTCATTTATATTTTGCTTTCTTCATTTAGTTTATCTCTTCTTTGTCAATTTATTTGAAGTTGCTTTATTACTTGTCTCTGTTTGTGAGTGAGCAAGCCAGGTCAAGGCTGGGTGCATCCCTGGGGTCCCTAAAATAAACTAAATAAATCGCCATTTTAAAAACAGGGAGATTCTGAGCGGCTCATCCCAACCTCTACAACTTAAGGAAAATAGTATTATTAATAATCAATCCAAAGGCCCTCAATGAAAAGTTAATTTAGTCATAAAAAATTCAGAGAACACAGCAGTGATGTTTCACATTTAATAATCTGAAACAGCCATCTTGCAGTCTAAGGCACATGCAGAATAGCGCAGAAGGCAGCACGTCCACCCGTAAATCTGTCTTTGAGTGCTAGTATGCTTTCTTTTATCTGGGTCTGTTTTCATGTTTCACACAGTCATCCCTTGCTCTTCACTGATTAACTCAAAAATAAATCAAAATCTGCTCCATTTCATGGACATAGAAAGCATCTGCAGCCTTGGGTCACAGAGCATCCATAGAGGGGATACACAGAGATTGCTGCGGAACTCGCTCCTACGGGAGACAACACTAACACTTTATAATTTGTATTTGGTCATTTTAAAAAGATGATTAAAAATCCTTCAAAGCTGATTTAAACTTGCCATGTATCACAACTCTATTGACATAAGAGCCAAAAAACAGACTTGCCTTATCTTATTATGTACTTCAATAAATTTCTACCGACAAGTAACAATAAATTATTAATGAATTACTTTTGCTCGCTCAAATAAGCCATCCTCAAACGTTCTCTTTCTGTCTACTAAATTCTGGCTTAGCGGTATTGACCAGTCTGCAGTTCTGGAGAAGGGCCCAGCTGCTGACCCCCATAGCTCTGTAGTGTTCTTCATTTCTTCAAATGTTCTTCTTATAGTGCTTAGACATCTGACACCATGCAAAGCATGTGCTGGTGAGCGCTGCATGGTATTGTAAAATTAGAACGAACATGCAGTGGGCCAAAGGTTAAAATGACCCGGAAGGTGAAGACTTTGGACGAGAACGTTTTTGTAGATTTTGAAAAACAGGATCTATGGGCAATAGCTAACTGTTCAGGTAGCCTAGCCAATCATATCAAAGTATTTCAAACTAAATTGAATTAAAACACATTTCTCAAAGGTGTATTACACATATCTAGTTTATGGCCCATTTGCATGCAACAAAACTCATGTTTATCTATTTTTTATCCACTTTAAGTCCCAGTCATAAACTTCTCTTGGCTCTGATTGGCTGGGCCAACTGTCTTTTTGGACCAGTGCCACCCTAGCTTTCATATGGACTTGTGTCTGTCATGCACATACACTTCGGCTTTACACCAGGATAAGCCGCAGCAAACCTGCAACCTTATTAGTTAAAAACAAAAGGTTAAAAAATGAAACTTGTTGTAAGAGTTTAAAACAAGTCAAGCCTATGCAGTTTCCTGAATATGTAGGGAGACATCTTGAGGTGTTTAAAGACTGGCCTGCATGAGGGTTACGAGTCAGTTAATTATAAATTTTTGTTTTCCATTTATTTATATTATTTCTGTTGGTTTCTATTGTAATTCTGTTATTATGTGCTGACTTCTTTGTGGGTGGAGACTCAGGAGGCAGGGCCTCACTGACATCACCCCTCCTGGCTCCTCCCACTGCCTGTTTAAGTCAGCTGAGAAGGCTCAGGAGCCAGAGATCATATGTTTACATTGGAGGTCTGTGAGTATGGCCAATTTTTTTGAATTTACTGGTTTTTGTTACTTTCTTGCTTTGTTTTGTTCTATTGGACTTGTTTGCTATGGATCAGCTGGCAGTTTAGGTGTTATTTTTGACACTAGCATGTCATTTAAAGTGCACATTAAAGTTATTACAAGAATAAGAAAATACGAACACATAACTCCAGTTCTTAAATCCTTACACCGGCTCCTGGTTAAATTCAGAGCAGATTTCAAAATCCTCCGTTTAACATGTAAAGCGTTAAATAGCCAAGGTCCTGCTTACTTATCTGAACTTATCATTATTTACAAATCAGAGCACACATTAAGATCTCACGATGCCGGTCGGCTTATGATTCCAAGGATTACTAAAATAACAGTGGGAGGTCAAGCTTTTAGTTACAGGACCCCAAAACTGTGGAATGGTCTGCCTGCAACTATAAGAGATGCCCCTTTGGTCTCAGCTTTTAAATCACAGCTTAAGACTCACTACTTCAGTTTAGCACACCCTGACTAGAGCTGCTGATTAACTGTACAGGCTGCATCTCTGTTGTTAGTCATTAGCACTAAAACATAAGTAACATGATAGTTATAATTGGATACTAACCCTCACCTAGTCTGTTTCTACTTCTCGGTACTCAAATGTGGCACTTGGTGCCACTGCTCTACTGACAAGTTGTTTTGGCTGCCTAAGGTAAAGTCATCTCTGACAAAGGAGCAATGGAATCATCAGGTAGAAGGGTCCATTCATCAAATTGGCCAGCATAGCAACTAACTCAGCTGTGGAATGATTAGGGTGACAGCTTGTTGGCCAAGGTCTCCAGGACTCTGAACAAAGTGCTGAACAGCATTTCCTGGTAAGGCTGGATGCTCACTAAGTAGGGCACCCCAGTCCCCTCAGCACCCCCTGGTGGCATCTATGGCACCCAACATTGCTTAGTCACAGAACTCCAATTCCCATGAAGCCACGAGGAAAACTGTGGCACTGCTACAACCCAGGGGTAGTGCCATACAGCGGCCCAAGGGAAATACTGTCCTGTATATATTCTCTCCCCGATCCTTCCAATTCACAGGTGTCCTGGCCAAGTGCCACAGCTGTGTGCCACACTATCTATCTATCTATCTATCTATCTATCTATCTATCTATCTATCTATCTATCTATCTATCTATCTATCTATCTATCTATCTATCTATCTATCTATCTATCTATCTATCTATCTATCTATCTACTCATGTATCAGTCCTCCAATCTCACATCAGTTTCTCGGACACACCAAATTTTGTTGCAGCAGAGCAGTTACCAACAATGTTTAGTTTAAAACCAGCTTCATATTTTCTTCTGATCGAATGCTCCATCACAGATAAGGGATGCACTTACGATAAAGGTGTATGAGGGTGTCCATCCATCCATCCATTGTCCAACCCGCTAAATCCAAACACAGGGTCACGGGGGTCTGCTGGAGCCAATCCCAGCCAACACAGGGCACAAGGCAGGAACCAATCCTGGGCAGGGTGCCAACCCACCGCAGATGTATGAGGGTGTGAGATCCAAAAAAGAAATTATACAATAAAATCAAGACCCAACTCATCCGTGGGAGAACTTATCTGTGAGTTTATATGGTATCTATTATATAGTGTGTTATCTATCTATCTATCTATCTATCTATCTATCTATCTATCTATCTATCTATCTATCTATCTATCTATCTATCTATCTATCTATCTATCTATCTATCTATCTATCTATCTATCTATCTATCTATCTATCTATCTACAAGCCCTACTGCTTTTTCCAGACTGCCATATACTGTACCTCTGCTAGCATTTGCTCTGTCTGTGACACAATCATCATCTAACAATGGTGGCCAGAATGCTGTATATTTTGGTTTATTCAACCCCTGTTCTGTAACAGCATTATTATGTCTGTAATAGAGCTTGATACCCCCCTCTCTGCCCCCGTTTCCATAAAATCATGCAACAGCTGCTGCATGGAAGTGTAAAAATGGTTATTAACTTCCTGACCCTTTCCAAATGTCAGGCTCTGCCCCAGCACACCAGCAAAATGGAGAAACTCTTTTGCGCTCAAGAGAGCCTGATGGGTCGCCGACGAAATAAGGGATGACACCATAGAAAAGGTGAGAAGAAGAAGAAGAAGATGAAGACAAACCCAGCGGGGCTGTCAGAGATCTAATTCCATCGAACAAATCCACGCTGTGTGAGCTCCCGATGAGAGTCAGATGCAGATGCCGCCTTCTCTTCATGCCGCGTCGGCACACCTCACCCATCCCAATCTTTATTTCATAGGTCTTCCTGTTCATTACTGACTTGTGGTGGTGCACAGACTGCTTTCAGAAGGACAGGCTCAGATAGACAGGTGGACAGTTTAGCGTGGTAGATGGAGTGAACACCCGTAACGAAGGCTCAGTGAGGCCGACGGATTGTCGTCTTCTCTTTACTTTGTACTTTTGTTTCCTCCCTGTGTTCGTCCCTCCTTTATTTTGCATAACAGAACTTACAAAATGTGCTTCTTGTAACTTATCATGTTTTAAAAGATTTTACTTTAACCATCAGTTTGAGTTATACTGTTATTTGCTTTGTAAAGTTGCCTCTATGGGCGCTATGTAAAATTAAGGTTTAATGACTACTTCTTTGCATAGGCATTGCTATCCTTGATGCTTTTTTAAATGGACTTGTGGCCATTTTGAAATCTGTTACTTAACGCTCTTAGATGTTACTACTCTTCCTCCATTTATTTTCCAATCCCGTTTGTTGCAGAGTATAGCTGGGGAATGGAGTAGCCCACCTTAGCAGCTCTGGGTTGAGAACAAAAATGAACCCCAGGACAGATGAACTTCTGTCACAGACCAGATGAACTTATTCACACCCAAATGACCAACTGGAGCCACCAGTCCATGTTGACTGCACCTAGGTGATATGGAAGGAAAAGAGAAAACCTGTATGGACATAGGGAGAGAATAACACCCTACAGATATGGGCTGTCCGTGAGCTCCTGGCACCATTTTGTGTTAACTTCTGGTCAAAAGGTCCACTCCTGATAGTGGTTTCAACCCCCTGTGGCAATGTGAGGTCCACGGATGATTGGCACCATTTTAAAAAAATAATCATTACACTTGCGGCTTTAAGGAAGGGGCGTGGTAGCATGGCGGGGGTGGCTTAAGGGTGTGCTGCGGGCGGTCCTGCATTTAAGTGCACAGGTGCAGAATCACCCATCACCATAATTGATGCCAGGAGCTGCTAATCACCCAACCTGTGCTACATCCCCATTTTAAAAGTTGAAGCGCGAGTGCGAGAAGTAGGAAAAAAAAAAAAGAAAAAAGACAGAACGGAGGTTAGTGAAGGAAGAAGGTCGGTGCGGGTGCGAGTGTGTGAGCGAAAGGGAGCAGACTCGTGGGAGAGAAGCCCTGTAAGGAGTGTGTGGCCGACACTCAGGGGCAGTCAGAATGGGTCGCTCCCACTGAGCTGTTTTGAGTTTGGACGGCTCGCCGGGGTTCAAGGAGACTTTGGGGGGGGGGTTTGGGGGGAGCCCCAGTGTGAGCAACCCTAGTCTTGGTCCAGTGAGGGCATCTGTACGTAGCCAGGGTACGGAAGGCAACCGGACCTGATGAAGGTCAGCGCCATCTGCTGATAGGGCGACGCCAGCTAAAAGGTCTATTATCATTATTAGTATTTGTATCATTATTATACAATTTACAATTCTGACTTTGTACTTTTAGTGTTTTGCACATTTAGCAGTAGAAAGATCAGATTTAATAAATGTGTAATTTTTCAATCCAAACAATGCAATTTTTTTCGAGAAAAAATGTAATGCTAAGGAGGCTACACTGTTGCCCTGGTACAGCTCCGGCTGGACTGATTTGAAACCCTGCACTATTTATTTGGACACGGTTTGGATTATTTGGGCACTGAACACTCTTTGCACCTTACCCTTGCTTCATGTGGTGTCCTCATTTGTACGGCTCATCCCGATCATGACTATCGACGGTGTCGGGTTCCAGAGGATCCCAAATGGGACGAAGGAGCATGGAGCAGGACCCACACCGTCCCACCCCCATGACCATGAAATGCATTAAGCCAGTTGAATTACAGATGGACGGAGTCTGGGAGAGTACTCTTGAGATGAAAAACACTACAAAGACTTAACGAGGACCTGCAATGTGTATCTGACCTCATTTGGGACATTATAACTCATAAATTCAATGATGCAAAGATATAAATGCATGTCATTTTCTCACCCACTTAATCCAGACCAGGGTTACTGGGTGGGTTGATGCCTATCCCAGCTAGCACAGGGCACAAGTCAGGAACTTTCTCTGGACAGGGCTGCCAGTCCATCATAGGCGTGAAAGCCAACCCGGACACAGACAGACAGGTTTAGCACCCAGCACACGTTTATTTACAATTTGGGAGCATTTTAAGCTGCGCCCCACAGCACAGTGCACCAATCACCCAACACAGTCCCTTCTCTGCTGCCATGCCAGTCCATCCGCCTCCACTCCTCCTCAGGCTTTGTCCTCTTTTTCCTGACTCTGGCCATTGAGTGGTGGTGACTGGCTCCCTTTATAGGGCATCCAGAAGGACTCCAGGTACCCAATGAGCTTCGTCTGGAAATGTCTGTGCTACCCCTGGCGGTGGCCCCAGCAGGGTTCAGCTCACATGCTCATGACCCATGGCCCCTCTGGAAGCCAAGGGGGCTGTCCTCTGTCGGTCTATCTGGGGGAGAAACTGTCCTGGAAATACTCTCTCTCCCCAGTCCATCCATGGTCAGGGCATCCCATCACACTTCAGGACTAGCTTAGCATTGCCAAGTCTCCCAAACCTGCATGCTTTTGGATTGTGGGTGGAAACCGGAGCACCTGGAGGAAGTCCACTTAAATACGAGGAAGAACGTACCCAACCTGGGACATGAACCCTGTTCTCCTTAGCGTGAGGCAGCAGTGCTACCACTGCACCACCAGGCCGCTCTACTTAATCCAGTTCAAGGTGACAGGGGCACAAAGTAGGAAGTAATGCTGGACAAGGCACCAGTTCAGTTCACGTTAATGAATGTAGCGCCTTGCACCATACACACTATCATATAATACCGGCATGGTTTGGTGGTGAGAACACGGTGGGCTTTTAACATGTGGCTTTGAGGCATCTAACTGAGCAGCTTAGCACCTTGAACATAATGCTAGCCTAAATTGGAAAATAATTCAATAACAAAGCTGCCCACCGGTGATGACATGCTAGCTGGTCAGATAATGACCACCGGCTTACTTAGTTTTCCTGTCAGATAAATCTTTTAACATTCTGCCTGTGACCGAGGGAGCACCTTGGTGGCCTTAAAGGCATCTCGCAAATAAGAAGCAGCTGTTTTACATTCAGATTTACATCTGGCACCCGCTTTAAGGAAATTCACCGCGGGGCAGTCAATACAAGACTTAAACCACAAAAACGACACGCTCAGGTCACAGGGTGAGATTTAAACAGGCAAGGCAGTATCACCAAAAGGGAGCGAGCACTGGCTTAAGGAGTCCATTATTTTGTGTACTCTCCACTTTTCCAGCCTGTGCACTCGGCAGTTTTAAGGTAAGGCAGTCTGACAGCCTTTTATGTGGCAGATAAGATTGAATAATTAATTTATCAGAGAGCCCCAGACTTTAATCCCCCGGCGCCCAAGCGATAAGAAGGTTTTATTTAAGATTTCCTAGCCGATAGGCATTTCTCTCATGGGCTCCTGTTAATAAGTCTGTCAATGGGGACATGGCAGCCAATAAGCCCATTCAGACCCAGGTTATCAGTGCCGCGCACGTTTCCATCTCCCGGTGACAGGAGACACGGAGCAGGTCACACTCCCGCTCAATCCGGGATGCTTCCAGGCACCCAGTCATTTAAATTGGCTCATTTAAAATCCACTTTGACTTCGCTTTTACCTGTCAACTCCAGACGAGCCTCCGTCGCTCCGGGGCGCAATAAATACCGAGCAGGTCCGCTCCTTACCCACGGAGAGCATCCGCCGTTACTGTTGTCCATTTAAAGAGATGAAAGTAAGGCATCCTTCCCAGAACGTGAGCTGGAGTTTAAGTCTCTGTATTCCACAATAGAGCGACATGCTGTACGTGGGGCAGAAGGTGAGACCTGAGTGCACGCAGATCCGTGCAGGTGTACATACAGGATGCGCCTGTTCTGTCATTAAAGTGCTCTAATTATCTCTTATGACTTAGAAATTGTACCTCTTACCTATCAAATAACTTACATTATTAAATTGCTGTCATCGCATTTTTTCATTGCTTTTTGATGACATCACATTCTGTGCAGCCCTGTCCTATAAGGACCCACATAGTCTCACAGGGCCAGACGGGATTCAAATGAGAATACATATCTGGGGATAACTCTTTAAACCCTTTGTAGAGAATAGAGGTGCTATTGGCCGCTGCAAAGGCACCGCCCACAGGGCTTTATCCTAAAACACCCGCCCCCTTCCAGTTTCTCCAGTCTGTGCACTTTAAACCATTGGGGTTTCAGGAGAGAGAGAGAAAAAGTTTGGGAACATACACTGATGGCACTTTGTCACACTCACCACACGACAACCCGAGTGCCGCAGGTGACACTTCAGCACCACACTGGAACAGTGTGAGGTTTTTGATGGTGGCTGAAGTGCCAATCCTGCCACCGATTCCCTAGCTTTCCCTATAAGTTGGAGGACCTGATGCAGATTAATGTCATGCCCAGGGGGAGAAATTGCAGGCTAAGATCCTTACTCAAGGGCCCAACGGAGCAGAGTCACTTCTGCTGTTTAAGGGATTTGAACCGGCAACCTTCCAATTGCCAGCGCAGGGAGAGAGCAAAATAAATTGAACAAAAGACGTGGAGAGAAAATAAAAACTGAAAACTGATGTTAGAAATTCAGGAGCTCAGTAACGCAAGGTAACTGAAGCTTAATGACACAATTTGTACATTGTAACGAGCTCTACGACAAAATATTTATATATACTGTATATATATTGTTACAAGAATGACAAACAGACATCATAAAGGTTTGGGGCAGCCACCCGTATAATTTGCCTTGGCTGCAAAAAGGTAGTTAAAAATTGTGAGTTGTTCACAAGACTGAGCCCAAAACAGAACTGTTTTATATATATATATAACTGTTTTTGTTGCATATAGACAAAATGGTGGCTTTAAAGGCCACTGGAGGAAGTGATGTCATCAGGGCAGGAAGTGACATCATCAGAGGTGGGACCGGACGTGACATCATCAACGGCGCCGGAACCCCTGTGGGATTTCCCAAGAATGGTCCACCCCTATGTCGGATGTGGAATTGTCATTATTCAGGCCCTTTAGTTGACTCCTACTCACACGTGTGTGACAATATACAGTATATAATACAGTATATATATATGTATGTATGTATATACATACACGCACATGTAGACCACTGCAGCTCCACACATTTGAGAAGCACTTCTCTCTCATTTTCTGTCATTTTGATAATTGTATCAGCATATGACATAATAACAGTAAGTCAACTTTAGATAAGCATCGTGGATATATAACACGTTAAAATTCTACGTCTGTATTCTCTCATGGTATGTTTGCATTTCCAGTTAGAGTAATGTTAAATCCCTTTAGTTATTTGTTTAGATGTGCAGTAAGAAGGAGAATTCTGTACAGCCTTCTCCCTGATTTTACTGGTGCCATATGGCAGATTTGTTGATTCGGGTGTTTTGAGCACTGAAATCTGCATCTCCTGTGGCTCTTTATTATCAGCTCTCTTAATGACAGTCCTTTTCATGGAGTGTGACAAAACATTTACAAATGCATATTTTGCAGTTCATATTTTCACATGTATAGCTTCCAATTCTTTCAATCTGACATCGACTCCTACACTATTGTCATAACGCTGAACAACAGAGAGCGCACACAACACCTGCAACAACATAATTGCTCATATTTACCACTCGATCATCAATGCTGTCGAATGCCAATGTATGCTAACACCATATATACTGTCAAAATATGTCTTTTGTGTTTTATATCTTCTGTAAGGGAAAACTGCTTAGGTGAATGGTCATTTACCCAACAACAACAATTCTTTCAATCACGTCATCATCAACAAATAACTTCAGATAAGTAAGTAGATCTTGACTGTCAAAGTTCACTTTTATTCCTGGCTGCCCCACAAAATCAAAACCAAGGTGGTGCTGATTTATTTGAAGAAGGGTCAACAGAAACCCAAACGTGACCGAGTGTTACTTTCAGATTCATCAGAATCACTTTCTGTTTCACTGTTGTGAAATAACCAGCCTCGACACGTAAAGAAGGTTTTAGGCAGCCACGCTTATACTTGAATCCTGGCTGCAAATAGGCAAATAAATAGCAATGCTCTTTACAGAATGGAGTCCAAACCAGAACTGAGGTATATGAAAGTGGTCTGGTATTTAAGGCAGAGAACCAGAAGTGATGACCTTGAGGTCCGGAACTGGAAATTACATCATTCTTGGGACCAGAACCGGAAGTAATGTTGTCAGGTCTGAATCAGGCCGAATTTCCTGTATTTGGTCTGCAGAGGTAACAGAGGAAGGTTTAGTGCATCCCGCCACCTCCTGGCCTGGCGTGAAATTATCTTCATTTGCTCCATTCAGCTCCCTCCTATGCACACTGTCCATTTCAGTTTCAGTGCCTGAAGACAAGTTCACTTCTTCATCACTGCTTGTGAGAGGCTGCTCAGCATCATTGCTTATATCATTGTCAAGAGCGTGCAATGCCTGGGCTGCTGAAAAACGTTTCTTACAAGACGACATCATGACCTTAGTGTTAGACCCGAGTGTCACTCGGGCAACTGTATAGACGCATCTCGTGCAAGCATTATACCTGAGGATTACTCGGGCTGTAAAAGTGCCAACAGTGTTAGTGCTGAGTGTTGCTTGGTAAACGATATCGGTGTGTGTTGCGTTATGGTGAAGACACATGTTCTCCTAGCCTCATAATGACTTCTCATGAGAAACGTTTCTCAGCAGCCCAGGCATTGCACTCTCTTGACAGTGATACGAGCAATGATGCCGAAGTGAATCTGTTTTCAGGCAGTGAAAAGGAAACAGAGAGTTAAATCAAAAGTGTTTCTGATAAATCTGAAAGTGACGCTTGTGTCAGTGTGCTGTTCAAAAGCTGATCAGTCTAGAAAGAAAATCTGCAACGAATCACGCTGCTATTGTCCGAACTGTGACGTTCGGTTGTGCATTTCACCGTGCTCCAAGACATGCCATGCAAATGACATATTTTGACAGTATATACGGCATTACAATTATTATTTTTATTATTATTATTATTTGTATCAATATTATACTTTTTACAATCCTGACTGTACTTTTAGTGTTTTGCATGTTTAGATAGATAGATAGATAGATAGATAGATAGATAGATAGATAGATAGATAGATAGATAGATAGATAGATAGATAGATAGATAGATAGATAGATAGATAGATAGATAGATAGATAGATAGATAGATAGATAGATAGATACTTTATTAATTAGGGTTAGGGTTAGGGTATAGCAGTAGAAAGATCAGATTTAATAAACATGTGATTTTTCAATCCAAAAAGTACAACGCTTTTTATATGTTTTTTCGAGGAAAACATGTAACACTAAGGAGGCTACGCCATTGCCAAGGTAATGCTCCGGCCTGACACTTATGTAAGACATGTCTATATCATTGCCAGAGTAACTCTTGGCACTAACGCTGTTAGCACTTTTGCAGCCCGAGTCAATCTCGGATCTAACTCTTATGCGAGATGCGTCTATACAGTTGCCTGAGTGACACTTGGGACTGATGCTGTTTTCACATCCCAAGTAACGCTCGGGTCTAACACTAAGGAGGCTAATAGGGGCCTTTTTAGGAGACTTTTCAGTTGCATGACAATTTATCGTAATGAGAAGCTTACTGTTTGATGATCAGATGAACAAGAACACCATTGCTCTGCAGTTTCAAATCACCGCCCCCTACTTTGAGCTCCGCCTTGGATTGGTTTAAAATTTCAACGCTCATTAAGCCATCTAATTGCTACCACCCAACATTCAAGCAACACTCACTCATGCTTGTATATATTTATACTTTAGCACCGCCACATAGAAAACATGTGTTTGCTGCCTGTCTGTCTGGTCTGCTGGTGCGGAGAAACAAGCCCACATGTTCTGTTCTTGGAATAGTCAGGTGATTGACAGCGGCACTCCTGAAGGCTGGACGTCTGATGTCAGAAGTAATTTGCATAAATCGCACTATTTTTCAAAAGGAGTTGGAGGACAGCAACTGCCGGAAAAAGGCTAACAAACCAGCAAACCAGAGCAGCCTCTGCATTGGCCACGTGACAGGAATCATGACAGACAGGCAAAGGTCAGCATTCGTCTCCAGAAACACAAATCCTGCATTACTCTTAGTCACGACTAGCAAACCCCGGGTGAGCATGTTCAAGTTCTCATTTTTACTGTGACTGTGGACACATTTTACATTTAACTATTCAGATTCTTTCATTGACCGCCTTCTACAATTCATTAACCCTTTATAATGAGGCAACTTGAACTCTGCCATATTGTGTGAACTTTGGGAGGGCCTGGGGTGCGTATTTCACTGTATATATTATTATTGAAAAGGAAAAAGCTCATTGCTGTTTATATCTTTGTGTCTTTCTTCTTTTAAACTGTCACACACATGCGATTGGGAAACAGCTGAAGGGCCTAAATGATTGTAATTCTACACCACACCAGGGGGTGGCGGAGTGTGCTGACTGTCTCAGTCTCTTGCACACCATCCACGGGAAATCCCACATGGTTCCAACGCCACTGATGACATCACGTCCTGGCACAAAGATGTCACTGTTCCGGTTCTGGGTGCCACTGATGACGTCACTTCCGGTCATGAGCATGCCACTTCCAGGCCCGGCGCAGATGATGACGTCACTTCCGGCCACGGTGACATCACTTCCGGTTCTGGTGCCGATAACGTTATTTCCTGTATCGCCCTTTAAAACCGTCATATTGCCTCAATACAAACTAGTTCTGTGTTGGACTCTGCTCTGTGAACATCTCTGTTCAAATTTAAATCAACTTTTGCAGCCAGGAAACAATATACAGGTGGCTGCCCCAAACATTTACGATGTCTTTGGCTTGTTATTGTGACAAATTGTTTAATATATGTTTTTTCTGGCTTTGTTAAAATTGCTTTGCAACTGTCTTTTTTATATTTGCTGTATATATTCATTTGACTCTTTAAAGTTGATTATATTGAAAGAGGGGACATAGGGCAAGGTGCATGGGGGGGGGGTGGCCCATCCCAGGGCAATTCATTTACAAATTCAGTTGGGCTAAATTTTCAATCCAAGACATTTAGGTTGGGCCAGACATTTTCAGTGGCCAGTAAGTAGCAGGTAATGACAAATTTTAAACCAACACAATTGAATATATTGAAAAAACAAGTAATGTTTAGGTATTGTCTCAACTTTAAATGTGGTCCCATATGACACAGGCACATCAAAAAGTGTATAAAAAAACAATAAAAAGCTATAACTGCACAGAATCTGATTTAGTAGCAATACTTTTTTCCACTTTTGAAATAAAATAATAAACATTTTGCTCACATTTGACCTAGGCACATCTCAAATTGCACAAAAATAAAATAGTGCACAGTGCTAGCAATAACATTTTGTTCCATTTTGAAATAAAATAAATATTTTGGTCATATAATAATAGAATAACAATTCTTTGTATTTATATGGCATTTTTCTCACTGCTTAAAACACCATGCACCCCATGTGGGATGCAAGCCCACAATCTTTTAAATGTGAGGCAGCAGGGCTACAATTGTACCGCTGCCTGTATATGTGACCCACATACAACATCTATGGCACACTGAGGGAACACAAGTTCGTATTAAATCACCACATGTGTGCTGTGATTGTGACGTGTCTCGCTACTAACATGGCCTGTGGGGAGGGTGGAGTCTTGGGGCCCCGCCCTAAAGAGAGCTGAGTGACAGCATCACGGTGAGAGGGGAGGTGAAGAGATTCTCCCAGAGGAGCGGCTCCTTCGATAGGTCGTCACAGTATCATAGATAACTAGCACCACTTGTAGACACACAACAGCACGCTGCATTGTGGGTTGAATGTCGCTAGGCTACGTGGAGTATTGCATTCATGGTCTGTACTACTGTAGGTACATCTGAAGGATTGAGAAATGTGTTTTTCTCAGTTTCTGGTGAGACGACAGATTGGGCTACTCAGAGGTTGCATCGATGTGCCACGGGGGCCGCCATTTGAATTCGGCTGGGCCTATCCTCTTATTAACCACCTTACAGTTTAGGAAGAAGAGCAGTAGTGACCAGTCCACTTTCAACGTTCAGGGTCTGGCTCTACAAGATGAGGACAAACATTGGAAAAGGGTGTTACCTAGACAGTGGGGAACCACTTCAATCACCACCATGAACATGTAGCATCCTCCTGGATTATGTGACAGCAGCCACTTATGCACCAGTATGCTCACCACACATTACCTATTTGTTGAAAGAGATAGCCAATTAGAGATAGGAGATGATTAGAAGGTCAGAATAGACAAAGTCATGGTGGGCAGTTTAACCAGGGCATCAGGATACACCCTACTCTTTTCATGACCACAGAGAGTCAGGATTGTGTCCCCATCACTACACTGTGACATTGGGATCCACACACTGGCCACAGGGTAGGTGCCCCCTGCTGACCTCACCTTCACATCTCCCGGAGGCAGCCCAAGCTTTACCTAGATGGTCTCCTATCCAAGGACTGGCCGGGCCCAGACATGTTATGCTTTTGGTGGCTTAGCAGTTCTGAAGTATGATGTTATTTACTTTTAAAAGCCTGTAGTTGCTCGTTTTATTCCATGTCATTTGGATTTAATTCTTACTGCTCTATTTTTGGACTAACAGCCTCGCTATCCTGCTCATCTTCCTCATATCTGGAATCAGTTTGCACAACAAAGGCTGACGTCATAACCAGACTGCGTCAAATTGAATTTCCTTGAAGGTAATTAAACCAAAAAAAAAATTTCAAAAGAATATGCTTAGTGTTTTGGAATCTGTGTCCTCCATGCTGCAGGGTTTGGTAAGGCCGGCAGCACATTATGTGACTTCTAGTCAGAGAGCAAGTCAAGCAACAATATTTATTTGTGGAGCATATTTTCATACAATAGATGTAGCTCAAAGTTCTTTAGAAGCAACAAAATTAAAATTGTAAATAAAATATAAAAGGGACGAGTTGCATTAGAGGGTCAGTTCAAATTGGACGGTTTATGGTCAAAGTCAGAGAGACGAGATTGCGTTGGTTTGGACATGTGCAGAGGAGAGATGCTGAGTATATTGGGAGAAGGATGTTAAGGATAGAGCTGCCAGGGAAGAGGAAAAGAGGAAGGACTAAGAGAAGGTTTATGGATGTGGTGAGAGAGGACATGCAGGTGATGGGTGTGACAGGGCAAGATGTAGAGGACAGAAAGAGATGGAAAAAGATGGCTATCCCTAACGGGAATAGTCGAAATAAGAAGATGAAATAGTGTATAAAATATTACAAAAATAGTACAGATTAAAGAGACAGTGCTCACAAACAAATAAGTAAAAGAAATAGGTGAGTTACCCAACCAGAAATTCAACTGCACTTAACCCAACTTATTTCTAAGTTTCTAATGGTTGTACTGGTTATATAATTTAATATAATGCTAAAAGATTAGGATGGCTGCTTCTTCAAAATGCCAGGCAACACATGAAGGAAACGAGCTAACGATGAGGAGTGACGCATTAGTGGTGGTCGATTTGAGAATATTTTTCAGCGAGTCTTTCAAGTGACTTATATGAATAATAATAATAATAATAATAATTCATTACATTTATATAGCGCTTTTCTCAGTACTCCAAGCGCTAAATCGATTCAGTGACTGTCTTGAGGAGTCCTGTAGTGTATGTAGGTTGATGTTTAAGGTGCATATGCCAGCACCACACAACCGATTCATGAGTCTTGTTCACCTTTCTTTTAATTCTTTCAAATTCAAATTCAAAAGGATCCATTACTGCCAAGCGAGCACTCTGCCACTGATAATTCACTCATTCGTCATACTGTTATGTCAGCGTACTGATGAGCTAAAGGGCCTGAATGAGCGTAATTCCATGCCAAACCAGGGGGTGGCGGTGTGCACTAACTCTTTCTCTCACTTTTCTGCAGACCAGTTATGGGAAATTTCGCCTGGCCCAGATGATGCCACTTCCAGTTCTACACCCAACTGATGACGTCACTTCCTCTGCTCTCCTTTAAATCCGCCATCTTTGTGCTGTGGAGTCAGTTCTGTTGTGGATTCCAGTCTGTACATATCCGTACATTATTAATATGTAGAACCAATATATGAGTGGCTGCCCCAAACCTTTTTGTGGCTCTTTTTGTCTTGTTATGACAGAGGCAACCGGGAAAGAGACAGACCTCTAGACAGAGAAGATCAAACCAAGGAGATCAAAAATAAGTGCGCTGAAACCAAAACAAGAAACAAAATACGTAATCAAACATAACACGAATAAAAGTGAAAACAAGAAAGAATGTTTAGTCAGAAAGCAATCGTAGCAGGTACTTGTAAAAACAAGATTTTGGATCAGTAGATAGGAAAAGGAAATAATGTTTCGGCCGACATATTAACCCATCGCACCCTTATTGAAAGGTCACAACCTCAGAGGACATGCCCCTAACAGTGCCGGAAAATATCCTAACAACAAGCAGCAACACTCGTTAAAAACAAGGAGCTGGCCGACCCAATTCAAAATGGAAAATGAAACTTAACATTAATGAAAAAATCAAAATTAAATTTCAAAATTGGGAATGTGTCATAATTGAGAGAAACAATGCAACACCTTACTTGCTGTGTGACCACATCTTTCCATTAATTTTCAATTCCATTGAAACTCCTGCGTCTTGATTTATCAAGCGTCTCGGAGTAGGAAAATGATCGTGAATTGCATAGAAACAGCTAAGTGATGCAAATTCCATCCTACTCTTAGGAGTAAAAGCCTTTTATCGGTTTTGCTAACGTAAGAAAATTCTCTTAACTTCACCAGCTCATGAGTTATCCTAACTCGCTAGGAGCTGTCGGAGGATGGCATTCAAGAAGATATCACATCCCAGGAAAGGGGGAATGTTTTGGAAAGGTTGGGCAACCATAACTTGCAGAAAAATGTTGATTTGACAGAGATGGAATAAAATGCTGAACAAATCTTATCAGTTTTGGGATTGATCCATCTACATGGAGAAGCCATGAACTGAAAGTGGCTGTACCATTAAGCTTTTTGGCCAGAGGGAGTTTTAAAACAGCGATGATTTGGGCAGTCACAATCAAACATTTCTTGAATTTTGCACCAAACTTTGAACGCCCTTACAATGTGTGAGGTAATACACAGATTTGTTTAATTATCCACGCAGATCAGCACACACATAAAGATCATTGCCGCAAGTGTTGATGATCAGACATATGTGAATCGCAAACAATACCATGGTATAAACACACAGGTGTTCATGGGTGCAAACTGAACTGTACTTGCTGGCATATTACCCTGAAAATAGGCGGGACTGGATGGGTGATTGACAGTGAGATGTCATTGTAAGCATAAGTTTGATAGGTCACTGTGCTCTGTGCAAATCTGTCTTATCAAATCTGCTGACACACAGCCTGATTAAGCACAGGGGCTCACATAGAACTGCCAGACAAGCAGATGGGTTAGGACAGATGGACAGTCAGACTGTGAGATGCTGTAACTGTGGGCTGTTTCTATGTGTTAAGTCAGCATGGAACTGTATCCTTGTTTAAGCACCGTTGCCTTGTTTGGAGTTGCATATTCGTCTAAGGTGGGGCCTGCATGTGGAGAAAACATTATAAAGCCTTGAAACATTGCCATGTATACCTTTGAAGCCAACGAACAGATGGGAGATACCGTCATCTGTTCCTGAAAATGCCTTCCACTGCTTCGCCAACAGCGACAGACACTACGCTTTGGGCCCCCTCTTCCAGTCCTGGTTTTGTCATTAGATCCATTCGTCTGATATGCAGTGTAAGCCAACATTAAACAAAACTAAGTTATTTTTCCTGTTTGATTTGTTAGTGCCGTATAACTAGGGAGGGGTATCTTTTCTGTTATATCTATAGATAGATAGATAGATAGATAGATAGATAGATAGATAGATAGATAGATAGATAGATAGATAGATAGATAGATAGATAGATAGATAGATAGATACTTTATTAATCCCAGGGGGAAAATTCACATACTCCAGCAGCAAAAAATATTAAATTAAAGAGTAATAAAAAATGCAGGTAAAAAACAGACAATAACTTGAATAATGTTCAACGTTTACCCCCTCTGGTGGAATTGAAGAGTCGCATAGTTTGGGGGAGGAATGATCTTCTCAGTCTGTCAGTGGAGCAGGACAGTGACAGCAGTCTGTCGCTGAAACTGCTCCTCTGTCTGGAGATGACACTGTTTAATGGATGTAGTGGATTCTCCATAATTGATAGGAGCCTGTTGAGTGCCCGTTGCTCTCCTACGGATGTCAAACCGTCCAGCTCTATGCCAACAATAGAGCCTGCCTTCCTCACCAGTTTGTCCAGGCGTGAGGCATCCTTCTTCTTAATGCTGCCTCCCCAGCACACCACTGCGTAGAAGAGGGCCGGATTAGATTAGATTCAGATTAAGTAACATGCTGCAATCACAAATAGAACTTATTCCCAGGGAGTGAGTGCCCCCTACTGGACACAGTCATTCAGGTACATTGAGCTCTTCGTTCCACAAATACTTGAAACTGTGGACACTTTTTCTATGGTGTCGTTTCTCGTGACTGAAGACAGAGAGGTATATTTAAAGTTAGCAAAAATCTTTTATTCAGACACATCAGGCAAAGGTAAAATGACAGAGAAGCGCAGTCCTAGGACACCGCCCTTCATCTCCCCCCAGCCAGGGTATCCCAAAGTTTTTATAGTGCTTTGTCTTGTGATTTCAATTACACAAGTACTGCAAAACAACAACAACGGTTAGTTCCTTTAAACAATATATAAAAGCTAAGCTTTTTTCTTATATCTCTAACTAAGCATTTTCTTACAGTCTCCAATATTGGCCAAAAGACAAATGTTACGTACCCCCCTGCGACCTTGTGACTTCTTCACCCTGTCTCATTTACTTTGAGGAAGTTAACCAAGAAAACAGTTTGAATCATATAGAAACTGATTTTGTTGAGCCCTTGCACAATATATTTTTGTCAGTTCATAGCCTTCGTAACAGGGGCTTACAAGCATTGCTGAAATGAGAGTTTTTAGTCACCAAATACACAGAGTACGAGGTGCTCAGGAGAACATCTTTCTTCCACAAAACATTCATGTTACAGCTTATAAGCCTGGAAAGATTCAAGAAGGCAGGCATTCGATAAACAGAACCTTGCAGAATATGGTGGAGGGGAGATCACAGAAAGGGGCACAGCACACAACTCTGGATGACGATTAGGAACAGTAAAAGACTTAACGCCACTTCAGGAACATAGTCTTAGGATAAATATTACTTTACAAGGTGTTTTTCCAATGGCCAAAACAGCGGGAAGGTAATTCTTCTGAAAAATATGACTGTGGATCATTCATCGTTAAATCAACATGTCGGTTATCAAGCTTAACTCTTGTTCAGTGTGTGTGTGTCACGATCTTTCTATCTCAGTGCTTGTTACAATATTATTCTTAATATCATTGAGAAGCGGAAACGAATATGTGGGGCTTAGCCTAATATCCTTCCTTATTAGGTTTTTCTTCTTCTTCTTCTACTTCTTCTCCTACTATTTTTATTATCCATCCATCCATCCATCCATTTTCCAACCCGCTGAATCCGAACACAGGGTCACGAGGGTCTGCTGGAGCCAATCCCAGCCAACACAGGGCACAAGGCAGGAACCAATTCTGGGCAGGGTGCCAACCCACCGCAGGACACACACAAACACACCCACACACCAAGCACACACTAGGGACAATTTAGAATCGCCAATCCACCTAACCTGCATGTCTTTGGACTGTGGGAGGAAACCGGAGCGCCCAGAGGAAACCCACGCAGACACGGGGAGAACATGCAAACTCCACGCAGGGAGGGCCCAGGAAGCGAACCCGGGTCCCCAGGTCTCCCAACTGCGAGGCAGCAGCGCTACCCACTGCGCCACCGTGCCGCCCACTTTTATTATTATTATTATTATTATTATTATTATTATTATTATTATTATTATTATTATTATTATCTTTGTGGTGAAGCCTTAGTGTTAGTATTCTAAAACTACACAATGTCATCATGAGTGCCAATTTGTGGCAAAATCGTGATGTCATTCATACTCAAACATGGCCTCCTACACCACTCTGTGAGTGGAAGTACTGTACTTTGGAAATACTTCTCATGTCCTACTCTAAGGTGGGACAAACTCTTCTCCTTGAGAGACTGTTAGTGTCATTCCTAGGTGTAATTCTGAGACTCCTGATAAATATGGACTCCATTCTATTCAGTTCAGTCCACCTGATGCTAAGCATGTTCAGGCCTGGCAGGCATTTGGATGGGAGACCATCTAAGAAGCTGGATGCTGGAAGAGGTGTTGGCAAGGCCAGCAGGTGGCACTTACCCTGTGGATCACAAAGCCAGAGTTTAGGGATGGGGACACTGTGCTATAAACATGAGAGGTAAGCCTGAGATCCCTGGACATCCTTTGTAAAGAGTCGGGTGTATCCTGATGTCCTGGCTGAATTGCCCACCTTGGGCTGGTCATTCTGGCCCCCTAATCATCCCCTGTCTCTAGCTGCCTGTCTCTCTCACCACTTCACTACCTAACAGCTAATGTGTGGTGAGTGTACTGGAGCCAAAATGGCTGCCGTCAAATCATCCAGATGGTTGCTACACATTAGTGGTGGTTGAAGTGGCTCCCCACTTACTATGTAAAGTGCTTTGAGTCATGAGGAAAGCGTTATATAAATGTAAAGAGCTAGGAGTCCGTGATCACCAGTGAAACAGAAGACAAGTGACTGCTTCTTCTTCTTCTTCTTCTTCTTCTTCTTCTTCTTCTTCTTCTTCTTCTTCTTCTT
This sequence comes from Erpetoichthys calabaricus, assembly GCF_900747795.2. Lineage (NCBI taxonomy): Eukaryota > Metazoa > Chordata > Cladistia > Polypteriformes > Polypteridae > Erpetoichthys > Erpetoichthys calabaricus. The sequence continues at coordinate 35,694,242 of NC_041396.2, read as the reverse complement.
CTTCTCTATAACTTCTCAGTGTTTGATTAGATCATTTTGGATTCAGAGTCCTTTTCCAAAGACATCAGTTGAACATTTAATAGTCCATACCCTCAAAATCTCTAAAATAATAGCAGCTTGACTGGTGCCCTATCTTGTGAGCCAACAATGAGAACGTAAGCCTAATGAGTAGGTCTTGCTGTGTCGCTAAACTGTTGTTAATGTCTGGACAGTTCGCTCTGTTTGTCTTGTGACCTGTGAGGACAAGAAGTCAGAATGTCTCATCATCTTGCTGGTACACTATAGATTGTTGGCACCATTTGGATTGCCATGATTAAATGAGCCAGGAGAAGTGCCATGCTTCTGACAGGTGGATTTATGCTGCCATGTGGTTTTGGCCTTATTAAATCTGTGCAGGAGCAGGACTAGGAATGGACTGCGTATCTCTTTCATTTGAGTCTCGCTCGACTCCTATGAGGAAACGTGCTTGAAAAGATTTTATTTTTAACATCTCAAGTCTGCCCAAGGCACAGGCCAGTGGACCGTTGGGTAGCCCTGCTGCCTCACAGCTCCAGAGGCCCGGGTTCTGCTCCCTGTCTTTGTCAGTGTGAACGTTTTCTCGAGGGCATTCTTTTTTCAGTTATGTATATTTGGTCTAATCATCACAATCCCATGCGAACAGAATGCCTGCAGTTTCAAACTATCTCCATGCCGATGTACTAACGCTCCTCCTCGCCCACGGCTGCCCATATCTGCTAATCCTTTGGTTTATTTACTGTGAATTAAGGAAGATTATAGTGGGAAACATTAAGCTCTGGTAAGTCCTCAGCCCGGTGCCGTTTTTTGTCTTGAGGAGGTTAATCAGTGAGCCCCCCACTGTTGCTGTGACCTATGAGCACATGTTCCCCCAACAAAAAAAAATACATTAGACAGGCCGTCTAAGTGGCACATGTTTTAAAGGAAGCTAAAAGTGGAAACCAAAAGGCAGATAAGGCCCAAATGATCGTGCAAATGTTTCTAATATTCATTAATGGGCCAAAAGTCAGAAAAGTGACATTCTTAAAGTTTTTATCATTATATATTATTGTTATTGTTTGCTATGCACCTGACATAAGAAAGGTGGAATTTGCACATAAAGTCAGTCCATCTCTCTTTCTCTGTATACATTGAAAGTATTCAGACTCCTTCAATTTCTGTACACATTTAGAAGACAAATTCACCATTTTTGCCCATTAATCTACACTCATTAACCCATAATGACAAAGTGAAAACCTGTTTTCAGAAAGGTTGGAAAATTTATTAAAAATCATCAACTAACTTCAGACCCTTAATTCAGTACTTTGTGGAAGACCCCTTTGGTAGCAGTTCTTGGATAGGTCACCACAAGCTTGGCACACCTGGATATGAGCAGTTTCTTTCTGGCAGATCCCCTCAAGTGCCATTAGACAGGATGGGAAGCGTCTGCAAATTGTCACCTTCAGGTCTCTCCACTCATGTTTTATGGAGTTTACGTCTGTGCCGCTGAAGTACAGTTAGGGACTTGTCCTGATGCCACTTCAATGTTGTCTTGGCTGTATGCTTCTGGTCATCACCATGCTGACAAGTGAACCGTCACTCCAGTCCTTGGCTGTGTGCCCTCTGGGGCAGGTTTTCTATAAGGACCTCTCTGTATTTGGCTGCGTTCATCCTTCCCTTAATTCTTACTAGTCTCCCTCACCCTGTAGCTAAAAATCACCCCCATTGTATGACACTGCCACCATTATGCTTCACCAGGGGGCTGGTATAAGACAGGCGATAAGCAGGGCCTGGTCTTCACCAGACATAGTGCTTGGAGTTCTGCCCAAACAGTTTCATTTTTGTGTCATCAGACCAGAGAATCTTCCTCCCTCACGTTCTCAGAGTCCTTCAGACTGCCGTATGCCTTTTTACTCAAGACCAGTTCCCATCTACCGTAACCACCTGATTGATGGAGGGCTGCTGAGACACTTGTCCTTCTGGCAGGTACTCCTATCTCAGGCAGAGGAGTTCTGAAGCTATTTTAGAGTGACCACTGGGCTCATTGTCACTCCCTGATCAAGGCCCTTCTTACTTAGTATGGCAAGACGGCCAACTCTTGGAAGACTCCTGGTGGTTCCAAACATCTTCCATTTCCCAATCATTGAGTCCAATGTGCTCCTGCTCTAGAAATGGTTTTATCCCTTTGCCTTCTCCTATGACACTCCACAATTTTGGTAGCAGAGAAACACCGCTGAAGTGTTCTCTAACTCTGACCCCCTTACCGCACTCTGCACGGGAATGAAACTTCTCACTCTTTTGCACAAGCAGACTAAAGTTACAGATGTGATTAAAATAGGTGTACAAAGTTTGCTGCTTGTAAAAGAATATTAGATTAGATTAGATTAGATTAGATTAGATTAGATTAGATTAGATTAGATTAGATTAGATTAGATTAGATTAGATTAGATTAGATAAACATTTTAATCCCATGGGGAAATTCACATGCATACAGCAGCAGAAACATATAAAAAACAAGGTGTGGACCTCCAAGGTGGTCACTGCCGTCCCAACCCGACAAAGACAGACGCAGGAGGCACAACTTCAAAACACACAAGCTTTTATTTTTACTTTTTCCCTCGTGGGAAACGCCTTCCCCTGTTTCCCACAAGCACAACACAGTCTCAAAGCACAGCACAATACTTTTCTTTTCCTCTTTCTGTTCTTTCTCCTCCATTCCTCCTCCAGGCAAGCTTCGTCTTCCTCCTCCCGACTCTTTCTCCTGGACTACTGTCTTCTGGTCCCTTTTATAAGGCACCCAGATGTGCTCCAGGTGCTCATTGATGCATTTCCAGCAACACTTCTGGGTGTGGCAGAAGAGCTGCTGAGAACGGCTCAGCAGGAGCTGCAGCACTCCCTGGCAGCGCCCATGGATCCCAACAGGGCAGTATCACACTCCAACTCTCATGGAGTCCCCAGGGGGGCTGCCACCTAGCGCTTCAGCAGAGTTAATGCTCTGGCCACACTTCCTCCCCCAGTCCTTCAAGCGTAAAGGCATCATGGCCGGGCAAGGGCCCCGGCTGCCCACCACAAAGGATACAGACTCACAGTACAAATAATACAGCCAATCAATTGATAAGTAAATAAAAATAAATAAATAAACTGAACAAGTTTGTAGATTGTGGTGAAGCATTGAATTACCTGATAACAGTGGGCAGAAAAGACGCCCAGTGGCGCTTCTTAGCACACTGTGATGGTGGAATGAGCCTGTGGCTAAATGTACTCCAAGAGAGCACCTCGTGGAGGGAATGGAAGAGATTTTTCACAATGGCATCCACTTTTGCCACCATCCTCTCTCCCACAAACAGCTTTCCGTGTGTCCAGGGTTTGCTCTGTGATTGTGCAGGCTGTCCTGATAAGTTTGTTCAGGCATTGTGCTTCTTTTGTGTTCAGGTTGCTTCTCAGGAGACCAGCACACTGACTACTATGGACTGGAAGAACATTTCCAGCAGCTTGCTACACCTATCAAAAGACCTGGGTGTGCTTAGGAAATCCAGTCAGCTCTGACCTTCTTATACAGCGAGTACCACTGTGAACCCCCAGGTTCCCACTTCTACCTCCCCCCAGAATGGTGGCTGGTCTCTGATGCTTCTTGGCATGTCTGCAGTCCACCAGCAGTTCTTTTGTCTTGCTGATGTTGAGTTGCAGGTTGTTGTCCCTGCACCACAAAATAAAGGCTTCCACAACCTTCCTGTATTCTGACTCATCTCCATTATCAATGCAGCCTATGATGGACGAGTCAATTGTAAATGTTTTACAGAACAAGATGTATTTACTGCAAATTCAATTCTGCATGAATCTTGTTGCTCATCAGTAGCAGTTCCTACACCCATTGTTGGTGATGTGAGGTGGAGGTTACACAAGACTCCATGATGTTGTGTTCCAGCTATTTAAGATGGTAATACACAGCAGCAGACATCTGAGTATTTCAATAATGATGACTTTTTTCAAAACTAGTCAGAGGTAATTAACCTCTTTGACGTTATGCCTGACTCCGGCTTGAAATTTTATGCAATTACAGTTAAACACGAGTCAGGCTTGGGGTGACGTGTAATGATCTGCTTTATAGTGTTAAGCCTGAATAGCTCAGGACAGTATACTGCTGCCATCTAGTGGATGAAATAACATTATGCTGCATTAGTATTTCTATGCTTTCTGCCACTTTATGATAGCACTTTGGTAACTCATTAATATTCATGAGTGGGGAGGAGCCTCCGATGAAAAGCACAATGGCAATTGAAAAACCATGAAGGCTCCTTTAGAGCAAACTGACACTGAACCATTGCTGAAATGGAGTGATAGTGATGACTGCATTAATCGGTCCTCAGATTTTGACACAGAAAGTGAACCTGATGTGTGATACAACACTGTATGACTGAACTGCCATGACACGCACAGGGGAATTTGCTCACATAAAGCTTCACTGTGGTGTGACAGTAGCTGCATGACAAAAATAATGGCGATCAAATGCAAGGACAAGCAAGATGTCAGTCCCCAAGTAGTGCTCACAATTTGGTTCATGTCAGGGGAAATGTGGAAGTCACTAAGCCTTGCGATGTGGTAGCCTACAATAACACAAGCTGCACGTCAATCACGCCGATCAGGCACTGACGTTCTACCCTCTTGTGAGTAAAAAACGAGAAAAAAAATGATAAAAAATGTTTATAAAGAAACACACATCTAGTGTGCAAAGTGAGCCATCGGCCTGTGAGTTGGCGACTGTCTCAAAACACATCACACGAAAGACATGTACTCAACGTGCATCAGTACAGCAGGAGACACTCGCCATACCCATCCTAATGTATTTATGTTGACTTTTATATAGATTACATGTTTCTGTTACATATACAAATATTTTTTCTTGTTGAAAGAAAAGAAAAAATAACATTTTTGGCTTGTTTTTCCTGGGGATTACAACACTAAGGAGGTTAAAACAAAGTCACAATAGGGCATTTCACAATGTATCGTTCAACAACGTGTCTCTGGTTTTGTTGGTATTTTTCTTTTTGGTTCTCTTGGTATACAACTTCAGTCTGCTCTCCTGACATATTGACATCGATCCTTTCAATGCTAACATCTCCACTTATCCCTCTCTGAGATCTTAATAAATATCTTCATGTGACATGGAAGTCTTGCTATAGAGTTTGTGCTTTTCTTTCAGTTTCAGTGTTTAGTCTAGAGACTCTCACCAAGACGTTTGATGGCACAACTCTTTTCCACCACTGATTCCACCTCCTAATCAGAAGTTGTGATGATGGAGAAGAATAAAAGGAGGGCAATTGTATTGTTCGTTATGTGCCATCAAGGAAAAAAGACCTGCTAAGTACAAGTCCCTTTACCAGTCTCTTCTGACAGACTGGTGACTCTCTTTTACATTCCAAGTGTCATCAGTGTCATACTTCTAAAAAATCTGGTACGTCACATCATCGCTCAGTCTACCTGGAGCCGGTCAAAATCAAAGTGTTGCTAATGTTGCGTTTTTTTGGCCACAGGAAAAATGTTTTCTTTGCAATACCCACCATATCTCACGTGTGAGGTAATACGCAGATTTACACATTTCCTCACCACTCCACGTGACGTTATGTTCAAGCAAATTTGGTTTTCCTGGAGCTGTTGCCGCAATTGACAGCCCATACATCAAGGTCATTGTGTGCATAGACACGCATTATGATGAACAAGCGATATCGCAGAATCAAGAAGGGGTGCAGACTGTGTTATTTATGATGTTGTTGCAAAGGTGAAACAATTACATAGTAAAAGGAGACACAACACTGTGAAAGGCTAGATGGGCACCATCCTGGTGACCCCGTATAATTGAAGGTTTGTATAAAACAAAAGCACACAACACATTTAAGACACGAGTTCAAAACAGAACAAACTCCAAGATGGCCGAACTGCTGATCATATGTGGCTTCTAGGCAAGAAGGGGCAGGTCCAGAAGGGCAGACAACAAAAGTGACATCACTGGAGGAGTAGCTGTCAGTCTTTCATTCTGTAGAGCTAGGAAGACAGAAGGAATTAGAAAACAGCGCCAACCCCTGGTGGCCAAGAAACTGTGTAAGAAAAACGCCAAGGAAGACAGGAGTGCAATTAATCAATGTTAGCTTATTAACAAAATTAATATGCAGGTGAGTAGCGAGTATGGAGCATTCTGCTTGCAAGTCAGAAAGACTCTAACTTCCCCATCTTTAGGCTGCTCATATATAGTTTTTTAACTCTCTGTGCCCTTTTCAAAAATATTTTTACACTTGCTTCAGTGTATCAGTGTTTCCTCTTTTTGCATGTTTTTTTTCTGTGTCATCACATTTTTATTTTTATTCCTAGACATAGAACAGTCTTTTGATAATGGTTGCTTTTAGGAAATTACAAAAGATTCTTTTGTTAACAGTTGTTGTCACCCTGCTTTACTGTAAATATTCTTGTTTACACACGCACTTATAGTAGTCAATTGCTTATATCAGTTGTGACACTAGAGGGTGCTGTCGCTCCTCAAACCCTGCAGACAAATGTCCAGGACACCAAGTAAAAGCACCAATAATCTTTTAAATTTCTTTTCTTTTCGATATTTAGTCACAGTAGACAGCAAAATCACCCCAATAAACAATATATCAATAATCCAATACAATAAATCAATCCTCCCCTCCAAGCAGGTCTGTCACTCTACCTCCCAACTCCGGCTCAGCTTGCTGGGTATCTCATAGTCCTTTATATAGTCCTTGACCTGGAAGTGCTCTTGTCCTTCTGCCCATGTGATTCCTTAGCACTTCCGGGTCAGATGGAGACTTGTATTTCTCTTCAGCCCGGAAGTACTTCTGTTCTTCCATCCCTGTGATTTGGGAGTACTTCCGGGCTGTAAGGAAAATAAAAACCCCTGCGTCTCCCTTCAGCGTCACACAATGGCACCCATGACACCAAGCAGGACTCTGAAGCCAAACTCCATTCTCCCATGGAGCCCTGCGGGAATCCGGGGCACCTCCATGCTGCAGGGAAGACGCCATCTAGCGTCTTGGATGTGTCGGCCAGGATAAGCTGCCGACCGTCCATCACACAGTATATCAATATCAGTACATTAGTAATGCATATATTGTAGCATTGTATTATATATTATAGCTTCCACAATTCCCCCCTTTGCGCATATACTGCGCTGCAAATAAGCATCAGCAGGTGGGATCATGGTGACATAATCAGTTTCCAGGTTGGTGGGAGAAAGCGGAGCATACAGCAGAAACTGGGTGGTAATTGATTGAGTCACCAAGGAATGAATACAAGGAATGACACAACATAAAAATTAAACAGCAAGTAAAAGAACAACAGCAATAACAATTGTGAACTGCGTAAGGGAAAGATCCCTATTCACTAGCAATGAATTAAACCAATCAAATATGGAAGGTGGTGCTGATGACTGATGTTCATTTCAATATAGACACATTCCACAATTTACAATGTGAAATATGAGTCCAAGAAGCAAGTCCTTCAATTATTACAGCATATGGAGTGCTGAGGAGATATTGGAATGGTCCCTGCCAATGAGGATGATGCCAGTGTTTCCTTCAGGTGTCCCAAATCAGAACCCATGAACTGATTGGAACAAGGCACGTGGATTGTCCTTCATCTGATTCTCGCCAGACCTGTCGGACTTGCTCGTGTATCTCCCTGAGGGAATGCCTCAAGCCTGTAAGGAAGGACAACAAATCATTTTCAACCGTGTGTAGCATGACATTACCTGTGGGAAGTCCCATCGCATCAGTTGGGCGATCAGGATTTTCAGTTGGGCGATCAGGATTTTGAACTGCCGATGGGTTCCTCCCCTCATGCTAGTCAGGGCCAAAGGCAATGCTTCACGCCAGGATAGGCCAGTTTGCTCACAGATCTTTGCCAATTTTTGCTTTAAGGTTGAATTTGCCCTTTCTACCATTCCACCACTTTGTGGGTGATATCTACAATAATGATGGACATCCACCTGCAGCCCCTGGGCCAGGTCATGTAACAGGGTTTTAGCAAAATGAGAGCCAATATCAGTCTGTATTTTTTTGGGTATCCCCCAGCATGGAATGATTTCCTTGACTAATGCCTTGGACACTGACTTGGCATTTGCATATTTGCAAGGAAAGCCTCAATCCAACGAGAGAATACATCGATGATTACTAAGGAATTTTTATACCCATGGGACAGTGTTAATTGAATAAAATCCATCTGTAGATGTTCAAAGGGTCCTTCAGGCATAGGTGTTACTACCGGACCTACCTGCAATCCTTTTCCTATATTAAAGTGTTGACACAGCGCACAATTTTTACAAAACTGCTCTGCAAAGGCAGTGAACACAGGATCATGCCACGATTTCTGCAATTGATGTACCATCGCATCTTCGGAGGCATGGTCTATTCCATGAGCTGCCTTCACCATACCTGGAAAAGAAGCTTTAGGAAGAAAACATTTTTTTAGTTATTCGATGAACCCAGATTCGGTCCACACAGTTTCCTTCCATTTTCCACATCTTTTTTCTCTCTCAGTTGCTCTGCTTTGTAAAGAGGAAATAATGTCTGTATCTTCTGCGCTTGGGGAGGTCTGTAAGAAAAGTGAAGTTAAAGGCGAAGATTTGTCCCGCACTGCTCTTTCCACCAAGGCATCTGCCAGTGCATTTCCTTTACTGACATCATCTGTTTTTCCGGTATGTGCCTGACATTTAACCACAGCTACTTCTGCAGGCAGATGGATCGCATCTAGCAGTTTCTCCACAAGCACATGATGCTGTATAGGTTTCCCTGTGCTTGTTTTGAACCCTCTTAGTTTCCACATCACTCCATGATCATGGCATACACCAAACGCATACCTATAGTCAATATATATACTGACCAGTTTCTTTTCAAATATATGGTAGGCACAAGTGAGAGCATGTAATTCGGCCACCTGGACCAGGACATTTTGATAATGGATGGAGCGGGCTATTGTCAGATGTGACATCTTTGCCTGTACCAAGATAGAACATACAGCATGTGGTACCTTAACGATTAATGGGCCCATGAGAACAACGTCTGAGCATGCTACTACAGCCTCTTATACAGGCCGGGAGTGCAGTGGCCACTGGATCCAGTTTTTAGAATAGTACATGACCCGTCTTTGTCTATCACCATGTTGTTGAGTTAACACTACAGTCACGTAGGCCCCCTTTGTATGTCCCAATTTCTGTGTACCATCCTGACAGGATAGTAATGTTCTGACTGTGGCTGGTTGGGATCATAACTGTGACTAGGAACTTCAATTAGGAGTGCCTGTGTTACAGGTTGCAGAGTCACTTGCTCCAGTGCTTCAGTGTTTCCTCTTTTTGCATGTTTTATTTTATGTCATCACATTTTAATTTTTATTCCTAGACATAGAACAGCCTTTTGCCTACGGTTGCTTTTAGGAAATTACAAAATATTCTTTTGTTAACAGTTGTTGCCACCCTGCTTTAAATATTCTTGCTTACACTCTCACTTATAGTAGTCAATTGCTTATATCAGTACATTAGTAATGCATATATTGTAGCATTGTATTATATATTATGGCTTCCACAGTAACTACCATCATCAGAGACCTTAAGTTGTCTCCTAAGCACAGAAATATAGCTGAATGCAATATTCCACCTTATTGTGTTTACTTTCTTCTTCTTCTTCTTCTTCTTCTTCTTCTTCTTCTTCTTATTATTATTATTATTATTATTATTATTATTATTATTATTATTATTATTATTATTATTATTATTATTATCATTATTATACCCTCCTCTTATCAATATGCTGCTGCTGGAGTATGTGAATTTCCCCTTGTCATTAATAAAGTATCTATCTATCTATCTATCTATCTATCTATCTATCTATCTATCTATCTATCTATCTATCTATCTATCTATCTATCTATCTATCTATCTATCTATCTATCTATCTATCTATCTATCTATCTATCTATCTGTATTTGTCAAATGTTAACCAGACCTCTCAGGCTTTGAATTCAGCTTGTTGTTCAGCTGAGGACTTGTCAAAGAATGTGGGCCGTGCCGAGGAGTGCCATCTTCTGGATCTACATGGACTCTAGCTGCTCTTGGAACTTGGTCTTGATGGTTCCCAGTGCACTTATGACTACTGGAGCCACTCTTGTTCTCATGTTCCATATGTGTCTGACTTTGATCTCTAGGTCTTTATTTTTGATGATCTTCTTTGGCTCCTTGCTCAGGATGTTGTTGTCCTCTGGGATTGTTATTATTATTATTATTAGTCCATTTGAGTTCACGCCATACTACAACATAATAACCGGGTCCAATTCTTCAGGCCGGAGCCTAGGATTAGAATGAGGTGGACGTCTATTTAATGGACAGTGCCTTTCTTAGGACGTGATATGTTCCCATTAGTGTGATCATGTGTAATTCTCATATTTTGATGTTACCCAGTGTAAGAGCAATTTCCTAGTTACATAAGATACATAAAGGTTTTACTAAATGTCAGTGCATAATCTATGGGAGGTTCCTATAACCCCTGTAAGTTGAATTGATTTGGTATATTCAAGCTATTTCTAATTTCTCTGACTAAACATTACTCTCAGTTAGTGATCAGCCTTGCCATGTGTAAGGTGTAGAGGGCACATGGTTTTAAACCGTGCCTTTCGTGCCTTGCATGCCTTGTGTGTGTGCTTTGCGTGCTAAGTAAGTAACATGTAAGATAAAGCACTTCATTGAAAGTGCTGCACTGTACGTTTAAAGCGTACTGAAGAAGAAGTTAAGACTATTTAAGTATAGAAACTAAAGTTTTACAAGAAAAGCTAAGTTTAGAGAAGATACATTTTTTCTTTTTTTTTCCTTTTATTCTACATGTGTAACTTTTTTTTCTTTATTCTTGTGTGGATTATTTGCTTTGAATTTTCACTAAATATTTTTAAACAAACTTTTGGACTGAGAGATTTCTTTCAGCACGCGTTTTACCTGTGCATGAATTTGCCTTACACTCCTGCGGCTACACCCAGGATCTGCTGGGTATATTATTTCTCCATGTCTTTCTTAATAAGTCCGAGGGCTTCTATCACTGCTGGTAGGGTTGTGGCTTTCATTTCTTTTGTCTCGATTTCAAGGTCTTTATTCTTTGACAGTTTTTCGGTTACTTTTACTGAGGTATGTTTTTCAGTCAGGATGGACTTATCAATGAACAGGCAGCTTTTTCTTTTTTGTTCTTAATGATGATGTCTGGTTTGTTGTTCTTAATCTCATGATCTGTCTGTATTGGTATGGCCCATAGGATTGGGATACTATCTTTTTTCCGTTACTGTTTGGGGCTCATGCTCATGCCATTTTTCTTTTGTGTAGATGTTGAATTCTTTGCAAATGTTCCAGTGCAGGTATGTGACTATGAAGGTATTCAGTTTTGTCCAATTCAGGGCCTCCTGCCATGATATTGTCAATAGTTTCCTGGAATTGACTACATATCCTGCACGCTGGGACTGCGCCATCTTTGAGGATTAGTTGGTCTTGATGGCCTGGTCTTGGGCAGTGATGATAAAGCCCTCTGTTTCTGATTTTAGCCCAGCTGTTTTCAGCCACGCCCTGCGGTGGGCTGGCACCCTGCCCGAGGTTTGTTTCCTGCCTTGTGCCCTGTGTTGGCTTGGATTGGCTCCAGCAGACCCCCGTGACCCTGTAGTTAGGATATAGCGGGTTGGATAATGGATGGATGGATGGATGGATGTTTTCAGCCATTGGTTAGTCAGTTGTTGGTCTTTTTGAGATGGTGCAGCATGAGGGCCTCCTTGAGGAATGTCCTTGGCATGGTAGCCCTCATTTGCTTTTTGGGTAGACTCTGTTCCAGTAGCATACATTTTTAACTCAGTGTGGTTTCCTACTGAGGGACGCAGTCCTTGCTTACCTGTGCAACGACTGATGTGGTGTGGAATTGCTTTGTCATTGTAAATGCAGACTGTCGGAGCCTCTTTAGCTACCTGCACAACTAGTTGGCAAAGCTTGCGTTGCCATGTGGAGGTAGAGGTTGAACTTTGCAGGCCTTATTATTATGATTTATTATTATTATTATTATTATTATTATTATTATTATTATTATTATTATTATCTTTGTGTTGAAGCCTTAGCGTTACTATCAGAATACTGGCAATTTGCAGCTTGGGGTGCCATAAAATCGTAACATCATTCATTCTCAACCTGAGACTGAGAGTTGGACTGCTCTCCTACTTCGCAGTAAGAGAAATTCTTATCCAAGTGTGACTTTTAGTGAAATTCCTAGGAGTCACTCTCTAGATGCTTGATAAGTTTGGGCCTGATCTTCTCAGCTTAGATGAAGAAGTCAGGTAAATATCAACAATAATAGCAGTAATGATAGTAGTGAAAACAGTGAAATGACATTCTCAAAGCAGCTTAATGAAATTCACATCCGCGGTGCGTCTATCCCAGCAGTATTGGCTGCAAGGCAGGAATGGCAGCGCCAAAGAGATCACCAGGCCACCACTGGACCCCCTGCCCCCTCCAGAGGTTTTATGTTCTCCAGGGATGCTGCTGACTTGAGATGTGCTTCTTCTCTCCTCTGTTATCAATAATAATAATAATAATAACATTTATTTGTATAGCACATTTGCATACAAAAAAGTAGCTCAAAGTGCTTTACATAATGAAGAACAGTAAATAAAAAAAATATAACAACATAAGAAATTAAAATAAGACAATATTAGTTAAATAAAAAAAAGAGTAAGGTCCGATGGCCAGGGTGGACAGAAAAAACAAAAAAATAAACTCCAGATGGCTGGAGAAAAAAATAAAATCTGCAGGGGTTTCAGGCCACGAGACCACCCAGTCCCCTCAGGGCATTCTACCTAACATAAATGAAATAGTCCTCTTTGTAGTTAGGGTTCTCACAGAAGGACTTGATGATAATGGACATGCAGACTTCTGGCTTTTAATTCTTCACTGTTGGAACATCATGGTGCTTTGAGTAGACGGTGGTGGCGAAAGCAACTGAGCAGATTGAATAGATGAACAGATATGACGGGGCTCCGTGTATGATATTCAGCTTGAACTCCTTCATCTTCTGCCTGTATAAAGAAATCTGTATCTTTATGTCATTAGTCATTTGTGAAGTTTATATGTGCACCGACCTGTGAACTCATCATGTGCTCTGAGCACAATCTCAGTCACCAGTGCTACATAAAAATAAACTGAGTCGTGCGTAAACTCACACTCTTACACAGCCAATTTCAATTTTCCAATAATCCTGACAAGCAGGCTTTTGGGGATGTGTAATAATAATAATCATCATCATAATAATAGTGCTAATCATCCTGTAAGTGCAGTTTAGTGACGCTCTTTATGATCACATTGATAGAGGCACTGGCATCACGGGCACCATTACCATAAACAGGTGTTTACTGGTGTTTTGTTTTGTGAAGGCAGGAAAGAAAACAATAATGAAGAAGAACTGGAACAAAAAAGCGTATAGCTTCAACTACTTTGCCTATTTTTTGTTGTGAAACTTTATTTCCTGTTTTTATTATTATTTAATCTGTCAGTCAGTCATTTTCCAAACCGCTATATCCTAAAACAGGGTCATGGGGGTCTGCTGGAACCAATCCCATCCAACAAGGCAGGGTGCCAGCCCACCGCAGGGCACACACACACATACCAAGCACACACTAGGGACAATTGAGGATCGCCAATCCACCTAACCTGCATGTCTTTGGACTGTGGGAGGAAACCGGAGCACCTGGAGGAAACCCACGCAGACACGGGGAGAACATGCAGACTCCACACAGGGAGGACCCGGAAGGTCTCCTTACTGCGAGGTACCACTGCGCCACCGTGCCGCCCCTTATTATTATTATTATTGTGTCCTGTGTCACAAAAATTAAAAAGAGCCACAGAAAGGTCTGGGGCAGCCACCCATATATTATTTCCTGGCTGCAAAATGGTTAAGGATTTGTACTGATGTGTACAGATTGGAGTCCAGAACAAAACTGAGGGGATAGAGGAAAGGTGATGGCTTTAAAGGTCGGTATAGAAAGTGACCTCACAGGGGCCGGAACCGGAAGGGTCTTCAACCATAGGCTAAGACCCGGAAGTGACGTCATCAGGGCCAGACAGAATTTCCCGTGAACGGTGTGCAGAAAAGTGAGAGCGTCAGTGCACTCTGCCACCTCCCGGTCCGGCTCGGGATTACTATCACTCAAGCCCTTTAGCTGCCTCCCATGCGCACGTGTGTGACACCTCTTACTATTAATAATAATAGCAATAATAATAATAATAACAATAATAATAATACATTTTACTTCCTGTTACTTTTAAGATGAGCAGAGTTGTGGCCCTGAGGCTAGGACGCTAACGTCCCAACGCGATCCACAACACCCTTTCACCCTCTTCCCTTTTGTTCCTAAATTTTCTGGTTGGGCTTAACGAATCTCACTTTATTCAACTTGTCCCTGCCTTTCAGTCCCCCACTAACTGACCCCCCTGGAGGAAACAGCAGCGACACCCAGGGCCAGGCCTCTCGGTTGTGTATGCCCCCCTTAGTGCTCGTCTCCTCTTGCCACCCCTGGAGAGTTACGATTATACTAATTTGGTGCGTTTCAGGTCTGTCTGTCCGATTGCTCCACACGTTGGTCCCAGATGGTGGGTCACCTTCCCCGCCTCTGCGCCTTCTGTTTTTTTCTTTTTTTCTCGTCTCCCTTTCTCTCTCGTAGAGTGGCATTTGCCTTTCATCTCTCGACAGATAACAAACATTGTATATTGTAATGCTCTGTAACCCCAGTGACAGAAGGAAAATTGAATTGGAGGAAAAAATCAATACAAATTAAAAACAAATAAAAAGACTGCGCGGAACCTATTATTATGAGTTAGAAATCCATTTCCAAATGATTTACAGTTGTGTGACCCGCTGCCGAGGGTCTCCGAGGTCATGGGCCTTGCGAAGCGTTTTGCCCGTTTATATGTATGTACTGTATATAGAGGGCCGCCTTGCCAGTCGTAGCCAGGCCGCCTTCCTCTTCTCATTATGCCGGCTACCCCAGCCGCGCCACTCATCTTCAAGCCACCCAATGTGCTGTAAAACCTTCCATATCCACGCCACATTAACCTCTCGCATTCCTGCTTACCACCACCTGAGGTGTCCACCAATCAAATCTGAGCTCCCCTCACCCACCCATTACCACCCCCCCCCCCACCCCACCCCAGGCTCATTTGCCAAGAGGCACGACCCAGTGGGCAGATGTCATGTGGTGCCAGCGAGCCATTAGGACATCCTTTATCATTCCTGCAGCAACAGCCGCGCACCATTAAGAAAATGATGATTTTTACACGGGCCACTTAGCCCCATGTCATGGGCCCAGCATTGTATGGAAGGTTCTCAGCAAGCAAGAAATTTGGAATCATATAACAAACGAGCAAGCATTCTGAACTGATGAACCCACTCTTCTCATTGCAGTCTGCACTCCCAGGGTTTCCTGTTATCACGTTTGTCATCTTGGTGTTACATGATATAATTCAATGCTGGCAGTGGTCAGCCAAGCCATGAATTGGGACACGAGGCACTTTACTGTATAGCAGGACTCAAGGTATGAAAAAAAAAATAAAACAACCTTGTGACAATATCTGTGATTTAGGACAGCTGTGACAATGTGTGACATTTAAGGCTTCGGGGTGTGATCCTAACTGTTAAGGCTCTCTCATTTGGACTGGAAGATGGCATCTTTAATTTATTACTTGATCAGCACTGTTCTGGCTACACATAACTGGAAGACAATTGTGGCAGATTTGTGTCAGATGAAATTTAATGTCAGTAAATGTAATGTATTACACATAGGAAGTAAAAATGTGAGGTTTGAATACACAATGGGAGGTCTGAAAATCGAGAGTACACCTTATGAGAAAGATTTTGGAGTCATAGTGGACTCTAAGCTATCGACCGTTAGACAGTGTTCAGAAGCCATTAAGAAGGCTAACAGAATGTCAGGTTATATAGCGCCTTGATGTGTGGAGTACAAGGCCAAGGAGGTTCTGCTCGAGCTTTATAACACACTGGTGAGGCCTCATCTGAAGTTCTGGGTGCAGTTTGGGTCTCCAAGCTACCAAAAGGACATAGCAGCGCTAGAGAAGGTCCAGAAAAGAGTGACCAGGCTGATCACAGGGCTACAGGGGATGAATTATGAGGAAAGATTAAAAGAGCTGAGCCTTTACAGTTTAAGCAAAAGAAAATTAAGAGGAGACCTGAGGGAAGTGTTTAAAATTATGAAGGGAATTAGTCCAGTGGATCGAGACTGTTATTTCAAAATGAGTTCATCAAGAACATGGGGACACCTTTGGAAACTTGTTAAGGATAAATTTTGCACAAACATTAGGAAGTTTTACTTTGCACAAAGAACGATAGACACTTGGAATAAGCTACCAAGTAGTGTGGTAGACAGTAAGACGTTGGGGACTTTCAAAACTCGACTTGATGTTTTTTTAGAAGAAATAAGTGGATAGGACTGGCGAGCTTTGTTGGGCTGAATGACCCGTTCTCGTCTAGAGTGTTCTAATGTTCTAATATGCACTCAAGACAACACAACATTAAAGTCATGACCTCTTTATTTGGGCACTCCTTTGGTTTCATAATCAAGCACATGAGTGACAGAAACTGTGAGGAAACAATTATTGGTTATATAGCGCCTTTCACGGCAGTCAAAAGCTATTCACAAAGGAAAACTGGCAATGTCAACTCAGCACCTGAAAGAATATCTATGGAAGCTAGATACACTCACTGACAAATTATTAGGAACTATAAACCTGCTTATCCACGTAAGTATCTCCTGTGGGAGCAGGCCAATACATAAAGTAGTTCAGATACAGGTCAGGAGCTTCAGTTAATGTGCACATCGGACACCAGAATGGGCCATGAAATACGTGTTAAGATATCTTGATTACATTTCCAGATATCATGGCAGTCAAAAGCTACTTACAAAGGAAAACGGGCAATGTACACTCAACACCTGAAAGAATATCTATGGAAGCTTTATACCCATATATACACTCAGTGAGAAATTATTAGGAACTATAAACCTGGCTTATCCACGTAAGTATCTACTCAGTCAATCCTGTGGTAGCAGCTCAATACATAAAGTAGTTCATATACAGGTCAGGAGCTTCAGTTAATGTGCACATCAGACACCAGAAGGGGCTATGAAATACGTATTAAGGTATCTTGATTACATTTGCAGATATCATAAAATAACATCCAGACCATGTTTTAAATATATGAAATGCATTTTAAGACACCTGAACTGCATGTCAAGATACCTTCAGATAGTTTCAGGTCACTTTTGGGATATCTGGAATGCATCCATCCATCCATCCATTTTCCAACCCGCTGAATCCGAACACAGGGCCACGGGGGTCCGCTGGAGCCAATCCCAGCCAACACAGGGCACAAGGCAGGAACCAATCCCGGGCAGGGTGCCAACCCACCGCAGATCTGGAATGCATTTTAATGTAATTTTATTTCAATCAGTTGCAAAATGATGCAAAATTGGTTACAGGTACTTGCATGTTTAACCACGGTAGGTCAACAATGTCCAGTAGTCCCCCGTGAATGGCACTGCTCTTCATCTTCTCAGCTGTTGTCACACACATGCGCTTGGGAGACAACTTCAAGGCTCCTATGAATGTAATTACACTCCCAACCAAGGGTTGGCGCTGTTGCTTAATGCAATGGCGATTGAGGCCAAGACAAAGAGATGCTTGTTGACTTCAGGAAGGCTCATGCTGTCCACACCCCACTCTGGTGGCATTGGTCAGCAGCAGCAAATTCCTGGGTGTGCAGTCCAGTGATATTTCAGTTCTGATATTAATTGTAGTTTTATTTTGTATTGTATTTTATAAAATTACATTTTATTCTTGATTTTGTTCTAGTTTTCAGTGGAGTCAACAATTTTTATTTTTATTGCATTCTGTGTTTAAAATTTTAGTTTTTATTTTATTTAATTCTGGTCTTTTTACATAATATTAGTACAATTTTCATTTTTTTTTTCCTGTTGCAAGTCCACAAATGCCGGCCTACACATATTTCAATGCAAGTCATGTTTCAGTCAACAAAATACGCTCACATTTCATAATGCCGTTAGACACAGCTTGACTATCAATGATTAAACGGATTAAGTGGCCTAATGAGTGTAGTCGGCAAGATCAAATGTTTCAACCAAAGAAACCAGTCTGTGTATTCACGTTGCTATCAAGCTTTAAACAAGCACGGATTTCGAGAGATGTGTTCATGCTGCAACACCGTCCATTGCGCAGATAGCCACACAGTGAAAATATCCGTTCGACTAATGCCTGTAATGCAGGACCTCAGCCACTGGTGCCAGCAAACTGGATGTTGCTTACCTTCTCTCTTTCTCTTCTCAGCTTTAGTCTTGTTTTCCTCATCTAATGCACTTAAAATCATTGGATGATGTCGAGCTAAATGAGCCCTCAGATTCGTAGTATTCTTCCCACTAACTAAAAACCTCACTGTTTTCCTTCTTCTCGTACGCTACATTTGCTTTTATTGTCATCTGCGCTGTAATTAAAGTAGCTCCACACATTACTTTCTCACTTTCTACACACAAACATCTGTGAAAAACTTGCCATCGTCAACCACACGTGCTTACTGCTTCAACCCGACGAACCAAATGTGCTCAACAAAACAAACAGAAGTCGTTTACAGATGTTGCGCAGGCCCAGAGTACAGTAGGAGAAATAAGAAAGTATTTGATCCCCTGCAGAATTTGTAAATTTGCTCACTTACAAAGAAATGATCAGTCTCTAATTTTTATGGTAGTTTCATTTCAATGGAGAGAGACAGAATATCAACCAAAAATCCAGAAAAATCACATTATATAGAAGTTATAAATTGATTTGCATGTCATTTGAGAGAATTGAATATTTGATCCCCTACAACCCAGCCAGAATTCTGGCTCTCACAGAATGTCTGTGTGCCCACGTGGCACGTAGATTACAATCAATCAATCAATCAATCAATTCCAGATACTCCTGATCTCAGCTCGTTAGGTGTATAAAGCACACCTGTCCACAGAATCAATTTCTTCCATTCCAACCTCTCCACCGCCATGGGCAAGACCAACGAACTGTCAACAGACGTCAGGGACAAGGCTGGAATGGGCTACAAGACCATCAGCAAGAAGCTTGGTGAGAAGGTGACAACTGTTGGTGCAATTATTCAGAAATGGAAGAAATACAAAATGACCATCAATCGCCCTCGGTTTAGAGTTCCATGCAAGATCTTGTCTCATGGGGTGAGCAGAAAAACAGCCCCAAAGCATAATGTTTCCATCTCTGTGCTTGACTGGAGGGATGGTGTTCTTTGGGTCATACTCAGCATTTCTCTTCCTCCAAAGAGCTTGATTTTGGTTTCATCGGACCACAGCACTTTCTCCTAGGCCTTCTCTGAATCATTTAGATGTTTACTGGCAAACTTAAGATGGGCCTGTACATGTGCCTTCTTGAGCAGGGGTACCATTACACTGTAGTGTGTTACCAATGGTGGTCTTGGTGACTATGGTGGTCCCAGATGCCTTCAGATCATTAACAAGCTGCTCCCGTGTAGATTTGGGCTGATGCTTCACCTTTCTCATGATCATCCTCACCCCATGAGGTAAGATCTTGCGTGGAGCTCCATGTCTCACAACCTTTTCAATAAAAAGCAGTAGTTAATGCTTTGGATTTAGTTTCATTCATGGACATACATCAGGTTGTACATTCATGGATTTTAGTCTGCTGTAGATTTTGCTGCCTAGTGGAATTTTTAACAGCAGCACCATGCATGTTTCGCTCTTAATCGATAAGCCATGTATCACAAAACAACTCCAGACAGATACAAAGGTTTGAGGCAGCCAACCGTATATTATGTTCCTGGCTGCAAAAAAGGTTGAAATAAATTAAGTTGTTCACAAGACTGAGTCCAAAACAGAACTGAATAAGTGGAGGTAAGATGGCGGTTTTAAAGGCTGGTGGAGGAAATGATGTCATTTATGCCGGAACCAGAAGTGACGTCTTCGGGGAGTGGAAGTGACATCATCAAATTCACCAGAAATGACATCGTTAAATGCGTGAGGACCGGAAGTGACGTCATCACAAGTACCGAAAACGGAAAGTGACATCATCAGAGGCACCATTACCTTGCGGGATTTCCTGGGAACTGTCTGCATGGAACTGAAAGAGAGACAGTCAGCACACTCTGCCACCCCCTGGTCTGATGTAGCATTCCATTTACTCAAGCCCTTTAGCTGCCTCCTATTCGCACGTGTGTGACACGTGCTTATGTGGTCATTAGAAAAACTGCAGTTTCACACAAAAGGAAATACTGGACTGACAATTCGGTCATCCCTGTTTAATAAATGTGAGTCCAACAAAAGACGCACTTTATGGCACTAAAGAAACTAATAAAGTAGCGTCCAGTCAACAGACCCTTCTCTCAGCTTTCAAACCTCGTAAAGTTACGTCAGGAAGGATCTCCATCAGGCAGTGTGCTCTCATAATAAGTGACGCCTCCTTCCGGGAACCGTGGGATATGTATGGGGGAAACTGAAAGGGGCGGAGTCAATTGTACTCACTGGGAGTCTTCTCAGAGGTGTGGAAGGAGAAACAGAGGATAAGATTAGTGCCAGCGCACCTTCTCGATCCAGGGTGGAAGTATGTATCTCAGAAGAGCCCGGAGGATGATCAACAAATGTGCATATGTGACACTTGCAAGTGTCGACCATCAGCCATCATTAACAGAACAGCTTGCATCAGGGGCTCCCAGACTTTAGGTCAAGGCCCCCAAATGTTCAACTCTCTAGTCTTGGATCTCAGCTACTGCTAACAGTAGTCACAGTGCCTGATTTTCTGTGATAGCAGACTGTTAACACATATGTGATTATACTGTATGTCGTGTGGCATCTTTGGGCCGGGGGTTTTCAGCCATTTTTCTTCCAGGTATTAAAATATTTAGAGAGTATCACTATTTTCTTTCAGTCTTAAATTGTTACGCAGTGAACTCTTCCTAGGCACAACTAAATATGACATGCCTTAACTCCCACCCCAGCCCCTAGAATTGTATTTGGGGAGTAATGTGTGGTTGTCTTTTAGTTTTTTTTCTTACATACGATGAATTATTTTTTAATATAAGAACCATAGATTGTGTTAATAAGGAATAAAAATTAGAAAGCCAGGAATATGTCCTTATTTTTTCATTTTTGTAGGGTTAGATATGAATTCAGATCAAAACAAGCCGAAAATAAATAAATTTGTGACGACTGTGTCTTTATGTTTATGTTGTCGTCAGTTCTAGTTACAGTATATGATGCTATTGGTTCATTAGATGTATCAGAAGTCTACGTACCGTATATACTCACAGATAAGTTCTCCTGCAGATAAGTCGGGACTTGATTTTACCGTATAATTTCCGGTATTTTATAATGTCGCTCGTATAAGTCGAATGCAGAAAACTCACGCTATTGGTTCAAGAGATTATGATATGCTAACACCCACCTGAGAGAGTAACCACGGAGCACACGGCCTTTCTTTTCTATGTATTGTGCCTATGTGAGCACACGGTAATACCCGCACTATTCTGAAGCGACATTTGCACTGTTTTGTGTTTTTTTGTATCTCACACCATCATACACCTTTACCGTAAGAGCATCCCTTATCTACGATGGAGCGTTCGATTAGAAGAAAACATGAAACTGGTGGCGAGAGAAATTGGTAAGTGCGCTGCTGTAACAAAATTCGACGTGTTTGAGAAACTTGTGCGAGATTGAAGGGGGCGAGAAGATGTAAAAAAAAAATGTGTCACATTTTTGAACGGGCGTATAAGTCGGGGTCTGATTTTATGATTGATTTTTTGGGTTTCAAGACCCAACTTATACATGAGTATATACAGTAACTAACAATGTGCTTTTATGTGTTCAATATTTGTATTTTTTTTTTCTTAATTCTTTTAGGTCTATTTTTTTTTCTTTTTTCCCAAGGGCTAAATATTTTTCCAAATTTTCTAAAAAGCATTGGTTTCACACGTAAATCAGAATAAAATACTCATTTATGACAAATGTCACTCTGTTTCCTGTTCCTTGAACCCCTACAGTGTGTAAATTCCCATACTCATTACATACTGTACCTGTTTGTCTCGTCACTCATTAGCTGAAAGGCACTTTTTGTAAGAAAAAACCGCTTGAAGTAGTCGAGTGGCTGGTAATCTGCAATGTCTGACAGCACGCCGTGTCGTTTGATGAAGTCCAGTAGCCAGCTTGCCTCCCACGGATCTACTTCTGTGTAATCTTCCTGTTACTGAACCTTACAGCTGGCGCATTAGCTACATGAGCGTGGTCAGCTCTACAATCAGCTGGGTGCCGGTTACCTGAGGCAGTTACCCACCTTTTATTTTTTTCAATTTCTAGATCATTTGCATCAAAATCAGAGTTCAATAAGTCAGAGTCCAATTCAGCAATAATACACAAAAAATAAATAATATACGCAAAGTATTTTGCTTTGCGCATTTGCTTCGCTCTCTCGCCCGATGTCGCTGTCATACTAGACGTTGTTTATTCTATTCTACTCACGCACACGCAGGGATTTGATGTCAAGTCAACAAGTCTAACAGTTCTCCAAGCAAAGAGAGTCTACCTATAAAGTAACGGTGAGATCAATCAGGGTGGTTTGTGGTGGGCCCTGATGTTGTGGGCTCAGATCCCACTACTGGCACTATGTATGTGACACTAAGTGACTAAGTCACTTCACCTGCCTGTGTTACAATTGGAAATATAAAAAGAAATGGAACCAACTGTGTGTTGTCTTCGATAAAGGAGTCAGTCGAATGATAAGTAATAACAGCATTAGTCTTAAACAGGCTATGCACAGTTGTCCATGCGTAAAACATTCCTTCATTAGATCAATTTCTGGTGGCTTGGGGAATTATTTTATTAATTTATTTTATTGACTAACTAAAAAGATTACAATATTCAAGATTTGAGGCAAGGGGCCTGAGTTGCCTCAGAAGCTTGCATAGTGTAATCTTTTGAGTCGGCCAATAAAAGGTGTCATTTTGCTTGACTTCTCATTACACCCATAATGGCTAACACTGGAACAATGACATTTATTTCTTGAGCACATTTTCATACAGATGATGAAGCTCAAAGTGCTGTACAAGATGAAGAAAGAAAGAAAAAAGAAAAATATAAAAATAAAATTAGGCAATACTAAATAACAAAGAATAAAGTAAGGCTTCCCTGCAGTGGGCTGGCGCCCTACCCGGGATTTGTTTCCTGCCTTGCGCCCTGTGTTGGCTGGGATTGGCTCCAGCAGACCTTTGTGACCCTGTGTTCGGATTCTTGTTATTCAGTTTGAGAAAATTACTACTCATTAACTCAGAAACACAACTAAGACATTGTGTCAGTGAATCAAGAGAGTCAGGGTCATCAGGCGCTATTGATAAATACAGTTCTTCTAGTGCCCTTGAGATTAATAAAGTTTATCTAATCTAGCCTAAAGTGCCTGTCACACTGACTGGTGGCCTGTACAGGGCTGCCTTACCCCTAACGCTAAGGGGATTGACTCTGCAATGACACTCAGTTGGATTAAGTGAGTTTTAGAGTGTTAAGATACTTTTGAAAAGTGTGACTAACACATCAGGAGTGTTCATAACTTTATATGGCATCTGAAAGTAATGAAGGCCAATACAAGCATTTGTGTTCTTTTCATAACAGTTCTTTATATTTAAGGGCTCCCATTTTAATTCATGGTTCTAATTGTCCAACTGCACATCAAATGCCTGCCATTTTATTACCTTGTTTTTGTATGAATACTCCAATCTGGCTCTACCACCTGTGAGTGTCAGCCACCACCATGTCCATTCCAAGCCCACCACGGCGCTGCCCCAACTGAGCACCGCAGCTGCACGCATTTCTCACACTTGCTAAACGGAAAAGGAAAAAAGTCAAAGGCTGCAATGGTTTCAGGTGCCACTGAACCTGGTAAGGTGAAATAAATTGGACCTGACAGGATTACCATCGATACAAATTAAAAACAAATAAAAAAGGTACACAGGGCTGGAGCGGGGACTCGAGAATCCATTATGGCCTGATTTATGAAGCTCTGACCCGTGATTGTTTGGACTCTCGAGCCACTGAGTATGAATCCTACCAGCCTGATTGCCAGCTCACAGACCAGTCAATAAGCCATTTAATTTAATGTCACTGCCAATACGTGAACGAGTATTGACACGGTCCCGAATACACTTCCGCAAGTCCCAGCTGCAAAGAGCAGATAAACTGTAAGTGAAGAATTCAATCTTGGCTCTCGGGTCCACCTTTGACTCTTCATAAATTATTAATCTGCACACCACAACAGCCTGCAAGAGGGACACCAGGGTTATTGGGAAGCGCTGATGTCCGATTAGTCACCTCTACATTTATTTAATGATCATTTACTACAATGAGCAATATAACCAGAGCTTTAGTTTTGGGTCTTTTTCACCTCATGTTTGATAGCTCATCAAGTGGAAGGACGATCTCTGGGACCAATGCCAGCTTTATTATCTGAACACTATCAAGGATGAATTAAAAGTGTGGCCCGGGGCAGACTGAGAGCGGCATAGCACTTCCAACTGGCACACATATGCAGTGCCCCCCATAATGTTTGGGACAAAGACACACTTTGAGTTGCTTTATTCCTCTGCTCCAAATTACAAATCAAATATTTCAGACTTTGTGATTAAAGAGCACACTGCAGAATTTCATTTAATGGG
The DNA here is from genome assembly GCF_900747795.2 of Erpetoichthys calabaricus. Classification (NCBI taxonomy): domain Eukaryota; kingdom Metazoa; phylum Chordata; class Cladistia; order Polypteriformes; family Polypteridae; genus Erpetoichthys; species Erpetoichthys calabaricus. The sequence continues at coordinate 35,669,439 of NC_041396.2, read as the reverse complement.
ATCTGCACACATTTTGGTAACACAATACTTTTTCTGCATGGTCCCCCCATTTCAGGACACCATAATGTTAGGGACAATTGGCGCCTGAGGTGTTTGTGATTCTTCAGGTGGGTTTCATTGCTTCATAAGATACCTCGGCCTGCTTCTACCCTTACAGAGTCTGTAGTAGCCAGTGTTCAACATGAGGACAAGAGCTGTGCCAGTGCAAGTCAAAGAAGTCATTATGAGGCTGAAAAATAAGAATAAAACTGTTAGAAACATCAGTAAAACCTTAGGTTGACCAGAATCAACCACCTGGAATTTCATTAAGAAGAAAGAACACACAGGTGAGCTCAGTAATCACAAAGGAACTGGTAGGCCTAGAAAGACCACCACTGCTGATGACAGAAGAATCCTGGCTGTGGTGAAGACAAAGCCCCAAAGGCCTGTCTGACAGATCAGAGACAGACTTCAGGGGGCAGATGTGTGGGTGTCAAAGACGACTATCAGCAGACTTCAGAAATATGGAGGACACAGAGCAAGATGCAGACCACTGTTTAGCCACAAAAACAGGATGGCCAGGTTACAGTTTGTGACATAGGGCTTAAAAGAGCCTGCTGAATTCTGGGAAAAGGTCTTGTGGTCAGATGAGACAAAGATGAACCTGATCAGAGTGATGGCAAGAGCAGAGTGAGGAGACCAAAAGGAACTGCCCAAGATCCAAAGTAGACCACCTCATCTGTTAAACAAGGAGGTGGGGGTGTTATGGCTTGGGCATGTATGGCTGCCACAGGTCCTGGCACACTTCTCCTCATTGATGATGGAACTGCTGACGGCACAATGAATTCTGAGGTGTATAGAAACATCTGATCTGCTCAGGTTCAGTAAATGACTCCAGACTCAGTGGATGGCACTTCATCCTACAACAAGATAATAATCCAAACATACTGCTAAAGTATCACAGATATTTGTCAAAACTAAAAAATGGAAACTTACTGAATGGTCAAGCCAGTCACATGATTTAAAGCCAATTGATCAGGCCTTCTATATGCTGAAGAGGATCTTCTTCTTCTTCTTCTTTCGGCTGCTCCCGTTAGGGTTTGCCACAGCGGATCATCTAAAATTGTAGTCCGCATATTGATTTAGCAAAATTTTACACCGAATACCCTTCCTGACGTAACCCTCCCCATTTATCCGATAAGCCCCCAAAACAAGCAGGAGCTGAAGATGGCTGCATTAGAGACTTGCAGAGCATCATCAGAAAAGATCCTCAGCACCTGGGGCCTCATGCATAACGTCATGCATAGAATTCACACTAAAACATGGTGTAAGGACAAAAGCGGAAATGTGCGCACACACAAAAAAATCCAGATGCATAAATCTATGCAATTCGCCAACTTCCACGTTCTTCCACTACATAAATCCCAGTCAGCGTGAAAAGTAACGCATGTGCATGCTGTCCCACCCCGTCTCCCAGAATTATGCCTCTTTGAATATGCAAATCAATATAAATAGCCCTTAAGATCAACGTTCTGTGAAAAGGCAATGGCAAAAGCAAGAGGGAAAATAGAAGAATTTCAGTGAATACCAAGTGGAGGCAAGGAAAAACATACTATTTGTTGGTTTAAACAGTGGTACAAACAAGAAAAGGAAGTTGATCGAGTGACATAGCATGTTGGAGAAACTCAAAAGCTCAAGTTCACAAAGTCGCACAGTGCCCAAAATAAAAAAGTTGTCAGATATCAAAGTCGTCATGAAAAGTGTCATATGAAAGCTTATTAGGGTACAGAGAAAAAAAATAGGCACACAGTGGGAAAAAAGCTCGAAATGTCAACTTAAATCTCAAAATTTCCACTTTAGTCACGTAGTTTATTTTGTCATTAAAGTAGAACACCATAAACTTCATCTTAAAATCGTTTCATTTACTAGTTTCTCAAATCCCATCGTAACTAAAGTAGCACATTAAATGCTTTGTTTTGTATGTTCTTCTATGTGCTCTATGTGTGTGAATCACTACATGCTTCTTAAACGGGTTTTCTCTTCCTCCGACAGGACACACAATCCATTACATTTGTGATATTACAGATCTCTGAATAATTAAATTACTGAGATGTATACGTGATATCATTTTCATGATGATAGGAGTTAAAGCATATATTAAACATGGGAACACAGTGGCAGAGTGATAGTGGCACCTTGTCCAGAGATTTTTCATGCCTCACGCAAGATGCTTGCTGCTCTGTGTGTGACCTTCGATGAAATAATTTATTGTAGTAGTACTGTCTCTTTCAAACGTACTAACCCCCAGTTCGCTGTCCTACCTTTTCTTTCTCCAAGTAACCAATTGCCACACAATCAGCTCTGCAATAGACATTAAGCCATCTGTAAGCTGAGAATGCAGATTCTTCAAAACATTTAAGGAACATTGAAATATCTTTGTAGTACATGTTTAATTATTCTATCCATCTCTCCTTCCAGTGTCGCGCCAGCCCAGCAAGAACATAGCGTGAGGCAGGAACAATCCGTGAACGCTAACGCTGCGGCACAGTGTTCTCACATGTTTAATTATTAACAATATAGATTATTTAAATTAAGCTAAAGTTTTATCTGTATAATATAATAAACATATTTTGCTGCATTTCATCTTAAAAATATCGTCATTATATGTAAATACACGCTTTATAAAGACGCACAGGTTGTGCAATATTAAAACTGTATCGCAAGTTTACAGTGAGGTAATTGTACTTATAAGTACAAACAGTTCTACAAGGAGCACTTGATGGACTGATTGAGTGCGTTTAGAGTTATGGGGATGAAACTGTTTCTGTTGAACAAAAGCACTGCTTTGACGCTGGGTGCCTCCAGTTTGCAAAACCGAGCAGAGAACTTGAGTACGCAAGGGTTCGAGCAACCGAGATATTGTGTGTGGCTTTACGCCAAGTTTAGGTTTTATACGTGAGTACGCAACATTTTTGTGCGTACGCACCGTTTATACATTGAGGCCCTCGGTGATGTCTATGAATCACAGACTTCAAGCAGTCATTGCATTTAAGAGATATGTGACAAAGTACTGAATATGACAACTTTAATAGACCTGCCATTGCTGTGGCCCACACATTATGGTGCCCTGAAATGGGGGAACCGTGTAGAACAAGTGTTGTCATTTCTCATTGGTGTTACCCCAATGTATGCAAAGTGCACTTTAATCACGATGTCTGAATTGTGTGATTTGAAATTTTAAACTTTGAAGCAAAGGGAGAAATCAAGAAGGGTACTTACTCTACAATGCAAGACCCCTGACCAATCCTCCAGTGTTACTGAATAACCAAACCTGCATTGAAATGTTGTTTTATATGAAATTCTTATTTCAAAGAACTGAAACTTAGAAATAGTTTTTCAATGTGATATTGTTTAATGTTAGAAAAAAAAAATTACAATTTTGCCATGAGTATTCAATCCAATACTTAACCCTAAGCCTAACCCTCTGTTTTTACAGAAGGGGCTATTATTAAGACATATGCTGAATCTTTACAAAAATCAAATACAAAAAATTAAAAGCTGTGCAAATGATGAATGACAATACCATACCTGTCATGTCTGATGCACGATATAATACTAGATCTAAATCTAAGAAAACAAACCTTACAATAACTGAATCTCTTTTGGAGCCTGCTTTTCAGAACCCCAATGTCATCCCGGCATATTGTACGCTTGGTTTATTGGGATCTGGAGTGGTAAAGGATTGGCATTTGATAACTTGGGAATCCCTGTCAATATGGAATCTATCTAGTTGGGCTAAGAAATGTAATGTCCAACCTCAAGTTCAAAAGGTTTTTACCTTGGTAGGCCTGATTGATGTGCATAAAACTGATAGGGGTGATTCTGATAATGCTATCACCCATATGATTACAAGCTTAAAAGAACGTTTCCCAAATGCTGCCCTTTCTCTCTCTATGATCTTGCCAGCCTCTCGAAATTAAATAAATAATCTTATTTCAGAATTTAATATAAGAGCACATGAGCGACACGTTTAAAAATGAGAGGGATGGATTCAAATGTGTTCTGACACGGGATGGTGCTAGTCGCTTGCTTGACTCATGGTTCAGTAGGATTTAGACTTGCCTACCCCTACCACAAACCCTTAACTTAAGGTTAGTAGGGGTGGGCAGGATTACTTCAGAGTCCCTGATGGTAAAAAATTAGATAGGGCACCTAATCTTAAATAGTATAAAGGGTGCCTAATCTTAAAATTGTTTCCTCCATTCAGCGATTTTAGATATGCCTACCCCTACCACAAACACTGAACTTAAGGCTCGTGGGGGTAAGGCCAAATCATTTAAGGTCCATAACCTTCAAAATTTGATTCGGTGCCTAATCTTAAATATTATTAAGGGTGCCTAATCTTAAAATTGATCCTTCCTATTAACAGTTTTAGAGTCACTAATATTTTGTAATAACCCTAGAACCCTGATTTTAAATTGCTAGAACCCTAAAGAGGCACTATTTTAGGTTTCTCTAATAACCTTGAAAAGTTATTTTTAAATTTTATGGCTTTTATGTACTTTACTTGATCCTTGTTTTATTGCTTTTTAAACCTCATAGTTAGTTTTATGAAAAACTGTCTTAATTTTGCAGTCTTAAGTGTTTACATTTTTATGCAATCTTTGTACAGTTTTTATAAAAGTGATGATTATAAACACATTTCAAGAGGATTTCAGGCAATGTTTTAGGATGTTTTAAAGTATTTTAAGGGCTCTTTGCACCTAGGAATGAGTGTTGATGCAGGGGTAGTAAGTAGCTACTACTTTCATAGGCATGTGACCTGCTGTGCAATTCCTGCCCTCTAGGGGACAGGTCATCTCTGTAATCCTAACCTAATATTTTAACAATAGTGAAAGGGATATTAAGAATGTATTTTTTAATATGACGGTTTTATGCACATGACAATGATATTAATTTAAAGTCTATTTATTTATTTCGAGAGATGGCCATGCTGGTGTAAGACCTTTTATAAAATTAATTTTAGTGTTTTAAACTATGTGTGCCAAAGCATGCCTATAAGGCCATATCCCCTAGCCTAGCCCTAACTTAATATTTTAACAATAGTGAAAGGGATATTTTTTTAATATGATGGTTTTATGTACATGACAATGATATTAATTTAAAATGTATTTATTTATTTATTTAGAGAGATGGCCGTGCTGGTGTAGGAGCTTTTATAAAATTAATTTCAGTGTTTTAGACTATGTGTGCCAGAGCATGCCTATAAGGCCATAATCCCTAGCCTAGCCCTAACTTGGCAATAATGGATACAATGAGGCTATTAGAAATAAACTGGATACATTAGGATTAAAAGTCAAGACGGAGGTAAAAAGCTTAGGGGTAACCGTTGACTGTAATCTAAATTTTAAATTGCATATTAATCAGATCACTAGGACAGCATTTTTTCACTTAAGAAACATAGCAAAAGTTAGACCTCTTATATCATTGAAAGATGCTGAGAAATTAGTTCACGCGTTTGTTTTCAGTCGACTAGATTACTGTAACGCACTCCTCTCAGGACTACCCAAAAAAGACATCAATCGTTTGCAACGAGTGCAGAATGCAGCTGCTAGAATCCTAACAAGGAAAAGAAAATCCAAGCACATTTCTCCAGTTTTGATGTCACTACACTGGTTACCTGTGTCATTCAGGATTGACTTTAAAATTCTGCTTATGGTTTATAAAGCCTTAAATAATCTCGCCCCATCTTATATATCGGAATGTCTGACATCTTATATTCCAAATCGTAACCTCAGATCCTCAACTGAGTGTCTCCTTAGAATTCCAAGAGCTAAACTTAAAAGAAGTGGTGAGGCGGCCTTCTGCTGTTATGCACCTAAAATCTGGAATACCCTGCCAGTAGGAATTCGCCAGGCTAATACAGTGGAGCACTTTAAAACACTGCTGAAAACACATTACTTTAACATGGCCTTCTCATAACTTCACTGTAATTTAATCCTGATACTCTGTATATCCAATTCATTATAATAACTATCCATGGTAGCTCTAAAATCTGTACTAACCCCTATTCTCTCTTCTGTTTCTTTTCCGGTGTCCTTTTGGCCGTCTACTCAAAGCACCATGATGTTCCAACAGTGAAGAATTAAAAGCCAGAAGTCTGCATGTCCATCATCATCAAGTCCTTCCGTGAGAACCCTAGACACATGAGGACTATTTCATTTATGTTAGGTAGAATACCCAGAGGGGACTGGGTGGTCTCGTGGCCTGGAACACCTACAGATTTTATTTTTTTCTCCAGCCGTCTGGAGTTTATTTTTTTGTTTGTTTTTTCTGTCCACCCTGGACATCGGACCTTACTCTTTTTTTTAATGTTAACTAATATTGTCTTATTTTAATTTCATATGTTTTTATATATATATATATATATATTTTTTTTTTTTTTTACTGTTCTTCACTATGTAAAGCACGTTGAGCTACTTTTTTGTATGAAAATGTGCTATACAAATAAATGTTATTACAGTGTTATTATTATTATTATTATTATTATTATTATTATTATTATTATTATTATTAACTTAATATTTTAACATGCCACCCTTTCCAGCAATTTACTCCTTTTGGGGTCCCACCCTTTGCACACTGTTCAGATCCCATGCCAGTTCTACCATTGATGCGAATTACAAGCAGTCACTTAGAGGTGTCAAATAATTTGGAATGGAGTGGGGGGCATTTAAAAAAATACAGACCTATGAACACTAAATACAACTGTCTGATTATATTTTTTTATATTATTTCCACATACCCATGATGTTTGGTCTTAATATCTATTGACTTACACATAGTCTTCCAAGCTTCAAGTTGCCACTGGAAACTGTTGGGCCGCCAACCTTGTGGTCTCCGTTTAATTCTTTCAAAATACTCTGTTTAAAATAAACTAAAAAATAGAGTCACTATGTGTGCCAACAGAAAGGCTCCAAAATAAAATTGTCGTCAGGCAAGGTAACTGCCAGGTTGTCAGGAAGGAACTCCATTCTGTGTTGGATTCATTGCAAGACTGAACACCTCCTCCTGTCAGCAGCGGCATTTATAGGTCGGGGTTGGAAAGGGGCAGAGTCAGTTGCCCTCAATAGGCATCTTTTCTGTGCTATATTGGGAACAAAAGAGGAGAATGTTAGCATCAACGCCCCCTTCTTTGCCCACACAAAGGAGTCGAGGCCCCCCTTATAGTGTACTAATAGCATATGATAATATTACATCCACACAGTTATAGATTGGCAGCATGGTGGTGCCAAGGAGACCGAGGTTCAAGTCTGAAGTATTCCCTTTGTATGGTTTACATGCTCTCCTCTTGTCCGTGTGAGTTTCCTCCAAGTGTCCGGTTTCCTTGCACAGTCCAAAAACATGAAGGTTATGTGGATTGGCAATGTTAAATATGACCACGTGTGTGTGTGTGTGTGTGTGTGTGTGTGTGTGTGCGTGTGTGTGTGTGTGTGTGTTTGTCCTGACATGTACTGGTGCTCTGTCCAGGAGTTGTTCCCACCTTTGTGCCCAATGTTTGCTGGGATAGGCTCCAGCTATCCCTGTCCTGAATAAACAGGTTAGGTGGTCGGATGGATAATTATACATTATGGTATTATATAATTTATTATCTTTATACAATACAGATTGGTCAGCATGGTGGCACAGTGGTAGCACTACTGCCTGTCAACAAGGAGGCTGCGGTTCACATCAGGGTTGTCTCGTACAAGAAGTTCTCATGTTCTCTGCGTGGGCTTCCTGTGGGTGCCCCAGTTTCCTCTCTCAGTTCTAAGACATGCAGGTTGGGTGAATTGGCATTGCTAAATTGGCAGTTGTGTGTATGTGCGTTCACCTTGTGATGGACTGGCACCATGTCCTGTCATTTTTTTCCTGCCGTGTTCTTGCTGGGATAGGCTCCAGCTTCCCCATGACCCTACTCAGGATAAGCGGGTTTGGAAATGGATGGATGGATAATCCTAGATCACAGGTGTCCAACTCCAGTCCTGGACAAACTTCTTTTGTCTTAGTTTTAATTAACTTGATTCCGGCCCCTTAGTTGTCTCTTTTTCCTTAATTAGCAGCCAAACAATAATGAGACACAAAACAAGGTGCCACATGACCAGCTAACCTGTGCCTATCATAGAATATGTGGAAATAAAGAAAGGTGAAGGTCTCATTTTGATGGCGTTCTTAGAAAAAACAGAAAAATCAACAGTTTTGGAAATGTCTGGTGCGGCAGAATGAGTGCAGCAACAACCCATGGAATTAAATAACGGGCTTAATTAACAGCAAGAAGCAGCTTCTCATTAAGAGATTGGTTGGAGTGAAACTGGTTGGAGTTTGAAATGCCAGTTTAGCTGGTCATCAATCAGCTCGTTTCACATCTCATTGCTTTTTGTCTGTCATTTAATGAAGAAAAGAATTGTGATGGATGGCCGGCTTCATATTCCGGCCCTCACCCCCAGGCCGCCAGGAGGAGCTCTCCCGACAGCATGGACGGGCTCCGAATTCCAGCAAGGCCTCATGGACTATGTAGTGTTTATGCACAGCCCTGCTGGATACCTTGGGGACCACTGGGAGTTGCTGTAGGGAGGCCCGTGGACTCATATATGCCCCATAACCCGGAAGTGCGTCATAATCCAATGACAGGAAGAAACGACGTGCTTCCAGGGTGAAGATAAGGACTGTTTATCCTGACCCGGAAGGAATAAGGACTTGTGGGTAATGGAACGGAAACACCTCCGGGTCAGGGGGTATAAAGGACTCTGGGAAAGCCCAGTCATTGAGCTGAGCTGGGAGGTAGGGTGGCTAAGTGTCTGGGAGAGGAGGATTTGTGATTATTATAGTATTGATTAGTATATAAGTAGTGTGGAGTGGAGGGTGCTTTGTGCACGTGATTGTATAAAAATAAAAGAGTCTTGGACTTTTACCTGGTGTTTGGAATGGTACCTGAGGGTTCAAGAGGTGGATCGGAACCTCAACTGCTACAGAATCAAATCAGCAGACTGAATCCTTAAAAGCAAGGCAATTAAAATGAAGGGAAAAGAACTTAATTAGCAATGAAAACTGGTCACTGATTAGGAAAAGGGTCACAAAGAAAACCTGCAGCCACTGTAGCCCTCCAGGCCTGGAGTTCGACACCCCTGTTCTGTATAATAATCACTCCCACAGACTGCTGTACCCAAATTAGTGTTTATTATATATAGTGCCTTTCACAGAAGGCATTGTCTCACCGTCTTTTTTGGTGCATTCAGCTCCTTTCACATTTTATTTTACCACTCATTCCATTTAAAGTCCCTTTGCAGCCAAAGCAGATGCCATTTTATTTGTTACCCCTCACGAGGACGTGACTCGCTTATCTATCCGAAGGCAGGTTCATTTCCCAGGATGGCCCCCCAGAGCTCCATCAGCACCCTGGCCTCATCTTTTTCTGCATTTCTGTCAAAACCGGCCACTTCTTGAAGTGCTTTCAAGGGCTGCCAAATGAGTCCAGTTTCAGAGCAAATAATGGCACCTGAAGGAGAGTTTGTCCCATTCTCATGCCCGCCTAATCACTTTTATTTACCATCTCCAAGCCAGTCAATAACCTATTTAATTTAATGCTGTTTTCTTGTTCAATACATGACCCTCACTGCCCGCCACCTACGCTGCAAACCATCCCCCCCCCCCCCCGCCCAGCCAGCAGCTGCCAGCATGCAGCCCACTGCTGATAAACTCTTTATTTCACAGCCCTTTATCTTTAAAGTCCACTTTAAACAAATTCCCCCAAAGCATTTCAATAATTCATTGCTTCTCATTACATTGGAAGGAAGCAGCCCTGCCTTGGCACCTTTACAGCAACCATCAGGCTGTCTCAGAAAGTGACACCCTCATCGTTCACATCGGGTGGGCACCTCTTCAGTGATGTCTCTCCATTTAGTATGGTGGCAGCAGCAGAGAGCTGGTGGGAGGCAGAGGTGGGGTTAAACAGAGATCACGACCTTGTATGGTAAAAGGGGGATGTGGGGGGGGGGGGGGGGTTCAGTGCCCGATTCAAAACTCCTGTGTTCATTGGACTTGAGTGGAGCTGGCCACAGGAAGCTGGATCTGGAGATTACAGGACGTGTGAGACCCTTGGCATCGCTGTAGTGCCATTTGTCCTTGTTTCTGTTAATTGTGATCGTGGTGTCCACATTGGTAGCGTGAAGAAGAACTCGACTGGACCGGAGAAGCAATGCGAAAGTGGGTTTCATGTGTATTTATAAAACACTTAAAAACAACATGAGTTGAACCCAAAGTGCTCTATAAACCATATACCAGGTGTGATAAAAGCGGCTATACCAGTGCTCAGCCCGGCACAGACAGACGCAGGAACACACTGATAAAACAAATAAATGTTTTTATTTTCTTTTCTTCACCTGTGGGCAATGCCTTCTCTGTTCCCAGAGGCACAACACAGTCCCAGTAAGCACAAGCCCACACAATTCTTTTTCTTTTTCTCTTTCTCTTTTCTCCACCACTCCTATCCGGCAAGCTTCTGACTCCCAGAGTGGTGGCTGCTGGCTGCTTTTATAGCCCACCCAGAAATGTTCCAGGTGTTTGATGAACTGTTTCCGGTTGCACTTCTGGGTGTGGCGGAAGAACACGGAAGATGGGCACAGGAACCACTGCAGTGCCCCCTGGTGGCACCCCCCTGGATCCCAACAGGGTTGTAGAGAACTCCTTCTCCCATGGAGCCCTGGAATGGAATTTGAGGCACCACTGCCACCCAGGGGGGCTGCCATCTAGCGTCCCTTTGGGTGGTACTGTTCAGTCCCTGCTTGTTCCCCCAGACCAAATAAAGAAGAGGCTTCCCAGCCGGGCAAGGGCCCGGCCATCCACCACACAGGTAACAATTAGATTAGTTTCGAACCTAGTTTTATTAAACTTGACTTGCTTGTATGGAATGTTATTTGATTTTAATAAAATCAATAAAATGTAAAAAAAAATAATTAAAACAATAATTATATTTATTATAATATAATATTATATATCTATATATATGTATATATATTATCTGCGGTGGGTTGGCACCCTGCCCGGGATTTGTTCCTGCCTTGTGCCCTGTGTTGGCTGGGATTGGCTCCAGCAGACCCCCGTGACCCTGTGTTCAGATTCAGCGGGTTGGATAATGGATGGATGGATGGATAATATTATAATATTATTATATATAATAATACATTTTATATACATAGTGCTTTTCCCATGATCAGGGTGCTTATTCAAATATCAGGGTATATGTAACACTGGGTACAAATATTTCTGCACAGAACACTAAACAGGTAAATACAGGAGATACAAAGCATTAAATAGAATAAACTACAATAAACCAGAGTAAAATACTAACACAAAAAAGTAAGAATTTAAATAACAACAAATAAAACAAATAAGAGACCATTTTAAAATCAGGACCAAGGGTGAACAAATTGCTCTCAAACTGAGGTAAAAGCCAGGGAATTAAAGTAAGTGACTTAAATAAACAGGCAGCGAGGGAGCCATCGTAACTTCAGGGGTAAACCATTCCACCGTTTCGGAGCCAGGACTGAGAAAGCCCGGTCTCCTTTCTGTTTTAGCTTAGCCTTTCGAGCAGTCAACAGAAAGAGATGAGCAGACCTGAGAGACCTTGCTGCGGTTTACGGCCTAATCAGGTCGTTAAGGAAGGTGGAAGCCATTCCTCTTATAGCTTTGAAAGTAAAGCTGAGAACCTTAAAATTGACCCTAAACTGTATTGGAAGCCAATGGAGGGATGCAAGTATTGGGGTGATATGGTCACACTTCTTAGTGCCTGTTAAGAGACGTGAAGTAACGTTCTGTACCAGCTGAAGGTGGGAGAAGGCAGCCTGACTGACCCCATTAGGGTAATCAAACTGCGACTCAGCTCATGGGTGATCAGCCCAATTAGTGTGTTACAATTGTCATTGAGTGCTTTTTACATGCACTTTAATAACTCAGTTATTCACAGAAGCCCCCTTTCTAAAATGTCACGGAAACCCTTATTCCAGTTATTGGTCTATGAGAATCTGGGTTAACAGACTAAGAATTCTCTCACAGGGGTGTCCAGCTCCTATCCTGGAGGACCACTGGGGCTGATGGTTTTCATTCTAACCATCATCTTAATTAGTGACCAGTTTTTACTGCTGATGAACTCCTTTTGCCTTCATTTTTAATTGACTTGATTCAGACCCCTGAGTACTTTGAGAGGCTGATGAATGAAGAGAACGAGAGAGAGAGAAGAGGTTGGATGATGTGGAGATAGTGAATTAGGAAGTAAGTAAGGACAACTATGAAGAGCAGGGCCGGATTTTCCTATAGGCTAACTAGGCTTCAGCCTAGGGCCTCAAGATCAAGAGGGGCCTACATTCAAATTGTTAGCAAAATTTTATTATCTCTCATGTAATTTACAAACTTAAAAATGGAAGGTGAAAGGGCCTCATAAGTGGAATAGCCTAGTGCCTCTTTTCATATAAATCCGGCCCTGATGAAGAGGATGAAGAATGGAAAGGTCGTTAGTCCAGATGACATACCTGTGGAAGAATCGAGGTGTTAAGGAGAGATGGCAGTGGAGTTTTTAACCAGATTATTTAATGTAATCTTGGAAAGTGAGAGGATGCCTGAGGAGTAGAAAAGAAGTGTACTGGTGCCGATATTTAAGAATAAGGGGGATGTGCAGGACTGCAGTAACTACAGGGGAATAAAATTTATGAGCCACAGCCTGAAGTTATGGGAAAGAGTAGTGGAATCTCGGATTAAAAGTGAGGTGATGATTAGTGAGCAGCAGTATGGTTTCATGCCAAGAAAGGGCACCACAGATGCGATGTTTGCTCTGTGGATGTTGATGGAGAAGTATAGAAAAGGACAGAAGATCTTATGACAGGGTGCCTCGAGAGGAGCTGTGGTATTGTATGAGGAAGTCGGGACTGGTAGAGAAGTATGTAAGAGTTGTACAGGATATGTACGAGGGAAGTGTGACTGTGGTGAGGTCTGCGGTACGAGTGATGGATGCATTCAACATGGAGGTGGGATTACATCAGGGATCGACTCTGAGCCCTTTCTTATCTGCAATGGTGATGGACAGGTTGACAGATGAGATTAGATAGGAGTCCCCGTGGACTATGATGTTTGCTGATGACATTGTGATCTGTGGTGATAGCAGGGAGCAAGTTGAGGAGACCCTGGAGAGGTGGAGATATGCTCTAGAGAGGAGAGGAATGAAGGTCAGTAGGAACAAGACAGAATACATGTGTGTAAATGAGAGGGAGGTCTGTGGAATGGTGAGGATGCAAGGAGTAGAGTTGGTGAAGGTGGATGAGTTTAAATGGTTGGGATCAACAGTACAAAGTAATGGGGATTGTGAAAGAGAGGTGAAAAAGAGAGTGCAGGCAGGGTGGAATGGGTAGAGAAGAGTGTCAGGATTGATTTGTGACAGATGGATATCAGCAAGAGTAAAAGGGAAGGTCTATAGGATGGTAGTGAGACCAGCTATGTTATATGGGTTGGAGACGGCGGCACTGACCAGAGTTAAAGATGCTAAGATTTGCATTCGGTTTGATGAGGATGGACAGGATTAGAAATGAGGACATTAGAGGGTCAGCTCAAGTTTGACAGTTTGGAGACAAAGTCTGAGTGGCGAGATTGCGTTGGTTTGGACATGTGCAGAGGAGAGATGCTGGGTATATTGGGAGAAGGATGCTAAGGATAGAGCTGCCAGACAAGAAGAAAAGAGGAAGGCCTAAGAGAAGGTTTATGGATGTGGTGAGAGAGGACATGCAGGTGATGGGTGTAACAGAGCAAGATGTAGAGAACAGAAAGATATAGAAGAAGATGATCCACTGTGGCAACCCCTAACAGGAGCAGCCGAAAGAAGAAGAAGAAGACATCTCAAGGGTTTTTGTGATGTTGTCTTCAAATGCCTATGACACCTGTCACCACAGACACCCCGTCAGACACTTCTATATTGCTCCTTCAAGAAACTCCATTTTTAGGTACTGAACTGAACCACAGTATTAAAACAAATGTGGAAGGCACATTTTTTCCTGCAGGGTATGTGCAGTTCAAGGATGATCATCTTCTGGAGGTTTCCACACTAGACAGGTGTGGAGGTGAATCCTGGCAGCCATATAAATTAAATCTAAAGATGACCTCACGTTTCAGCCTGATGTGTGTATTCCCTCCAGAGCTGGCATTTCTGAGTGCAAAAGTATCATCTCCGCCATTGATTTTTACTTTCTTAAGAATGTGTCTGCTGTCTTTAGGCGAGACATGTCTGCAGACTGTTAATTGAGCAATTCGTCCGATGAGAAAAAAAACAAACCAAACATTTGTGAAGATGTGGTGAGCGTTCCTGTCCAAGGAGGTCAGACAGGTCATTATGAAGCTCCCTTTTTCAACATATCCATTTGGAGGGGGTGTTGGTCAGACTTCTTCTTTCCATTTCCTCATTTGACCTTGAATGAGATTACAGAGGTCTAGGCCAGGGGTCCCCAACTCTGGTCCTGGAGGGCCACAGTGGCTGCAGGTTTTCATTCTAACCCTTTTCTTAATTGGTGAACTGTTTATGTTCCTAGTTAACTCCTTTTCCTTTCATTTTAATTGACTTGTGTTTTAAGATTTGCTTCCCTGACTTTCTTCATCGTTCCTCCAAATTGTATAATTTCTTTCCTTAAATGGCACCAAAACAGAAACGAAATGAAAAGACCAACTAAGTCAGAGACACAAACTCCAATCAATTTCACTCCAACCAGTTGCTTCATTAGGCGCCGAGTCTTGTTGTTAATTAAACTCGTTCTTTCATTCCATGGCTTGTTGTGCAATAACAAACATTTCTGAAATTGTTGATTTTCTCTTTTCTAAGAGCACTGGTAAAATGAGGACCTGAGAAGACTAACATTCCTGAGACCTTCATCTTTCACCCAGGGGGGCTGCCACCTAGCATTCCAGGGGAGGTAATGCCCTATGCCTGTTCTCTCCCCAGGTCCTTCTGTTACAGAGGCGTCGTAGTTAGGTAAGGACCCCGGCAGTCCACCTCACTATCTTCATCGCCCCCCAACCCCCTCAATAAATAACATTTCTGCTTCTTCCCAAGCTACTTTACAAGTGAAGAATTATCACCCTTACATACAGTATATCACAGGTAGTGCATGGTAGACAAGGATGGATTAAGACCCCCATAGACCCCTGGAGGACTTAGCTCCTCAACAGAGAGTTGCTCATACTTGTAACAATGCAGTGCATGGGCATTGGGTTGTTTAATGCAGTGCAGTATTTCTTACTCTTGATTATGGTGTGAGACTTGATTGCTTCATGACACTGTGGGGTCCCCCTTGGTCATTTCAGCGGTGTACGGATACCTGATCATTTAACTGTGTTTTGGGCTCACCTTCAGACTGCAGATAAATGATGTTTCATGAAGCAGTTGAATTGGAATAAAGGCGCCATGCCATCATGGGCCGCTGGGTGTGCACCCAGAGCGATCTGATGGTCAAGTCACCTCTGGTGGTTTGGGTAACCACCAACACTGTAGGCTATAGTGAGTGCCTTTAAGACAAGGAAAGGACCAACAACGCATAATGAGGGTGGAGAAAGGACCATCAGAA
The DNA here is from genome assembly GCF_900747795.2 of Erpetoichthys calabaricus. Classification (NCBI taxonomy): domain Eukaryota; kingdom Metazoa; phylum Chordata; class Cladistia; order Polypteriformes; family Polypteridae; genus Erpetoichthys; species Erpetoichthys calabaricus. Next base: position 35,653,828 of record NC_041396.2, on the reverse strand, counting down.
GGTTTCAGAATGCATCCAGTGTTGTGCCAAGATAAAAAAAGAAAAGGCAGATTGAAAGTAAGCTAAGGAGAGCAGGAAATGAGAGCAAATGATACCAGGAAGCCAAAAAGGTCACAAATCAAAACACAGCTATTTTTATAATATCTGAATAGCCAGAAAGCTCAATTTTTGGTGTCATCAGGTCATCGAATCTTCTTTCAGCTGACTTCAGAATCTCCCATGTGCCAAGGGAAGTCATGGCTATTGTTTGGTTTTTTTTGTCTTTGCCCCTCTCCCATAAAGCAGTGACTGGTGGACCACCCAGACACCAGCGGTGGATTGTATTGTCTCCCCAGTCTGAGCTGCTGTAGCTTGTATATGTCTGTTTATGGTAGCCCTCACCAATCTTCTTCTTGCAGAATCACTCAGTTTTTTTGGGCAGCCTGCTCCGGGCAGGTTTGCACTGCTGCTTTGCTCTTTCCAGTTTGGACCCCTAGGGATATTAAGTGACTTAGATATTTTCTTGTCTCCATCCCCTGAGTTGTGCTTTTCATTGAGTTGCACTGAGTGTGCTTTTGGCTTTATTGTGCAGGTTAAACCACCATACTGACTCACCCCAAGTTGGACCTTCCACACATGGGGGACATTTATATGACAATCAAGTGACTTCCATTACATTAATTCTGTGACTCCTAAAACCAATTGGCTGCACCAGTGATGATTTCAGGGTGTCCTATTAATATGTGTTCATTTATATGACACTTCCTATTTGTCATTCATTTAGACCGCTTTGCAGAGATCTGTTTTTACTTTTTCTGTTGATCACTGGCAAAAAAAAAAGACAAATTAAATCCACTGGGATTCAATGATGTGCAACAATAAATTGTAAAAACTTTCAAGCGGTGACTGCATAGGCATTGTATACTATATTATTTTACATTTGAGATATACCAACCCCTGCAGTGGGTTGGCACCCTGCCCAGGATTGGTTCCTGCCTTGTGCCCTGTGTTAGCTGGGATTGGCTCCAGCAGACCCCCGTGACCCTGTGTTCGGATTCAGCAGGTTGGAAAATGGATGGATGGATGGATATAGCAACCCACCCACCCACTTCCTAAATCTACTTTTTCAACTATACGGTTACAAGAGATCAGAATAAAATCTGACATGTGGTGCAAGCGAACCTCAGGTGTTAATAAAGAGCTAAACTACTCAAACGTCCCCACTTACTCATAATGTGCCAACTTCATTACTTTAGTGTGAATATAAGAGGAAATGTCAGTACTTTAAGAAACCAGCACATACAAGAGAAGGACATAGAGAAGTCACAGCCCTCCACTCAGCATGGAGTTAAGATGGCCAGGACTTGAACCCTGTTTTCTGGAGACGTGACGTGGGAGTCTTAAAAACTGCACGCCTATGCCACTGACTGAAATACCCAACTCTATTATACTTACACAAGAGTCTGTGCCCGCCACCAAAAGTAGCTCTAAGCCTTTGGGCAGGCTGCAGGCTCTAAATCTCTCCCGGCTTGCCCTGTCACAAAGTGACATTGACAGGCGCGGTATGGGTAGGCTGCCAGCTCCCCACCTCTCCTCACACACGGCACGCATCACGGCCCGAGCAGCTTGGCAGGTGGACTAATTGGCACTGTTGTTTGAGAGACTGAAAGTGACATTGGCGTTCCAGAGCAAGGGTGTCAAGATTGCACACATCCTTCATTAAACTGACGGATTAAGGCCATGATTTCTTTTCTCTGCGGACGTCAGAAGGAAATGATGCAGTCACTGGGAAGACGCTAATCATTTCTGATTTGACGATCTGCTTTTATTCGTGTATTAATTTTTTTTTCTTCTAGACTGTGCCTCTCGTTCCTGAGCAGCCACAGTTGTGTCATCGATCCATTAAGATGACATAATGGCCTTCCATTACGTGCTTGTCATGCGTTGTGATGCATGAGCATATCTGAAGGACCAAACGTTTATGTTTTTTTTTTCTTGTATTCTGCAGTTCAGCTTCTTCCCTGCAAGACTTTCCTTGCTTGTAAAATAGCGCAGTCGGCAGGATTGAAACTTCATCAGAGTACGCAGTGAACCTTCTTCTAAAGAACAAGCAATCTTTATTTTATGTTAACAATTTTTTTGGGGGGGCGCATACTTCTTAAAGGCTGCTGTGAAATATATGGATAAGAAAGCAACATGAGGCACAAATTGTGCTACTTTAGCAAGATGTCAAGTTTGGGAAGTCAGTGCTTGAAATTTTAAAGTCTGAGGAAGGGGACAGCAATCAAATGAAACTGCTGTAGGCCGAGTGGAGTGAAGACAAACCAACGAGAAAAAGAAGAGCCCTTCATTGGAACCAAGGTGTCTGACGTCACCAGAACTGCTTGTCCCACTTAAAGTACGAGAGCATCCATTTTAGTTTCAATCGGAAATACCACAAGGAGAACACTCTGGAGAGAGGGGCACCAGTACGGTGAACGGGAATTAGACAAGCGGCATGGCACCCCACACAGAAAATAATCAACTTAGACACCCTTTGTTGTTTTTTGGCTTTGTACAACCCTAAACCCTACCCCTACCCCTAATTCTGTGCCAGCTTAACCCGGTGGCACATTACATCACTTCTATTTGGAGGGGATGTCAAACTTGATGACTTACGGTTGCTGATCTTGTCGCCCGAGAATGTCGGATTACATGTCTAGAATTCATAGGGAATAACAAGTTACATGACTGTGTGACTTTTGTGGGCACCGCCTGCACATTTTGAAATTCTTGTGAGCCCGTCCCATTCTCTGACAGCCAGTAACGTGCTGCCCGACGGAGCTGTTGCTGTAGGAATGATTTCCAGACACAGCAGGTTCAGCCGCAATCTCTGTTGTCTTTTTTTCATTCTGTCGTGGGGCATAAAACAAAAAACATCAGATGGGCCAGTTTTTCTTCCAGAATTCCTGTGTTCTTCATTCCTCCTCCCTGCATGATAATACGGAAGCTGAGTGCTCATTGGTTCTCAACTCAGAGTCCGCCCCTACAACTTAGGGGCCGTGTTGCAGTCTGGTTGGACTGAATGATCCCCACTGGAGATGTCAGACTACATGACTGACTCTTGATGGAAGTGTGCCGCAACTTCCTTCGACTCACAAAAGTTATGTAAATGAAGTCTGTCACTGAAAATCACTGCAAAGGTTGTGTGATGTGACAGGGCCATTAAGTGAGGCTCTCCATAATGTAAAGGTGAATTCTATCAGGAATTGTCCATATTCTTGAGTTGCATGGTAGACCGCACTGGAAATCTGGAATACTTTACCATTAGTAATACGTCATTGGTAAAATTAGGCCTCTTTAACTTGACATTTGCTTGATCCCTTAAGGAATCACTAGCTTCACAGACCAGTAGCTTTGACCTCTGTGTTGATGAACACCCCATTTGAACTTACCTCACAAATGCCACAAAAGACTTTCATGTAAAGTCTGTGGATGATGCAGTGAATTTAGGTCTAAACGTTATTTACCAACACTTTGACAAGCCAGACACATGTAGGACGTGAGGATCTTGTTTGTGGACTTCAGCTCAGCTTTAAATACTAGCATCCCAGGCCAGAACAGAAGTTTTACTGAACAGTCAGCATGGGTGCAGACAAGGAAAGTCGTGTTTAACTAACACGCTGGAATTATATGAGGAGGGAACAAAAGGATACGATCAGAGTGGAGCTTATATTATTTATCTGAACGTCCAGAAAGCATTTGATAAGGTGCCACATGAGAGGGTGGGCATCAGACTAAAAGAAGTGGGAGTTTAGGGTGATGTTTGTACTGTAGATGGGTGCAGAATTGGCTCAGAAACAGGAAGCAGAGGGTGATGGTGTGAGAAACCTCATCAGAACTGGGTGATGTTAAGAGTGGTGTCCAGCAGTGGTCAGTGCTAGGGCTGCTGCTATTTTTAATTATATAAATGATTTGGATAGGAATATAAGTAACAAGCTAGTTAAGTTTGTAGATGATACCAAGATAGGTGGATTGGCAGATAATCTGGAATCCACTGAATCATTACAGAGGGACTTGGACAGCATACAGGCTTGGACAGATTTGTGGCAGATGAAATTTAATGTCAATAAATGTAAAGTATTACATATAGGAAGTAAAAATGTCAGGTTTGAATGCACAATGGGCGGTCGGAAAATCGAGAGTGCTCCTTATGAGAAGGATTTAGGAGTCGTAGTGGACTATCAACTGCCACACAGTATTCAGGAGTCATTAAGGAGGCTAACAGAATATCAGGTCATATAGCGCCTTGATGTGTGGAGTACAAGTCACAGGAGGTTCTGCTCGAGCTTTATAACACACTGGTGAGGCCTCATCTGGAGTACCATTTACAGTTTTGGTCTCCAGGCTAAAAAAAGGACATAGCAGCACTAGAGAAGGTCCAAAGAAGAGCGATGAGGCTGATCACAGGGCTACAGGGGATGAATTATGAGGAAAGATTAAAAGAGCTGAGCCATTACAGTTTAAGCAAAAGAAAATTAAGAGGACACCTTAGTGACGTGTTTAATATTATGAAGGGAATTAGTCCAGTGGATCGAGACAGTGACTTTAAAATGAGTTCATCAAGAACACGGAGACACAGTTGAAAACTTGTGAAGGGGAAATTTGGAACTAACATTAAGAAGTTTTTCTTCACACAAAGAATGATAGATACTTGGAATAAGTGACCCAGTAGTGTGATAGACAGTAGGACTTTAGGGACTTTCAAAACTCAACTTGATGTTTTTTTAAGAAGAATTACCATATATACTCACGTATAAGTCGGGTCTTGAAATCTGAAAAATCGATCATAAAATCAGACCCCGACTTATACACTCGTTCAAAAATACGACACTTAATTTTTTTTTTTACATCTTCTTGCCTCCTCCAATCTCGCACCAGTTTCTCAGACGCATCAAATTTTGTTGCAGCAGTGCACTTACCAATTTCTTTCACCGGTTCAATGACGTTTAATTTAAAACCAGCTTCGTATTTTCTTCTGACTGAATGCTCCATCGTAGATAAAGGATGCTCTTATGATAAAGGTGTATGAGGATGTGAGGTACAAAAAACACAAATCAGTTCAAATGTTGCTTCGGAATAGTTTGGGTATTACCGTGTGGTCACGTAGGCCATAGAGAGAGGTTATGAGCACACGCTGATGCAGCGCATTGCAGCACCCACATAGAAAAGAAAGGCCGTTTGCTCCGTGGTGACTCTCTCAGGTGGGCGTTAGCATATCATAATCTCTTGCACCAATAGCGTGAGTTTTCCGCATTTGACTTATGCGAGCAACATTATTAAATACCAGAAATTGTACTGTAAAACTGTACTTATCCGCGGGAGAACTTATCTGCAAGTACTGTATATACGGTAAGTGGAAAGGACTGGCGAGCTTTGTTGGGCTGAATGGCCTGTTCTTGTTCAGATTGTTCTACTGTTCTGATAAAGATAAGAACCTGCTCAGTTCATTCTGCCGTTGCGTTACAGACGTCCTCCCAGTACATACAGCTGAGTACACACATCTCTGGCCTATTTACCCTTATTATTGGTGCTCCATAGGGTTGGATTCTTTCCTCACTACTCTTCTCACTATATATGAATGGCTGCCCCTCTGGTGATTTGTTTGTCCAGCTTCTTAAATAGGCAGATGACATGACAATAATTGGCCTCATTTCAAAATTATCATGAGTCCATATGTAGATGAAAACAAAACATCTGACAGTGTGGTGCAGCCATAATAAATTGGTCTTTAATGTTCATAAAACTCAGGAGTTGACTGAAGATTTCAGGGAACAGCCACATGCTCACCTGTCACTTGCTCTAAATGGCTCTTCTGTTGGGATGGCACAGTCATTTAAATTTCTGAGCACTGTGCTGTCACAAAACATCCATATATATTATCAGAAGACCCATCAGAGACCAGTACCAGCTGACGAAATTCAGGCTCCTCCAGGCAACACTGGCCAAGTTCTACATAGCCATCAGCAAGTCTATTCAGACCTCATCTGTAAGTGTCTGGATTGGTGCTGCCTCTGCTCAGGCTAAGGTCAATCTGAAGAGCATCATCAGAATGTGTGAAAACTTACCACCCGTTCAAGTCCTGTATGAGTCCTGGGTAGGGAAGCGTGCCACAGAGATCATTGGTGACCCGACTCACTGAGGGCACCACCTGTCTCAAATGCTTCCCAGTTCTTGTCACATGTAGTTAATCTCACTTCAGTACATGAATGGTAGTGGACCAGGTCATAGATTGGCTGGCTAATCTTGAAGCCTGTGTTTAAGGGGTGAGACCAAAAGGGGGCGAACCACAGCCGTTGACTCCAAACACAAGTGCACATACACAGTCAAAAGGTACAAATGAAGTATAATTTATTTAACTAAATACTTTCCACACGTTCTTCTTTCAACAGAGAATCACAAGCCTCATCTCCAATAGGGTATTCCCTCCTTGTCTCCAGCTCCAACTCTCCGAGTGAGGCGAGAAGTCTCCTTTTATCTTGGACCCGGGAGAAGTTCTGGTGATTCAGCATTGCATGACAGTAGCACATTCAGGTCACACAGATGCTGCCATAACAGAGGAGGTCCTCTTTCAACAGCACCCAAGGACCCCAACAGGCTTGCCGTTCTATACAACAAAATCTAGGTAACTCTGCGGGTATCCAAACCAGGGTAGCGGCGCTACTGGGGAGTGAAAATGTCAACTCCCAGCAGTCCCTGCAATGCCTCTGATTGGTTCTGCTGAGGGTGCAGGGGCTGCTGGGAACAAGGAGGTCAGAGTGAGATTTAAAAGGAGTCCAATCTGATGATTGCATCTAGCGCTGAACTGGCCTCTCTGTACTATTCTTTCCTCTGCATGTCCTGGAGTACAAAAGAAACATCACCATACAGCAACTTGTGGGGACTGGCAAGATCGGGGGAAAAAAAACACGCGAAACACGCGGTCAGTGATTACTACCGCAAGATATTATGCGAATAAATATGAATAATATGAATAATGTTGCATTCATGCCATGATGTTTTCCGGAATGTAATTCTGGTAATTCTAGTGTTAAAAATGCTTTAAACCAGAAATGTGACTTGAGAATCGGAATCCTTGAATTATAAAACTCCAGAAAAGTCATACTATATAATGCCTGCATTCTTAAAAAAACTAAAAATAAAAATCATAATAGAAATGGGATTGCTATGAATATTCATAATCAGCAGGTGAGGTAAGAAGGAAGGTACTGGAAGGAATAATGGGAGAAGAGAAAAAACGCACGATAAAAATATAAAAATATATTAACCAAAGACAGCAAGGACCTAATTAGCTTAATGCAAAACACTAAAAGAAAATGATTAACAATAATGAAATAATGACAAAATTAAAACTGAAACAGGACACTGCAGGGAAACTCATCAGACTATGGAGAGCTAAGAAGTGGGCCCTGAAGGGCGGACATGTCGAGCAGGAAATGAAGGATAAAGAAAGATAGATAGATAGATAGATAGATAGATAGATAGATAGATAGATAGATAGATAGATAGATAGATAGATAGATAGATAGATAGATAGATAGATAGATAGATAGATAGATAGATAGATAGATAGATAGATACTTTATTAATCCCAGGGGGAAATTCACATATTGTAGCAGTAGAGGTATCGATCCACCTCTTGAACCCTCAGGTACCACTCCAAACACAAGGTAAAAGTATAACAATTATTTATTTTGTTATAATACAGTGCACTTAGCACCCTTCACTCCACACTACTCATATACACAATGACCAATCACAATACTCTCTCCTCCGCTCCCAGACACTTAGCCACCCTACCTCCCAGCTCAGATCAATTTCTGGGCTTTCGAGGTGTTCCTGCCCAACAGTCCACAAGTCCTTATTCATTCCGGGTCAGGGTCCTTATCTTCACCCCGGAAGCACGCCCTTTCTTCTTGTCACGGGATTATGATGCACTTCCGGGTTATAGGGCATATATGAGTCCACGGGCCTCCCGACAGCGACTCCCAGTGGTCCCCAAGGTATCCAGCAGGGCTGTGTATAAAAACTACATAGTCCATGAGGGTTGTCCTGCGGTGGGTTGGCACCCTGCCCAGGATTGTTTCCTGCCTTGTGCCCTGTGTTGGCTGGGATTGGCTCCGGCAGACCCCCGTGACCCTGTGTTCGGATTCAGCGGGTTGGAAAATGGATGGATGGATAGTCCATGAGGGTTGGAATTTGGGGCACGTCCATGCTGTCGGGAGAGCTCCTCCTGGCGGCCTGGGAGTGAGGGCCGGAATATGAAGCCGGCAATCCATCACACTATCTATCTATCTTCCATAAAAAGCAAAATTTCCACTTGGGGGCAAATAAAGTTCTATCTAATTAGTGAAAGCACCAGAACGTCCGGTAAAAATATGGCAGGACAAAATGGCATCACAATAGTATCACAAAAATAATGATAAAAGTTGTTGAACAAATGAAAAAAAAAATAAAATGAGAATAAATTGCAGAAGTCAAGTCAGATGATTCCAAAACTAAAATGCAAAACAAAAACACAAACTTTCAATGCAGAGCTGACAACATTCCCTACCACCAGTAGAGTGAGATGTTTAACTTTCCAAGAAGCTCTTACTCCACAGTATTAGTCCAGAACACGCCGGTGTAAATGGCTCCAGGCCGCTGATCCTCCACTGAGTCAGTCTGGACTTCATGACTGCCTGTGATCCTGAGCTCCAGCTCCTCCTGGTCTCCAGCAGATCCACATGTGGAAAGTGACCAGTTGGAGTTCCTGGTGGTGCACTTATTTCAATGTGAGTTCAGCCCTTGCAGCCCATAGTGGATTTCGAGTTTCACTCTAAAACCATCGTTTAATCTGAGGTTAAATCTTGGCTGCAATTAGACTCCATTGTTCTTCTGTCTTCCCATTTTCCTGCTTTAACACTTAATCTGTCAATTTAGAATTAATGAGAGGCATAAAATATAGCCAAGCTTAGAGTTAATGGCTGGACAAGTCGCCTATTCTGTATTCCTATTATTCTTTTTCTAAATTGTGAAAGGCCATTTGCATTCAAAAGACCCAGGCGAGGGTAACAATGAATATGTAGCAGGTCTGCAAGCCTAGTAATAAGATGCCATTCCGGTTTATATGCAACGAGCCCCCTCATGTTAAAACAGTTTAGAGGAAATAACAGGGACGTAAAAAAGAGACAGAAAACACTCCAGTGTTGACAACTTCTGTTACTGATTGTCATAGAAATCAAAGAGGTGTGAGTTGAAGCTACTTCTGACAGGGGGCTCTGCCAGATGTTCCCAGCAGACCCTTACAATACGCTTGGGCCTGTCAGGCCTGACCAGCATCATGGCCTGATGAAGCAAACAGGACAACATCATCTGCAAAAAGCAGTGACCCAATCCTTAGCCCACCAAACCGGATCCCCTCAATGCCATCAAAGCCAACTCACCACCAGGTGTTGATCAGTTGACAGGTCCGCCCCTCTCTTCACCCTAGTGTCCAACACATGTGGCTGCAAGTCTGACGACACGACCATGAAGTTGATCATCGAACTGAGGCCTAGGGTGTCCTGGTGCCAGGTGGACATATGGACACCCCTATGCTTGAACATGGTGTTCGTTAAGGACAAGTCCAATAACAAAACACCACTCAGGTTCAGATTGGGGGTGCCATTCCTCCCAATCACACCGTTCCAGGTCTCACTGTCATTGCCCACGTGAGCATTAAAGTCTCCCAGCAGAACAAGGGAGTCCCCAGAAGTTGTGCCCTCTAGCACCCCCTCCAAGGACTCCAAAAAGGTTGGGTACTCCAGACTGCTGTTCGGCGCATACGCACAAACAACAGTTAGGACCCGTCCCCCACCCGAAGGCAGAGGGAGGCTACCCTCTCACCTACTGGGTTGAACCCCATGAACAGGCTCCAAGTCGGGGGGCAATAAGTATGTCCACAAACTGCTCAGCGCCTCTCAGTGGGGGCATCTCCAGAGTGGTAGCGAGTCCATCCCCTCTCAGAGGTTCCAGAGTACACGCTGTGCGTCGAGGTGAGTCCACTATATCTAGCTGAAATCTCTCAACCTTGCGCACAAGCTCAGGCTCCTTCCCCTTCAGAGTGGTGACATTCCATGTCCCAAGAGCCAGCTTCTGTAGCCGAGGATCAGACCGCCAAGGTCCCCGCCTTTGGGCACCACCCGACTCATACTGCACCTGACCTCCTTGGCCCCTCCTACAGGTGGTGAGCCCATGGGAAGGTGGACTCATGTTGCCTCTTCAGTCTGTGCCTGGCTGAGCCCCATGGGTGTAGGCCCGGCCACCAGGCGCTTGCCATCAAGCCCCACCTCCAGGCCTGGCTCCAGAGGGGTGCCCCGTTGACCTGTGTCCGGGCAAGGGAAAAAGCCATCCAAAGTTTTAATTCTTCATAGTAGGTTTTCTGAACCTCTCTTTGTCTCGTCCCTCACCTAGGACCAGTTTGCCTTGGGTGACCCTACCAGGGGCATAAAGCCCCCGACTTCAGAGCTCCTAGGATCATTGGGACATGCAAACCCCTCCACCACGATAAGGTGGCGGCTCGAGGAGGAGTATTTGCATTGTGTGCTCAGTAATAGACAGTGAAATGTGTGGTAATGAAACACTTTACCATATTTATAAAACTGTAGTCGTTGCTTCTGCATAATACTGTTAACATCTCTAATTTACTGTATATTGCTTTGCTCCAGTTAGATACCATTCATTTAGGAACAATAGAGTGGCAGAGTGGCTGAGACTTTGGACTTCCATCCCTGAAGTTGTGGGATCTAATCCCACTACTGACACCACTGTGTGACCCTGAACAAATCCCTTCATCTGCCTGTGCTCCACTTAGGAAAAACAAAAGAAATGGAACCCATCAGATCTCCAGTGTGCTAAGTCACATTGGCTAAAGGCATCAGTCCAATAATAAGTAAAAAAAAAAAAAAAAATAGGAAGTCCTGAAAGAGATTGAAACAAGACGAGAAATAAATCTGACATGCTTTTCAAACCAAGTTCTCAATTCTCTCTTCTTTTTGTCTAAAGCTATTTCTCCTTATTAATTTTAGGAGAAACTTCTGTGACCAAGTCGATTCTTAAACGAGGCATAAATGAGAATGTCCTTTTTAAGTTTCGTTGGCCATCAATGATCAACCTTTCAGCAGTAACATTTTTCTGTGGGTAAGCTCAGTAACACATTTAATGTGCTTCTTCTTTAGCCGCTTCTTTGTTCCCTTGGTGGTATGTTTTGGGTCCTTGTCATGCTGGAAGACCTATCCATGACCCATCTTCAGTGTTCTGGCTGAGGGAAGGAGGTTCTCGTCTCATCCATTGGCCCCTCAATACAGTGATCTTGTCCTGAACCCTTGGCAGAAACACTCTCCCAAAGCAAATGCTTCCACCTCCGTGCTTGACTGTGAGGATGGTGTTCTTTGGGTCATACTCAGCATTTCTCTTCCTCCAAACACTGCTGGTCGAGTTGATGCCAAAGAACTTGATTTTGGCTTCATCTGACCATAGCACGCAAGCCTTCTCTAAATCATTTAGATGTTCACTGGTAAATTTAAGATGTGCCTGTTCATGTGCCTTCTTGAGCAGGGGGACCTTGCGGGCTCTGCAAGATTTCAATCCATTACGCCGTCATGTGTTACCAATGGTGTTTTTGATGACTGTGGTCCCAACTGCCTTCAAATCATTAACAAGCTCCTCCCGTGTAGTTTTGAGCTGCTCCCTCACCTTTCTCATGACCATCCTCACCCCATGAGACCCATGCGCTCCAGACGAGGGTGATTGATGTTCATTTTTTATTTCTTCCATTTCTAAATAATCGCACCAACAGTTGTCACCTTCTCACCAAGTTTCTTGCCGGTGGTCTTGTAGCCCATTCCAGCCTTGTCCCTGACGTCCGTTGACAGTTCATTGGTCTTGCCCATGGTGGTGGAGAGGTTGGAATGGAAGAAATTGATTCTGTGGACTGGTGTGCTTTATACACATTACAAGTTGAGATCAGGAGTATCTGGAATTAATTGATTGAGGCACACAGCCAATCGGTGACAGCCAGAATTCTGGCTGGGTTGTAGGGGATCAAATATTCAATTCTCTCAAATGACATGCAAATCAATTTATAACTTTTATGTAATATGTTTTTTTCTGGATTTTAAGTTGATATTCTGTCTCTCTCCATTAAAATAAAACTACCATAAAAATTAGAGACTGATCATTTCTTTGTAAGTGAGCAAACTTACAAATTCAGCAGGCGATCGAATACTTTCTTATTTCTCCCACTGTATAAGCATGGTGATGCTGCTGAATTGTGGATTCTTATTTAGTGTTCTGTGTGATACAAAATAGAGTTCCACAACTAAAAAAAAGAGTTGGGGACCGTCCCCCTATAATGTCCGATGGACAATAAATGCAAGAAGGCAAAATTCGTGATCTTAATACTTTACAGTAGTTGATAATGGTACATGACCCAAAATGGATGAAAAATGGCTGACGGAAATGAGTTGGCAGGAGATGACGTCCTAGCTGTCAGACGGAAGCGACGTCATCATTGGGAGTCGGAAGTGAGGTGATGCCGGAAGTGATGTCATTATTGGGAGTCAGAAGCGGATGTGATGATTGGAAGCCATCTTGGCAACCCGGAAGTATGGAAGGTGAGTTATATTCCTTCTTTTTGTCTGGCGACAGACATAGAGAGAGAGACATTAGTACCATATATGAACCCCTTCTCTCGCGATATTTCACTCACCTCAGGGCTTGTTGACTGCCTCCTAAGCGCACGTGTGTGACAACTGTTAAAGGTCATTATTCTTCTTGCGTGTGTGTACGTGTGATAACACGGGTTGTCTTTTGTTGCGTCTTGGCTTATTTTCTTGATTCAGTGTAATGTTTTTTGCGCTTTTCCGCTGCAAACAAATTACCCCCTGGGTTAATCATGTCAGCCTAACCTAACTGTCCACTCAGTCTGACGACTGAACAACAAGCAGCCACACAACAGGAATCATCTTCCTGGGTGGGCTTTCTGAGGCTGCCCACAGAACAATGGGTGATGAGAGGAAAAGCTGCAGGACACGTGCAAGTGATGATCCATCGGGCATCTGGCCATCAAAGGGTTAAAGAGCGAGCGCAGGCAAAGGTTCATGAAGTCACCCTGATGTGGGGCTGCACTGGAGCAGAAAATTCTCTGGACGCACACTCCGCCGCCACAATCAATGATGCCTCCTTAAATCCATCCATCCATCTCTGGGTCAGAGCGACGACATCCTTACAATCTTTTGTTACGTGATGACCGCCATGTCGGGGCTTACTTGTTTTTCATGCTTCTCTGGCCACACTTTACAGTTCAATTGCTCTTCATTATCCTCAGTCATGAAGCAGAGGCTTCAGAGCAGGTGTGATTGAAACGGAGTCAGGGGGCTGACGTCTCACGAGGGGGTGTGATGGTGTTCAGGTTATTATAAGGGGACAGTGTTCAGAACTGCTGTCTTGTCGCTCTTGGATTCCCAGCCTGATAAATGTCTATGTGGAGTCCGAGTCCTGATGGGATTCTTTTCAGGTTGTCCCCTTTTCCCCATTCCTAAAGCACAAACACCAGGCAGAGGTATGAGGGGGTGAGTACCTTGAAATTGACAGCCACCTTCTGCAGGGTTGGTCCCTCTGTTCAGCACTGCTATGATGAGGATGTGAATTAGGCAGATCTCAAAATGGATATCTGTGGAGCCTGGTCAGGGGCATATGGGAGTCCAAAATTATCCAGACCCTTTCACTTTCTGCACACTTTATTCTGTTGTAGATTTAACTTGAAATGGATACATTTTCTATTTTTGCTCATCAATCTCAACTCAGTAACCCTTAATGACAAAGTGAAAATGGTCTGAAAATGTACTAAAACTCTACATCTGAAATCCCTCATTCATAGAAGTTTTCCGAGCCTTTGTGGTGGCACTCCAGATTGTGTTCTGAGGAACCCTGTTGGCTCTGATTGTCCTTGAGATGTGTCTACAACTTGACTGGAGTCCACCTGTGGCTCACTGAATCGATGAGACAAAGGCAGACGCCTGCATAGAGAAGGTCCCACAACTAACGCTGCCGGTCAGGACAAAGACCATGCCATGAAGTCCAAGGTGTTCTCTGTTGACCTTTTTGATCAGATTGTGGAGAGGCATAGATCAGGACACAGAGGTAAAACCATTTGTGACACTTTGAGTGTTCCCAGGAGTATTGTGGCCTCAATGATTGTGAAATGGAGGAAGTTTGGAACCACAAGAGATCTTCCTAGAGTTGGCTGTCTGGCCATACTGATTCATAGGGGCAAGAGGGGCCTTGGTCAGACCTAGAATCCAATGACGACTCTAACAGAGCTCTACTGGGATGGTAGACCCTATCATAAGGATGACCATCTCAGCAGCACTCCATTAATCAGGTGTTTATGGTAGAGTGGCTTGGTGGGAGCATCTCTTGAGTAAAAGGCATATCTGACAGCATCTCTGGTTTGATGAAATAAACATTAAACTCCATTAATCAGGCGCTTATTGAAGTGTGGCTAAATGGATCCTCTCTTGTCAAATGGCATTTCAAGGACTCTGAGACCACACTGATGAGACAAAAGAACTCCAAGTGTCTGTCGAAGATCAGGCACTTCTCATCACCTGCCTAATACCAACTCTGGCATGGTTATGGGAATATCATATTATTGGGGTGCTTCTCAGTGTCAGGGTTGGGGTCAGGGAAGGATGAGAGGTCCAAATACAGAGAGTTACTTAAAGAAATCCTTGCCCAGAGTGTGAGCCACCATTCAGCATGCCAATGACCCTGAAGCATACCACCAGGGCAACATTGGAGTGGCTTCGTCATAAGCCTCTGACTGTCCCTGAGTGGCCCAGCCAAAGCCATAGAACATGTGTGGAGCAGGGCTGGGACAAGGGTGAGGCAAACGAGGCACTTGCCTCGGTTGAACAGTGGGAAAGGGCACCTAATTGATCCATCCATCCATCCATTTTCCAACCCGCTGAATCCGAACACAGGGTCACGGGGGTCTGCTGGAGCCAATCCCAGCCAACACAGGGCACAAGGCAGGAACCAATCCCGGGCAGGGTGCCAACCCACCGCAGGACACCTAATTGATGAAAAATAAAAATTAATAAATTGCAAAATAAAAAAAAGAAAAAAGTCAAATGTATGTTGCAATGTTCTTCAAATACCTTAAGCAAACTGACGATTTGCATCGGACGCTCTTGCTCGATACACTCGTGTATAAGATATTAATTGATTTGAAAAATGAGCAATCATTGCAATGCGCTGAAATTAAAAGCATATTGAAACAAATACATTTTAAATTCTTATGTACGTTATTTACATGGAAGTTAATATAGCAATAAGTTGATAAAATAAACAAAGCTTTGCAATCAAAAATGATAACTATAATTAAAGCTTCACGTTTACTAGGATTATCTAATTTCTTGCAGCAAATGAGAGACACCATATGGGGAAATATTTTTTCTAAGAGTGAAAATTTGGCTTCAGAAATGAAATTGTCAACAGATTTTGAAGACAATTGAAGAAAAATAATTCAATTAGATGATCAATCTCATCACTCAGTTCTTTATAATGGTAAATATTTATTTACAGTAGAAATTAAAGGATTAATAGATATTTTAAAATCACAACTTAGATGGAGATATGAAAAACTATGTGGGATTTTGTCTGATTTCGAATTTTTAACAGGTGAAAATTTAAAGTCGATGGATACGGAAAATTAAAAAAAAGCAGCTTGTGATTTATCTCTTAACTATCCAAAAGATACCAATTCTGTAGAATTCTTATCAGAAATAATCAGTTTCAAAAATCAGGCAATGATGTTAATTCCGGACCTTAAAGCAGCTACAAGTTTTGATCTTTTAAAAACGATTCATGAATATAGTTTAGTTCAGTCCTATCCAAATGCAGAATTTGCATTGAGAATATTCCTAACACTGCCCGTTACTGTAGCTTCTGGTGAAAGAAGCTTTAGTAAACTAAAAATTAGCAAAACATAGTTAAGATCGTCACTTGTCAGTCAGTCAGTCAGTCATTGTCAAACCCGCTATATCCTAACTACAGGGTCACAAGGTCTGCTGGAGCCAATCCCAGGCAGCACAGGGCGCAAGGCAAGGAAACAAACCCCGGGCAGGGCATCAGCCCACTGTAGAAGATTGTCATTTGCTCAGGAAAAATTGTCAAATATAGCAAACAAGAATTGACAAAACAAATTAATTTTGATAAAATAGATATAGGAATTTATGGTACTGATAGATAGATAGATAGATAGATAGATAGATAGATAGATAGATAGATAGATAGATAGATAGATAGATAGATAGATAGATAGATAGATAGATAGATACTTTATTAATCCCAAAGGGAAATTCACATTCTCCAGCAGCAGCATACTGATACAATAAACAATATTAAATTAAAGATTGATAATAATGCAATTGATGTAATTGCTTCTCTAAAAGCAAGAAAAGTAAAACTTTAAAAATAGATTTCATATTGGGCATTTATTTAATTATTTATTCATTGTGATTATATTAAATTTTGTTTTGTCTAAAGTATCATTGATAATATTTTGTCTCTATTATTAAATTAAATTACTGAAAAATTTGTAATATTCTAATTCATCTCATGTGCAATACTTATTTTGTTTTTCTTTTGTTAAGGTTGATGTGATTTTATTTTTAATATGTGCAATTTTATGTTCCTATTACTTTTGTACTATTACTGCATTTTGTGATTTTTTTAATTAATAAATTTATTTTGTTCTCAAAATCATTTATTTATTTATTTTTATTTAATACTTGTTAGTAATAAACTATATACATAGGGGCCCTGCAGTGGGCTGGCACCCTGCCTGGGGTTTGTTTCCAGCCTTGTGCCCTGTGTTGGCTGGGATTGGCTCCAGCAGACCCCCGTGACCCTGTAGTTAGGATATAGCAGGTTGGATAATGGATGGATGGATGGCTATATACATAGGGGCACAAATTTATCCTCCTGCCTCAGGTGAAAATACCTGTATGCCCGGCTCTGGTGTGGAGAGACCTGAAGATGGCAGCTTACAGACGCTCCCTATCCGATCTAACAGAGTGTTACAAAGCTTGTAGAGACCCACCCAAAAAGGCTCAAGGCTGGAATGGCTGCCAAAAGGGCTTCTAGTAGGTAATGAATTGAGGGTCTGAATACTTCTATGAATGAGATATTTCCAGTTTTGATTTTTAATACATTTGCAAACCTTTCTGAAGACATGTTTTCATTTTGGGGTTATGGAGTGTGGAATAATGTGCATAAATGGCAAGTGTATCCATTTAAAATA
The DNA here is from genome assembly GCF_900747795.2 of Erpetoichthys calabaricus. NCBI lineage: Eukaryota > Metazoa > Chordata > Cladistia > Polypteriformes > Polypteridae > Erpetoichthys > Erpetoichthys calabaricus. Next base: position 35,636,481 of record NC_041396.2, on the reverse strand, counting down.
AAGTCCACAACACAATAAAGTGTGCGGAAAGTGAAGGGGCCTGAACACTTAGTGCATTCGTTGTGTATGTGTGCAGATAGCTGAATGTGCTGATGGTGGTCTTCAGGGGGTTTCACAGGGTGTAATGGTGCTCAGCTTGTTACATGAATGGTCAGCACTGCTGCCTCCACATTCTAAGACACTGAGTTTGATTTCTGGCCTGCTTGCTGTCTCCATGCTCTCCTCTTTTTTCAGGTTTTCCCTTCTTCATTTCACACCCCAAAAGCACAAATATTAGGCTTACTGTCTCTAGCACGGCTGGTTCCTATTTTTTGCTCCGTCCAACCAGGACAGCAGACTGAATTAGTAGACTGAAAAATGGACGTGTGTAGCATCTTGTTAGGATGCTGAATATGGGTGCTGAGGGTCACCCAAAGTATTATGATATTGAGGTTATTAAATGGGTGGTGTGGACCACCGGGGCATGTACAGCCGCCCTAACCCAACACGGACAGGCAGGTCACAGGTTTCTCCACACATAGCACACCTTTTTTTTTTTTACAGGTGGGAAAGCGCTTCCTTCACTTCCCACAAGAGCACAATGGTCACAACATCAAAGCACAGTCTTTCTCGCTTCCAGTCCTTTTCACCTCCACTCCTCCTCACAGGCTTTGTCCTTCTTCCTCCCGAATCTGGCCCCCTTTTATAGGGCTTCTGGATGGACTCCAGGTGCCCAGCGACCTTCTTCCGGCAGTACTTCCTGGTGTGGCAGAAGTGCTGCCAAACAGGACCCTGTAAACGTCCAGGCGCCACCTGTAGGGTTGAGCTTCCATGCTCCAAACTCGTGGCCCCAATGTAAGCCAAGGGGTCTGCCCTCTATCTGTCCAGGGGAGAAACCGTCCTGAAAATACTCTCTCTCCCCTGGTTCTTCCATTGTTGGAGGGTCCTGGCTAGGTAAGGGCCCCAGCTGTCTGCCACAGTGGCCAGCTCTGAGAGAGAGTTTGATTCGTGGGCCAATAGCTATCTGTTTCTAGAGCATAGAGTTTCTATGTTCTCCCTGTGTTCTTATGATTTTTATGTTAGGTTTTCCTTTTTCATTCCACATTCCAAAAGCATGTGCACCAGGCCCTGTATGAGTGAGTGCCCTGGAATGAACTGGCATCTTCTGAAGGGTTGGTTCATGCCTTGTGTCCAACGCAGCCAGGATAGGTAAGCGAATCTGAAAATGGTTATCTGTAGCCCCTCGTGAGGAGCGTGGATGTTGTTGAATAGATGATGGTCCAGGGATGTGTTCTGGAGGGCAGGAGATAATTAGGGGCTTACCCAGAATACTATTGTGATTATTCCACAGCTGGAGAAAACAGAAATTTTAGTGATTGGCAAAAATGGATACAATGAGGATATTAGAAATAAACTTGATGCATTCAGATTAAAAATCAAGACGGAGGTAAAGAATTTAGGGGTAACTATTGACTGTGACCTGAATTTTAAATCACATAATAATCAGATTATAGGACAGCATTTTTTCACTTAAGAAATATAACAAAAATGAGATCCCTTATAACTTTCCAAGATGCTGAAAAATGAGTTCCCACTTTTGTTTTCAGTCGACTAGATTACTGTAACGCACTCCTCTCAGGACCACCCAAAAAAGACATCAATCGATTGAAACGAGTGCAGAATACAGCTGCTAAAATCTTAACTAGGAAAAGAAAATCCAAGCACATCACCCCAGTTCTGATGTCACTACACTGGTTACCTGTGCCATTTAGAATTGACTTTAAAATCCTGCTTATGGTTTATAAACCCTTAAATAATCTCGCTCCATCCCATATTTCAGAATGTCTGACACCTTACACTCCAAATCGTATCTTTAGATCTTCAAATGAGGGTCTGCTTAGAATTCCAAGAGCTAAACTTAAAAGAAGTGGTGAGGCGGCCTTCTGCTGTTATGCACCTGAAATCTGGAAGAGCTTACTGATAGAAATTTGCCAGGCTAATACGGTGGAGCACTTTAAAAATCTGCTAAAAACACATTACTTTAACATGGCTTTCTCATAACTTCATTTTAGTTTAATCCTGATGCTCTGTATATTCAATTAATTATCATTATTATTCATGGTGGCTTCTCATTCCATACTAACCCCTACTTTCTCTTCTGTTCTTTTTCCGGTTTCCTGTGTTGCTGATCTGCACCACCACCATCTGACCAAAGCACCATGATGTCCCTACATTGATGGATTAAAGGCCAGAAGTCCACATGACCATCATCATTATATTCTTCCATGTGAACCCTGAATACAATGAGGACTGATTGAGGTCATTGATGTTAGGTAGAATGCCTAGAGGTGGGGCTGGGTGGTCTTGTGGCCTCGGAACCCCTGCAGATTTTATTTTTTTTCTCTCCAGCCGTCTGGAGTTTTTTTTTTTGTTTGTTTTTTCTGTCCTCCCTGGCCATCGGACCTTACTTTATTCTATGTTACTTAGGGTTCCCTAATTCTATTTTCTTATGTATTTTGTCATTTTTCTCTTTCTTCATCATGTAAAGCACTTTGAGTGACATCATTTGTATAAAAATGTGCACTAGAAATAAATGTTGTTGCTGTTGTTGTTGGACAGCACTGCTGCCTCACAGAGTTCAATGCTGGCCTGATCAGTTTCTTTGTGGAAGTCGGCATGTTCTCCCTGTGTTCATAGGCTGCTTTACAACCCCAAACACATGTGTAATGGTGTTGGCACTTCTACTCTAGCATAGTATGAACAAAAGCCTGGCAATGAAGTGACAACCTCTGTAGGGTTATCTCCTCTTTTGAGCCCAATACTGCCAGGATAGGGTACTGAATTAGGCAGGTTTGAAAATGGAGAACCTTTAACAGTCACAATCTACATCCCATAATTTTATAATAATAACATTCCATAAAGTGTGTAATCCCACTTAAATTCAATTCAGATTATGGGGAGCAGAAGTCTGTCACTGCAAGTGCCAACCCAAATTGGGCACCAGTCCATTAGAAAGCCCACCCATACCCACACTCAGACAGGACCAGTTTTGGAAGTGCCAGTTGACCTAACCACTAGTTTAGAGATTTTTAAAAATGGGAGAACACTCATCGAGACCCAGAGAGAACACACAAACTCCACACAGATAACACTGCATAACAATTTTTTTGAAAAGTTTGTGCTGATTGTGACAGGTACCTACTGGGAATGCACAAATATAGTTTTGGTTTTACTGAATCACGTAGGAACTCTGAGAAATAGACATTTATATGATTACTGACACTAACGTATTTAGTCACGTTTATGTTTCACATAAGCTATTAAATTCAACAGAATTAAAAGTGTTTTGCTCCTGATTTTCTTTTGTATACAATGTCTGGTGCATCACGTTGCAGTGTCCAACAGTAGTCAGCAAGCATTGACAGATTCCAGTTGCCCTGGTATCGTTTCTCCATCGTAGCAATGTCCTGGTGAAACCTCTCATTATGTTCATCACTGACAGCTCTGAGATTTATGGGGAAGACATCCAAGTGTGAGTGGAGGAACTGAATCTTGAGTGACATGTTGCACTTCATTGTATTGTATACTTTGAGAAGTTTGTCTACCAGCTGAATGTAGTTTGGGGCTCTGTAATTGCCCAGAAAATTGTCAACAACGTCTTTGAAGGCTTTCCAGGCCATTTTTTCCAGCCCAACTAACAGATCTTCAAATCGCTTGTCACTCATAACATGTCTGACTTGGGGGCCAACAAAAATGCCCTCTTTGATCTTGGCGTCAGTTATTCTTGGGAACATCTGTCTTAAATAATGAAAACCTTTGCCTTCCTTGTTCAGTGCTTTCACGAAATTCTTCATGAGTCCCAGCTTAATGTGAAGAGGAGGCAAAAATATCTTTGCCGGGTCAACAAGCGATTCATGTGCCACATTTTTCTGTCCTGGAACTAACTTTTTACGGAGTGGCCAGTTCTGTCGAGAACAGTGCGACTCTTTGGCACGGCTGTCCCGTTCACAGATGAAACAACAGTACTTTGTATAGCCAAGCTCCAGTCCTAGTAACAGAGCAACGATTTTAAGATCTCCACAGATATTCCAGTTGTACCTGCTATACTGGACGGGCTTCAGCAACAGTTCCATATTCTCATACGTTTCTTTCATGTGTGCTGCATAGCCAACAGGTACTGAAGGATAAACGTTATCATTGTGTAGCAGGACAGCTTTCAGGCTTAACATTGACAAATCAATGAAGAGACACCACTCATCTGGGTTGTGATCACAACCCAAGGCCGAGAACAATCCTTCAATGTCACAACAGAGACTGTCGACTTGTGCAAAAAATATGGTTATATTATGATGTCGGCCTCGAAACACAGAAATTTTCGTACCTGGTGACAGTAAACACCATTCCTGCAGTCTCAAACCCAGCAGCTCGGCTTTTGCTTTTGACAGACCCAAATCTCTGACCAAATCATTCAATTTGGACTGTGTTATCAGATGTGGATCGCCTGATGAGCACGGCTCAAAATCCGGGTCAATGTCACTGTCAGTACCCTGCATTGCAGTTTCTTCATCTGGTTCGTCTAAGGTCCAATCCTCTGGTGGTTTCAGAATTGGAAGACTGTCGTCATGTGGCACAGGTCTCATTGCTGAAGGCAGATTAGGAAATTCAATTGACTTCTTGTTTTTGGCAGAGAAACCAGACACATTAGTCAAACAGAAGTAACAGTCTGTCACATGGTCTTTCTGTTTTCGCCATATCATTGGAACAGCAAGCAGCATCGTCTTTCGAGTGCCTTTGAGCCAGGCTCTCAGACTGACAGCACATGTGAGGCGCCCATTCCTTGTCTTGATCACCAATTTTGCAGCCGAAATACAGATGATAAGCTTTCTTCACAAGAGCAGTCATCTGAGGCACAAGTGTATATTCACCACAGATATAGCAGAATGTATCGCGGCTGTTACAACATTGACGAGACACCAAAACGTGTATAGCATCAAGCTTACTTACTGTTATATTGCTACAGATACTATACTTTACTATACTGATACTATACATACACACTGACTATCTACTGTATATTAACCAAATGAGCAGGATCGGTGTATGCAAGCCACCTTTATAGCATGCTGAGACAGCGTCAAGCACGTTCAGACCTGCCCAGGATGTCAACTTCCACAGAACAGCTTCCAGCCTGGCCTGATTCCACGCCTGGACATGCCAAGGCTGCACAAACCGTTATTGATAAGTCACTTGCAGGAGCGAAAATGTTTGGATACAAATATAAGAAAAAATCATGACAAAACTGAAGATTTCTCTGAAACATGATGAGTAAATTTTGATGTGATTTTCGTGATCAGCACCCAAAAATCTATAAGAAACAACCAACAGTGTTCAAGAAGCAAAAACTTTGTTGTGCAGTGTAATGATATACAGTAGATCCATTAGGTAGCTAATCTCCATGCCACCATTCCCCCCTTAATATTATAACCATTATTTATAAAATGCTTTTCTTATCCCGAAAAGCTTAATGAATACCAACTCATGGTACTCCTATTGCCACATATCTGTTATTGGCAGATTAGACTAAATGGGCCAAACTGCGGTTGAACGTCCTCCACATCACACCACGCTGTCTCCAAGGCTCCTCAATCCATCCCTCCAGTGCCAAGTGTGGCAGCTACGACGCTCCATCCTGAGTCATAAGGTGTAGCAGCTGGTGAGGGGACCGGCACGGCACCTAGCCCACAGTGGCGACCTTGCAGTCTGTTCTTCATGCCCTCATTAACCCGACATCCCGATGCGACACTAACAGCCCACGTCAGAGTAGGAGGGAGTCGGCCCAGGATTTTAATTTAGCTGAGAGATGAGCTGCAATGGCCCGATGGCTGGCAGAGAGAGAGAGAGAGCGCCAGAGAGAACGCCGCAGACGAGGAGATAATGGGAAACCTTTTCGAACAAGAAGAAAGAGACTACCTGATGTCATCGGCAATTTAGTCGGGGGCACAAATGCAAATGTGCGAACTGCACTGGGGAATTAAACAGCCTGATTTCCATGGAAAAAGAGAGAGTTTTTTCTTTTTTTTTTAAGTAACCTTTTTAGGGTTTCACTTTCATGCAGAATATGTATTACAAGATCCTGTCATCCAGAAAGTTCTGATAATTGCATCAATTTGCATATCATTTTGAAACTGTTCAAGAGACTCTCTGTGTTAAAGAGATCAGGCTCAAGGAAATCAGATCGGACCCGGTGGGCTTTGATTAGACACAGAAGTCTGGAGATAAGCCGTATAATGTGAAAGTGCTTGGCCCAGACTGGGTAGTGATTTAGGGGGAGCTCCAGGATCTGTTTTGGGGGGTCTGCAGCTTTCCATTCCAGCCGCTTCATTTCTTGCTGAGCCATCTTTGCTTAATCACACATCTCCCTTGCAGGTTTTACACAGTGGTGCAGCAGTTAGCTTAGGGTCCTGGGTGCAAATCCTTGCCTGAGCACCACCTGTATGTGTTCAAATTAACGTTGTTCTCTGCGTTTGCGCCTTTATCTTAAAAGGACATGCAGCATACAAAATGGTATTAGACCTTTGAGAAGATCCAGGGCTTTCAGTAGCCTGTCATTAAAAGGTTAACCCCAGGAAGCCTAGACCCAAACTCTACTGGCAGGGTTAGGCCTGTTCAGGTTCTAAAAATGAGGAAAAGGCTTTTAAAGTTCCAAAATATCCATAATATTTATACTGTGAAGAATAAGCACAAACAAACAACAAAAGAAGAGTTTGGGGAATTCTCTGTATGATGTTGGTGGTCTGAGAAATCAAAAAGGACTGATTCAACATCAAACGTGACAAATACACTGACTATCAAGCAATTCTTGCACGGGTCTTTAATGGAATGACGGCAGGAAGGCAGTTAGGAACAGAGAGGAAGCAGAAGTGGTCTTGAAGGAAGTGATGTCATCACTGTGCATCGGAAGTGATGTCACCATGAAGAGCCGGAAGTGAAGTCATCCGTGAGGGACTGGAAGTGATGTCATCAAGAGAAGAACAGGAAGTGATGTCATCACTGGGAGCCGTAAGTGAAGTCATTAAAGGGGGACTGGAACATTTGAACATTAGAACAATCTTGACGAGAACAGGCCATGCAGCCCAATAACGCTTGCCAGTCCTATCCACTTAATTCTTCCAAAATAACATCAAATCGAGTTTTGAAAGTCCTTAACCCCTTAACCGCCCTCTGCTGGATATATCCGGCATCGTTGTTTTATTGCTAACGCCATACTGCTGGAATTATCCGGCACATTTGCCTGTGGTTATGTGAATGCCTGGCACGTAGTATAACTGACGGTTTGGCGTGGGTATTATTACTACGTTGTATTTTGACAACTCTGTGGTTGTTTTGGCCGGTTATGTGACGTGAATCGGAAGTGACAGCTGTGAATATGGTGAAACGTAAACTGACTTCAAGTGAGGCTTTGCAGGCGATTTTGGACAGTTCTGATCATGATTGTAGCAGTTCTGAAGAAGATTTTAGCGACAATGATGAGCAGCAACGTGCGCTGCATGATACTGTGAATGATGGCGCATCGGATGATGGCGATGAGTGGGTGTATCCCCAGCATCTCAACTGGACTGCTGCCCGTGGTGAACTACCTTTTCTGCATCCGTTTGAGGCAACGTGTGGCTTTACTGTTGATGTAAACAATTACACTGCTGAGCAGTTTTATGAGCTGTTTGTGTCACCTGATTTGATCAGACATTTTGTTCATCAGACAAATCTGTATGCAGCACAGTTTATTGAGAAAAATCCCAATTTACCTCCACATTCCCGTGTTCGTGCTTGGGTAGACACTGATGAAAACGAAATGAAAAAATTCATTGGGATTTTGATGTTGATGGGAATAATCAGAAAACCAGATATTGAGATGTACTGGTCTACAGATCCTATGTATGCAACACCTATTTTTGCAGCTATCATGAAACGTAACCGATTCTCTTTGCTGCTGAAATTCTTTCATTTGAATGACAACAGAAATGAGCCAGATAAGAAAGATCCAAACCGCGACCGCTTGTTCAAGCTACGTCCTTTGATTGACCATTTATTTGAAACATTTCAGTTGCCCTACATGCCAGGACCGTCAGTTGCAGTTGATGAAAGTTTATTGTTGTGGAAGGGCCGCTTACAGTTTCGACAGTATCTACCATTGAAAAGGGCACGGTTTGGTATCAAGATGTTTTGCTTAGCTGAGAATTCAGGTTACATTTATAGATTTCGTGTATACACTGGCAAAGAGGATCCCATGAGTAGTATTTCAGCAGTGTTGCCAGATGAATGTAAGGACTTTGGACTTTCGGAGAAAATTGTTGTGTACCTTGCCCTACCACTATTGGACAATGGGTACACCATTTGGATGGATAACTGGTACTCCAGTTGTATGTGTTTGCCCATTTCTAGAACTTGCACAACATTTAGTGGTCAATACTGCTTGAATAAATGTAAAAAAGTAAAAAAAACGAAAATTGTTCAGATTTCGCCTGGCGTGGGGAATATTTAGGGAGTTGGCGGTTAGAGGGTTAAAGTCTTACTGTCTACCACACTACTTGGTTGCTTATTCCAAGTGTCTATCATTCTTTGTGTAAAGAAAAACTTGCTAATGTTTGTGTGAAATTTCCCCTTCACAAGTTTTCAACTGTGTCCCTGTGTTCTTGATGAACTAATTTTAAAGTCACAGTCCTGATCCACTGGACTAATTCCCTTCATAATTTTAAACACTTCAATCATGTCACTTCTTAATCTTCTTTTGCTTAAACTGTAAAGGCTGTAGCCCTGGAATCAGCCTGGTCACTCTTCTCTGGACCTTTTCTAGTGCTGCTATGTCCCTTTTTTTAGCCTGGAGACCAAAACTGTAAATGGTACTCTAGATGAGGCCTCACCAGTGTGTTATAAAGCTCGAGCAGAACCTCCTTGGCCTTGTACTCCACACATCAAGGCGCTATATAACCTGACATTCTGTTAGCCTTCTTAATGGCTTCTGAACACTGTTTAGCAGTTGATAGTCCACTACGACTCCTAAATCCTTCTCATAAGGTGTACTCTCGATTTTCCGACTGCCCATTGTGTATTCAAATCTAACATTTTTACTTCCTATGTGTAATAATTTACATTTACTGACATTAAATTTCATCTGGCACAAGTCTTCCCAAGCCTGTCTGCTGTCCAAATCCATCTGTAATGAATTAACAGATTCCAGATTATCTGCCACTCCACCTATCTTGGTATCATCTGCAAACTTAACCAGCTTGTTATTTATATTCCTATCCAAATCATTTATAAATATTAAAAATAGCAGCGGCCCTAGCACTGACCCTTGCTAGACAGCACTCTTAACATCGGCCAATTCTGATGAGGTTCCTCGCACCATCACCCTCTGTGTCTGAGCCAATTCTGCACCCATCTGCACACATCACCCTGAACTTCAACTTCTTTTAGTTTGATGCCCAACCTCTCATGTAGCACTTATCAAATGCTTTCTGAAAGTCCTGATAAATAAGCTCCACTCTGATCAAGTCCTTCTGTTGCCTCCTCATAGAATTCCATCTTGTTAGTAAAACACGACCTCCCTCTTTTGAACCCATGCTGACTGTTCAGAATAACTCCTGTCCTTGCCAGGTGTTGCTCAATCATATCCTTAATAATTCCTTCTATTAATTTTCCTGTGATGCAAATTAAGCTTACTGGCCTATCTGCCCTGTCACCCTTTTTATATAATGGGATCATATTTTCCAGTCCTTCGGAATCTCTCCGGTGCACAGTGATGTCATCATGCAAGGAACAGGAAGTGACATCATCGCATGGAGCCAGAAGTGATGTTGTTGCGTGGGACCAAGGTGAGAAAATGTGAATATTCTCCTGTTGGTCTGTTGGGAGAGGAGGCTTTGGCCTATTCGGGTTCTAAAAATGAGGAAAAGGCTTTTACATTTCAAAAATGCCTAAACCTCCAAAATACAGGGTGGCGCAGGGAAAGGGGACATTTTCAATTGACGTTCAATGCATGAATAAACAGATTACAAAATACATTTAATGATGAAATGCATTGTACAGGATATGCAATTGATGATGGCAATCAATATTCATTCAATATTCATTTTAGGTTTTGAAGAAAACATCATGAAGGTGTTGTCCATTTCTCCATATGTATTCTGACAGCCTGTTGTGGAAATTCTGCATTGCTTGACGTAACATGTCAAGAGGAATGCCTGCGATTTCTTCTTCAATCCTTCTTTTTAGTTCAGCAATGGTTGCAGGACATGTGCGGTACACTTTGCTTTTAATATGTCCACACAGAAAAAAAAATCACATACTGTACAATAAGATCTGGGGATCTTGGAGGCCATGGAATGTCACCGTTGCGTTAAAGGACTCGCCTTCCAAGCAATTGTTGAATAGCTGCCACCAATTGTCGGACAGTATGTGAAGTGGCTCCACCTGTTCAAGTTCAGGTTCAAGCACTTTATTGTCATTGTGTAACACAACAAGATTTTTGTGAAAGCCCCATATTATAATTGCATGAGCAGACGGGACGTGATCATGACATCCTATTTGGTAAAATTCCCTTTGTGTAGCAGTCACACTATCGCCATTCTTATAAAAGGCTTTCACAGCAAACACTCGCTGTGCACCACTCCACTGCTCCATTATAACTAATGGCAAGGGGTTCTAAACGAGGTTGCATTGGTCCCAAACAGCTGCCGATGCCCCCGGGTTCCCAACACCTACTTCCAAAATTTCCCATTTCCCTGAACCACCCTGTATATCAAAATGCCCAATAAGGCAGAGGAAACATAAAAAATCTATATTAAGAATCATGACCAATACAAAATCCTTATAAGTGTTTACGTTTATTTGGATTAAACAACAGAAGAACAAAAAACACACGGCAACAAATCAATCAAAATGCACAAGTATAATAAATATTCAAATAAAGTGTTCAATAAACATGCAGATATGCTCAAATGCTAATGAATCACTGAAGGATTCGCTCCACACTCTCGCATATATAGGCTGAGGGTGGTCCTCCAGCTGTGATGTCAGAGTGGCCCCTCCCCTTGAGGTTACACCCACAAAACACAAGTGACACACAGATAGTAAAGAATGATTAAAGTATAAGAAACACATGAAAAAGGATACTTTAGAATAAACAATGAAAACACAAAAGAGGACAATTAACAAAAGCCAGGGAACGCACCCCGACTGAAACCAGACTCTTGCCAAAATGAGAGCATGTGATAAGAGTGGCACCCCATCCAGACTGCCAATTGAAATGGGTTAACGAGTTTAATAAATG